>NC_142437.1:123050000-123697500 GCF_059453495.1 Arachis ipaensis
GCCAACAGGTAGCGTTATCAGACTCCCACAGGTATTCAACTTCAAGGTCTGCAAATTGTATAGGTTACCCAATGACTCTGGCAATGTCACAATCTTGGTCTCAGAGATATCCAAGTAACGCAAATGAATCAACTCACCTATTGAATCAGGTACTGACTCAAGAGGAAAGCGTTTCAACGACAGCGCTCTCAGGTACTTCAACTGTGACAACAAGATACAAGTTGCGTTTTCTATGTTAAATGGGATCCATGTCTCCAAATTGATTTCAAGAAATGTCCTTGTATGTTTTACTGTATCGCAAACTCCCAAAAGTTTTGACATTGGATAATTGCCTTTGGCATTATGTGACAAATGACGAGCTTTAATATCAACCTCAACTGCATTCCGAAGCTCTTTGGCTCTGAAATACAATTCTCCAGCACACGTCATTGCTAAATCATGCACAAGATTATGCATCACAAATATCTTTTCGCGGGAATTGTGAGGTTGGAAAAATGATCTCGCAATTAATTCATCAAAATATTCACCACCAACTTCTTCCACAGTCTTTTTATCTACTGGTTGCAAAAAATTCTCAGCCATCCATAACAATATCAATTCATCCTTGATAAATTCATAGCTCTTGGGATACAAGGAACAATAAATAAAGCACTGCTTCAAATATGAAGGAAGAAAATAATAACTTATTCTTAATGCTGGAACAACATTTGTCTTGTCATCTGAAAGTTCCCAGATTTCACTCTTTAGTAAATGATTCCAAGACCTGATATCCGAATTTCCACGCAATAAGCCTCCAAGGGCTTGAGCTGCCAAGGGCAATCCATCACACCTCTTTACCATATCTCTGCCGATTTTTTCCAGGGTTGGATTCTCCGAAGAAATAGTTGAAAGACGTGCATGCTTTGAAAACACCAACCAACAATCTTCATCAGACAATGGACTCAGTTCATGAGGTGAAATAGTCTGCACTATAGAAGCCACGTTTTTATTTCTTGTAGTTATGAGAATTTTACTTCCCTTAACCCCTTTTTGAAAAGGTTTTAGAAACCTATTCAAATCATCATAATTTTTATCCCATACATCGTCCAAGACAATGAAGAACTTTTTCCTTGACAACTCTTCTCTTAAATCATGCTGAAGTAAATTCAAATCTGTCAAGTCATAACGCCACCAAACTATTGCCTCAATTATAGTCTTGGTGACCTTGACAACATTAAACTCTTCCGACACACAAACCCAACCTCGAAAATCAAAACTCTCCTTCACTTTGTCATCGTGGTAAACCAACTGGGCCAAAGTAGTCTTTCCTATTCCGCCCATGCCCACAATGGGAATGACAGATAAATCACCATCACCAGCATCATCATCATCCAACAACAGTTTCAGTATGGCCTCCTTGTCTTCTTTCCTGCCACATATCTCCGGTGGTTCAACAAGACATGTGGATGGAAATCTCCATGACATGTCCAACTTTGCAACCTCCTTCAGAGGAAGTGAAATTTTGCCTGCTACGACAGTCTCTAGTCTTCCAACTATTTTTTCTATGTCACCAGTATCTTCTATATATGAATCAACAAGGTGAGACCAGGAAGAAGAGTTACCTGCATCCCTTTTAGTGGCAGCGATGGCGGCTTTAGTGGAGATCTCATCGAGCAAGTCATCGGCCATATAGAGAGCATCTTGAAGATCAACAAGCCATTCCTTCACTTTCTTGTCACTGAACTGCTTCAGCTCAGCATCATCAAGAACAGGTCCAACATTATACAGACAATTCTGCAACCTTCCAAGCAACTCAAGGGCAGAGTGGTTTCCGTTGAGGACAGAGTCATCTTCGAACATTGAAGACAGGTTATCCAAAACAACCTCAACCAAGGGAGAGAGGTAAGCTCCACCATAAGGTTTTGCAGCCATGGGTGAATCTCTAGTGCAGCAGATCAGATGGGATCATAACAAAGAAAGAAAACTTTTATTAAAACTCTTCTCACCTTAACCACACAACAACTATAGGTGAATAATGTGTATTACTTTCCACCATTAATGTTTAATGGCTTAAATGTAAGATAATTTTTCTCCTTTCCTTTTGTTAGATTTTTATTTCTTTTTTCTAAAAATTAACTTTACTATTTTTTAGATGAAGTTGACTTTGATGAACTTTATGATCGGGTTCTTTACTAATTCTTTAACAACTGAATTCTAGTAATTCTTATCATATCTATTATCTTAAATAAAAAGAATAAATACTTTTTTGGTCTTTGACCATTTATTCGAATGACAGTGTCTTTTTACAATTCGAAAATACTTGATCGGTCTCCAACCATCTATATATTTGGTCAATCTTTTAAAATATTTGTTATACTGAAAGTGTACAAAATTAAGAAAATTTAGACATCTGTTAACAATTTCTTTAGAAAAAAGTAATGTTAAAACATATGTGAAAAAATAACATTACGAATTGTGAATTATATTAACCATTTTCTGATGATAAATTCTATGGGATGTTGTTTTGAATGATAAACAGTTGGTTGATGCACTTGCAAGTGTGTGATTTACATCCTTAAGAAAGAAATCTAAATATGTAATTCTTGATGATACTCAGTGCTGCCTTCACATGTCTTCCTATTTTTTATTTCTTCTCTTATTTGATGGTTTGAGGAGGAAATTTCAACTTTTATTCTTGTCAAAGATCTTATTGTTACTATTTAAGTTTTCACTTATATTTAGTGGGATAAACATAGTTGTTGCTGCATTATTGACTAATTTTTTTATTTTTCTAATGAAACATACAATTCTTAATCAACAATGCACAATAAAATAGAGGGGGGAAAATAAATACGTGTATGCAAAAGAATAATGGCCAAGGGATTCGAGTGGCTAATGATGAATTAAACCCCAATAACAAGGACTTGTTGTCACCTAATGGAGAAGGAGAGTTAGTGAATGCAAGTGGACAGATGGTTATTAAAAATCGTTCACCATCATCATCTTAATTCATTCCCTTTTCATTGTTTATCCATTATTAAAAATTTTGAATTCTCTTAACTTATCATTTCTTTGGTGTTGTACTGTTTCATTGGTTAACTTTTGCCACTCTTACTTCACTATAAAAATAATACAGAAAATTTTCCGTTGCAGACCATGAACATAGAAGTCTCAATCTCCAAAAGAGTAGGTTCCGAAAAAAAAAAAACAAGCTATTATTTTACAATGCAATGGCATACAGACGATTCTGCAACCTAACAAGCAAGTTGTTCCTTTCGAGGAAAGAGTCGTCTTCTTCAAGTATTGAAGTCGTGTTGTCCAAAACAGCATCAACAAGGGGAGAGAGGTAAGCTCCACCGTAGAGTTTTTCAGCCATGATTGGGATTTCAAGTGCAGCAGATCAGATGGGATCAGAATTCAGAACAAAGAAAGAAAGGCGATGGAAGAGGGAAGGGCTAGCAGTTTGCAAAGTACTCTCTGGGTTTCGAAGCTAAGGCAAGTCTTTGGATTGTGTGGTGGTGGTGGTGAGTGAAGTTGACTTGATGAACTTTATGGTCGTCTTTCACCCATTGCTGTAAATTTTTTTTTTGGACAGCAAAATATTGAGGAATCTCGAATTAACGAATAAAAAAATTTGGTTCCAATACATCATGCATAGTGGATAGTGCAGCAACCACATCAATTTGTTCAAAAAATTAGTAATTTCTGGCCATTTTAGAGATTATCATTTTATCGAAAAATAATAACAACCACAACAACAAGAACTATTTTAATCTCTCTTGGTCTCTCTCATATTTGGTCTAATTTGATCTCTCTCACAATTTTATAAAAATATTTTAAAATAGTTATTAATCGAACCTAATTTCTTTAAATTTCTTATAAATTTTTTAATCAATTGATCTATCAATCTCTCTATCTATCTATCTATTTATCTATCTATTTTTATTATATAAAAATAATATAAACCTATTATAGAATAAACTTATGCTGTATTAATTTCTATAATTATGTCTCATCATTTAATTTTACAATATAAAAGATAATAAATCTTTCCATAGTAATGATACAAAAATTTAATCCTCTTAATAATTAATTAAATTTAATATGTATTATTACTCAATTAAATTAAAAAATAACGATTAAATACAATTAATATTTATTCAGGGTTGTTACACATTTACATATTTTTTTCATCCAAGTTCATTCAAATAGACCCAACACCAACAAAAACCACAATCGTTAAAAGAGTGTGATTACTGATTACACGTGCTTCTTCTCCTTCTTCTTCTTTTCCTTGTTCTCCTTCTTCTTCTTCTCCTTCTTCTCCTCCTTCTCCTTCTCCTCACGTTCGTTTATGCACGGAACTTCTTCTTCTTCTTCGCCTTCTTCTTCACGTTCCTCCTCCTCCTCTTTGATCTTTTTCGCGTTCCTTTTTCTTCACGTGTTTTCTCCTTATCATCATTCTTTTGTTGTTGTTGTTGTTGCTGTATTTTTTTTTCTTTTCTTCCTTCTCTCCTTGGTGAAGAAGCCATAGAAGGTGAGGAAGAAGAGTTTTGAATTGTGCAGAACAGAAATGAACTGAAATTATGTTGAGAAATGAACTGAAATTATATTTAGAATGAATCGAAAATTAAATTCAGAATGTAAACTCGTTTCAAAACAAGAACATATTAAATGCACCTTATTTAAATCCAGAATAAATTGAAATTACCTAATAATTGTGACACACAAACTTAATTCGAAAATAAACACACAAATAAAATTGAATCATGAACAAAAACATATCCAAATCTATCAAGTGATTTTGTAGTATTATGTATTTCTTCTTCTTTATTTGATTAGATGAATAAGACAAAAAAAGAAGAATATAATGAGAAATTTTGAAGAACTTTTTCTTCTTATTTCTTCTTTTTTGTTTGATTTTTTTTCTTTTTTTTCTTGGCTTTATTCCTATCAAGATAGTGAAATAAGAAGAATCATAACAAAATAATTCACTCAAAAATAAACTGAAATTATATTCAGAAATGAACTGAAATCATATTCAGTTCATTCTAAATGTAATTTCGATTCATTTCTGTTCTGCACAATTCAAAACTCTTCCTCCTCACCGTCTACTGCTTCTTCACTAGGAAAAGAAGGAGGAAAAGAAAAAAAAATACAACAACAACAAAAGAACGATGATAAGGAGAAAACACACGAAGAAGAAGGAACGCAAAAAAGGAAGGAGAATGAGAAGAAGGAGGAACGCGAAGAAGATGCTCCGTGTATAAACAAGCGTGAGAAGAAGAAGAAGAAAAAGCTCCTCACGTGCGTGAATTTGAAACAAGGAGAAGAAGAAGGATCGGAGAAGGAGAAGCGCATGCCTCTAAATTACTTGGATAAATTTGGATGTGGAGAATAATTCATATTAATGAGTTTGGAAAACTCTAAGTTAACATTTGTGATGACTAAACATTATTAATTTGATTAATTGCAAAAATATTAATTTAATTTCAATTCATATATGTTGATTAAATTAATTTTTGTTATGCAGGTTCTGTTTGGGCAAAAAAAGAAAGTTGTTACAAGCCCAAAATAAATTTTACTTTCAACCTTGGTTAAATTGTTTGGCTGAATTAAATACTTTGCTATTGGACCAGAAAAACCAATTTAAAAGCCCAACAAAGAGGCTAGTCCGAAATCAAAAGGAGATGGGGCACAATATATTGCTTTATACAAATGAAACCCATTCCTTTTGTTACATTGCTGCATCCTTCCAACGGATCCCATTTCTTATTTTGAGATGGATTTCAAAATTTAATTTGCTAGCTGTCACGGCCGAAAATGAGCCATGATCGGCACTCAGGAAAATAATCCCCAAGCAAGCCTAACATACGCAAATATAAGTTGAATAAGAAATTTACAAATATTTTTCAAGTTCTAAAATAAATAATTATACATTTTTAACAAAAATTAAAATAATTAAGAATAGTTAGATCCTGCCTGTGACATATGGAGCATATACACCTAGGAACTCGATAAAGAATAGATACTCGTTGCAGATTATTACTCTTGAATAGAAAGTCTCACATAGTCAAGTATCTATTCCTGAAAAATAATTTTAGGAAAACGGGGTGAGTTTTGCAACTCAGTGACTAGACAATACATCTATAATCGGCATGAGACCATATAAATAGTATTATCAAAGTAATTTTAATTAGAAAATAATAATTGATAATAATAAGTTAATCAATAAGGGAGTTCTCATACAGAAATCAAATCAAAAGTCCACACCTGGGCGGCTCCACCTCTATGGGTAGCCCTTTCCTCTTGTGTGTCCTAACAGAATAACAGATCTAACGTGTGGCCTACACGTTAGGCTAGCAACACCCCTGCTAGCTGGAGTCTGAGTTAGATGCATCTAAGTTAACGTCATAACCGCCGTTAACTACGGTTTTCTAATACGAGTCTCCCAAACCAATTCAAAACATATACTTTCAAATACAACAAATCTTTGATATTTCTAATATATATAAGATATCGAATCAAATCAATCAGATAATACTTTCTTATCAGAAATCTTTTCAAATCATATTTTCTCAATCATAAAAACATATCTCATAATTTAAAAGTGAGTGCCAACAAATACTTTAATATTTCAAAAGTATATATTCGAATAAAATCAATATTCTAAATTAATATAAAGCTTTATCAAACATATATATAGTCTCATGTAAAATTTCTAAAGTATGAATTTCATAAAAATAATTAATCAGCTATAATAAATCAATTATTCTAATCAAATCAAAGTTCTTCAATAATAGTTTTATAAATATAATTAAAAACTCATAATAGCATAAACCAAAAGCTTAACAGTTATAAATGTAAAGCCTACTCACAATGTGGTCCCAAGAGACCGAAGATAATAAACCCGGAGTGCCAAATTCAAGGTGAAGAGGATTGGAGTAGAATAAAACGAATGAGAGCAAAGATTTGGACCGGAGTAGCCACAAAAGATGGAGCTGGCGATAGTTCTGAGAATCTAAAACAGGCAAAACTAAAATCGAATTAAAACAAGGATAAGATAGATTAAATGGTGGCATAATAGGACCAGAAAGCTAGAGCAGAATCAAGGAAAAAGGCTGGACCCGGATAATGACAGGAGCAGTTTAGCTCTAGCAGCACCAACAACTCTGGCGGCAAGGACGATGGCTTAGCTCAGATACATCCGAACGGCGACAGGAACAGCGCAGCAGTGGATGGTCCCTCCTCCTTGGCGTTTCTTTCTCTCCGGGAACTCCTCTCTCTTCGAAGCTCCGAATCTACAACTACGACAATGGCGGTGAGGCTGGCTTCGACGGCGGCGGCTAGGCGTTTCTTAGTGGTAGAGGCGCGGCGGCCATGGCAGCAGCAGTTCCATCTTTCCTCCAATCATGTAACTCCAATGACAGCAGCGGCTTTAGAAAGACAAACCAAAAACAGGGGCAGAGCTCAGCAGCAGTGACAGATTCTTTTCCCACCATCGCGTTTCTTCCCACGGCGGACCCAACAGCAGTGGCGGCGGATCAATCGCGATGGAGGCACGGCAGCGTCCCCTTCCTCTCGGCCTTGGCTTGCATCACGTCGCCCTCTTCTCTCCCCTCTGGCAGCGTTGACGATGAAGGAATGAGCTCGGCGTGCAGCACCAGGCGCGATCGCGGCGACAGCGAGACGCAGCACGACGGTGATGACTGGGCGTGATCCAATCTCTCCCTACTTCCTCTTCTTCCCTCGCGGCTCCCCACTCTTTGGATCTCTCGTCTCTCTTTCGTGGGTGTGGCTGGTGGCTGGGTAAAGGGTTTCCCAATTTTGAGAACTAGGGTTTCTGGTTTGGGGGAGAAAAAGAGAAATAAGGGTATTTTAGGGATTTTACATTCTACCATCCTTACAAAAATTTTCGTCCTCGAAAATTGATATAACCTTCAAAACTTTACTTGGTTTTAGCACTTTACCAAACATGAGAAAGAACTATAATGAGGTGCAAAATTTACAAGATAGGTTTGTGTTAAAAAGATGTGGTTAACATTCACACACACTCTTGTTCCTTTGATAAGACAAACACCTATAGCACTCTTCAACTTGTACCAAAATCTCCTTAACTTTCTCCTCAGAACACTCGCACTTCCCAATCTTCTTATTCTGTTGCACATATGCAATATATCCATGGTAGCAATCGGTCTCACATCAAGAATTGGAATTTCAACTTCTCAAACTTCAGCATAACTTATCTTCACATTTCTTGTAACGTTGCACACTTAAAAATTTCACCTTCCGCGTCCATAATTCGTGTTTTGTAAAACTAACGTATTGCTAGTTATATCTAGGAATTGCACGTGACATCGAAACAAGTTCGAGTTTACTCAGTGGAATACAAAACTTAGGAATAGAAGATCAAACGTCACGGACGGTGTTCGTAAGAATTCAGAAGGATGCATAGGATTGCAACTTAAACGAAGTGTTCTAGAAAGAAAGTCAATTTGCATTTTAAGAAAGAAATCCAAATCAAGGAACTTTGATAGGAACAATAAAAGAAGTACAAAGCTCACAGGAAATGGTTACTAAAGTCAATGTCAATGTTCACAAGGATTTAAGAGAATGATTAGGAATACAATCAAATAAGACATTCATCAACAATAGATAAAACTAAGAGAATTATTTCACATGCTCAAAGAAAAAATATGAAACGAACATTTCAAAGGAAATGATAAAAGGATAAATGCTATCACGTCAAAAAAATTTAAGTTGAAACAAAAGATGCAAGGTTTATGAATTGGAGATTAATAGATGTCGGGCAAATGTTTTTCCTCAAGAACCTCGGAGGATACCTAGGTGCACAATCACACAAGGATATGCATGAGCAAATGGGATGTGGTTGAAAGAGAATCGAGTTATATTCAAAGAAAAAAAAATCCAGGGTGAAGGTCTCTTATAAATTAATGAAATAGGTGGTGCATTGCAAACAAGCAGGCCCAAACAACATAAGGAAGTTACTCAATCCATGTAGAAAAATGCAGGCAAGATCTAGGGCTATCTTATCAAAAATTCAAAGAATGATAGGGACACGATCAGGTAGAAGAAGAATAAAATCAAAACTTTTTCAAAGAAGACCCGAAATAAGAAACTCCAGGAGACTACCACAAGATATAATGTATCACAACAAAGCATGTTCAGATTTACATCAAGTTGTTACATAGTTCACGTGGAGAAAAGCAAAGTCGACACTTATATTGTCAAGAATCTAAGGGATAGCCAGCAGCATGATCAGATCGAGATATGTTTAAGATGTATTGCATTTCAAGAAGAATTAAAACAAGGAACTCCCGATATGAAAGATAGAAGAATGAATGATATGTCAAATCACGTGGCACGATCAAAACGCATACTTCGACACAAACTAACTCGAAAAGAATACCTAGCGTTCTCAAACTTAACGATTACCATTACTTAAATAAAAAGAAAGGAGCTTAAAAGAACTATTTCTCACATGTTATAATTTCTAGTCCTGTATGCACCATGCTCAATAACCACACCACAAGATGTGATAATGCTAGATATTTTAACTCATGTCATGTTCAAGTGCTAAGCTAAACACATTACTATCAGATTATATTCCATGAAAAATATCCAGAAAATATATCTCAAGAAAAAAAAAACATGATCTTGTTTCAAAACTTTCCGGTTTTTTTCATATTGGAACTACCATGTTTACAAACATAGCCAATTCAAATAATGAGATTCATTATATGCACGTCAGTTTAAACATGTTCCATGCAGAATTGCAGATACTAACATCCACATTGCCTACAAAATCAATGAGCAAAATAGATAAAATTTTTAAAACTAATATAATTATAAATAATTCTGTTACTTCGATCAATGAGTGCTTGGCAATTTGAAGACTGAACCATTCAATTTATTTACGGAATGTCTTCCTGAAAATCATCTTATGCAATGATAAGTTTAAAATAGCAGGGAAAAACTAAAACCAAGTAAACCATTCTACTCTAAATCAACTTGGACAAGATTAGGCAATCCACAAAGTTGTGATGGTCTACATGTAGTTGTACATATAACTGCTTCCAAACTCACTTTGTCAAAATTTCAACAACAGCAATTAATTTTTCATAAATTAAAGAGATATAATTAGATGAGAGGGAAGGAATTTAAGATACAAATAGAATGAAGCCCTGACTAAACTAAGGTACAATTGTCTGATTCTTTTTCAAGTGTTTTGAATTTGCTGCCAAAACTCATTTTTTTAAGCATATGATACATGAAAGAATCCATGTCATGGGGGTTCGACTATATTTTTATGTTGGTTGCCGAAGACCTAACACAACCCTCCTCCTTTATCCGGGTTTGGGACCGGCTATGTACCGCAAGTGTACCGGGCTTGGGTTCGGCTATGACACATGAAAGAATGAGTAAACCAAATTCCTTTTTACATATAACAAGATTATTAGATAGCTTCCATCATGCACATGACAGAACATCTGATATTCAACTTAAAAACACTATGTTATTGTAGACCACTGACATGTTGAAGAAAGTTGCTAATAAACGAAAGAATTTTTTTTTCCATAAGCAAAGTACTAAATTAACTGAAAGCTCTTAGATTGGAAAAGACCTTCGATCCAGCTAACTGATTATCTAAATAATTCACTACACCTAAGCAGAAAAAATCATCAATCCAACAAACAACAACACTACATTCATATGTTCATCGCATAGTCCTTTTTCTTGAGCAACTAAATAACCGTTTTCAAAATTCTTGTTTTGAAAGAAAGGATTACAAGCAAATCAAAATTAGGTCATAACTCCAAAGATTATCAACATAAGAAGAAAACTCCAATATCGCTTATCAAATCTAGAACAAAGCAGCTTAATTAGTAACTCAACAAATCTATGCGTTCAACAAATTCAAATAGAATTCCATAAAGGAATCAGATGGTAATTCGCAGCAAACATAGATTGAATCTTTTAAGTAATTCATGAACTATTGACATCAGGAATCATAGAACAACACGAAGACGAAGAAGATTAAAGCATACATTCACAAAAACGAAGAAAATTAGAACTAGATACGAGAGAAATTGCGAACCGGAACCAAAGCTGAAATCATTGCCAAAACACATTCGAAAAAATCTACCAAAGGATAAGTCAAGATTGGGTGCAAAAGGACAGGAGTAGAAAGAAGCGGCAGAAGACGCATGATCACAATAATCAGAAGACAACAATGACATAGAGGACAAAGAGGACATTCCTATAGGCCTTTGATAGTGCCACAATTTATACAAATAGGCGCGCTTCTATTTATACAATTGTGATCCTACCATAGGACACTTGCTCCATATTATACAGATTAAACCTAAGCTCTGATACCACTTTGTCACGGCCGAAAATGAGCCATGAACGGCACTCAGGAAAATAATCCCCAAGCAAGCATAACATACGCAAATATAAGTTGAATAAGAAATTTACAAATATTTTACAAGTTCTAAAATAAATAATTATACATTTTTAACAAAAATTAAAATAATTAAGAATAGTTAGATCCTGCCTGTGACATATGGAGCATATACACCTAGGAACTCGATAAAGAATAGATACTCGTTGTAGATTATTACTCTTGAATAGAAAGTCTCACATAGTCAATTATCTATTCCTGAATAATAATTTTAGAAAAACGGGGTGAGTTTTGCAACTCAGTGACTAGACAATACATCTATAATCGGCATGAGACCATATAAATAGTATTATCAAAGTAATTTTAATTAGAAAATAATAATTGATAATAATAAGTTAATCAATAAGGGAGTTCTCATACAGAAATCAAATCAAAAGTCCACACCTGGGCGGCTCCACCTCTATGGGTAGCCCTTTCCTCTTGTGTGTCCTAACAGAATAACAGATCTAACGTGTGGCCTACACGTTAGGCTAGCAACACCCCTGCTAGCTGGAGTCTGAGTTAGATGCATCTAAGTTAACGTCATAACCGCCGTTAACTACGGTTTTCTAATACGAGTCTCCCAAACCAATTCAAAACATATAATTTCAAATACAACAAATCTTTGATATTTCTAATATATATAAGATATCGAATCAAATCAATTAGATAATACTTTCTTATCAGAAATCTTTTCAAATCATATTTTCTCAATCATAAAAACATATCTCATAATTTAAAAGAGAGTGCCAACAAATACTTTAATATTTCAAAAGTATATATTCGAATAAAATCAATATTCTAAATTAATATAAAGCTTTATCAAACATATATATAGTCTCATGTAAAATTTCTAAAGTATGAATTTCATAAAAATAATTAATCAGCTATAATAAATCAATTATTCTAATCAAATCAAAGTTCTTCAATAATAGTTTTATAAATATAATTAAAAACTCATAATAGCATAAACCAAAAGCTTAACAGTTATAAATGTAAAGCCTACTCATAATGTGGTCCCAAGGGACCGAAGATAATAAACCCGGAGTGCCAAATTCAAGGTGAAGAGGATTGGAGTAGAATAAAACGAATGAGAGCAAAGATTTGGACCGGAATAGCCACAAAGATGGAGCTGGCGATAGTTCTGAGAATCTAAAGCAGGCAAAACTAAAATCGAATTAAAACAGGGATAAGATAGATTAAATGGTGGCATAATAGGACATGAAAGCTAGAGCAGAATCAAGGAAAAAGGCTGGACCCGGATAATGACAGGAGCAGTTTAGCTCTAGCAGCACCAACAACTCTGGCGGCAAGGACGATGGCTTAGCTCAGATACATCCGAACGGCGACAGGAACAGCGCAGCAGCGGATGGTCCCTCCTCCTTGGCGTTTCTCTCTCTCCGAGAACTCCTCTCTCTTCGAAGCTCCGAATCTACAACGACGACAATGGCGGTGAGGTTGGCTTCGACGGCGGCGGCTAGGCGTTTCTTGGTGGTAGAGGCGCGGCGGCCATGGCAGCAGCAGTTCCACATTTCATCCAATCATGTAACTCCAATGACAGCAGCGGCTTTAGAAAGACAAACCAAAAACAGGGGCAGAGCTCAGCAGCAGTGATAGATTCTTTCCCCACCATCGCGTTTCTTCCCATGGCGGACCCAACAGCAGTGGCGGCGGATCAATCGCGATGGAGGCACTGCGTCCCATTCCTCTCGGCCTTGGCTTGCATCACGTCGCCCTCTTCTCTCCCCTCTGGCAGCGTTGACGATGAAGGAATGAGCTCGGCGTGCAGCACCAGGCGCGATGGCGGCGACAGCGAGACGCAGCACGACGGTGATGACTGGGCGTGGTCCAATCTCTCCCTACTTCCTCTTCTTCCCTCGCGGCTCCCCACTCTTTGGATCTCTCCTCTCTCTTCCGTGGGTGTGGCTGGTGGCTGGGTAAAGGGTTTCCCAATTTTGAGAACTAGGGTTTCTGGTTTGGGGGAAAAAAAGAGAAATAAGGGTATTTTAGGGATTTTACACTAGCATTGGAAACATAAATGAGAGAGAGAAATTGATTTGATTGCTTTAATGACTCTACACGCTACTCAGCAAAGGGAAGTGGGAAACTTGAGTTCACTTTTGTTCTCTCTCTTTGCTACATTAATTATTGCTCAAATCCATTGAATATTTTCTTTCTTCTCTCTCTACTCTTTCTTATCTTTCGGTCATATCAATAGAGAAAGCATGGAAGCTAAAGCTAGCCACCAAAGAGATGAAGATGCAAGCAATAAGACCATCACAATGATGGCAAGAAAAAGAAAACAAAAAGTATGCTGTGACTGAGATTCTCATCACTTATGGTAAGATTTGGTGAAGAGATCTTGGCTTCTCCATACCAAAAATGGTTGAAGAAGATTTCGGTCAGTAGAGGAAGATCCTTGGAGGGATGGCTTGTCTCTGATGTTTCTCAACCACCACAGGAGGTAGCTACAGTGGCTACGTGATGGAGGAGGCAGAAGTTGGAGCAGATGAAGCTGTCATCATCATAACTCATCAAGGGCTAGGAGTTCATCTTGGAGTGTAAGGCAAGATGGAAGGCTCGGATTAATGATTATTGGTGACCAAGGAAGGACTAGAGGTAATTGCATGTTGGGTTTTACATTCAGTTCCCTCTTCTCTCTCTAGCCGAATCAGTTTGCATGAAGAAGAAGAAGATTAGCTTGGTTTGTTTGGTTTCAATCGTGGAGGCTTCTCCCTATATATAAGGGTGAACAGCCAGGGCTTGAAGTAAGGAGTGAGAGTGCAAGGCACAGGATTCTCAGAGCTACCTAAGCTAACAGAATTTCTTCTCCTTCAATGTTCTTCATTTTGTAAATTTTCTGTTTAATTTTGTCTGTCTTGAGTCTCATGGAAAAAAGGCAAACAATGAGATTTGTATGAAAAAGCCATAGAGCGGAAAAAGGCAGAGAGTGCAAAATTAAAAGAAAAAGCCATAGATGTCCTTAGAGGTCCTTTGTACATCTGTGTTGTGTTTCATGATTCTGTGGGAATTTCCTTGCAAGTTGGGTTAGCACTTAGCAGTTGAAAGCTTGGCAGTGACCAAGTCAAGTTCAGGATTGGGGTTTAGATTCTGGACTTGTCCCGAATAGGAAGGGTAGTTCCTAGAGAGAATTTGTGATTGTAATCAAAGATGATTATAGTGAAATTCTATCATTGTTGTGATGGAGACTGGATGTAGGCTACACTACACTTAGCAGCTGAACCAGGATATATCTGGGTGTAATTTTCTCTCTCTTATACTCCATTTCTGTTTCTGCTGTACAGGAGATAAAACTGAAAATTATGTCGTGCCGGGTCACGAGATAAAAAGAAAAGTCTCTTGGTTGGGTACGAGACAAAAATAAAAAAGTGTCCAGAAGTTGTTTTAAAAGACCAGCAAGTATTATCAAGTGAAAAAGGGGCTAAGATTCAACCCCCTTCTCTTAGCCACTAAAAACCATCACATATTTATATTAAAACTATAATAATAACAATTTTAAGTTACAAATATTTAAAGTGTATACTATTATTCTATTTTTTAATCTCTCAAATGAAATATCTAAAATATTTTTAAACACATTTAATATTGACAAACAACATCTTTTTACTAGATATATATTCCAATATATCAAGATTAATAAAATTTATTTATAATTTTACACTATATTTTTTGTATTTTTATTTTCAATTATTTTTTTATTATATAAAAATACTAGAAAACACATGTCAATATTTATGAAAGAGACTAACTTCACAAGATTTTATTATTGTTATACATTTTTCTTTACTTTTTTTTTGAATAAGTATATTAAATTATATACAAATTATAAATATGTCATGACCTAAAATGAGCTATAACCGGCGCTCAGGAAAATAATTCTATAACAAGCCTAACATACTCAAATATAAGTTAAATAAGAAAGTTACAAATATTTTACAAGTTCTAAAATAAATAGTTATACATTTTTAACAAAAAGATAAAATAATTACGAATGGTTGGATCCTGTCTGTGACATATGGAGTATATACATCTAAGAACTTGACAAATAATAGGTACTCATTGCATATCGTTACTCTTGAATAGAAAGTCTCACATAGTCAAGTATCTGTTCCTGAAAATTATTTTTAGAAAAACGGGATGAGTTTGGAAATTCAGTGAATAAACAATACACCTATAATCAACGTGAGGCCATATAAACATTATTATCAAAGAAATTTTAATTAAAAAGTAATAGTTGATAATAATAAGTGAATCAATAAGGGAGTTCATACAGAAATCAAATCAAAAGTTCACACATGAGCGATTCCACATCTGTGGGTAGCCATTTCCTCCTGTGTGTCCGAATAGAATAACAGATCTAACGTGTGGCCTTCACATTAAGCTAGTAACACCCCTGCAAGCTGGAGTCTGAGTCAGATGCATCTAAGTTAGCGTCATAACCACCGTTAACTACTATTTTCTAATACCAGCCTCCCAAACCAATTCAAAACATATGGTTTTAAATACAATAAATCTTTAATCTTTCAAATATATAAAGTATCAAATCAAATCAAATCAGATAATACTTTCTCATCAGAAATCTTTTTCAATCATACTTTTTCAATTATAAGAACACATTCCATAATTTTAAAGTAAGTGAGTGCCAACAAATACTTCAATGCTTCAAAAAGTATATATTCGAATAAAATCAAATATTCTAAAATAATATAAAGCTTTATCAAACATATAGGTTGGTATTGGAGTAGGTCTGCTGCCAAAGTCTATGACTCATGCAATGGTTGCTCGTGGTTGTGTAAGCAGCTGTTTGGTTGGGAGGAGCGGGAGAATTGGCTTTGGCTTTGGCGTCAGCTTGTTCTGGAAAAGCATAAATTTTTGGCTTAGTTGTGTCTTAAGGAGGCTCTTCCTACTACAAGTTTTCACTATAGAAGAGGGATGTCGTCATCGGATAGGTGTCCAAGATGTCTTTCTAGCCAGGAATTGGTTTTACATTGTATTCGGGATTGTCCAAAAGCTCAGCTTGTCTGGCATAGGTTGGATATTTCTTGTCATCCTTTGGATTTGAAGAACTGGTTCTTGTATCATAACAGAGAGCATCCGTTCAAGTTCTTTTCGAGACTTTGGTAGATATGGCGAGCAAGGAATAATGACATATTTAATCCCCATGAAACTTGGCCTCCGAAAAAAGTGATTTGTCTATCATTAACTTCAGAAAAGGAGCTTAGGAATATTTTTGAATTACAACGTATGTCCCTTCCCTCTACTCTAAATGGTTTTTGAAATCCCCCATCCATTGGTACTTTTAAGATTAATTGTGATGCTAGTTATTTTGGTTCGGGTGATAGTGTTGGTTTTGCTTGTGTTATTAGAGATTGTAATAGGAGCTGGCAAATGGGGTGTTTGGGAATGATTGAGAGTAATAGTATTCTTCAAGGAGAATTGTTTGCTATTTGGAGAGGATATCTCTTAGCTTGGGATGTGGGTCAACGAGATGTTATTTGTGAGACGGATTGTATGGAAGCATTTAATCTTGTTACTCAAGATGGTTTTGGGTTTATTGATCCACTGGTGCTCAAAATAAGAGATATTATGCATTGGAATTGGCGTGTTGACTTTCGTTTGATTATGAGAGATGCAAACATGGTGGCAGATACTATGGCAAAGATGGCGATGAAGTTACAACTTTCGCATGTGGAGCTTCTTCCACCTTGGGAGGAGTTTAAGAGTAGTCTTAAACGGGACTGTCCCTCTATTTAAGCAGTTCCTTGTTTTGTTTGTTTTGTTTTTCTTTGTTTAATTTATTTCAGTCACCAAAAAAAAACATATATATATATATACTCTCATATAAAATTCTAAGGTATAAACTTCATAAAAATAATTATTCAACTATAATAAATCAATTATTTTAATTAAATCAAAGTTCTTCAATAATAGTTTTATAAATATAATCGAAACTTCATAATAGCATAAACCAAAAGATTAATGGTTATAAATGTAAAGCCTACTAACAATGTGGTCCTAAGGGACCGAAGATACCAAACTCAGAGTACCAAATTCAAGGTGAGGAGGATTGAAGCAAAATAGAACAAATGAGCACAGAATTTGGACCGGAGTAGCGACAAGATGGAGCTGACGATAGTTCTGGGAATCTATAACAGAGAAGAACTAAAATCGAATTAAAACAAGGACAAGACATATTAAAGAGTTAAACCTCAGAGTGGTCATTGAACTTGCACTCGACCCTCAAAGTGGTCCTTAAACTTGCAATGGCCTCAATATTATCCCCGAATTTAACACATGTTCACGGTCATCCCTGAAGCATTTTTCGGGGAATATTCCCTAACGGTGCGCTGACGTGTATGGAGAAGCGCCACGTTGGATATCTGACATGGCTGTTATCATTTTTTAACTCAATTTAGTCCCTGAATTATTTTATAACCCTAATCCCCAATTTATTATCAGAAACCACTTTGTTTCTTCTTATCTGCTCTCCTTCGTCTTCTCTGCCATTGTTGAGCTGCCATTGTTGAACGTGATTTGAGTGGGTCATGATGGATGGAGGCAGCAAATTGAGGTTATGATGAAGGCCCAAATTTTAGAGGTTATGATGCTCATGATGTATATCATGATGAGTTAGATAGGACAAATTCTTGGCATTCCGAAGAAATGAAGACACCCCTGAAGCACTCTGAAACTTTAACATACTTCAAACCCCGCAGAAGAGCCTATTTTTGACAAGATGTATATTTGTCTGGATGGGTGCAAGAATGGATTTAGGGCGGGATGTAGACCTCTAATAGGGCTTGATGGAGCATTCCAGAAAACCAGATTTGGTGGACAAATCTTGGCAGCCATTTACGTCATTGCATATGCCATTGTACCAGTTGAGAACACGAATAATTGGAGGTGGTTTCTTGAGCTGTTGCAAGAGGATCTAGGGAACTACACCCAAAATGGGTGGTGTTTCATTTTGGACATGTAAAAGGTAACGATGTCTTTGCTATTTACTAGTTATTGTATTTTAGTAAGGGTTGAACTCCTTAGGTTGATGTATTTTTTGTAGCCATGTTTTGCTTTCATGATTCTATTTCTATATTTATTGGTTTGTTTCACACATTGTTATTGACTGTATTGATAGAATGGAGTATGAGTAGAACTTAATAAATCGTGGGGATGAATTTGTTGTCACTTATACATGTGTAGGAATTAATTTGATGTCACTTATGTATGTGTAGGGACTATTTTGATGTCACTTATGTAAGGTGAGGGACCATTTTGGGTCCCGATATTGTAAGTTATTAATTTCAGTAGTTTCATGCAGGGGCTAATCACAGCTGTGCAGGAGGTCTTCCCTGATGTCCACCACAGATTTTGTGTATAGCACTTGCGGAGAAACTTCAATAAGCAGTGGAAAGACAATGAACTTAGAAGATTACTGTGGGAGTGTGTAAGATCTACTGCTCAAGAGGGATTCATTGAGGGGATGATGAAAATCTAGAGAGCTAAAAAGGAAGCATGGGAGTACCTTTCCAAATGACGAAGAGATGCATGGAATCGGGCCTTCTTCCCCTCCCAACCAAAATGTGACAACATATGTAACAATGCTTGCAAAGTATTCAATGCCAGAATCAAGGAAGTAAGGGGCCAAACCAATTATCACACCACTAGGTACTTCAACTATTACTCCACCCATCATGACCCACTCAAATCACGTTCAACAATGGCAGCTCAACAATGGCAGAGAAGACGAAGGAGAGCAGAGAAGAAGAAACGGAGTGGTTTCTGATAATAAATTGGGGATTAGGGTTATAAAATAATTCAGGGACTACATTGAGTTAAAAAATGATAATAACCACGTCAGATATCCAACGTGGCGCCTCTCCATACACGTCAGCGCGCCGTTAAGGAATATTCCCCGAAAAATGCTTCAGGGACGACCGTGAACCACATGTGTTAAATTCGGGGATAATATTGAGGCCATTGCAAGTTTAAGGACCACTTTGAGGGTCGAGTGCAAGTTCAGGGACCACTCTGAGGTTTAACTCCATATTAAATGGTGGCATAATAGCACATAAAAGTTAGAGCATAATCAGGAAAAAAGGCTAGACCAGAAGAGTGACAGGAATGGTTCAACTCTAGCAGCACCAACAACTCCAGCAGCAAAGACGATGGCTTGGCAGGTACATCCAAACGGTGACAGGAACAACGTGGCAGCGGACGGTCCCTCCTCCTCGGTATTTCTCTCTTGCCTCAAACTCCTTCTCTCCTCGAAGCTTCAAATATGCAACCGCGACGATGACGGCGAGGTTGGCTTCTATGGCGATGGTTAGAGCTCCGGCAATGACAGCGACGGAACCTCCCTCTTTGTTCATCGCGCCTCTCTTTTCCACGCGTTCTCTTCTCTCTGCTCAGGCTTCGCTCAGCGACGACGACAGTCCTCCACAGCCACGACGACAACAGCGACGGCGGCGTGGCCCTCACCAGTGTCGTTCTCCCCCTCTTTTTCTTTATTTTTTTCTCTTTCTCTCTTTTTCTTTCATTCGTGTTAGGAGAGGGTTAGAATTTGGTTTGGAAAAAAGAAGAATAAGAGTATTGTAGAGATTTTACAAAATATTTTTTATAAACGAGCATTTAAATTTAATATTAACTTATATATTATCTAATTAATTTGTAAATAATACAATATTTTAAAATTTATACTATATAATATAATTTGTATAATTAATTTAGCTTTCTATGCAATGTGTAAGTCTTAATCTAGTTATAGTAATTTTTATTGTATTTATTGTATTATATAACACTAATCAACGAAAATGTGACGGGCAAAGATTGTTAAGGAAAATGATAATAATATTTTAAAACTTATCAATGCTAGTCTAAATTTAATTTAATTTATATTTATTAGAAAAATTAATATTATTAAAAATATAAAATAACTGATTTTTTTATGACATAATAATAGTAACAGACCTTTTTATTTTGTAAAAGAACTAAAAAATATTTTAAATAAAAACAGAAGGATTAAAAAATAATTTAATTAAATAAGATGTACCAGTAACCAGTTAGCTATTTAAGCTAACGTGGTTTAGTAATAAAAAACTAAAAGGCGAGCAATATATCTAGATATTATCGTGGGCTCTGTTTTAATATATTACTAATAGATAGGTAGATAGATATTTATTTGTCAAAAATAATTTATATTTTTAATAAGAAGCTAAAATAATATTTGGTTTTTTAATTTTTTATACAGATATATTTAAAATAAGTAGTTAACTGTTTTGAGTTAAGTTGATATCATTTGATAATTTCAAATTGACATGGTCAAGTAAAGACTTTTAGTTTCACGAAATGATAAAAGAATACGAGAAAAGTAATGTTTTTAATTAGAGACATTTAGAGTTAATGGTGCAAAACAATCTATTCTTAATATATAAAAGTAGATACATAGGTTTACTCACATTACTTCTAAGTTATTTCTCTTCTTTTACTAACGTCACCATCGCTTACTTGGCAAAATTTTAGAATCCACCATTCAAATCTTGCTAAATCAACTTTTATTTTCAAATAAAAAAATACAAAAAAAAACTAAAAAACATGGCTTAGAATTCGGTGGTCCCAGAACGTTTGGACCATTAAATGGTCCCATAACAAAACATATTTTTTAAAGTTTTTTAATAATTGCTAAATAGTCATTTTTTAAATTTAATTACAAATTAACCCCATATATTTTATTTAATTATAAAAACGATTTTTTATTTTATAAATAATTATTTTAACCAAAATCTATCATCTTTATTAACAATCAAGAACAAAAACAATAACGAATTAGATCTTCCATTGATCCTAATAAATTTTTTGGCTATTCTAATCGATTAAAATATTAAATTTGATCTGTCACGTTCGTGAGGAGTCATGAAATCGTGTTTCGTTGAAAACCAATCGATTGGACTATCAAACCAATCGATTGAATTTCAGTTTATCACTAAACAATCGATTGCAAATTGCTGGGAAGCATAGTTTTGCATAAATCAATCATAGTAACCAATCGATTGAACAATGAATTAAATGTGGAATTTATGTCATTCAATCGATTGTTTAGGATTTTCAATCAATTGATTTCTTCAAAACAATCGATTGGTCTCACTATTCAATCGATTGGTTATGGCTAAAAATCGATTGAACTTTGCCCGTAACTTCTAATTCAATCGATTGGTTTGAAACTTCAACCGATTGTGGAGACTTTTCCCTCAAAGAAATACCTAATTTCTTCATCTCCTTTACTTTAATAATGTTTTCTTTAAGTCACTACTTCTTTCTTCCTACCTACCTTGCTTGCTGTGATTTCGTTCATTTGTTGCAGGAAAATGATTTCAGTCTGTTTGTTTGTTCACATTCGTTGTGTTCATGAGAATGTACTATAGTTATAGTGACTCAACCCTATCAATTTTCATTTTTTAATTATCCTAGACTATTCATTGATTGGTTACACCCTCTGTTTTTTCGTCAGTGTTGGACTGCATTGGCGCTTCAAGTTTGATTGGTGCTCAATGAGTACCCGAAACTGAAGCTAACCCAAGGAAGAAAACTGCTTGAAATATGACAATTCCAATGACGTTTTCCCAATTTATATTGGCGATGATCGTACAGACCAGGATGCTTTTAACCTAAAAATAAATAATCAAACTTATTGATATTTAATTAATTACACTACTTGTATTACATATCTAACTGACTACCATAATCATCATCAGGTTTTGTGCAACAGAGGTCAAGGGATTGGGAATCTTGTTTCTAAAATTCCAAAAGACACATAAACTTCATACACCTTGAAAGATCCAGCAGAGGCAAGTTCCAACAAATAATTATTATCTTATAAATATAGTATTTTTTTTGTATTATGGTGAATCTGAACATCTTTGTCCAACCAATATGTTCAGGTTGAGCAATTTTTGCGGCGTCTAGTGGAATGGAAAAGATCGATTACACCAACAAGTGCATAGAGAGATTTATTCCATAAGTAGTATACTTAACTTATTGTAGATTACCTATTGAAGGAATATAAGAGTTTCAAACCAATCGATTGAATTAGAAGTCACAAGCAAAGTTCAATCGATTTTTAGCCATAACCAATCAATTGAATAGTGAGACCAATCGATTGTTTTGAAGAAATCAATCGATTGAAAATCCTAAACAATCGATTGATTTACATAATTTCCACATTTAATTCATTGTTGAATCGATTGGTTACTATGACCAATCGATTGATTTATGCAAAACCATGCTTCCCGGCAATTTACAATCGATTGTTTAGTGATAAACTAAAATCCAATCGATTGGTTTGATAGTCCAATCGATTGGTTTTCAACGAAACACGATTTCATAACTCCTCACGAACGTGACAGATCAAATTTAATATTTTAATCGATTGGAATGGCCAAAAAATTTATTAGGATCAATGGAAGATCTAATTCGTTATTGTTTTTGTTCTTAATTGTTAATAAAGATGATAGATTTTGGTTAAAATAATTATTTATAAAATAAAAAATCATTTTTATAATTAAATAAAATATATGGGGTTAATTTGTAATTAAATTTAAAAAAAGACTATTTAGCAATTATTAAAAAACCTTAAAAAACATGTTTTGTTATGGGACCATTTAGTGGTCCAAACGTTCTAGGACTACCGAATCCTGAGCCAAAAAACACAAGAAAAACCAACAACTTAACTTTTTCCAAATCAATTCTTATTTCTAAAACAACAAAAACACAAATTAACATTTACCCAAAAAAAAAAAAAGCTCTGAAAACCAAAGAGCCTTTCTCATACTTCTCGAAACCCTCTTCCTCTTAGCACCTCTCTGTACCAAGATCCTATTTCTTCCATCCTCTTCCATTCCCATGAGCCATTGTTTTTTTCTCAAAACAAATTGTCCATCACGATGTCCATCTCCGGCGGAGCCGCATTGCATAAATTGCAAAAACTAGGGCAAACTCCATTCCTCCTGTTGCGGTTTTCCTGTCGGAGCGCGATTCTGGGTCTCAGACCAACGTCGGGCAAACTCCATTCCTCCTGTTGCGGTTTTCCTGTCGGAGCGCGATTCTGGGTCTCAGACCAACGTCACCATTCAGCGCCGCCAACGTAGGAAATTCGTCCCAGGTATCTTACTAAAGATTTTCAACTTTGCCGTTTACTCTTCTCATTCTGTTGTTCAATATCGTTTTCAATAGCCCTATTTATTTGTTATAAATAATAACATTTTAATTGTGAACTCATTGTAAGTAGCACATGTTTATGTATTCCTCTTTTTTAAACGGTTCTGTCCAACAGTCATAACCAAAATTAAGTTTACCCACATTACTTCTAAGTTATTTCTCTTCTTCTACTAACCCCATGTCAGCACCATCGCTTACTTGGAAAAATTTTAGAATTCACCACTCAAATCTTGCCAAATCTATCTATCTATTTATAATCTATCTATTTATAATATATAAAAGCTGATACTAACTTTCTCCACAATGAGTTTAAGTCATCTTTTCTTGGCTAATGATGGCACATCAGCAATTCTAATGACTTGGCAAAAGATGAAAATCAGCCAATCACTATTTAGTAAAATGTTTTAAAAAAATTAAAACAAAAAACTCTTATCTATTATTATTCAAGTACTAATTAAATACAATAAACAGACATTAAAAGTGTCATAATAATAATTATTATAAAAAATTTCAGTTACAAATATTCAAATTCTACAACTTATACATATTAAGACTCTTACTACTCTTCATTTCTTAATCTTTCATACTAATTGTCAAAAATTTCTTAAATTTAATTTAACATTTTTATAATATATAGAAGCTGATACTAACTTTTTCCATAATGAGTTTAAGCCATCTTTTTTTTTGCTAATGATGCCACATTAGCAATTCTAATGACTTGGCAAAAGATGAAAATCAACCAATCACTATTTAGTAAAATGTTTTAAAAAAATTAAAACAAAAAACTCTTATCTATTATTATTCAATTGAAACATCAAATATTAATTAAATGCAATAAACATACATTAAAAGTGTCATAATAATAATTATTATATAAAATTTCAGTTACAAATATTCAAATTCTACAACTTATTCATATTAAGACTCTTACTACTTTTCATTTCTTAATCTCTCATACTAATTTTTATAATATATAAAAGCTAATACAAACTTTTTCCATAATGAGTTTAAGCCATCTTTTCTTTTCTAATACTAACTTTCTCCACAATGAGTTCAAGCCATATTTACTTTGCTAATGAGGCCACATCAACAATTCTAATGACTTGGTAAATGATGAAAATCAACCAATCACTATTTAGTAAAATATTTTAAAAAAATTAAAACAAAAAACTCTTATCTATTATTATTCAAGTACTAATTAAATGTGATAAACATACATTAAAAGTGTCATAATAATAATTACTATAAAAAATTTCAGTTACAAATATTCAAATTCTACAACTTATACATATTAAGACTTTTACTACTATTCATTTCTTAATCTCTCATACTAATTGTCAAAAATTTCTTAAATTTAATTTAACATTTTTATAATATATAAAAGCTGATACCAACTTTCTCCACAATGAGTTTAAGCCATCTTTTCTTTGCTAACATAAGCAATTCTAATGACTTGGCAAAAGATGAAAATCAGCCAATCACTATTTAGTAAAATGTTTTAAAAAAATTAAAACAAAAAACTCTTATCTATTATTATTCAATTGAAACATCAAGTACTAATTAAATGCAATAAACATACATTAAAAGTGTCATAATAATAATTATTATAAAAAATTTTAGTTACAAATATTCAAATTCTACAACTTATACATATTAAGACTCCTATTTCTCTTCATTTCTTAATCTCTCATACTAATTGTCAAAAATTTTTTAAATTTAATTTAACATTTTATATGTTTTTCATTCTCATTCATTCATTTTTTTTAATTATTTACAAACAAAAAAAACACAAAAAAAATAAAGTATAGCAATTAATACAAATCGAAAAATGAAAAAAAATGAAAATGCAGATTTATATAACTCTAATATAAATGATCTATGTCTTTCTTAAAAAAAATAAATTCAAAATCTATTTATAATATGTTTTCTAAAATATTTTTAATATAACATTTATTAAAATATATTTATAATATAAGTAATCTACCTTTTCGTGTATTGACCGGGTCTCACTCTAATTTATCATAATGGTGCAATATATAAACACCAAGGCAATTCAAATACATGTCTGCAACAACAGATTGTACAACATGAAATTTCTAGAAAACAGAAACCAAACCAAAAGTCTCAATGTTCAAAAGTGTGGATTCCAAAAGCAAACAAAGAAGCTAAGGTATTAAATTTTCCAACGCAATGGTCACTTGCTCAATCGTGTTGATGCTCGATTGCTTTCTGCATGAAGGTTTCAGTCTCAGCTGTTATCATGTTTTCTGAGTAATCAAATTATAAAGTATATAAAAATCTTACTATTCCTGTTTTATTTCTCAGCATTATTCATCCCTGTGTTGTTGGGTCCATGGATAATCTGTATGAGAAGGTATGGTATAAACAGTATAACACATTAATAGGAATGATTGAATGAAGAATAAGAATATTGTAGAGAGAATGAAGAATGTTGTTGGATTACCAAATCCATCTGCGATCAACTTGAATGGCGGGAATGTGGGAGATTTTGGGCCAAATCTGTGGATCCTTCTTCTCGCATCGTTCGGCCAGCAAAGGGCTATCATAGATGCCGAGTTTTATTAGAGAGGCAGGCAGCTTTTCTCCCTCAATATTCTCCAACTTGACACAATAGTCAATACTTAGTTCCTGGAGGGAGGTGAGGTGGGCAAGTCCCTTGCATTCCAAAGTCCCCACACTGCTAAGGCATTTAATTGTGAGGGACTCAAGGGAGGCAGGCAACCAACCTTCCTTTGGGAAGCTCTTCACACACTCACTGTAATCAGAAACTTCAAAACAAAAGATAAGATTAGTAATCCCATGAAACTGCGGATGCATGAATGCTGCAGAGCTCACTAGTTTCTCGCTGTAGGTGATTTCAAGATATCTCAGGCTACGGTGTGGATGCCCTGTATCAGACAAATCAATCTCTCGGCAATCCACTAATGAGAGTTTCTCAAGCTGAGGTGCTGCCATCCATAGCGTTGACACAGATTTCAAACTCCCACAAAAGAAGATATATAAAGAAAGGAGACAAGAAAGAGAGCGTGACACCACAAGAGACTCCATCTTTTGGCAACCGCTGATACGAACACTCACGAGATTTGGAAAGGCATCCAATAACGAGAAGGATGTATGTGAATCACAGCTGTTCCCTATTGATAGTTTCTGCAGCGAGTGATGTTGCCCATCCATTTGGAATTCAAATGATTCTCCACAATTATCGATCGTCAACTCTTGTACTGATGGGGGAATAGCACTCACTGGAAACAATATGTGGGAGGAACAATGTGAGATGCATAAAGAAGTGAGGCAACTCAGTTGCATATGCATTATGGCCTTCACACTTGGCTCCTGACCGATTCCTCCAATTGATAGTTGACGCAGTAAAGGAGGTAGCTCTCTAATTCTCACTTCATTCCCGTATACAAATATGCTTAAAGAGGTCATTGCAGGAGCTTTTGGAACACAACACCTCAGCTGCCCGCAACCCTCAATAGTAAGTGATTGCAAAGATGGTAGATGATTGGGCAAATCTCGTATCAACATGGGACAGCACTGTATTGAAAGCTCCCTAAGTCTCGGAAACGCATTGAACTCCAATGAACGCCACTCCTTCCAGCAATCCAATGAGTCAAACTTAAGAGTTTCAAGCATTGGGAATGGTGGTGTCTCCAAACAAGATTCACCATTCTGGTTAAAGTAAAACTCAGCACCCACACTTTCCAGACTTTTAAAATGTGAAATTGATAGGTGCTTCAACGAGGGCAACTGTCCAAATGAAGGAAGCATACAGCAACTCCTGCAACCATCCAGTCTTATTTTGGTGATGTTGTGGTAGGAAGAATGTCCCACCCAATCTGGAAATCTTGTACCCCTGTAACCCCACATATCTAACTCTTTCACATTAGTGTGAGGTCGTAACTTGTCAAGTATATCTCTTTGCATTTCGGAATCAACTCTATTCTCTCTACTCCACCACCAAGTCAACATCATAGAATCAATGCCATCCTTATCACACATTCTTGCCTCCAAAGCTTCACTGCTGTTCACCACATTGTCCAATTTGGAAATGAAAATTGATTTGTGTAGACCTGCAAGTGCTCCCAATTCTTTAATCTTGTTTTCTTCATGCTTTCCAACAACAAAAGTACTTAAAAACTGCAAACTTTTCAAATTGCTCATGCCTTTCGGCATCTCATACAACCCAGTCCCATAAATATCAAGATGACGCAAATTTACAAGGTCTTTCATGCCTACAGGTAGCGTTATCAGACTCCCACAGGTATTCAACTTCAAGGTCTGCAAATTGTATAGGTTACCCAATGACTCTGGCAATGTCACAATCTTGGTCTCAGAGATATCCAAGTAACGCAAATGAATCAACTCACCTATTGAATCAGGTACTGACTCAAGAGGAAAGCGTTTCAACGACAGCGCTCTCAGGTACTTCAACTGTGACAACAAGATACAAGTTGCGTTTTCTATGTTAAATGGGATCCATGTCTCCAAATTGATTTCAAGAAATGTCCTTGTATGTTTTACCGTATCGCAAACTCCCAAAAGTTTTGACATTGGATAATTGCCTTTGGCATTATGTGACAAATGACGAGCTTTAATATCAACCTCAACTGCATTCCGAAGCTCTTTGGCTCTGAAATACAATTCTCCAGCACACGTCATTGCTAAATCATGCACAAGATTATGCATCACAAATATCTTTTCGCGGGAATTGTGAGGTTGGAAAAATGATCTCGCAATTAATTCATCAAAATATTCACCACCAACTTCTTCCACAGTCTTTTTACCCACTGGTTGCAAAAAATTCTCAGCCATCCATAACAATATCAATTCATCCTTGCTAAATTCATAGTTCTTAGGATACAAGGAACAATAAATAAAGCACTGCTTCAGATATGAAGGAAGAAAATAATAACTTATTCTTAACGCTGGAACAACATTTGTCTTGTCATCTGAAAGTTCCCAGATTTCACTCTTTAGTAAATGATTCCAAGACCTGATATCCGAATTTCCACGCAATAAGCCTCCAAGGGCTTGAGCTGCCAAGGGCAATCCATCACACCTCTTTACCATATCTCTGCCGATTTTTTCCAGGGTTGGATTCTCCGAAGAAATAGTTGAAAGACGTGCATGCTTTGAAAACACCAACCAACAATCTTCATCAGACAATGGACTCAGTTCATGAGGTGAAATAGTCTGCACTACAGAAGCCACATTTTTATTTCTTGTAGTTATGAGAATTTTACTTCCCTTAACCCCTTTCTGAAAAGGTTTTAGAAACCTATTCAAATCATCATAATTTTTATCCCATACATCGTCCAAGACAATGAAGAACTTTTTCCTCGACAACTCTTCTTTTAAATCATGCTGAAGTAAATTCAAATCTGTCAAGTCATAACGCCACCAAACTATTGCCTCAATTATAGTCTTGGTGACCTTGACAACATTAAACTCTTCCGACACACAAACCCAACCTCGAAAATCAAAACTCTCCTTCACTTTGTCATCGTGGTAAACCAACTGGGCCAAAGTAGTCTTTCCTATTCCGCCTATGCCCACAATGGGAATGACAGATAAATCACCATCACCAGCATCATCATCATCCAACAACAGTTTCAGTATGGCCTCCTTGTCTTCTTTCCTGCCACATATCTCCGGTGGTTCAACAAGACATGTGGATGGAAATCTCCATGACATGTCCAACTTTGCAACCTCCTTCAGAGGAAGTGAAATTTTGCCTGCTACGACAGTCTCTAGTCTTCGAACTATTTTTTCTATGTCACCAGTATCTTCTATATATGAATCAACAAGATGAGACCAGGAAGAAGAGTTACCTGCATCCCTTTTAGTGGCAGCGATGGCGGCTTTAGTGGAGATCTCATCGAGCAAGTCATCGGCCATATAGAGAGCATCTTGGAGATCAGCAAGCCACTCCTTCACTTTCTTGTCACTGAACTGCTTCAGCTCAGCATCATCAAGAACAGGTCCAACATTATACAGACAATTCTGCAACCTTCCAAGCAACTCAAGGGCAGAGTGGTTTCCGTTGAGGACAGAGTCATCTTCGAACATTGAAGACAGGTTATCCAAAACAACCTCAACCAAGGGAGAGAGGTAAGCTCCACCATAAGGTTTTGCAGCCATGGGTGAATCTCTAGTGCAGCAGATCAGATGGGATCATAACAAAGAAAGAAAGAAAGGTGTTGGATGAAAGGGTTGGCAGTTTCTCTCTATTACAAGAAGATTACAATAATATTCTCTTCTTCTTATAAGGGAGAACACTTCCCTCTTAATATATAAAAAAATATTTATCAAAAAAATTCTTATACTTTTTTCTCTATTTTCTCTATTTGTTATCTAATGAGATTATCAATTTATATTAAAACTCTTCTCACTTTAACCACACAACAACTATAGGTGAATAATGTGTGTTACTTTCCACCATTAATGTTTAATGGCTTATAGGTAAGATAATTTTTCTCCTTTCATTTTGTTAGATTTTTATTTCTGTTTCATAAAAATTAACTTTACTATTTTTAGATGAAGTTGACTTTGATGAACTTTATGATCGTGTTCTGAGGTGATCACGCGGAATGCTAGGAAGCATTGAGGTTATTTTATTCTCATGCTTAGACAGAATGGCAGAAAATGCTGGCTATTTCTGGTTTGAAGAAATCTTAGACAAAATGGCAGAGGAAGAAGAGAAGAATAGAAAAGGCAGAAGAGAATAGAAAGCAATGAAAAATGAATCTGAAGTTTGATTTAGTATTTGGAAAATTATTACTATATCCGGAAATTCATAACTAACTTCAACCAATTCTGTTTTGATAGCAGAATCTGGTTTCACATTATCTCTATCATGCTTCCAATACATCATGCCTAGTCCATCAACCAGATCAATTTGTTCAAGAAGTTAATACTATCAGCATTTCAAAGTTTATCACTTTTATTTTGTGTGTGTGGAATACTAATAATAATAATAATTTGTACATGTTACAGTGAGTATTCGAAAATCGAAATAACTATTTTGGTTTTCCTTAGTAATAAAATTGTGAAAGAATAGAAAAATAAAAGAATTATGAAAGAAAAAGATGAAGAAATTTTATTGATTGTTGATTGAATGAATTGTAAACTATAAAGGTAAAACTAAGTATATATAGAGTATTAGCCTATGAAAGATAAAATTAGATAAAGATAAGATATAGATAAAGATAGAGATAACTATAAGATAAGATAAAGACTAAATTATAATTTAATTTGTGTATTCTGTTGGGCTGAATTTGTGGGCCGTGAGACGTCTTTATTGTTGTCATGGGCTAAGGTGGAAGAGTGGTTTAATACGCCCCCGCAAGCTGGAGGATGAAAGATGTCAAGAACACTAAGCTTATTCAGATTAAGATGGAAGGGTTGAGGAGACAAAGGCTTGGTGAAGATGTCAGCTAGTTGCCCAGAAGAGGGAATTGAGAGAAGTTTCATCACTCCAGCTTGAGCTTTTTGTCGAACCAAGTGACAATCAACCTCTAAATGTTTGGTCCGTTCATGAAAAACCGGGTTAGCAGCAATATGAAGAGCACTCTGATTATCACAATATAAAACTGGTGGGCGAATAGGAGAGATGCGTAAAAATTGTAACACATTTATTATCCATTGAAGTTCACAAGTTGTGTTGGCAAGTGCACGATATTCTGCTTCCGTGGAAGAGCGGGCAACGGTGGTTTGTTTCTTGGTCTTCCAAGAGACTAAAGAACTGCCTAAGAAGAAACAATAACCTGTTAAAGATCGCCGAGTGTCAGGACATCCGGCCCAATCAGAGTCACTGAAGCCGAGAAGCTGAATTTCTGATTCCCTTGGAAAGAAAAGTCCTTTGCCGGGACTAGTTTTCAGATATCGTAACACATGCTTGGCAGCTTGAAGATGAGATTCAGTAGGAGATGCCATGAATTGACTTAATTGTTGAGTGGCATACATGATGTCCGGTCGAGTAGTGGTGAGATAGATAAGACGGCCAACCAAACGACGATATACAAAAGGGTAGGATAGCAAGGGACTTTGGTCTTGATATAGTCTTGTGGTACTATCCATTGGAACAGAGGCAGGTTTAGCACCTAATAAACCAGAATCCTCCAAAAGATCAAGACAATATTTTCTCTGAGATAAGCAAATTCCCTTCTCTAATTGAGCAACTTCAATACCCAAAAAATATTTTAATGGGCCCAAGTCTTTAATTCGGAAGTGTTGGTGTAAAATAGACTTGATGGCAGCAAGTTCAGAAATAGAATTACCAGTGAGAACAATGTCGTCAACATAGACTAAAAGGATAGAAATTTGATCACCAATGAATTTGACAAATAAACTATAATCAGATGAGGTCTGCTGATATCCATGAGATAGCAAAAGATGAGAAAGTTTGTCATACCACATACGACTAGATTGTCGTAAACCATACAGTGACTTTAGTAGCTTACAGCATTGATTCGGTTGAGGAGATATAAATCCGGGTGGCAGAGTCATATAAACATCCTCAGAAAGATCCCCATGTAAGAAAGCATTATTGACATCCAACTGATGTATAGGCCAATGCTTCATAGAGGCCAATGCCAAAACTAATCTGATAGTGGCAGGCTTGACAACAGGGGAGAAAGTTTCCAAGAAATCAACACCTTCAGTTTGAGTGAACCCTTTAGCCACAAGGCGTGCTTTATATCGATCAACTGAACCATCAGGCTTGCGTTTGATGCGATAGACCCATTTACAGCCAACCGGCTTAACCCCTGCAGGGCAATCAACAAGACGCCAAGTTTTGTTCAGCTCAAGAGCATCCAACTCATCTTTCATAGCACTACGCCAATTAGAGTGTTGATTGGCATCCTTAAAAGACTTTGGCTCAATGTCAGAATGTAGAGATAGAAGAAACTTTTTATGTGAAGATGAAAGAGAAGAAAAAGACATGACTGAAGATAAAGGATACTTGCACTTTGAGGGAGATTGATTTGTAGAGATGAGAGAGGAATTACACAAGTAATCAGAGAGATATGCTGGAGGTCGGTGAGGCCGGTCGGAATGACGAGGATGGGGTTGCTCAGGTGGTGAAGAAGGTGACGGGGGATGAGAAGGTGATGGTGGACTAGTGTCTAGTGTTGAAAGGGATTCGGTGGTCATGGGTTCAACTTGGTTAGGAAACGATAGTGAGGAAGAAGGAGAGGTTGTTGGAGAAAATAAAGAACTAGGTGGAATTGGGTCAATGGGTATAGGTGAGGGTTCAACTGGAAGACTAACTGAATCTTGTTTTTGAGAAGGTGTGTTTGGCAATGTTGGGCTAAGTGTCTGGAATTGGACATTTTTTGTGACTAAGGGCAAGATCTTTTCATAAAAAATTACGTTTCTAGAAATCTCAATTCTTTTATCTTCTAAAACATAAACAATATACCCTTTAAAACCAGATTGAAAGCCAATAAATACAGCCTTTTTGGCTCTTGGATCAAATTTTGATCTATTTGCCATTTGGGTAGAAACAAAACATAAGCATCCAAAAACTTTAATGTCATGATAATTTGGTGGAAGATTGAGTAAAATCTCAAATGGTGTTTTAAAATTAATTGCAGATGATGGAACTCTATTAAGTAAATAAACAGCATGTCTAACAGCATAAGACCAAAAAGATGATGGTAAATTAGATTGAAACATAAGAGCACGAGCTATATTCAAAATATGTTGATGCTTGCGTTCTACCCTTCCATTTTGTTGAGGAGTTTCAACACAACTACGTTGATGAATAATGCCCTTTGAAGCATAAAAATCAGGTAAAATAAATTCTGGTCCATTATCAGAACGAATAGTTTTGACTTTGGAGTTGAATTGTGTTTCAATTAAAGTAATAAAATTTTTTATTTGATTCTGTACTTCTCCTTTTGATTTTAATAAAGTAACCCATGTAAAGCGGCTAAAATCATCAACAATAGTAAAAAAAATATTTATGATTATGAATAGAATTTTGTCGAAACGGACCCCAAATATCAAAGTGTAATAAATCAAAACTTGCATTGGCTTTGTTAAAACTTTGAGAAAAAGAAAGTTTCTTTTGTTTAGAAAGATGACAAATGTCACAAGCCTCGTCATGATGCATAGAGATAAAAGGAAATTGTTTATGTAAATGATTAAGTCTTTGCCCAGAAAGGTGTCCTAAACGAAAATGCCATATATTTGAAGGTGTAATGGGTGGAGATTGGATGGAATTTATGGAGTGTGTAGTGGATGAATTTTTATCAAAATTGGGTTCAAAGACATATAATCCCTCTCTCATTCTGGCCAAATCAATTGTCCCCAAATTGTTGCTCTGTAGAGTGCAAGAAGAAGATGAAAAAGTGAGTTCACATATGAGTGCTGAAGTAATTTTTGAAACAGAGATAATATTAAAGTTGAAATGAGGTAAATAAAGAACATCATGAAGAACTAAGGATGGTGAAAATTGAACGATGCCTTTATAAGAAACAGTAGTTCGAGAACCATTTGGTAAATGAACAATAATAGGAGAAATTTGTGTGTAAGAAATAAACCAAGACAAATTTGATGCAATGTGATCTGTGGCACCAGAATCAATGATCCAAGTATTCAAGAATGAATCTCGATTTGAAGAATTGTTAACAGTAGAAAAGATATTGAAATGAGGTAAATAAAGAACATCATGAAGAACCAAGGATGGTGAAAATTGAACGATGCCTTTATAAGAAACAGTAGTTCGAGAACCATTTGGTAAATGAACAATAATAGGAGAAATTTGTGTGTAAGAAATAAACCAAGACAAATTTGATGCAATGTGATCTGTGGCACCAGAATCAATGATCCAAGTATTCAAGAATGAATCTCGATTTGAAGAATTGTTAACAGTAGAAAAGATATTGAAAGAACAAAGATAATGAGTAGTTGGACTTGGCAGAAGTTCAAGTTGGTTTGAAGGACGAGCTTCTTCATTGAAAGGAAGTGCCATGAAAGAAAAGTGTTGGGCTGACGAAAGGTCCAAAAGAGAATCCGGATGAAGTTGCTGGTGTGCCCTTTCTCCTTCATCCATGGATGTCAGCAGAGCTCAAGAGGAGCTCTGATACCATAATAAAATTGTGAAAGAATAGAAAAATAAAAGAATTATGAAAGAAAAAGATGAAGAAATTTTATTGATTGTTGATTGAATGAATTGTAAACTATAAAGGTAAAACTAAGTATATATAGAGTATTAGCCTATGAAAGATAAAATTAGATAAAGATAAGATATAGATAAAGATAGAGATAACTATAAGATAAGATAAAGACTAAATTATAATTTAATTTGTGTATTCTGTTGGGCTGAATTTGTGGGCCGTGAGACGTCTTTATTGTTGTCATGGGCTAAGGTGGAAGAGTGGTTTAATACTTAGTCTCTCTTATATTTGGTTTTTTTGTTCTTTCTAATTATTGGATAGAGTTAAACCTGATTCTTTTAATTTTTTTTTACTAATTCTCTAACAACTGAATTATAGTAATTCTTATCATATCTATTATCTTAAATAAAAAGAATAAATACTTTTTTTGGTCTTTGACCATTTATTCGAATGACAAAGTGTCTTTTTACAATTCGAAAATACTTAATCGGTCTTCAGCCATCTATATATTTGGTCAATTTTTAAAAATATTTGTTATACAGAAAGTGTACAAAATTAAGAAAATTTAGACATCTGTTAACAATTTCTTTTAAAAAAAGTAGTTAAAACATATGTTAAAAAAATAACATTATGAATTGTGAATTATATTAACCATTTTCTGATGATAAATTCCATGGGATGTTGTTTTGAATGATACTCAGTGCTGCCTTCACATGTCTTCCTATTTTCTATTTCTTCTCTTATTTGATGGTTTGAGGAGGAAATTTCAACTTTTGTTCATTGTCAAAGATCTTATTGTTACTATTTAACTTTTCACTTATATTTAGTGGGATAAACATAGTTGTTGCTGCATTATTGACTATTTTTTTTTTTTTCTAATGAAACATACAATTCTTAATCAACAATGCACAATAAAATAGAGGGGGGAAAATAAATACGTGTATACAAAAGAATAATGGCCAAGGGATTAGAGTGGCAAATGATGAATTTACCCCAATAATACGTGTATTTAAGAGTGTGCTATGTATAAACCCCAATAACTGAAGCAAAAATAAATTTATCTGCTAAACTTTAGTTCGTGTGTCTGAAATTTCTTATCAAATGGTTTAGAAAAAAAATTAAAGAGTAACATACACATGAACCGAAATTCTAAAGGTAAATTTTATTTTGCCAATAAGAAGGACTATATCAATTTGATAATGGTCAATATTATGATGGCAATGAGGTCTTTTCCTGGTATTCCTTTGGCACTTCCTCAAGCTGGAGCTGATTGACCCTGCAGCAGATGTACGAATTGGCTCTGGCCACGTGGCTTTCTATGTGATCTAGTTGATCACCTTGTGATTGGACCGAAACAGCCATGTCCAACAACATTTGATGAAGCTCATTTGGGCTCCTTTCTTAATCACTCTCATGCCTCTCTTGAATATCTTGGATTGTGTCCATGATTGTGGCTCTCCCTTGTTTGCTCAATAGCTTTCTGGAAGAAAGTTTCACATCTAAGTTATCATTTGAGTAATCAATGTTATTCGAACATTATATATATATATATATATATATATATACCACTTATGAGGTTTCTTAAGCACTTACATGAATGCAGTGATAGTGAGAAGTCCATTGTGTGTGAAAGTTTCTATCTTGGCAGGGACCTTGAATCTTGTCAGGAAATTTCTTGTCTTACTTCTCAGCATTCCCCACTGCATATTGCAATGATTGAGTATATTTCATGCAGAAAAAGAAAAACCATAGCTGCAGAAGTTGTGACGTTAGCTCCATGGATAAGCTGTATGAGAAGTTACAAAGTGTTAACTGTGTGAGTAAGGAATGAATGATATAAGACATTAACAAGAATGAAGAAGAAGAATATTGTAAACAGAATGAAGAATGAAAATATATATAAAGAAACAGTTACCTGTTGAAGTTGTTGGATTACAAAATCCATCTGTTATCAACTTGAATGCCGTGGATATGGGAGATTTTAGGCCAAACCTCTGGATCCTTCTTCTTGCACCGTTTACCCAGCAAAGGAGTCCCTTTGATGATGAGTTGTTTTAGAGAGGCAGGCAGCTTTTCTCCCTCAATATTCTTCAACTTGGAGCAATGATATATACTTAATTGTTGGAGGCAGTTGAGGTGGGCAAGTCCCTTGCATTCCAACGTCTCCACACTATGAATCTTAAAAAGTCTGAGAGACTCAAGTGAGGCAGGCAACCAGCCTTCCTTTGGGAGGCACTTCACACTCTCCTTATTACCGAAAATGCGAAGATGAGTAAGCCCATAAAATTGCAAATTCATGAATGCTGCACAACTGATTAGTTTGGAGTAGCTGATGGTAAGAGATCTGAGGCTACGGTGTGGATGCCCATCCCCTGTAGGACACAATTCGATCTCTGGGCAATCCACTATTTTGAGATCCTCTAGCTGAGGTGCTGCCATCCACAGCGTCGACACTGACTTCAAACTCTGACAACAGGATATATGTAAAGAGCGGAGACATGAAAGAGACCGTGACACCACAATAGACTCCATCTCTTTACACTTCCTGATGTTGAGACGCACGAGATTCGGAAAGGCATCCCAAGAGAAGGATGTAGCTGAATCATAGTAGTAAATTATACTCAGTGACTGCAGGGACTTGTGATGCCCATCCATTTCGAGTTCTAATTTTGCGCAACCCGATATTGTCAACTCTTGTAGTGATGCAGGAATACTACTCACTGGAAATGATATGTGGAAGGAGCAATCTGAGATGCATAAAGACGTGAGGCAAGTCAGTTGCATATTCCGAAAGGCCTTAACCACCGGCTCCACTTGATCCATTCCATGAATTGATAGTTTACGCAGTAAAAGAGGTAGCTCGCTAATACTCACTTCTCCGCCACCAACTATGTTTAAAGAGGCCATTGCAGGAGCTCTTGGAAGACAACAGCAAAGATCCTTGGAATTGTCAATAGTAAGTGATTGCAAAGATGGTAGATGATAGGGCAAATCTCCTCTCAACATGGGACAGTCACTTAAGGTAAGCTCCGCAAGTCGAGGGAATGCATTGAACTCCATTGAATGCCACTTCACCCAGTCACTAATTGAGCAAAATGTAAGAGTTTCAAGCACTGGAAAGGGTGTCTCCAAACAAGATCCACCCTTGTAAAACTCAGCACCCACAGTTTTCAGACTTTTAAAATCTGAAATTGTAAGGTGCTTCAAAGAGGGCAATTGTCCAAATGAAGGAAGCACAGAACATTTATTGCAATGTTGCAGGGTTAGTGTGGTGATGTTGTGGTAGGAAGAATTTCCCAACCAATCTGGAAATGTTGTGCCTCTGTAGCCACTGATCTCTACTTCTTTCAAATTACTGTGAGGCTGTAACTTGTCAAGTATATCTCTTTCAATTTGGGAATCAGCTGCATCCTTCTTTTTGACAGCAAAAGCAAAAACTCCTTCCATACTTTTATGTGACCACCAACTCAACTTCAAAGAGTCAATGCCATCCTTATCGAACATTCTTGCCTCCCAAGCTTCACTGCTGTCGACCACATTCTCCAATTTGTCAATGGAAATTGATTCGCGCAGATTCGCAAGTGCTCCCAGTTCTTTGATCTTGTTCTCTTCATGCTTCCCGACAACAAAGTCGCTTAAAAACTGCAAACTTTTCAATTTGCTCATGCCTTTCGGCATCTCGCGCAAACAAGTTGCTCTAATATCAAGATGCCTTAAGTTTACAAGATTTTGCATGCCATCCGGAAGCATTTTCAATTTTTCACATCCAATCAGCTTCAAGGTCTGCAAATTGTAAAGATTACCCAAAGACTCGGGTAATGTCACAATGTAGGTTCCAGAGAGATCCAAGTAACGCAAATGAATCAACTCACCTATTGAATCAGGAAGTGATTCAAGAGGAAAGCATTTGAATGACAAAGCTCTAAGGCGCTTCAATTTTGACAACAAGATACAAGGTGTGTTTTCCATGTCAAATGGGATATTTGGTGACAAATTGATTTCAAGAAATGTCCTTGTATGTTCTACTCTATCACAAACTCCTAGAAGTTTTGAGATTGGATAATTGCCTTTAGCATTATGTGATAAATGACGAGCTTTAATATCAATCTCAACAGCATTTTCATGCTCTTCTGCTCTAAAACAGAATTCTCCAGCATAGATCATTGCCAAATCATGCACAAGATCATGCATCACAAATGTCTTTTCATTAGTACTATGAGGTTGGAAAAATGACCTCACAAATAATTCATCAAAATATTCGTCACCAACTTCTTCTAGACTCTTTTCTCCTACTGGTTGTAAGAGATTCTCCGCCATCCATAACAAGATCAATTCATCTTTATCAAATTCATAACTCTTGGGATATATGGAACAATAAACAAAACACTTTTTTAGACACGAAGGAAGATAATAATAGCTAACTCTTAAAGCTGGAACAATTTTGATCTTGTCATTGGAGGATTTCCAGATCTCGTTCTTCAATATATGATTCCAAGACTTGACTTCAGAATTTCCACGCAATAAGCCTCCGAGTGCTTGAGCTGCCAAGGGCAATCCATCACACTTCTTTACAATATCTTTGCCGACTTTTTGCAGAGTTGGATTCTTCATAGAATCAGCAGAAAGACGTGCGTGTTTTGAAAATACTAACCAGCAATCTTCATTAGACAACAAACTCAGTTGGTAATGTAGATCGGTAGTTGCAACCACAGAAGCAACCTTTTCACTACGGGTTGTCAAAAGAATTTTACTTCCATGATTACCGTAGCGAAAAGGTTTTAGAAGATCCTCCCAAATGTCTTGTTGATCATGCCAGACATCATCTAAAACAACTAAGAATGTTTTTCCTATCAACTTTTGTTTCAGATGAGTTTGAAGTGAATCAAAATCATCCCTCTTATAAGAACTACAAGTTATTTTCTCTAGTATAGTTCTTGTGAGGCTAATAGGATTAAAATTTTCAGCAACACACACCCATGCTCTAGTATCAAATTTTCCCACTACTTCAGCATCACTGTAAACCAGTTGAGCTAGAGCAGTTTTTCCTATTCCACCCATACCCCAAATTGGGATCAGAGTAAGAGGTGATTCAGAATCATCTAGCAACAATTTGATTATGTCTCTCTTCTCTTTGTCCCGACCGAATATGTCAGAACTTACAACGAGAGATGTGGATGGAATTCTCCATGATGTGTCCAACTTGGCACTCTTTTCTAGACCAAGTTTAGCTTTTCTTTCTACAAGAGACTCTAGTTTACCAACTATTTTTTCCATGTCGCCATTATCTTCAATATACGAATCAACAAGACGAGAGCAGGAAGAAGAGTTACCTGGATCCCCTTGAGTGGCCGCGATGGCGGCCTTAGTGGAGAGTTCATCAAGCAAGTCATCAGCAAAATAGAGAGCATCTTGGAGATCAACAAGCCATTTCTTGACTCTCTTGTCAGTGAACTGCTTCTGCTCAGCATCATCAAGAACAGGTCCAACATCATACAGACTTTTCTCCAACCTTCCAAGCAACTCCTGGGCAGAGTAGTTTCCTTCAAGGACAGAGTCATCTTCAAGTATTGAAGACAACTTGTCTAAAACAGCATCAACAAAAGAAGTGAGATAAGCTCCACCATCAAGTTTTGCAGCCATGATTGAATCTCAACTGCAGCAGCAGATCAGATTGGATCAGAACGAAGAAAGAAAGGTGATGGATGAGAGAAGGGTTTGCAGTTTGCAATGTAGTCTCTGGATTTTCTCAAATAGAAGCTAAGGGAAGTGTTTGCTTTTATGTGCAGTGAGTGAAGTTGACTTCATGAGCTCATGATCTTCGTTTCATTAATAATGCATGATTTTGGGATCTGCTTCCCTTGTTTAAGATCTGATATAACTTATAACAAGAGCTGTCAAATGGGGAAAGAATAAAGATACACAATTGGTTACATGCTTAGGAAAGTCTATGTAACTAACTCTTCATGAAATCATGATACTTACTGCTGCCTTCTTTTTTTATTGGTTTGAGCTGGAAACTTTCAAGTTTATTGATTCTCAAGGATTTTATTGTTTATTTTATTGTTTGTATTTAACTGTTCCCTGATAATTATTGAGTAGACAAGCTTTGTTGTTGAATTATTTGAGTAGTTGAAGAACATGCTGTAGCCCATTACTAATTAGTAAACTAAAAACAAGCTGTAGTTCTACTATATCATTAGTCACTATAGAATCATTGGAAAGAAATTTCTATTAGCTGGCAATCTCTCATTGTTTTCTAGAAAAATTTGAAAATATGTTTGTATAGATTATTTCTACCTTCAATTATTATGTGTTGTATTAATTGTTGGTATTTTATAGAGTTTTTGAAATTTTTTAGAGAATTAAAAAATATCTTTTGATTTTTCAATGCAAATTGAATTTTAGTTTTAAATTTAATATATTCACCTCAATTATTATTTTACAACATACAATAACTTTTTAGACATACTTTTTTAATTAGCATCTTCTATTTTACTAATGATAATATACTTTTTAAACATACTTTTTTAATTAGCATCTTCTATTTTTCTAATAATAATAATATTTTCTCTCCAAATACATTTTTTCTTTTCTTATTACACCTCTATACTCTTTCTTTAATTATTCTTTTTCTTTTTCCAATTTTTATACTCCTCCTTTTTCTCTTTTCATCTGTATTGGGGAGTAAGAGTATTTTTACTCTCACCTATTCCCACCACATACAAATTATCATATTTGTTGAGTAATTATGTTACTAATTATAATGTGTATATAAGTGCCTATTTAACATCCCAACAAGATTTGATGATAAATTAAAAAAAAGTCTTAATTAAAGTGGAGACAGCATCAGAAGTCTGGGGTGGTAAACTATATAAGTATATATACATACCAACACAAATGTTAAAAAAAATATATATTTTCCATCATATTTATACATCAATTTCTGCTCCAAAATTTCCATTCTAGTAATTGGCTAATTGTGAAAACTAATTAAACTTGTTTAATATGTATGCAAAAAAAATTTCACCTCCAAATTCTATTACTATATATGATATCAAATTCAGGTGTTTGACCCCTTTTGAGATTAATTAACCGAAATCTCCAAATAACTGAACTATAGGCTATAAAATGCAGGAAAAATGTTACCAGAATATAAATTTCAATAAAAACCTTCCAACGGAACTTCTATGCACTCTTGCAAATAAGATAGACAGTGGACATGGACAATTGAACATGGGCATGATCATGTCCCCAAAATGGATGTTTGATATTTCAAGGATATTAAGCGAGGTTTGGTGTAGCATTGCACCAAATTCTCGTATATTTGCCAGGCCAGATGAAAAATACCATCTTCTTTTCTGGTTCCCAAAAAACTCATTTTTGGCTTACTTATGCAATTTCAAAAATATTCATCACTTTACAATTTTTTGCATATTAACAATTCATTTTATTGATGCACAACTTGTATCAAAATACATTGAGTAATTAATATATCAAAATTCTAAAGTGAAAGATATCAAAACAAATAGAATGTATAAATAGTAATGTAATTGTCTTTGTGCAGAAGATTAATATTCTGAAACAGAGGGACTAAACTATGATGTTTGTGTATTGTGTATTTGTGTTAAAATAACAGCATGAATTTGTAGCTTTTTTTATGTGTGTGCTTTTTACTATCATGTCTAGGTTTGATGTTCTATTTATGGATTTTTGACTTTGTCAAGTAATGTATAATGGCAATGCCATCTTTGTTAGAGATAAAAATAAGACAATTGACAAATGGATATGGATATTACCACTGAAATTCAGTTGCTACTTTAGTTATTTTAAGTTTTTAACTGTTATATATTATGAAGATTTGGACTAGTGTTTGAATTTCATGTACTTATTACTGTCAATTCATTGAACTAGAAAAATTATAACGAATAAATGCCATCATCTTTCTCTAATTCTGATGATGAGCTAAAATTATGCAAAGCTAACATAATTTAAGGCAGATTAGTATGATTGTTTTGTTTTATTAGCTGCCAAAACTGACTCTGATCTCCATCTTATAAAAGTGAATTACAATATTACATGGAATTTCCAATTAATTAATCTTACTATAGTAGCATACAAATCTTCTGCATAATTAACAGAAGTACCGTGAATTGAAATGGATGAAATATTTGTCATAAAAACTTACATTTTTACACACAAGATCATGCTTTTGTACTTCAATTTTTCAGACTGATATCTATATAATAAATTGAACTTTTTAATTGTTATTTAGTTAAAGTTACATCATTTGATAATTTCAAATTGACATTGTCAAGCAAAGACTTTTAGTTACATGAAATAATAATAAAAGAATATGAGAAAAGTAATGTTACTAATCAGAGGCATTCTTTGTCAGCAATACACAATAAAACAGAGGAAGAAAAAAAATTTTCTTAGAGCACAAAGGCTTAATGGTGCAAAATAATTAATCACACTCCTCCATTATACAAACGCCAAGGTCACAATTCACCAATATAGCATATGATACATCTAAAGAAAAATTCAAAAATCCCAAAAATAAATACATGTCTGCAAAAGAAAGTACCTACACATGAATCTTTCAAAATGGACCATGACCAAGAGGTATCTAAAAACAAGAAACCAAACCAAGAGTCTCAATCTTCAAAAAGGTAGGTTTCCAAAAGAAAAAAAATAAACAAGCTAAGGTATTAAATTTTCCCATGCAATAGTCATTGTATCATGCCTCTCTTGAATCTCTTGGATTGTGATCATGATTGTGGCTCTTCCTTGTTGCTCAATTTCTTTCTGCAAGAAAGTTTCACTCTTACCTATTCCAACATGATAAAGTATATATTTCTTCTTTGGGAATATACAAATTTTCATGAAATGAACTTTTCATTTTCTTTAAATAAAAACATCATTAGTTCAGGCATCCATACCACTTATGACATTAGGTTTCTTAAGCACTTGATGAATCTCATTGAGGCTCCTCTGTATATCAGTCACTCTGTCATGCCTCTCTTGAATCTCTTGGATTGTGGCTCTCCCTTAGTGTTAAATTGCTTTTTGCAAGAAAGTTTAACCCTCACCTGTTCCCACCACACATAAGTAATCATATTTTTGAGTAATCCATGCTATTCCAACATTATAATAGCCAAACAAAGGAACCATTTTCATTGGAGCTTCCTAATAATAATAATAATAATAATAATAATTACATAGACCAACTTGCTTCTTCCACTAAAATTCACCATCTTTCCAGGTACTTATTGTTTTATAATTTATAATATTATTGTTTACAATCTTTGTATATCAATTTAGTAATTTATATGAATTGTCAAAGTTAATAAGATATAGTTGTGATTATTAATTGATGATATATATCATATATATAATTATAAATACTAATTATGCTTCATTTTGGCACAAAAAAATTGGGAGATATATATAATAATCATGCTAGATTGGATTATGATAAATTAAACATGTAAATAGGTGTTATGTGATTCACTTGTTTTAGGGAAATAGTGTAGAGGTGGTTGGCTTCCCCTTATTAATCCTTAGTAGGAAGCCACATCAGTAAGAGACAGATAATGAAGAAAAATGTACTTAAATCTTAATTAGGATTTAGGATAATTTATAATTGAGATTATTATGCAATATTCTACCACAAGTGATAGATTATAAACTAGAAACAATTTTTCCTTGTGATTCTAAAGTTATAGATGCTCAAGCCATCAGGGAAATTCTTGATTGAATGAAATTATATCAGATAAACATGTCCTATTTTATATTGTAAATTATCTTTGGCTAACCAATGAAAAAATCTTCTGCAGAAGATTGCAAAATTTCAGGTGACGCACAAAAGTCTCAAGCAACATTATCTTTGCAGCCACCAATTGCTGACCCTCGGAACCATTTTTGAGCTCGGATTCACTCAGCCTATGGTACAAAGTTCTCAAAAATAAAAGAAATTCATGTTCTTATTTGGTAACTTATTTAATTATTCATGGACATAAGTTTCATTTCTTGTTTTTCCTTTCTAAGCAAAGGAGGAATTGATGTACACATTGGAACTCCTGTGCACTCTCTTGCAGATATGATGAACACTGGACAGGACATGGCAGGATCATCCCCTGAAATGGGTTTCGGCTGCGGCAAGAAACTGCTGCAACCTTAATGTTTGATTTGGCAAGGATATTAAGGGAGTCTTGGTGTAGCATTGCACCAAAATCCTCGTATCCATGTCAGGCCAGATGGAAAATGCTATTTTCTTACTCAGGCAATTCATCCTTGGCTCAATTATATACTCTATCAGTTTTAAAAATGTGTTACTTTAAAAATTTTGCATATTAACAATTCAATGTAGCTGAGTACAATCTGTATCTAGATACAATGAGTTATTAACATATCGAATTTCTAAAGTGACAGATTTTTTGAAATAGATGGAGTATATAATTATAATATTAAAATATAAATAGTAATGTAATTGTCTTTCTGCAGAAGCTTGATATTTTGAAGCAGAAAGACTAATGAACTATGATGTGTGTGTATTGTGTTAAAATATCAGCATGAATTTGTAGTTTTTTTATTTGGTGTGCTTTTTACTATCATGCCTAGGTTTGGTATTCTATTTATGGATTTTTGACTTTGTCAGATAATATATAATGCCATCTTTGTTAGAAATAAAAATAAGACATTTGACAAATGCATATTACAACTAGTTTCTTTTCAGTTTCTACTTTATTTATACGTTCTGCATAATTAACAGAAACACTTTGAAAGTGAATTACAATATTACACGAAAATTTCTAATTAATTAATGAATCTTACTATAGTAGCATACATATCTTCTGTATAATTAACAGAAACACTAAGAATTGAAATAGATGAAATATTTGTAATAAAAATCTTGCATTTTTACACAAAAAGCTAAGGTAATGTTTTGCTCTTTAATTTTTTTTATACTGATATGTTTATAATAAGTTGTTTATTGTTGTTTAGTTAAAGTGACATCATTTGATAATTTCAAATTGACATTGTCATGCAAAGACTTTTAGTTTCCTGAAAGACTAACAAAAAGAATATGAGAAAACAATGTTACCAATTAGAGGCATTCTTTGTCACCAATAAACAATAAAAGGAGAGGGGGGGGGGGGGGGGATCATATATCACAAAGGCTCAATGGTGCAAAACAGTTAATCACACTCATCCAATACATAAACGCCAAGGTAAGTCACCAAGATAACATGATACATGTAAAGAAAATTTCAAAAACACAAAAAGTAAATATATGTTTGCACAAGATGTGCTAACAAGAATCTTCCAAAACAAGCATGACCATGAGGTTTCTTGAAAGTGAAAACCAAGCCAAAAGTCTCAATCTTCAAAAGGGTAGGTTCGAAAAGAAAATAAAGAAGCTAAGGAATTAAATTTTCCAATGCAATGGTCACTGCTAAATTGAGTCCATGAGTATGGGTCTCCCTTGTTGCTCAGTTGCTTTCTGCATGAAAGTTTCAGTCTCACGTGTTACCACGACATATAAGTTATCATATTTTTTGAGTAATCAATGTTATTGGAACATTATAAAGTATATAAAAATCTTACTATTATTGTCTTATTTCTCAACAATCAGCCGTGTAAGTGTGTATTGCAATGATTGAATATTGTTCATCCAGCGAAAGCAAAAGCATAGGTGGCGAAGTTGTGTTGTTGGGTCCATGGATAATCTGTATGAGAAGGTACAAGTGTTGAGTAAGGAATGGTATAAAAGATTAATAAGAATGATTGAATGAAGAGTAAGAATATTGTAGAGAGAATGAAGAATGAAAACTCGTGACTCACTTATACATGGAGAGTATAAATCATGATGAAAAACCTAAATATATTTAGGGAATAAGAATGATGTTGTGTGTGTGAGAGACAGAGAGAGAGACAGAGAAATAATTACCTGTTGAAATTGTTGGATTACCAAATCCATGTGTTATCAACTTGAATGGCGGGGATGTGGGAGATTTTGGGCCAAACCTGTGGATCCTTCATCTGGCACCGTTTGCCCAGCAAAGGGCTTCCATTGATGATGAGTTGTATTAGAGAGGCAGGCAGCTTTTCTCCCTCCATATTCTCCAACTTGTCACAATACCAAATACTTAGTTCCTGGAGGGAGGTGAGGTGGGCAAGTCCCTTGCATTCCAACGTCTCCACACTTTTCATGTCAAACAGTCCGAGAGACTCAAGGGAGGCAGGCAACCAACCCTCCTTTGGGAAAGACTTCACACTCACACTCTCGTCGAATCCACCATGAATGGAAAGATAAGTAAGCCCATGAAATTGCGAATTCATGAATGCTGCAGAGCTCACCACTTTCTCGCTGTAGCAGATGCTAAGATATCTGAGGCTACGATGTGGATCCCCATCCCCTGTAGGAGACAAATCAACCTCTGGGCAACCCAGTAATGTGAGATTCTCTAGCTGAGGTGCTGCCATCCATAGCGTTGACACAGTTTTTAAACTCCCACAATTGTTGATCCATAAATAACGGAGAGATGAAAGAGAGCGTGACACCACAATACACTCCATGTTTTCACAGAATTCGATATTAACACGCATGAGATTCGGAAAGGAATCCAACAACGAGAAGGATGCAACTGAATCACAGCTGTTCTGTATCCATAGTACCTGCAGCGAGTGATGTTGCCCATCCATTTGGAATTCCAATTCTCTGCAATCCTGAATCGTCAAGTGTTGTAGTGATGGGGGAATAGCACTCACAGGAAACCATATATGGGAGGAACAACCTGAGATTTTCAAAGACGTCAGGTAACTCAGTTGCATGTGCGTTATGGCCTCTACCACCGACTCCACTAGATGCTTTCCTGAAATTGAAAGATCGGTAATCGCAGGAGCCCTTGGAAGACAAGAACTGAGCCGCTTGCAATACGTAATCTGAAGTGATTGCAAAGATGGTAGTTGACTGGGCAAATCTCCTCTCAACATCGGACAATCCCATATGGTAAGCTTCCTAAGTCGAGGAAACGCATTGAACTCCAGTGAATGCCACTCCTTCCAGCAAGGCATTGAATAAAACGAAAGAGTTTCAAGCATTGGGAATGGTGGTGTCTCCAAACAAGATTCACCATTCTGGTTAAAGTATAACTCAGCACCCACACTTTCTAGACTTTCAAAATCTGAAATTGATAGGTGCTTCAACGAGGGCATTTGTCCAAGTGAAGGAAGCATACAACAATTCCGACAACCACCCAAAGACAAATCACCCAGTGTTATTTTGGTGATGTTGTGGTAGGAAGAATGTCCCACCCAATCTGGAAATGTTGTACCCCTGTAACCCCACATATATAACTCTTTCAAATTAGTGTGAGGTCGTAACTTGTCAAGTATATCTCTTTCCATTTCGGAATCAACTGTATTCTCCTCTTCATTCAACGACCAAGTTAACTTTATAGAATCAATGCCATCCTTATCGGACATTCTTGCCTCCAAAGCTTCACTGCTGTTCACCACATTCTCCAATTTGCCCATGGAAATTGATTCATGTAGATTTGCAAGTGCTCCCAATTCTGTGATCTTGTTCTCTTCACGCTTCCCAACAACATAGTCGCTTAAAAACTGCAAATTTTTCAACTTGCTCATGCCTTTCGGCATCTCTTGCAAACCAGTTTCTCTAATATCAAGATGGCGCAAATTTACAAGATCTTTCATACCAACAGGTAGCATTTTCAGCTTTCTACAGTAATACAACTTCAAGGTCTGCAAATTGTATAGGTTACCCAATGACTCCGGCAATGTCACAATGTCCGTCCGAGAGAGATCCAAGTAACGCAGATGAATCAACTCACCTATTGAATCAGGCACTGACTCAAGAGGAAAACAATCGAACGACAAAGCTCTCAGGTACTTCAACTGTGACAACATGATACAAGGTGCATTTTCCATATTGAATGGGATCCCTGACTCCAAATTGATTTCAAGAAATGTCCTTGTATGCTTTACTGCATCGCAAACTCCCAAAACTTTTGACATTGGGTAATTGCCTTTGGCATTATGTGACAAATGACGAGCTTTAATATCAACCTCAACTGCATTCCGAAGCTCTTCAGCTCTGAAATAGAATTTTCCAGCACATGTCATTGCTAAATCATGAACAAGATCATGCATCACAAATTTATTTTCCTCGGTACTATGAGGTTGCAAAAATGATCTTGCAATTAATTCATCAAAATATCCACTAGCAACTTCTTCCATAGTCTGGTTTCCTACTGGTTGTAAAAAATTCTCCGCCATCCATAACAGCATCAATTCATCTTTGCTAAATTCATAGTCCTTAGGATACAAGGAACAATAAACGAAGCACTCCTTCAAATAAGAAGGAAGAAAATAATAACTTATCCTTAATGCTGGAACAACATTTATTTTGTCATTGGAGAGTTCCCATATTTCACTCTTCAGTAAATGATTCCAATACCTGAAATCAGAATTTCCACGCAATATGCCTCCAAGGGCTTGAGCTGCCAAGGGCAATCCATCACACTTCTTTGCGATATCTCTGCCGATTTTTTCCAAGGTTGGATTCTCCACAGAAACAGTTGAAAGGTGTGCATGCTTTGAAAACACCAACCAACAGTCCTCATCAGACAATAATGTTAGTTCATGAGGTGAAACTGTTTGTACTACAGAAGCCACATTTTTATGTCTAGTAGTTATGAGAATTTTACTTCCCTTAACCCCTTTTTGAAAAGGTTTTAGAAGTTTATTCCAATCATCATAATTTTCATTCCAAACATCATCCAACACAACGAAGAACTTTTGTCTAGACAATTTTTCCTTTAAATCAAGCTGAAGTAAATTCAAATCTGTCAAGTTACAAGAACTCGAAGTTATTGCCTCGATTAGTCTTAGTGACCTTGACAACATCAAACTCTTCTAACACACAAACCCAACCTTGAAAATCAAAATTGTCCTTCACTTTGTCATCATGGTAAACCAATTGGGCCAAAGTAGTCTTTCCTATTCCGCCCATGCCCACAATGGGAATGACAGATAAATCACCATCAGCAGCAGCAGCATCATCCAACAACAGTTTCAGTAGGGCCTCCTTGTCTTCTTTCCTGCCACGTATCTCCGATGGTTCAACAAGACATGTGGATGGAATTCTCCATGACATGTCCACCTTGGCACTCTCCTTCAGACGAAGATAATTTTTGCGTGCTACAACAGACTCTAGTCTTTGAACTATTTTTTCCAAGTCACCACTATCTTCAATATATGAATCAACAAGACGAGACCAGGAGGAAGAGTTACCTGGATCCCTTTGAGTGGCATCAATGGCGGCTTTAGTTGAGAGTTCGTCGAGCAAGTCATCAGCGAAATAGAGAGCATCTTGGAGATCAACAAGCCACTTCTTGACTCTCTTGTCAGTGAACTGCTTCAGCTCAGCATCATCAAGAACAGGTCCAACATCATACAGACAATTCTGCAACCTTCCAAGCAAGTTGTTCCTTTCGAGGAAAGAGTCGTCTTCTTCAATTATTGAAGTCAGGTTGTCCAAAACAACATCAACAAGGGGAGAGAGGTAAGCTCCACCATAAAGTTTTTCAGCCATGATTGAATCTCAAGTGAAGCAGATCAGATGGGATCAAAAGTCAGAAGAAAGAAAGAAAGGTAAGTGAAGTGTTTGGTTTGAGGGGTGAGTGAAATTGACTTGATGAGGTTTATGGTCTTCGGACAAAATCACATGGGGTACTAAATGATGTTTCCTTTTCAATAATTTACTGATTTCAGAGGACATTATTATCCATAGCTGAGAATTTTTTATTCTCACTAATCTTATTTCGACATATTATTTCTTTCCACCAATTTTGTTTATTGATTGTTATAAAAAAAAAAAAAAACAAAACAAAACAAAAAAAGAAATTGTAATTCATCAGCCATCAGATAAGACTCTAGTGATAGGAGGGAGTTGCATGTCCCTTTTGGCAGTTGACACTTAATTCAATTACACCTTAGTTTATAAAAGCATGTTTAACGCAACAATTAATGGACTAAATTTCCTTTCCATTGTGATCTTTATCTCTTCCTTTGTCTAATTTACTTTATAGCAGCACATGATCTTTTCACTTTCATTTTTTCTTGGGTAATCCATGAACAAGAAAGAAAACGAATATTTGGATATATAGGACAAAGCACTTAGGTACCCCATCTTCCTTTTCCATTATTCATTTTGTATCTCAATAATTGACCTGCATTTTTTGGCGGGTTTTTTTTATGGAAATAAAAGTAGTGATACTAGAATGAGCCCCGCACAATGCGCGAATGGTAAATTAACATAGTATATAATAAATATTAAAAATGGCTATGTTTTGTAGAATTAAATTAAATGTGTGTAAATTAAAGTTAAAGTTAAAAGGTGTTTTGTTTAAAATAATTTGTAGTACAAAAAATTTGAATGTTAGAGTTGTATAAAGTGACATTTTTATTTTGATAATTTGATTTTTGCATTTGTTTTAGCTGATGGATTTAATCTTCTTATGAGGCGCTCGTCCTTTTTTTTCTTTATTGGTTATTGTTAGAGTTGTTGCTCTTTCTATTATGTTGTTTGTTTCATCTTTGCATGAATATTTTTTTCCCGAAGATGGGTCTTGAATTTGTATGGTTTTCTTTCTTCTTAATCTCTTGATGTACTTTTTCAATGACATCTACGATAAAAAGAACAAATTTTTTTTGAATAAGTTATTTTTAATAAGAATAATTGAAACGTATAAAATAAAATTACCTATTAGTATTTTTCTTTGATCCACTATGTCAGACAATATCTCAAGTGATGTGAATTTAAAATAGTCTTGAAAAATGTTCAATATTAGATATTTAATTTCTTTCACAACAATTGTGAATAAAAAGTTTGCTTTCATTATATCTTTAATTGGTCTATACAAATTATTTGTATCTTCTATTTTTAAATTTTTTATAGTATAGACTTTTCCTTTCCTGCAGTTAGTAAATTATAGTTCATAATTAGTTAAAAAGAATAATGAATAGCACATTAAAAGAAGCATAATTTTAACGATATTAAAATACAATTATATATAAAGTATTATAAAATAATATAAAAAGTATAAAAAGTAAAAATAATTAAAGTATTTTTTTGTAAATTTAATTTAAAAATATAATAAATATGTTTGTTTTATACCTTTTCATCTAATATAATAATTTCTAAGTAAAGAAACTCTTCTTCATTTGTGGGTATTAATGTTTTCCAGAGATGAACCACGCGAACTTTGATAAACTAATTATCTTTTTGTTTGGTGATATTGTCCAAAGAATAATGCTCCATTGAGTAAGTTTGAGATGTTGTGTAGTTCAGAAATAAATTTTTTGTGCTAAATTTGATGTCATTTGAAGAAATAGTGATAAGAGACTTATATAAGTAATTCAAATAGTATGAAATTTGAATATTTGTAACGTAAAATTTATTATGATTAATAATATTATTATTGCATTTGTAATATGAATGTTTATTATATTTAATGAGTTATTTATAGAAATTAATAAATTAATTATTAGAGTTATAAATTTATTGTATTGTTTATAATGGTGAAATATAATAAATATATGGATATGGATTCAATGTCTCTGTAGGTTACAAATTTGATTATAAATTTTTGTATATTTTATTTTTTTTTTTGTTGATTTGGAAATAATAGTTGATTTGGCAAAAATTTAGTGGTTGATTCTAATATTTTGCCAAATAAGCGATATTCATTAGTAGAAAGAAAAAGATGTTTTAAAAGTAATGTGGGTAAACTTACGTATCTACTTTTATACTTTTTCATTAAGAATAGATAGATACCATAACATTGTAATTTTTGGTGTTTATTAAAAGTGTGGAAGGTACAAATTTTTTAATTTTTTTTAATAGAAATTGTACTTCTCAGGAACCGGACTGTCCAATTTCTACTTCTCTAGTTAAATGGTTTCACATTTGAGAATAAAATCCCATCAGTCCACATTTAAAAAAAACACCATTGTTATTAATATCAAAAACAAAAATAGCATTTTTTTACCTTAAATAAAAGGAAAAAAATATATATGATCCTAAAACACATTTGATATTTTTTCAAAAGCATTCATGATCATATATATCAATGTTGTGTATGTGACTGCAATTGGACTACATATTATATGTCTCATTCTTTGGTCCTAATATAAAGGCTATGGTGTAAGTTAGGGAGAAAAAATCACAAAGTTAACAAAGATCTATACAACTATAAATTAATGACTCAAATTCATGATGTAAAAGATAAACAATTGGTTGATGCAATGGTGTGTGAAAGGAATATGGGGATATAACTCTTCATGATACTTTGTGCTACCTTCATATGTCTTCTTATGTTTTTATTGTTACTATGTTATTGTTATTTTTGCATTAATCTAGTTTATCTAACAAAACTTGCAATTCTTGGTCAACAAACAAACAATAAAATAGAGAGGAAAAAAAATCGTAGGCCACAAAGGCTTAATGCTGCAAATTGCAAAGCAATTAACTCACCAATATATAACATATGATACAGCAGAAGAAAATTTCAAAATTTTCCAAAAAAATACATGTATGCAAAAGAATGCATCAACATGAATCTTCTAAAGGACCATGACCATGAGATTCTAGAAAGTAGAAACCAAACCAAAAATCTAATCTTCAACAGGGTAGGTTCTAGTAAAAAATAATAGTAAACAAGGTATTATTTTCCAATGCAATGGTCATGTGGCAGAAGGTGTTGACTTGACTCTTGATAAGGTTTTGAATTAGTCCAATATGTTCATAGCCACCAATCAGCATCTCATTAACTATGAATTTGTCATGAGTCATGACCCAAGCAATAATCAATTTTTTAAAACAATAGGAAGAACTATAATCAATATGATAATGATCAATATTATGATGGCAATTAAGGTCCACTTCCGGGTATTCTTCTGGTGCTTCCTTGCAACCTGGAGTTGCTGGACCCCGCCGCGGACATACGAATTAGCTCTCGCCACGTGGTTCTCTATGTCATCTATTTGCTCACCTTGTGATTGGACCAAAACAGCCATGTCCAAGAACACTTGGTGAAGCTCATTGAGGCTCCTCTCTATCTCCATAACTGTGTCATGCCTCTCTTGAATCTCTTGGATTGTGTCCATGATTGTGGCTCTCCCCTGTTGCTGAATTGCTTTTTGTAAAAAGGTTTCACTCTCACCTGTTACACACATACAAATTATCATATTTGATGAGTAATTATATCTTATTCCAACATTATAAAGTGTATATTAGTGTATATTTAACAAACCAACATGCTAAGATTTAATGGTAAATAATAAATACTGTGTTTTACTTAGAGTGGGGACAACATCTTAATTCTAGTGCTAAAATATATATGTCAACACACATGTTAAAAACATATTTTCCATCATATTTATACATCAATTTTTGTCGGCTAAAGTTTTCATTATAGTTATGGTGAAAACTAAATTTGTTTATGTATGAGAAAAATTTTCAGCTCCAAATTCTATTACTATATGTGACATCAAATTCAGATGTTTGACTCTCTTGAGTTTGATCAACCGAAATCTCACAGTAACAGAACTATAGGCTATAAAATTCATGAAAAATGTTACTGGAATAATGTAATTTTCAATCAAGACCTTCCTATTAGAATGAGATGAACTCGTGCATGATTGCTTAAATTTTACTTAGCCATTATTTTAGAATTTAAATCATCACATGATTTTGCTATTAAGAATATATGAAAAGCAAGTACAATGATTTGTAACAGAAGATTAAATTTTTGAATACATATGAAATTGTATTTACCAGTAGAGATGAGAAGATCAACGGTTTTTTCATCAGGATTCTCTCCAGTGACAGTATAGTATCTACGTTGTACGGTCTCTCTGTACTCTGAGGATATTTGTTGTCTAAGGTTGTTGAAGCTGTCCATGGAATCTTTCAACTTCTTCCTCAATCCACTCACCACGGATGTCCTGGTCCGATCCGAGGAAGACCCAGGTCCAGCACCAGGCAAGCTTCGGCTTGCTGCGTTGGACCTGTCCAGTGCCTCGAGTCGGACCTTGACAAGCTTGGCCTTTTTTAGTGCTATTGCCACGTCAGCGTCCATGCTGGCTCTAAGATCTTTCACGGCTCTGCGCTGTGAAGGGTCTTGCTCCTTTCGTGGGACACTCTTAGGCTCTCATGGAGCTTCTCCAACTCCTTCAGCTCCTCTTTTACGACCTCCACTTCCTCGAAGAACTTGTCGAGGTGGACGTTGCCGTCGGTCGCCCCCATCTCGATGACATGGTGTTGGTTGTCCGGAGAGACTTGATCGGTGCTGCGGAAGCGGGAGAAGGAGCCGGAGAACAAGTCATTCATGGTTGCTCCTTAATTATTGTATGCTGTGTAAATGGTTTTGATCAAAGTTTTTGTTATGATGAAAAAAAATTTGAAGAAATAATTGAATCAGATCAAAGAATATGAACGAATGTATAGTATATATATCTAACTATCTATATGTATATGGATTTTGCTGGTTATATATATATATATATATAAATAAATAATAATTGTAACAAATTTGAATGAAAACAATTGGTTCTTGTTTGAATTTGAATAATATTTAGAGATTGAAAGAAGTGGCCATGAAGACTGGTTCAATTACTATATAGAATGTAGCGTGCTAAATGGTAATTGTCTTTGGTCATCATATCCTTTATTTAATGAAAGAATAGTATACACTAATTATTCTTATGCCTTATTAATATTTTTTTCACATATGGTGGATTTATACACAATAATTAAAGAAAAATGTGTGTATTAGTTAATCATTAATGTTAATCACCTTGTTCTACAATTTTATTAATCTTATTATTCATGATTGTGTCGTGTATTTAAGTTTAAAAAAATTTAAGTAAGAAAATCTAGATTGGTAGGGGGAGAGGCTTGGTCAAAGTGGAGGTTGAGCCTTGGGAGAGTAAGGAGTAGACAAATGGGTTCAATATGGGAAAATTCCTATAAAGTGAAAACAGGAACCAGCCAAGAAATAGAGAGAAGAAAAAAGGGGTTGCATTGCGTGAGAAGGTGAAGTTATATGGATTTCGATGATTTTAATTTAGGAGACTCTGATTAGATTATAATAAAATGATAACTGAAAATTGTTAGATAATTTCATATATTTTATTAAACTGATCAATATTTTAAGTGCTATTTTTATATAAAGATGTTTTAATTATTTTATGCTAGTAATCTCCTCTAATTTAATTAGAATCACATTTTTAAGATCAGGTGAGTTTAATGTTATTAGTATGCGTACATAGTGAGTTCCTTCCATCTGTTATGTAGTGTGTACTGGCTGGAGAAGCTTCTTGTGGATCTAAATGGGGTTAAAAGTGATCAAATTAGTACGGTAAGGTTGCAATTTAGGTTGATGATTGATGCATGTGCTATGGGTGATGTTGGTGAGAAAATTGAAGTATCTTAAAAAGGTGACAACTAGGAAAGATTATTTATCGTGTTGATAATTCATATTAAAAGAAAAATGAGAATTAAGATCCAAGCATAATGTGTGAGACTTTAGTCTTGCTCTAATAAACTAGTTTCCTGCGGTGGATTCTCCCAAATTGTCTTCTACATCGAATCCACATTTCACCATAATTTCCATTCACTCTCCTACATTCATAACCTAACTCAGCTTACATAACCGGTTGCAAGTCTTGCAACTTGCAAATACGGAAAAACGAAGAGGATTGTATTAGACTTGAGGCAATCCACTAAAAATTTTGTCCCATCTCAATACATCGTTACGGCACAATAACGTCTTTGAATCCATTTAAGGTTGTCGTAGACTTGAGACAACCAATGTAAAACTTTGTGGCATCTCAATGCATGCATGAATATGACATAATGGCATCTTTGATAACCAATTCCACCTAATGGAATAAGATTTTATTAAGTATCCTATTTCTATCCTCAAACTCCATACTTACTACAAATTTCTTATCAATTGAAAGTGAAATCCTCAACCAATGACTACGCTTAAACGAAGTATCTTGCATTTATCTTGGTCTACTTGTGCGTTGTGGGTTGTGACTCTGACTCATGGATCGATCTTGACCAGCACACTAAAGTGTTAGACTCAGTCCAACCATATAGTAAATGCATGCAAGTTGTCTTTCAATTTTAGTTCATGTTTTGTCTATGAAAGTTATTCATATTAGATATTTGTGACTTGTGAGGAACAAGTTATTAGTATTTAATCTTAGAAATAGTACCAAGTTGTTTATTATTTATAATGCAACTATCTACGTATTAGTGCTTAAAAAAGAGATATAATGTTATCATCAAAATACAAATCATATATTCATGTTAAATGTAAACAGAGTAACTATAGAAGATAAAGCCTAACCAATAATGGAATTGGATAATCAAATTTTTATAGTGAAGAGAGGAAAAATTATTCATAAGGGGAGAATATGAATGGTATATCATATGTAAGGAAAAAATTTCATTAAAAAAAATCTATATATATATATAAAATTATATATATAAAGCATAAGTCACCAATGCATAACATACTTACAGGAAAAGAATGTGGTGCCCTAAAGTCATGGTCTCAAAAAATCTACAGATCTATATTCATCAACCAGCCTTTCCATGGATTGAAACAAAACCACAGAATCCCTCTCAAATCATATGCTAATCCATGTTAGCCTCTCTCAACCTTGCAAGATATCTCAGAACAAAATAGCTCAATCTTCAAAATAAAATAATAAATGAAATCAATATGCACCAAAGTCTGTATATTCTTAATTAAGCACCGGCAGGAGGTGGTGGTGGAGGTGTTTGAGCCGGAGCAGGCTGACTACCACCACCACTGCTGCCATTATGTTGCCACGGTTTCAGAACCACTAGCAACACTACCAAGATAATCGCTAGAAGCAGTATGATACAAAAACAGGTCCATTTCCTGGTGTTCTTCTGGTGCTTTCTTGCAGTTTGCAACCGCTCTGTTCCGGTGTGCACAAACGAATGGGCTCGCGCCACGTGACTCTCAATATCGTCCAGTTGCTCGCCCTGTGTTTGCACCAGCACTGCCATGTCAAGGAACACCTGGTGCAACTCCTTGAGATTCTTCTCGATCTCTTTGACAGCATCATGCCTTTCTTGAATTTCATTGATGGTGTCAAGAATTCTTCCCCTGCCTTGTTCTTGAATGGCTTTCTGAAGGAATGTCTCACTCTCACCTGCACAAAGGTGAAGCTCACACATTATTACAGAATTCTCACATCCCCAATTTTTATCATCTCAACTTTTATACTAAAGTGAACATGGAATTATAACTTCAAAGCATAATAACATAGACTTGAGTATCAAAATAATCATTTCAACAAGCCAATGGTTACATATATAGCTTCCCTAGTTCAATTATTCTTAAATTTAACGTTAAACAAATAATTGAGAATTCATCATGTATCTGATATGAATATGATATGATATGATGCAATAGTTAAACTCAATTTTCGATTAGATCTGAAGTGAACAACTTACCAGGTGAGCTATGAACTATCCCATTAGCAACAAATTACAAATCAAAATTCTATTATTCTTTATTTCATACTTCAACGAATCTAAATATCCTGCTATAGTATTATTCCAATCCTTTGATCAAGTAAGGATGTATAGAAATATTTGAATGAATTTAATATCTACGCGCCATTAAAATAAAATCATTACCAATCATATGCAATAGCAACTAGCAAGAGGAAAAATCAAAGTGGGGGAAAGTCAACATCTAAATGCTCGTTTGGCTTGTTTGAATTTCAATCTCCTACTTGTAATCTTTGAAGAAATTTCTAAGACAGTAACTAAACAACAATTTCTCCTTACCAGTAGAGATCAAGAGATCGAGCGTCTTCTCATCGGGATTCTCGCCGGTGACGGTGAAGTACCGCCGCTGCACCGTCTCCCTATACTCCGCCGAGATCTGCTGCCGCAATTCGTTGAAGCTCTCCATCGAATCCTTCAGCTTCTTCTTCAAACCGTTAACCACCGAAGTTCTCGTCCGGTCCGATGACGAACCCGGTCCGCAACCCGGCAGGTTCCGGTTCGCAGCGTTGGACCGGTCCAGCGCCTCGAGGCGGAGCTTGATCACCTTCGCCTTCTTCAGCGCCGCCGATACGTCGGCGTCCATTCTCGACCGGAGGTCACGCACGGCGGCGGCGTTGTGAAGCGTCTTGCTCTGCTCGTGGCTGCTCTGGAGACTCTGGAGAAGACGCTCGACTTCGCGAAGCTCCTCTTTAACGCCTTCCACATCGTCGAAGAACTTGTCGAGGTGGACGCCGCCCGAGCCTGCAGCGTCCGGCGTGACGGCAGACATCTCGATGACGTGGTGGCGGTCCGGTGAAGTACGCTCGTTGCGCAAGCGGGAGAAGGAACCGGAAAATAGGTCGTTCATGTTTTTCTTTTGATTAATATATTACTATTAACAATTTTCAGAGAAATAATAATATTATCAATAAGAACAATGGAAATTAGATAATAGAATTATGAAGAAATGGTTGATTTGCTTTGTGTCGTGTGTTTGTTGGGGTGGTTGTGTTATTGAAATGAGTATGAAGAAGAAGAAGAAGAAGGAGAAGAAGAATTGAGACTCGGACGAAGTTATAGTCAACGGAACGGAGTATGGATCAAAGAGCTAAAATGGTGCGTAGCGCGTGGCGTGTTATGTGGGGAAAGAGGCAGAAGCTTCGTTAATGGACGGAAGCGCGTATGAGCGCGTTATTTGACTGTTTGACACACAAGTCACAACAGTGACCACACCACACACCATTGGCTAGTTCTTACTTCTTATCACTAGGTTTATATAGAATTGGTAGCCGAAAATTCTTAAATAATAATTTAGATTTAGTATTGTATTTAAATTTTTTTTTTTTATTATATGAGTTTAATTTTGATACATTTATATTATAATCACACTTATTTTTTAAAAGACTATTTATAATTAATGTAAAAGATTTATTTTTATTGATTTGTTATTATGTAATAAATATATATATAAAATTATTTTACACTGACAATATATTAAAATTAAATTTTTATTATATATAAATATTAATGAGAAAGTAAAAACTCATATAATTATTTTTATATAAATTAATAATTAAAATTTAAATTATCAATATGTAAAGTTGATAACTAAAGTTTTAATTATCAAATTTACATAAAAATAACTGTAGGTAAATATTTACCTAACCAAAAAAGGCAGAAACAATATATATGTAACAATTTTTAAAAATATTTTACAAGCAATTTTTTTATTTAGTATTATATATATGTGAAGTGAAAAGAGAGAAATGATAATACGTTTTATCTTTTAATATATTAAAGAAAGTGATATAAAAAAAAGAAAAACCACTTCAAGTCTTTCCATAACCACCTATAAAATACATGTAGTACATTTGTGTTATTTATAGTTAAAAATCTGTGTGTATCTCACTATTAATAGCCAATTATGAGAAACGAAATTGATATATGAACAACTTTTAAACTACGCGGATTTTTAAAGATTTTTAAAATATTGATCTCGATAATTTTTTTTGTTCAACTTTGTGAATCGATGTTCTAACTAGAATTTAGTTGAGTTGAATCAGTCTTACTACGATCCATCCAAGACCATGTTTTAAAAGAATAAATATCGAACTATCTATTTTAACTGAACATGTAAATCCATATTTAACCAAATGGTGGTCACAGGTAAAACTCAAACTCACGTTGCAGATTGATGGTGCTTCACCATGCATATGACCAGATAAATAATCACCAAAAATGGACACAGCCTTTATGAATTGGACGGCATGGGCATAAGAATTGACTATATATGATTCACTTGATGCCAAGTCATGCATGCACTCCCAAAAGTCATGCCAACCACAACACACCCACACCCAATGGGTTCACAAATGAGTGATGACTGATAAGTCAGTCATTTTTGTTAAATTACGTTGACTTTCTAGTTCTACATAGCTCAAGTCGCCAAAATAGACAAATAGTGACTCTAACTAAGTACATTTGTCTAATTGTCTAAGGTAAGAAGTAACAACCTCCTTATCACCTTATCTAACCATTGTGAGTAGCTCAAGATTCAATCCACGCATTAACAATCAACATTCTGGTACCATATTATTGGACACATTATATAACTAAAGACCCAAGCAAAAATACTCAACATCAGAGACAACTTCAATCATGTGAAAATACAAGCAGATAGGTGATCAGTGATATCCATCCTACATCACCTTTCAATTAAAGTTTACTTTTATGTTTCACAAAAAATGTTCAACAATATGCTTTAGCATCCCTACAAAAAATTCACAGGTTGGTTTTTCTGAATACAGTTACATAAACCTGCCATAATAAAATAGAGGTTGCAACACATCTCCATCCAAAATGATTTGAGTACTACTGTTATAACCTAATAATAAAATTGCTCTTTGGTTCATAGCTAACCTTACTACTGTTCCAGCTCAAATTTTATTTTCCTGTATAATTCATAATGCCATGAAATGAAAGGTAACAACAAAACTCAAGGGAAAATAATAAACAGCAAGATGAAAGTGAAACAGAAATGGAAGGAAATGGGCCACCTATAATATGACTCAGTAACTTTTCTCTGTGCTATACCAGTATATCTTTCTCACATACCCCTGCCAATATAAATAACATATATCAATACAAAATTACAAAATTGAGGATACAAATAAATTACAATTAAATAAAACATGACAAAGAACTACACAAACCTCCATAAGACGGCTTGTTACTAACTTGCAAGGTATTATCATTCAAATTTCCATTTATCCAAAATTATTAGGAAACTGACAAACAATGCTGAATAATCCAGATATTGAAAAGATGATAACACTAATTCAAAACCATATAAGAAAAAGTAGACCTTTGATGCATGTAGCCGGCCCCCTACTTAGTAGGATAAGGCTTTGTTGTTATTGTATAAGAAAAAGTACTCAACTCTTCCGAATATTAATGACCCAAAAAATGAGAGGATCCATTTCCAAATGCCTTAACCACTCTTGTATGGGAATCAGTAAAGCGAAATGCTCCCCCTTCAGAATTGTGACAAATTCTATGTCGCCATGTCATTTTACAAGACAGCTATGCCAAAAAGTTTGAAAGTATATTCCAACCATGAGGCATCTTATTCATACTACCAGTGTACCGCCACTTACAATCCTAGAATCAACTAGCAAGTGCAGCAACAAATCCAAGAATAATATCATGAGGGCCAAAACATGAGGCACAATTTTCTTTTCCCCACTCAAGTGCATGGGGGAAATTGGACCAATGACATGAACATCACATTATTTCAATCCCATTTCTGTGTAAATAATCCCTAAAATACTAAAATATCACAGGCAAAAGAATTGTGAGGTAAAGAGAAAAATACCAAACCTAATTGGAATTTTAATGTAAATAACTAATAGCACAGGAAATATATTTTGAAAGTGAAAGTTGTCTTATTCAATCAAAATACTACAAATTCTCAGCCATAATGCTTTGATCTAATTTATAGGTGTGAAAAGTTTGATCCTCTAATTACCTGATTTTCTTGATCATAATGGCCTTAAGTTTTCTAGCAAGATCCTCAGATTTAAGCCTCCGCTCTAAGTTCTTTTTGGCTAAAACCCGCTTCTCAGAGTTCTTGATATGAAATCTCTGTTCACGCTTTATCATCCGTTCAATGCCACTTGCTGTCATCTTACGCTGCAACAAAGTAAGTGCCTGTTCCACATTCCCATTTATTACCCTGACCCGTATGCCTCTGGACTGCTGAAGTTGCTGCAATTGGTGATGCCCGTTATTCAGCGGTTCGAGGGTGTGGCTTGTCCATCTGAGAAAGCTAGATGCATGCCTTGCAATGGTGTTCATGTTTACTGCTACTCTTTGCCTATTTTTTTTATATCAAAACCTGGTTAGAGGAATCAGAACATAATATCAATTTTTAAAACTATAAACCAACCTAGTTTTTTAAAGAAAAATAACAGAAAACTGAAAAGAGAGAGAAAGTTAGATAGATAAATGTAGAGAGAGATATTTTAATGAATCTGGTTTATGATTGATAACTGCTCAATGAGCTGTTTCTCAGCTTATACAGATATTAAATGTATTTTCAGAAAAATCACTTTGAAGTTTTAACACCTAACTTTGTTAGTGTGTATAATAAGGACAATTGCATAATCTATCTATAACTCTATGTCGCTACACAATTTTTCCTCAAAATATTAATATTCAATCTGGTATATGTGTAACCAAATTCATTATCATATTCAGCAAATTCCAATTCGTGCATAAAAAATAGTAACGCAAAAATTCCTCTCCTATTTCCCATTCCTCCCCCAAAAATAAATAAAAATCAAATTAAATCGTGCTCCATGAGCATTTCTGAACAGTACAAACAAGTTACAATCATCGTGAAATTTGAACAATGATACATAAACCAACACAACACTATGATTTAATTTTATACAGTGAACCCAACGATTAAAGCGGAAAAAGCTATATGATTCAGAAATAAGCATTAACCGTGTGTAATTAGAAGCGATGATGCTAAGCTAGAGAAGGAGTGGAAGACGAGAAAAGACGATACTAACCTGTAGAGGTTGTTGCTGCTTCAGACTTCACGGCGAAGACGACAAACCCGCCGGCGACGGTCGGAAAGGGGACGACGGTGGTGTTTGGCTTCGGTGAGCTGGAAGTGGCAACAGTGCTTCGTCGGAGACTGATAGGGTTAGATAGAAAGAGGAAACGAGTGGGCCCAAAATCTGGCCCAATAAAAATTAAAACAGCTGGGAATTTAAGTATGCTTAGTTGGGCTCCTATTGGGCTTCGAATTTCGTTGTCCTAATGTATTTCATGACCTAATAAAAACACTCATGCCAATCAACTAAGGTTGATCGAGTGGTATCGTCCGCTTAAACAAGTGTCGTTTGAATCACGTCTTGTGCAAGCTAGCTTATTTGTCTATTTAAACAAAGGTGAGTATCCTTTTAACAACTAACACTTATTACCAAAAGCTAGCTTGGTAGTTGATACTTGCCCAAACTAAAAAGAAGATAGCTAAGTCAGATCATTAAAATATTTTCTTAAAAACATAGAAAGTGGAAACCCAAAAATAAAAGAAAAAGAAAACCCTAAATTATAAGAGTGTGCATGGGTATGCCACTTCAAAAGCTTAAATGAACTTCAAGTTTTCAGTTTAGTCGTGTGAAAGTGTGAACTTAAAAGGGTTCGAAGTTAATGCATCACAGCAAATTGCAACAAGAAGTCAACAACCGCAATAACCATTGATTGGAACTGTACTATTGCGTTGAAGTTGAACACGTTGCAAGTGCAAAAGCCCAAGTGTCCACAAAACCAAAAAACCGCTTACTTTTTTCTACACTCTCTTCCTGGTTCCTACTATAAATGCCTCACTGGATTCTCCGCGCCCATAACTTGTCCACTTACAATCAGTGCTTCACTTCCCTGCACCCGCACACACCCAATCTTCCTCTCCGGATCTCCGCTTCTGTTATGTCTTACCGTCCTAACTACCAAGGCGGTGGCCGTCGGGGCGGCGGTGCTTCCTCTTCCGGCCGCCGTGGAGGTGGCCGTGGCGGCGGCGGTGGCAGAGGAGGAGGAGGAGGACGCGGCGAGCAGAGGTGGTGGGACCCTGTCTGGCGAGCTGAGCGCCTCAGACAGCAACAACCTCAGGTTTCCAAAACAAAATAATAATAGTAATAATAATTTGAAGAAATGTTTTTCATTTTACGCACAGGAACTATAAATTTGAAGTTTGTTAATGTTCATACTTTCATTTGCTCATTCATTTTGTGTGTTTAATGATGATAACGTTCATTTAAGTTCAATATTGCTTTAGTATAGATAGTAGAGAGATATTTAAATTAGTTTTATTATTAGCGTTGTGATTGTTGTATAGTAGGGTTTAAATGGTTTGATATGGATATGACTGATAAGATGATATAATGGGCGTAGTCTTATACATGTAGTCGATGCAATCTAGCTGGGAAAAGCTCTTTTTTTTTTTGTGTATGATGTGTTTGATAATAATCACTGCAAGTTGAATAGTTAGTGATTATTGGTTTGGATAGGAACTTAGGATATAGATACTTTACATATTTATTGATAATATTGATTTGATTTTTAATTTTGGTGGGGTGCAGAAGGAGGTGCTTGATGAGAATGAGTGGTGGGACAAGATAGAGAAGATGAAGAGAGGAGGGGAGCAGGAAATGGTCATCAAGCGTTACTTTAGTATTGCAGACCAGCAAACCGTAGCTGATATGGCATATCAGCATGGGCTGTACTTGTAAGTTCATTTCATACTCAATTTGGTTCATTGTTTAACCAGAACGAAAAAAATGCGACAACATCAATTGTAGATTTTCACTTGTTATTAAATGTTGGTTATTTGAAGTAAGGGCCAAACAACTAAGTTCTGTGAAATAATTTTCTCAATTATTGACAAGAATTGACTTTAGGATTTAGTATAACATGTGATATATGCTTAGTATATACTGACCTCTACTTATGAATATGTAAAGCTTAGGTAACCTGCTTTTTGAGTATTTCTAACATCTTAAATTAATCACCTGATTTTGTACTTGGGCAAAGAAAGCCATGCTTATAATAAAGGGAAGACTCTAGTTGTAAGCAAAGTTCCTTTGCCTGATTACCGTGCAGATCTTGACGAGCGTCATGGATCAACACAGAAGGAGGTAGAGTATATCTACCCTTTTTCAATGTCTGATTTCTGTTTTTGGAAGGATTTAGAAATGTACTTAACTTTGTTAAGTGTTCTGCAGATTAGAATGTCCACAGACATTGAACGAAGAGTAGGAAATCTTTTGAATAACTCACAATCAGTGGGGGAAGCGTCTGCTAGTTTTCCTTCTGTATCCACTGACTTGGGACAGAAACAATCATTAACTGCTACGAAATCTGTCTCTTCACAACAGAGTGATTCTTCAAAGGATAAACTTGATGTTGCTCTAAAGGAAAGGCAGGAACATATCCAGGTACATAAGCATTTGGTAATATTTACCACCAACCATTACTTGATTTCTTTGTGGGATATTTTAAATTTACATCAGAATTGTATATTGTTTATTTTTAGGCAAGTGATGGTTTGAAGGAAATGAAGGCGTTTAGGGAGAGGCTTCCTGCATTTAAAATGAAGTCAGAGTTTCTGAAAGCAGTTCAGGAGAATCAGGTGGGCGGATATTCTATCTACCATGACAAAATATCCTTTTTACCGTACCTTGGTCTATAATACGTCAGTAAGATGTAGTATCTATTGAGCTTTGTGAAAATAGGATAAGGAGGAAAAAGAATGTTGATGTCTTAAGTGGAATGATTGTTAATATAATGCGTGGACTACTTGGATTTCTTTCAATGCTTTGCTTTTGATTGTTCAATAGCTATCCCATCTGCAGTCATTCTAAGATCGCAGTTGCAGTTTTGTATCTAGAACAGAGTCTAATTTGGCTAGTGTTAGTGTAGGTATTGGTAGTTTCAGGGGAGACAGGTTGTGGCAAAACAACACAGCTTCCACAATTCATTCTGGAAGAGGAAATAGGATCTTTGCGGGGGGCTGATTGCAACATAATTTGTACTCAACCTCGGCGTATCTCTGCAATTTCGGTTTCAGCTCGAATATCTGCTGAAAGAGGGGAGAATCTTGGCGAAACAGTTGGATACCAAATTCGTCTTGAAACAAAACGTTCTGCTGAAACACGCCTTCTTTTCTGCACCACTGGTGTATTACTTCGGCAATTGGTAATATTTAATTTCTCTCAAACTGAAGGGTTCCTCTTTCTAAGATTTTAGTTTGATACTTTGATAGAGAATTAAGGAAATAGAAAGAATCTCAAAGTTATATATGGGCTGTTTGAAGATTATTTCCAGTTGCCATGACATTGAATTCTTTTTTCCTGTTTTGCTGTTAAATAGGTCCAAGATCCACAATTAAGTGGTGTCAGCCATTTGCTGGTTGATGAAATTCATGAAAGAGGCATGAATGAAGACTTTTTAATTATAATTTTACGCGATCTTCTTCCTCGGCGTCCAGATTTGCGTCTCATTCTTATGAGTGCCACTATTAATGCTGACTTGTTCTCCAAATACTTTGGAAATGCACCAACAATACACATACCGGTATTATGTTATGTTTACATTTCATATTATTGAGTTCTTGTCTTGGATGTAAATGTAAATAAAGTACTTTCTTATATTGTTCTAAAAAATGAAAAATAAAAAGTATTTCCACAAATGTTAGGGGTTTACTTATCCTGTGGAGGAGCACTTCCTAGAAGATGTGTTGGAGAAAACTCGATATAGCATTAAGGCAGAATTTGACAATTTTGAGGGGAACTCTAGGAGGAGAAGGAAACAACAGGATTCTAAGAAGGATCCGTTGACTGAAATGTTTGAGGCATGTATACTTGACCTATCTGACTGTGTGCTCATAACTTCAATGATATGACAGATTACTTTGATGTACACTCTCTAAAATATGTTTGAGACTCATGATCATGATATGTGTGTGTGTGTGTGTGTTTGTTGTGGTGGGGTAATGGCATTTGTTCTGGATTGTTTTAGACAAAAGGTCCCTCTTGTGCACAGTTAAATATAATTCTATTAATTTCCTCTTCTGTCTGTGTAATTTGTCTCCTTCTCTCTCCTAATTAATCTTTTCTCCCAAAAGAAATAATGTAGATATCTTAAGAGTTTAGTGTTCTAAAGTTAATAGCTCATTAATAATTTTCATGTTCTCTTGCTATTAGTGATAAGAATTATATTTTATTACTTCTTTCTGATAATAATTGGCTCATTCCTTGCCCTTTTACTATGTAGATATAATATAATGCGTATACATATCTTTGTTCTTACAGGATATTGATGTAGATACTCATTACAAAAATTATAGCGTAGGTGTTAGAAAATCTCTTGATGCTTGGTCAGGTTCACAGATTGATTTGGGTCTGGTATGTATTGCTCATTTCTTACTCCGCTCATGAATCTGTTTTTTATTAGTTAAATGTGCCAGCTGAAGGACATATCTCTTTTCATCTTTTTATTAATTTAAGGCTGCGTTTGTTTCTGAGAACATGACAAGACGAGACACTGAGAACAAAACATAAAGGACAGCGACACAGAATTTAGAGTTCTTATATTCTGTTTGATGATAAAATAGAACAAATTATGGAAATATAATTTATTCTCATTTTTTCATTCAAAAAATTTGAGAAAAAAATATAATAATAATAATAAATATGATTATGAAAAATTAACAAGAATAATGAAAGAAAAAATAAAAAATAAGTTGTGTCTTTTGTTAGTGTCTCTGTGTCCTTCCTGTAAGGATGGACACAAAATACACTAATTCAGTGTTTCTGGACACAATGTTTCTGTCCATGTCTCATCTATTAAACACAATTTTGTGTCTCGGTGTTCTGTCCTTGTAAACAAACGCAGCCTAAGAAACTTAGTAGAAATTTGTCTAGTCAAGATGCTTCTGAAGTTATGTTTTACAGTGAGAGCATTGTTTACTGGGATTAATCAGGGACTAAAATTTATAGATAATTAACAGATATTAACTGCAGTTGACTGACATTCTCATTTGTGCACTCCTTGCTGTCAATGGATTGTGCATTCTATGTTCTCTATTGCACCAGTTGCTTTGTTTATTACAATCTCCTTTCTCATGTAGTTATTTACTTTTACTGTAATGTACTAAGCTCATTAGTTCCGTTGCCACAAATTCTACTCATGATTCTTTAATTTTCATGCCACCTCAAACTCTAGTTAAAGAGTGCCTATTCATTTTAACTTCTATGTTTCAGGTAGAGGCAACAATTGAATATATCTGTCGGAAAGAAGGTGACGGAGCAATTCTTGTATTTCTTACTGGCTGGGATGAGATCTCTAAGCTACTTGACAAACTTAAAGTTAATAACTTGCTTGGTGATCCTAACAAGTGTTTGATCCTTCCTCTGCATGGCTCAATGCCTACTGTCAACCAACGTGAAATATTTGACCGTCCTCCCCCTAACAAGAGGTAAGCTCATCTCTTTTGCTAATTTCGTCATAGGCAAGTATCTGTTCTGGATATATTTTTAGACAAGTTTTCAACAAAGGACGACACTAGTGTGCAGCATTAATATGAACAAATGAGAGAATGAAGAAACTGAAACTCAACTAGAATGTTATGTTAGGCTTGGGGAAATTGGTGAATTGCAACTTGTTAGTCAAGTTTAATTGCTTTCCTTTCAGAAAATTTCCTGCATAGGTTTTCAAATTCCTAATCCCTTGAACCTACATAAATCTTAACACTGCTAGTTTATCTGACCATGATGATAGGCCACTGTTTTGTTCTAATATACATCATTTGTTCAGCAAAAAGTGGATTGTTATTTTTTATTAACTCTCAGGTTTTGTAATTTTGATGATTGTTATTTTTCCATTGCAGAAAAATTGTCCTAGCAACAAATATCGCCGAGAGTAGCATCACCATAGATGATGTTGTGTATGTCATAGACTGTGGTAAAGCAAAGGAGACCAGCTATGATGCTTTAAATAAGCTAGCCTGTCTGTTACCATCGTGGATTTCAAAGGCTTCAGCTCATCAGGTATTGAAGTTGTAGATCATCATCTTTATCCCCTTGCAGATGATGTTTAATGCGCCAAATGAAACCTCTGATTTTTTCAAAAACCGGAGCTTGCCATTATTGCTGAATCCTTTATTTGCTAAATTTTTGTTTGACTTTATTGCCCCCTTCCTGCACTTTATTTAATTCCTCTTACTTTCTAAGTCAAAGTCAAAGAAAGAGTGCTAATGGGTTGATCATTTCAGAGACGTGGCCGTGCAGGTAGAGTGCAACCTGGAGTTTGTTATAGATTGTATCCAAAACTGATCCACGATGCAATGCCACAGTATCAGTTAGCTGAAATCCTTCGAACACCATTGCAAGAGTTGTGCCTGCATATCAAAAGTTTGCAGCTTGGAGCTGTGGCGTCATTTTTAGAAAAGGCACTTCAGCCACCAGATCCTCTCGCTGTTCAGAATGCTATTGAGCTTCTAAAAACGATTGGGGTTTTGGATGACAAGGAAGAGCTTACCCCACTGGGTATATTATGCTTGAATATAATTATCTGCTTAATCTATTCCAATTATTATCTGATTGAGTTAATAGCATCTTATAATTAAAAGCTTTTACGAACGCATCATCTGAGCCAATTTAATCTTACAGGTCGGCATCTTAGCACCATACCTTTGGACCCAAATATTGGAAAGATGCTTCTCATGGGCTCTATCTTTCAATGCCTTAACCCTGCCTTAACAATTGCTGCAGCTCTTGCATATCGCAACCCATTTGTCTTGCCTATTAACAGAAAAGAGGAAGCTGATGATGCAAAACGATCGTTTGCTGGTGATTCTTGCAGGTTAGAAATAGTTACTGAGAAATGTTCCCTTCCGATATTGTTCAAGCGAATTTACTGCATTGATCATGGTTGTGCTTACACTAATTCTTTTCTTGTTTTTGTGGAATTTCGGTTCAGTGATCACATAGCTCTTCTAAAGGCATTTGAAGGATGGAAGGAGGCAAAACGTAGTGGGAATGAGAAGCAGTTTTGTTGGGACAATTTTCTATCCTCAGTAACCTTGCGGTTGATTGATGATATGAGATTACAGTTTCTCAATTTATTATCTGACATCGGATTTGTTGACAAGTCCAGGGGTCCTAATGTAAGCTCTTGGTCCTAACTTACATTTGTTTTTTATTAAACAACTACTACCCATTTTCCCCCCAAATTTTGCTTTCCTCTGTTCCGAATACACTTTAATTAGAAGTTTTCCATCAACTAATTTGTCAGTTAAGTTCTGATATGGTAGTAATCAAACATTAATACATGATGCATGTGCATGCAGGCCTACAACCAGTACAGTCATGATTTGGAGATGGTTTGTGCAATCCTTTGTGCCGGGCTCTACCCTAATGTTGTTCAGTGCAAAAGAAGAGGAAAACGGACGGCGTTCTATACAAAAGAAGTTGGGAAGGTTGACATCCATCCAGCTTCTGTCAATGCCGGGGTTCATCTCTTCCCTTTGCCTTACATGGTATACAGTGAAAAGGTGAAAACCACCAGTATCTATGTTAGAGACTCTACCAACATTTCAGATTATGCCCTGCTTTTGTTTGGTGGTAATCTTGTCCCTGGCAAAAATGGCGAGGGCATTGAGATGCTTGGAGGTTACCTTCATTTCTCTGCCTCAAAGAGTGTCATTGACTTGATAAGGGTAATGTCCCTCAATCTTGTTCCAGCATATGTCTGATGGTTTAGAAAAATTAAGACTATACACATTTATTTTTTGGTGACCATTCACAAGTAGTTATCTTCTTGTGAAGACGATAAGTAAACCATTAGGTGGTTTGAATGTTTAACTAAACTACCATTTGACCGTTCTCAATTATCATTTTCGCATAAAGACAATTTCGTGCGAGTGACCATCTCATTTTATCAATGAAGTTTAGAAAACACAACTTGTTACGATTAATTCGCTACGGGATTTGCAGAAATTACGTGGAGAGCTTGACAAGCTTCTGAACAGAAAAATTGAAGAACCAGGATTGGACATTACTGCAGAAGGAAAGGGAGTGGTTGCTGCTGCTGTTGAGTTGCTTCACAGTCAAACCATTCGCTGATTTCTTTTTTCATTCATAAGGGTTTGTTCTTCTGCTGAGTCCTGCCATTCATTAGTAATAGTATGATATAGATTTCTTATGATTTTGCTAGCAGCTTTTTTTAATCACTTATATGGAATGTACATGTGTTATATCTGTTTTGTCTTGTTTAGGATGGAAATACTAATGTTAGACAACAAAAGTAGAAAAGGGACCGATTTTAACATTGTATTCTTACCAACATAGGAGGAAAAAAAGGGTTAGCAGTAGCATTATTTGTCTGGTGCGTGCGAGGGAGAATGCCATGTGGGTCAGTGTTTTCATGTTTCGTCGGAGTTTAATGAACAAGAGTAAATTATATTATTGTTCAATTAAATTTATTCATTCAGATAACATTTTAAGTACATGATTTGGTAATTAGTTATTTTTATTGATACAGGAATAGTAATCAGATGATTTTGAAGGATACTATTGAATACTTATCACTAATATCCTTACTTTTTATATAAATATTTAAAAGGTAAAAACGATTTTTTATGTTTTAATATAGGGGTGTTTATAAGTCAGGTGAAACCGGATTTGATGTGATCCAGATCCGTCCCGAAATATATACTGAGTCTATTTGTTAGACTCGAATCTGGCCCTAGATTCGATGAAACCTATACACTTTTGGACTAAGATTATACCGGGTAAAAAACCGGGTGAAAACCGAGTCGTTAACATTACATTATATTGATACCTTTTTGTAAACTAACATGTGAAAATATTCAAATTTTCAAGATTTCAACTATTATTTAACATGGTAAAATTCACTTAGAAAAATAGGAAAAATATAAGTAGACAATAAAAATACTAAATAGTGTGATCGGATGTTCAATTTACTAGGTGTGCGGATGGTTATCTTAATATTAAGATTTAGAAGGGTAATTTTGGGGTGTAATGTGTTTTTATTTTATTGGGTCAATTTTAGAATTTATTTTTTACATTGTTCTCAAAAACCATTGTTTACCTAGCAAAGTCAAGAAAAATATAACAAGAACCAATCCTTCTCTAAAATTAAAGCATAAGCATAATTAATATTAATATTGTCTAATAACACCAAATATTTAAATCAATACAAATAACACAATATTGTGCCATTAGTCTAAAGTTTTATGCATTTTAAATATAAAACATTAACTTAGGCTGCGTTTGTTTCTAAGAACAGTACAGGACAAGACACTGAGAACATGACATGACAAGACACTGATGGACAGAGACACAAAATTTTGTGTTCTTGTATTCTGTTTGGTGATAAACTAGAACAAATTATAAAAATTCAATTTATTCTCATTTTTTTTCATTCAAAAAAATTGAGATGAAAAATATAACAATAAAAAATATAATTATGAAAAATTAACAAGAATAATGAAAGAAAAAATAAAAAATAAGTTGTGTCCCTTATTAGTGTCTCTGTGTCCTTCTTGTTAAGATGGACACAAAATACACTAATTCTCTGAACACATTGTCTCTGTCCATGTCTCGTCTGTCAAACACGATTTTGTGTCTCAGTGTTCCTGTCTCTGTAAACAAACGCCGCCTTATAGTCTTATAATGACTAATAACACAAAATATTAAAGTTTAAGATACTTAAATTTCACATAAGAATAGTCATCATCCATCACTAATAACACAAAATATTAATCGTGTATGATGACCGGGCCACCGGGTCGAGTTAGGATGACTCGAGCTATAACCCAACCCGAAATAATGATCGGTCTATTTTTGAGATTCTTACCCAGCCTTAGACCTGATAAAATCACATCAAATTAATCCCTAAAATGTTCGGAGTCGGACCGGATCTTCAGGTTGAGTCAGGCCATGTACATCCCTATTTTAACACATGAAATTATTTCAATTCTAACTAAATTTTATTTTAAAAAAATTAAGTAATTTTAGTCTAGTCATAATCTTAATGCATGACCTTTACAAATCAATTCAATTTCTATTTTAAAATTAAATCCATTCTAATTCAATTATATTTCAAATATATTTTTAAATAATATAACATATTTAATTAATGACCAAAATTCACATACAGGCATACAACTGAGAAATATATATTTAAAAATTATTAAATAATTTAAACAAATTTAATTAAATTACTATTTAATAATTTTTACAGTTTTTTTAATAACTTAAACAATAAATTAAAAAAAAGCTAATTTTAATTTTAAAATTCAAATCAAATTTTAAATTAATTGAATATAATGTTTGTTTGGGCGTCATTATCTTGAGGCTTTTTTACTTAAATAAATTAAACAAGTTCTAAAATTACTCAAATCCCCTAAATCAATTTTTGATACGTAAATATCCTAATCCTAATATTATATAAATCGTGCAGAGAAATGTGGTTTATATAATATGTTAACCATTATACCCTGGAACGATTTATGCATGAATGACTTCTGAGCAATAACACATAAATCGTCCTAAGGTTGCTAGCTTTATTAATTGTATGTAAATCGTTCCAGGTTAGGAGGATTTACGTGGTTTCAGGCAAAAACACAAGACCCTGCCACGATTTATGTGTAAGCTATAACCCCAGCACCCTACCACGATTTATTTGTCAGCTATAATTCCCAACATCCTGCCATGATTTATGTTCGAATATCACACCCTAAGACCCAACCATGAGTTACCCACAACTCTTAACGTTACACACAAAAACATACAAAAACCTCCATTTTCACCCTATCTAAGCATTTCGTGATAAGTTTGGAGAGAAAGAGAGCCCGCAGAGCCCGCAACGATGCGAAAGAGGTATTGAGTGACCGCATCTGGCATACAGCAGTGGGAGAATGGGTACTAAGAATATCAAATTAAATAAAAACAATACTAAAAGAGAATACTAAAAAATTATAATTAAAATTTTGACACATAATTTTGTTTAATAATTTAAATTTTATATATTTTTTACTTAAATTTATATTACTCAAAAATACATGAATTTATATTAAGCAAAATTATATTTTTTTTTAACATTTTTTGCTCTTAATTTAAAAAAATAAATTATATGTTAAAATTTAGTATTTTTTATTTAATTTGATCTTTCAATTGAAATAAATAATTTATATTATAAACAAATGACAATAGTAACTAAAATACATACTAATTTAAGAATACACAGTGAAAATATACAAAGTTAAAATAAAAAAATAACAAATTTTTGTTTATAGAAAATATGTATAAATAAAAATAATTAAAAAAAATTATATGAACAATGAGTATTAAAAATTTTATATTAATTTTTTTTATAAATTTTAAATCTTAAATTCTCTCTTAATATTTTAATATTAGAAAATTTTAATTTTATTTAATTTTAATATTCTCTTTTAATATTTTTTTATTTATTTTGATCTTTATAATGGAATAAGTAATTTATATTATAGCCAATGAGTTATAACTCAAATGGCATAGTCTCCCCACATTCAATTAAGAGGTTACGGATTCTGAGTCTCCTATCTTTGGTAAAAAAAAAAAAATAATTTATATTATAAATAAATAACAATAGTAAGTAAAGTACATATTAATTCAAGAATATACCGTAAAAATATACAAAGTCAAATAAAAAATAATAAATTTTTTTTATAAAAAATTTGTATAAATAAAAATAATTAAAAAATTATATAAATAATGAATATTAAAAATTTTATATTATGCAAAATTATATTTTTTAACGACCTTTAGAATATTTTAAAAAAAAAATTTAATATATATATATATATATATATATTAAAATTTAGTACTCTTTTGATTATAATTTGTCAGTACTATTTTTTTATTTAATTTGGTCTTTCTAATGAAATTAATAATTGAAATTATAAAAAAAGTATATTTTTATTTTTTAAGTTAAAATTTAAATAGATATAATTTAATTAAATTTAAAATTTAAATTATCTCTATCTTAATTTTAACTTAAAAAATAAAAATATACTTTTTTTATAATTTCAATTATTGATCCTATTAGGAAGACCTTTTTATTTCAATTATTTTTATTTATACAAATTTTTTATAAAAAAATTTGTTATTTTTTATTTGACTTTGTATATTTGTACGGTATATTCTTGAATTATTTTTATTTAATTTGATATTCTTAATGCCCATTCTCCCACTGCTGTATGCCAGATGCGGTCACTCAATGCCTCTTTCGCATCGCTGCGGGCTCTCTTTCTCTCCAACCTTATTACTGAATGCTTAGATAGGGTGAAAATGGAGGTTTTTGTATGTTTTTGTGTGTAACGTTAAGAGTTGTGGGTAACTCATGGTTAAGTCTTAGGTGTGATATTCAAACATAAATCATGGCAGGATGTTGGGGATTATAGCTGACAAATAAATCGTGGTAGGGTGCTGGAGTTATAACTTACACATAAATCGTGGCAGGGTCTTGTGTTTTTGCTTGAAACCACGTAAATCCTCCTAATCTGGAACGATTTACATACAATTAATAAAGCTGACAACCTTAGGACGATTTATGTGTTATTGGTCAAAAATCATTCATGCATAAATCGTTCCAGGGTGTAATGGTTAACATATTATATAAATCATATTCCCCTAGCACGATTTATATAATATTAGGATTAGGGTATTTACGTATCAAAAATTGATTTAGAGGATTTGAGTAATTTTAGAACTTGTTTAATTTATTTAGGTAAAAAAGCCTTATCTTGATAAAAAAAGATCTTTTTTTAATAAAAAATATTTTTTTATTTTTTAACGTGTTTTACAAATTTCTAATAGTAAAAGTAAAAGTACTATAAAAAAACATCTTTTTTAAAAGACTGTAATTTATATTTTTTTTAAAAGATTTTTTTAAAAAAAGATTTTTTTTCTTAAAAAAGATATTTTTTATATAATAAATAAACAAAAAAGTACTTTTATATTGTTATACCCAATCATAATTGATAAATAAAAAATTTTTTTATATGAGATATCTAAATATAAAATCACTTTTATTTTTTCATAAAATCTTTAAAAAAAAAATATCTCAAAACAAATCTTTTTCTTAGATAGTCACCAAAAAAAAAATCTTTTTCTTAGAATCTCCCAAACAAGTCCATAATCCTTATTTTAAATATGACCTTCAATCACTACAAGCCCTTCCTCCCACACTCGCGCAGCATCCTAGCACTGCTCCCCCACAACTCCTCACCCTCTCTCGAGCCACCGCACTCAGTTCCGGCTTTCTCGTGCGTCTGCAGCCGCCGCACGTATCCATGCTTCGTCGTGCCTCCCCAACTGCAGCCCAGCCTTGTTGCGCCTCCCCAACCGTAGGTTGGATGGATTTGCCTCTGGAACTGTTAGAATTAATTTTCCAAAGGCTATGTTTGGATGATGTCATGAATTGTCGTGCCACATGCTGCTCTTGGCGAAAGGCCGCGGACGCCATATTTTCATCTCAACTTCCATTGATGCTCTCTCTTTCAACAGGAGGGTATGCCTACAATTTTGGAAGCTTATCCGCCCCATGGAGCAACCATGATTCCACTGTGCTCACTGAAAAATGGCCGCAAGAAATCGAGGGTAGCTATAATAGGGTTTACTCGGTGCAAGGTTGGTTGGTGTTCAATTTATTTCATTATGAGTCGGTCAAGGGCCAAACTTTCTCTGAGCTTTTATTCTTCAACCCGTTTTCTCGAGCCAGATTCAAGCTTCCAAAACTGTTCTTGTTTTCTGGAAAGCTGTTCTATCATCATGTTCGTGTTGCATTCAATTCTGCACCACCGGGGTCTGAGGAGTTCGTTGTTGCTTTCTTGTTTGTGTTTAGCAATCAAGAAAAAAAGTACTACTTAATGGGACCAGAAGATTTGAAACAAAGGCTAGCTATTATCAAATTCAAGCAAGGATCATGGATTGAATCCATTGAAAGCGATGAAATCTTCTATGATATTGAAGTTCATGGTGATAATAAGCTGTATGGTCTTACCGTCAAACATGGAACAAGTGTTGTGTTCGTGTTTACCCTGGATAATCATCGTGATGATCATGTCGTTGAACGATTGGTTATGCTAAATACCATAGAAGATACAGATGCTTTTGGCATATTTATTTTTTCTTATGCATCCTTCAAACGAAGACATCAGATGGTAATGGACACTAGCACGGGGGAGTTGTTGCTAGTTCGTCATGAGCGAAGTTTCAGTTACGACACATCAATTCGTACAGAAGGGTTTAGGGTTTTTAAATTGGACAGAAGCAATCTTAAATGGTGTGAGGTTTTTGATATTGGTGATCGTTTCTTGTTCTGGGATTTCACCGAGGTGAGTCTTGTGTCCGCTAAGGAACTTAGAGTTGCAGAACGGTTTAAGAGGGGCAATTGCATATTTTTCTGCCATGCAAATGATCAGCGATATCGATCTAATGAATTTAAAGAATATGATGTGGGAGTCTTCTTCTTGGCTGATAGAACCATTAGCCATTTTCCAATGAGTTCTTCTTTGCCGATTTCACTCCGGAACATGTGGTTCAGCCCTGCTCCTTAATTATTTTGATAAAAATTTTATTTTTTGATTGCATTCTCTTATTATTCTTGTTATTATATTATGTGAAGAAATTAATGTAACAATTTATTTATCTGTTATTTGATCTTAATTTCAATTTGGTAAAAAATTTATTAGCATGATGTTTATTTGATCTTGAGAAATAGAAGATCAATAATTAAAATTAAAAAAAAATATTTGCTATTTAAAAAAATATTGATAAAATTTTTTTATGTATTCTTTAGGGATCTTTTTTTACGGACCATATATACATATAAAATTTAAATCTTGTTAATGATCTAGATTCTTATTAGGATCTCTAAGTATAATATAAAAAACGATTAAATAAAAAAAGACTCTTTTTTTATTTAATTTTTTTTGTATTGATGGATTCATTTTTCAATTGATTTGGCAATAATAAATGAAGGGATTACAAGTAATCCATGTCGATCTCTAAAGTGCGTATTGATTATTAATTCAATAAATATATCTATTTATATAATTGAATAATAAAAATAATGAATATATGATATGTCTCTGTCAGTTAATTAAAGCAAACGATTCTATAATCTAAAATAATAAAAACAAAAGATTTGAATGAAAGCATAAGCATTTTTTTTTATTAAAGATAGAGAAAACGAGATGCATTTTAAATTTTTAAAACCATTAAAATATCGGTTTATCAAATGTGATAAATTAATGTATTAAATTAGCATGTTGGTAATGAAAATAAAGTGAAAGAGTAACGCGAATAATAATTATAAATTTTAACATCAAATTTAAGTTATTTTTAGAACACCATTGCAAGAGTTGTGCCTGCATATCAGAAGTTTGCAGCTTGGAGCTGTGGCGTCATTTTTAGAAATGGCATGTGGGTCAGTGTTTTCATGTTTTGTCGGAGTTTAATTTTAATGGACAAGAGTAAATTATATTATTGTTCAATTAAATTTATTCATTGAGATAACATTTTAAGTGCATGATTTGGTAATTAGTTATTTTTATTGATACAATAATAGTAATTAGATGATTTTGAAGGATATTATTGAATACCTATTTGAGAAGTTTTCACTGCCAAAGAATTGCCTATTATCACTAATATTCTTACTTTTTATATTAATATTTAAAAGGTAAAAACGATTTTTTTATGTTTTAACACATCAAATTCTTTCAATTCTAACTAAATTTTATTTAAAAAAATTAAGTAATTTTAGTTTAGTCATAATCTTAATCCATGACATTTACAAATCAATTCAATTCCTATTTTAAAACTAAATCAATTTTAATTCAATTATATTCCAAACACATCTTTAAATGATGGAAATGTATAGGTAAACAATAAGAATACTAAATAATGTAAATAATAGATATATCGGATGTTTAATTTAATAGGTATGCAGATAATTATGTTTAATGGGATGGTTATTCCTTTTAATTTAATTTACTTATGCATAGTTAATAATTAGTGGATGTTCAATTCATTAAGTGTGCGAATAGTTATTCTAATGTTAGAATTCATGGGATAATTTGAGAGTTGAGTGTTTTTTACCTTTTTTATTTATTTATTAGGCCAATTTTAAAATTTATTGTTTACAAAAGTCATTGTCTACCTAACAAATTTAAAAAAACAAAAACTCATACATTTGTGTAGTATATATTTAAAAATTATTAAATAATTTAAACAAATTTAATTAAATTATTATTTAATAATTCTCACGATTTTTTTAAACTAACTAAACAATATTTAAAAGAAAAAATTAATTTTAATTTTAAAAAACAAATCAAATTTTAAATTAATTAAATATAATTCTTATTTTAAATTTGACTTTCACTAATCACAAACCCTTCCGCCCTGCTCCCCCCTCCCCCCCCCCCCTCCCCACACTTCTCTCGCAAACCACCACAACCCCCCCCCCCCCCTCTCTCGCGAGCCACGACACACGTTCTGGCCTCTTCGTGCGTCTGCAGCCACCGCCGTCACACGCGCTTCATCGCGCCTTCCCAACTGCAGCACGCAGCCCAGCCTCAGTGCGCCTCCAACCTAACATTTTATCCATCATCTTCCGATGGGTTGGATGGATTTGCCTTTGGAACTGTTGGAATTAATTTTCCAAAGGCTATGTTTGGATGATGCCATGAATGGTCGTGCAACATGCCGCTCTTGGCGAAAGGCCGCTGACGCCATATTTTCCTCTCAGCTTCCATTGATGCTCTCTCTTTCAACATCTACATCTTCGTACATAAAATCAGATAGCAACAACTTTGGAAGCTTATCCGCCCCATGGAGCAACCATGATTCCACTGTGTTCACTGAAACATGGCCGCAAGGAATCAACCGTACCGATAACAGGGTTCACTCGGTGCAGGGTTGGTTGATGTTCAATATATTTCATTATGTGAGCGACAAGAGCCAAACTTTCTCTGAGCTTTCATTCTTCAACCCGTTTTCTCGTGCCAGATTCAAGCTTCCAAAACTCTTCTTATTTTCTGGAAAGCCGGATTATCATCAAGTTCGTGTTGCATTCAATTCTGCACCACCGGGGTCTGAGGAGTTCGTTCTTGCTTTCTTGTGTGTGTTTAGCTATAAAACAAAAAGAGTTCATCAAACCAGAACATACGAAACAAGGCTAGCTTTTATCAAATTCAAGCAAGGATCATGGATTGAATTGGAAACCACTGAAACCGCTGAAATCTTCTATGATATTGAAGTTCATGGTGATAATAAACTGTATGGTCTTACCGTCAAACATAAAACAAGGGTTGTGTTCGTGTTTACCCTTAGAGATAATCATCGTGATGATCATGTCGTTGAACGATTGGTTATGCTAAATAACTTAGAATGTATTTTTCCTGGCAACTTTGTTGTTAATTATGAATTCTTCAGACGAAGTCATCAGATGGTAATGGACACTAGCACAGGGGAGTTGTTGCTAGTTCGTCATGATAGATGTGCATCAGATCTAAATGGATGTTATGATTCAATTTGTACCAAGGGCTTTCGTGTTTTTAAGTTGGACAGAAGCAATCTTAGATGGTGTGAGGTTTTTGACATTGGTAATCGTTTCTTGTTCTGGGATTACACCAAGGTGAGTCTTGTGTCAGCTAAGGGACTCAGACTTGCAGAACAGTTTAAGAGGGGAAATTGCATCTTTTTCTGCCATGCAAATACTCATCGGGAGCAGAAATATCCAATACCAGATATTCAAGATCGATTTCGAATTAAAGAACATGATATGGGTGTCTTCTTCTTGGCTGATAGAACCATTAGCCATTTTTCAATTAATTCTTCTTTGCCGTTTTCGCTTCTGAACATGTGGTTCAGTCCTGCTCCTTGGTTAGTTTGATAAGAAATTAGGCCACGCTTAGTTTGTATTTTCATTTTGAGAGTTGAGGAATGCAACTCTTCATTAGAATTTATTGTTTTTTATCATCAATTAGTTATTAATATTAAACGTGGGGATTAAAGTATACTGTTGAATTACTAAACTAAAGTAATTAGGTTGATAGCTAAAAGTGATTACTAAAAATAATAAATTCTGATCATTCCTTAACATTTTCTGTTTAGAGTTTCTTTATTTTAGAATTTTATCGAGAATGAAAACAAAAATTTTTTTTGACATAGCATAATGTTTATTTATTTTGATTTATTCTTGCATTTATATAGACAACTAAATAAATCAGTCACCACATGTCTATCTGAACAATACAACTTTTAACTTGTTGCAATCTGAATGTAAATACACAAATTGTATTCCAACAAATTTATAGTTTGAATGCAACTAAACCACCAACCATATATATGTGAACACATAAAATCAGATGCATTTTAACATCATTAAAACGATGAGTTTCATCAAATGTGATAAGTTAGTCTCTAAATTCATCAAATGTTAACAAAGATGAATTTAGAGACTAATACAAATTACAATTATAAATTTAAGAGTTAAATTTGTGTCAATTGAAAATTTATAAATAAATTTAAATTCAACATCAAATTTTAGAGTCTCTAAATTAAGGAAATCAGGGACGGACCTAGAGGGGGGCGAGTAGTGGCCTCGGCCCCCCCAAAATTTTTAGAAACTATATTTATATATGAGATATGTATTTAAAAAAATAAAAAATATTATATAATTTAGTATTTTTATATGTATTATTTTTTATTATGTGATAGATTTATGTCTTAATTATTTAATTCACTAATATTTTTCACTTAACTAATTTAATATCATACCCTCAAGTTTTTGCAACTTTCAAATTAGTTTTTATATAGTAATCTCTATATTTATTTAAAAAAATCATTTGTTTATTTTTTATTAACATATTTAAAATTTATATTATTATATTAATAATTATTTACGTAGTTATATTTTGATAATCACATTATGTACTTTAGATATTCTTTTTTTATAAAAAATACTTATTTTTTTCTAAATTTACGTTGTTAAAAGAAAAACTTTTATAAAAATATCTTATATCTTGTATTCTATAAAGGTATTGTGTCTTTCAAATAATTAATAATTTGTCATTTATTTTCAAATTTTTAAAATTTTTTAAAAGAATTAATTTTAATTAATAAGATATGTGATCATTTTTAACTAAACACGCTATAAATTATTGGTACTTTATAATTTTATAATGTACTATTGATATTGTTATATTTTTTTTATGTAACTATCATATTAAAAATAAAATTGTGAAAAAAATTTATAATTATATATATATATATATTTGATAAACTTTTTGAAAAACTAACTCTAATAACTATATGTTAATTATTTTTATGGAATGAAAAAAAAATTTATCTAAAATTCGGCCCCTCCATACTAAATTTTCTGGATCCGTCCTGAAGGAAATAAAGACTAACTTGAACATTTAACATTGATTGTGGATGCCTGTTCATGCCTTGCACTTCTCTAATGTAGTGATAGTGTTTGTTTTGTACAAACTTCTATAGTAATACATGCATTGAAAAAGTTTTACGATAGTGTAATTTTTTCGAAATAAAGATATTAAAGGCAGTTATAATTTTTTCGAAATAAAGATACTAAATGATATTAGATTAAATCAAAATAAATTAGTACCGTACAAATCAATTATTTGCATACAATTAAATTAGATTGAAAAGTATAAATTAAATCAATATCTCCAAATCGTTTAAAATTATATCATTTTTACAATTCGAATAAATTCAAAATGTACTACAAAATGTAGTCTTATTTCGTTGACAATACAAATGATAGATGTAAATATATTCCACTCACTCTAAGTTGGTATATACAGTAAAACTCGTATATAAATTGTTGGACCCCTTCTACGGTTTATGCATATTTTCCATCCTTACGGAAACCGTAAAACCCCTACCACGATTTCTTCTCAAATGCTTCATCAACGTAAACCGTAAACCCCTCTAGCGGTCTACGTGTATTTTAAATCCGTAGGACTCTTCCACGGTTTAGGTAGATTTGTAAAAACTAAAAAGTTACATTTTCGTATTCAAATTGCAAAAGTTGCATTTCCGTAATTTTAGAAGTCAAATATTTTATTTTCATAAATTATTTATGAGATTTACAATTCAATTTAATTTCTATTTTAAAATTAAATCAATTTTATTTCAATTATATTTCAAACACATTTTTAAATAATGGGTAAAGTATACTTTTTGTCCCTGAAGTTTGACAAAAGTTTCAAAAATACTCCTAAGTTTTATTTTATTTCAATTTTGTCCCAAAAGTTTTCGATTTGCATCAAATATATCATCGACAGCTAAATTTTTAAAAAATTTAAGACCAATTTAACAATAATGCATGAAAATTATGCTTGATTTGTTTGTGTTGAGGGGTTGTTCTTATGAAATTGTTGTTGAATTGGTCTTAAATTTTTTGAAAAATTAGCCGTCAAGGGTATATTTGATGCAAATCGAAAACTTTTGGGACAAAATTGAAACAAAATAAAACTTATGAGTATTTTTGAAAATTTTATCAAACTTCAGGGACAAAAAATATACTTTACCCTTAAATAATTTAACATATTTAATTAAAAAGTAGAAATTCCCTTTCAATTGTGAAGTTTATATTTAGTGTTTGTTTGGCGGCATTGTTTTGTTAAAAAATATATTTTTTATTTTTTAGTATGTTTGGTAAATTTCTAGTAGTAAAAGTAAAAATACTAGAAAAATTAGAAAAACATTTTTTGAGAAGCTGTAATTTATATTTTTTTTAAAGATCTTTTTTCTTAAAAAAAAAGATGTTTTTTATTCAATAAATAAACAAAAAAATATTTTTATATTGTTATCCCAAACATAATTGATAGATAAAAAAAATTTTTTAAATGAGATAACTAAACATAAAGTTACTTTTATTTCTCCATAAAATCTTTTAAAAAAATAACTCAAAAAAATATTTTTTTTAGAAACTCATCCAAACAAACCCTTAAAAACAAGTGAGTCACCTTGGCTAAATCATTAACCTAACATTTTATCCATCATCTTCCGATGGGTTGGATGGATTTGCCTCTGGAATTGTTGCAATTAATTTTTCAAAGACTGTCTCTGATGGATGATATCACAGAATGTCGTGCCACATGTCGCTCGTGGCGAAAGGCCGCTGACGCCGTATTTTCATCTCAGCTTCCATTGATGCTCTCTCTTTCAACAGGAGGGTATGCCAACAACTTTGGAAGCTTATCCGCCCCATGGAGCAACCATGATTCCACTGTGCTCACTGAAAAATGGCCGCAAGAAATCGACCGTACCTATAATAGGGTTTACTCGGTGCAAGGTTGGTTGGTGTTCAATATATTTCATTATGAGTGGTTCAAGGACCAAACTTTCTCTGAGCTTTCATTCTTCAACCCGTTTTCTCGAGCCAGATTCAAGCTTCCAAAACTGTTCTTGTTTTCTGGAGGGCCGTGTTATTATCAACTTCGTGTTGCATTCAATTCTGCACCACCGGGGTCTGAAGAGTTCGTTGTTGCTTTCTTGTTTGTGTTTAGCTATCAAGAAAAAGTGAACAACTTAATCGGACCAGAAGATACGAAGCAAAGGCTAGCTTTTATCAAATTCAAGCAAGGATCATGGATTGAATCCATTGAAAGCGATGAAATCTTTTATGATATTCAAGTTCATGATGATAATAAACTGTATGGTCTTACCTTCAAACATCAAACAAGCGTTGTGTTCGTGTTTACCCTTAGAGATAATCATCGTGATAATCATGTCGTTGAACGATTGGTTATGCTAAATACCATACAAGATATAGATCCTGTTGGAAGATTTATTTTTTCTCATGCATCCTTCAAACCAAGTCATCAGATGGTAATGGACACTAGCACGGGGGAGTTGTTGCTAGTTCGTCATGAGCGAAGTAGCAGTTACGACACATCAGTTCGTACGGAAGGGTTTAGTGTTTTTAAATTGGACAGAAGCAATCTTAAATGGCGTGAGGTTTTTGATATTGGTGATCGTTTCTTGTTATGGGATTTTACCGAGGTGAGTCTTGTGTCTGCTAAGGGACTCAGAGTTGCAGAACGGTTTAAGAGGGGCAATTGCATATTTTTCTGCCATGCAAATACTCATCGGGAGCAGAAATATCCAATACCAGATATTCAAGATCGATTTCGATTTAAAGAACATGATATGGGTGTCTTCTTCTTGGCTGATAGAACCATTAGCTATTTTTCAATTAGTTCTTCTTTACCGTTTTCGCTTCTGAACATGTGGTTCAGTCCTGCTCCTTAGTTAGTTTAATAAGAAACTAGGCCACGCTTAGTTTGTATTTTCATTTTGAGAATTGAGAAATGTTACTCATCATTAGAATTTATTGTTTTTTTTTATCATCAATTAGTTATTAATATGAAACCTGAGAATTAAAGTATATTATTTAAACCTTTGTGCCGGGCTCTACCCTAATGTTGTTCAGTGCAAAAGAAGAGGAAAACGGACGGCGTTCTATACGAAAGAAGTTGGGAAGGTTGACATCCATCCAGCTTCTGTCAATGCCGGGGTTCATCTCTTCCCTTTGCCTTACATGGTATACAGTGAAAAGGTGAAAACCACCAGTATCTATGTTAGAGACTCTACCAACATTTCAGATTATACCCTGCTTTTGTTTGGTGGTAATCTTGTCCCTGGCAAAAATGGCGAGGGCATTGAGATGCTTGGAGGTTACCTTCATTTCTCTGCCTCAAAGAGTGTCATTGACTTGATAAGGGTAATGTCCCTCAATCTTGTTCCAGCATATTTCTGATGGTTTAGAAAAATTAAGATTATACACATTAATTTTTTGGTGACCATTCACATGTAGTTATCTTCTTGTGAAGACCATAAGTAAGAACCATTTGACAGTTCTCAATTATCATTTTCACATAAAGACAATTTTATGCGAGTGATCATCTCATTTTATCAAAAAATTTAAGAAAACACAACTTGTTACGATTAATTCGCTACGGGATTTGCAGAAATTACGTGGAGAGCTTGACAAGCTTCTGAACAGAAAAATTGAAGAACCAGGATTGGACATTACTGCAGAAGGAAAGGGAGTGGTTGCTGCTGCTGTTGAGTTGCTTCACAGTCAAACCATTCGCTGATTTCTTTTTTTCATTCACAAGGGTTTGTTCTTCAGCTGAGTCCTGCCATTCATTAGTAATAGTATTATATAGATTTCTTATGATTTTGCTAGCAGCTATTTTCAATCACTTATATGGAATGTACATGTGTTATATCTGTTTTGTCTTGTTTAGGATGGAAATACTAATGTTAGACAACAAAAGTAGAAAAGGGACCGATTTTAACATTGTATTCTTACCAACATAGGAGGAAAAAAAGGGTTAGCAGTAGCATTATTTGTCTGGTGCGTGCGAGGGAGAATGCCATGTGGGTCAGTGTTTTCATGTTTCGTCCGAGTTTAATGGACAAGAGTAAATTATATTATTGTTCAATTAAATTTATTCATTGAGATAACATTTTAAGTACATGATTTGGTAATTAGTTATTTTTATCCGCCCCATGGAGCAACAATGATTCCACTGTGCTCTCTGAAAAATGGCCGCAAGAAATTGACCGTAGCTATAATAATAGGGTTCACTCGGGTGCAAGGTTGGTTGGTGTTCAATATATTTCATTATGAGTGGTTAAAGGACCAAACTTTCTCTGAGCTTTCATTCTTCAACCCGTTTTCTTGAGCCAGATTCAAGCTTCCAAAACTGTTTTTGTTTTCTGGAGGCCCGTGTTATTATCAACTTCGTGTTGCATTCAATTCTGCACTTCTTATGCCATGTAAGTACTAGCCAGGAGTGTTCCGGTAGTCAAATTCAAGAACATGACATAGGAGTCTTCTTGGCTGATAAAAGTATTAGCCGTTTTTCAATTAGTTCTTCTTTGCTATTTCCACTTCTAAATATGTGGTTCAATGTTGCTTCTTAATTGGTTTGATAGAAAATCTTAATTTGTTTTTTCATTTTTCATTTTTCATTTTTATTTTTAGTATTTTTAACTTTTTAAAATTGTACCGAGAATAAAAATAGAAAATAGAATAATTTTATTGTTCTTATCTTTTTTTTCTAAAATTCTAAAAATAAAACATTCAAGATGAAAAACAAAAAATGAAAATACTACTAAACCCAAGACAAACTCTTTATTCTTATTATTATTTTTTTTATAAAAAATAGGAGACTCGAATCCTAACTTCTTAACTGAGTATAGAGAGACTATGTCATTTGAACTATAGCTCGTTAGCTTTATTATTCTTATTATTCTTGTTATCATGACAATGCAATTTGTGGTTTGATCTTAATTTTGACATAGCATAATGTTTATTTATCTTGATTTGTTCTTGCATCTATATCAAAAATGCTATTAATACATCAAAATTAGTCACTAAAATCAGTCACTAATATATTTGTATATAAATATATATGTAATTTAATTAGAAGTAATTTTAAATGATATTTTTCAATAAAAAAACTTTTGTAATTAGCAACTTTTAATATTTTTTATTATTATTTTGCCAAAAAACTATTAAATTGTTTTTAATATAAATATAAATTATATTCATTTATATGTATAAAATTTTAATAAATACAAATATAAATTATATTTTTTTATGTATAAAATATTTATAAATATAAATATAAATTATTACTCATAAAAAAATAATATTTATTAGTCAGATAATATTACTCATTGAATAAACCTATTTGAGAAGTTTTCACGGCTAAAGATTTGCCTATTATCTATGAAATTTTGGTCAAACATCCACAGGTAAAGTGGTAAATAGAAATATGGTAGTAGATATTGGGTTATTATAAATTTTTAAATTAAAAAAAAAATATAGGAAGTCAACTATATTATAACCTAATTTAAATAAATTTTTTATATTTTTTGTTTTAAAATTTTAAAAATTAGAATAACGAAAAATTATTTTTTCTTTTTTATAATAAATTTTCTGTTTTTCAACAAATTAGCTCTAATTAACTACTTTTTTAATTGATTCTTTAGTAGACCCGTTTTTAAATTTACAGATAATCAATAAACACATAAATATATGTTGATTTTATTAAAGTTTCTATAATACATGCATTAAAAAATTCGACCCAATAATTTATCCGAAATAAAAATATTAAGTCAGTTACAATTGAATTAAAGGATTAAAATTTTCATATTCAAAATTTGAAAAGTTTTTTTTTAACTGATTGGGTACTGCGAAATAGAGCGGCCTACCTATATGGTAGGCATATTAATATCTAAAATTTAAAAATAATTTTCGTTACTAATATTCTTAATTTTATATTAATATCTAAAATATAAAAGAAAAATTTTACGTTTTAACCCATCAGATTATTTTAATTTTAACCAAATTTTATTTAAATTTAGTTATAATCTTAAATCATGGAATTTACAAATCAATTCAATTCTTATTTTAAAATTAAATCAATTTGAATTCAAATGTATTTTAAACAGATGTTTAAATAATTTAACATATATAATTAAAAATAAAAACTCACTTACAATAGTAAAATATATATTTAAAATTCGTTTTGGGATATATGGTGCATCAGAAACGTCTGTCACCAGACGGGCAAAAGAAGAGCAAGAAAACTGGAAGGCTTGGGACTTAGCGGTGGAATCCGGAGCAGTTTTATATGACGAGGAAGAAGATATTATGGCCATTCTCCAGGCTCAAAATGAGAAAATAGCTCTGAAGAAGAAGCAAGCTAAACAGAAAGAGAAAGCTCGCCGAAGTCGTCCGAAAAATAAAAAAAAGGTGTGTACAATTATTACCAAATGATTTTTGCATCATGAAATGTTCGGGGGTTGGCGGGAGTAGGGAAATTGAGTATGGTCAAAAAATTCCGAATGAATTTCAATGTGCATATGCTAGGCTTAATAGAGACAAAGAAAGCAGTAATAAATAACTTTGATGTGGTACAACTGTGGGGTAATGCTGGAGTGTGTTGGGAGTATGTGGAGGCGGAAGGTGCATCTAGGGGCCTGCTGCTAATGTGGGATGCAACGATGTTTCAATTAAGTAATTGCTATAAGGGAGCTAGGTGGTTATGTCTGGATGGAGTGCTGATAAAAAACAACTTTAGGTGTGCGGTTTGCTTAGTGTATGGGGAGCATGATAGGATGGCAAAACTTGATGTGTGGGAGGAACTGAGCTTTTTGACTGGGTTATGCCAGGTACCTTTCTGTTTTATGGGGGACTTTAATGAGATTGTCCAAGTGGAAGAACGCCTCGGGGCGGTTTCTATGCCAAGGTCGGCAGTAGAGTTTTATTCTTGGATTCAGGACATGGAGCTAAGGGATCTAGTTTTGACTGATCGGAAATTCACATGGTTCAGGGGTCAATCATGTAGTCGTATTGATAGAATCATGGTCAGTTTGGAGTGGTTAGAGGAGTTTCCTGACACAAGGGTACGAGGGGGCCCACGAGGTTTGTCAGACCATTGTCCGCTGATTATGAATGTCACAATGGTGGGAGCGGTCCGAAGACCGTTTCGAAGTCTAGATTCATGGTTTTCTCATGCTGGATTTTTGAGAATGGTGAAGGAAGAGTGGAGAAGCATAGGGGATGGTCAATTCCTAGATAAATTGAAGGCTTTGACGGGTCCGCTAGGAAAATGGCATAGAGAGATTTTTGGCAATATAGACTTGCGGATTAACAAGTTTGAAGAGGAAATAAGGAAAGTAGATGATATGGCGAGTCATGGACTGTATGATGGAACAATGGAAGCTCGTCGAAAGGCACTCGTAAGCTCTTGTAAGAAATGGTATGTTAGGAAGGAAATCCATTGGAAGCAGATGTCACGCTCTAGGCATGCTAAGGAGATGGATAAAAATACTAGATATTTTCACAATATTGCCTCGGCTCGGAGGAGGAGCAATCGTATTGACGCCTTAAGAATCCATGGAAGACTAGTGAGGAACCAGGCCCGGATCAAACTGGCTATCAGGGATTTCTATAAGGACTTGTACCATCAGGAGATATCACCATTAATAGGAGTTCGGGATGGATTGGTTCGGAGAATAACTGAGGTGGAAGCAGCGGAACTAGAGTTGATGCCGACGGCAGAAGAAATAAAGGCTGCAGTATGGGATTGTGAGTCATCAAAAGCACCTGGGAGTGATGGGTATAATATGAATTTCATAAAGAAATGCTGGGTGGAAATTGGGAGGGAATTCACGGAAGCTGTGTTGGGTTTCTTCCAGTCATCTGTGTTACCTCAGGGCTCGAATGTTACTTGGGTGGCGTTGGCACCAAAATTCGTTGGAGCTACCGAGATAAGAGACTTTCGACCGATTAGTATGGTGGGCTGTGTATATAAGGTAATATCTAAGGTGTTGGTTAGAAGGATGCGGCAAGTGATGCCAGGGCTAGTGGGAGAGACTCAGAGCGCCTTTGTGCAGGGCAGGAAAATCCATGACGGGGCTTTGATAGCATGCGAAACTGTACAGTAGCTGAAATTAAGAAAAAGGAGCTCAACAATAATTAAGCTGGATTTTCAAAAAGCGTATGATAAGGTCAAATGGAGATTCGTGGATATAGTGCTGCAGAAGATGGGATTTGGTCATAGGTGGCGGGGGTGGATTATGGAGTGTGTGTGTTCTGCGTCAATGTCAGTTCTTATTAATGGAGCTCCAACTAAGCCTTTCAAAATGGAAAGGGGTTTACGACAAGGTGATCCTTTGTCTCCGTTTCTATTTGTACTTGTTGTTGATGTGCTGCATAGGATGATTGGGGAGGCGGTTAGGAATGGGCACATATCGCCGCTGTTGGTTGGACGAGATCACATTGAATTATCACACTTACAGTTTGCGGATGACACTATCCTATTCTGTCCGCAGGAGGAAGAGACAGTTAGGAATTACCAGCGTCTTCTGCGGTGCTTTGAGCTGATGTCTGGGTTGAGCATTAATTTTGAGAAGTCCAGTTTCATTCCGGTTAATTGTGAACAATGTTGGATGCAAAAAATGTGTCGTTTGCTGGGATGTAAGGAGGCTTCCCTTCCTGTTCGGTATCTTGGCATATCATTGGGAGCGAATCCGAGGCTAGTGAAGACATGGAAACCAGTGATTGAAAAGGTGGAAGAAAAGCTGAGTCTATGGAAGGCAAAGTCCCTCAATAAAGCGGGTAAGCTGGTTCTCATAAAATCGGTTCTTAACAGCCTGCCTATATACTATCTAAGCTTGTACAAGATGCCAAAGGCAGTTGCGGAGAAGCTGATTGCCTTACAACGGCGATTCTTATGGAGTAAAGAGGATGGGAGAAACGGTATGCCACTAGTGAGGTGGAAGGTGGTGATGGCTCCTAAAAAGGCAGGTGGATTGGGAGTGGGAGATGCAGTGCTTCGGAATACAGCCCTTCTGTTTAAATGGTGGTGGCAATTCTCAAAAGAGGAATGTCCCTTATGGAAGAAAGTAGTGTGTTCTTGCAATAATATGAATCCATCTGAGATGCTGTGGGGTCAAACTGTGCCTTCGAAAGGGGGTCCTTGGAGGGATATTTGCCAGCTCCAAATAAAGGAGCCACAAATAAGGGAGAAGATGATCAGAGGTCTATCAATGGATGTAGGAAATGGCAGAACAACCCATTTTTGGGAAGATATCTGGCTACCTGATGGGGCTTTGAAGGAGTTGTTTCCAAGATTATTCTCGATCTCAAACCTCAAAGGAGCTGTTATAGGGGACTGCGGATTTTGGGATGGACTAGAGTGGATATGGAGCTTCCAGTGGAGGAGGCAGCTGTTTCAATGGGAATTGGAGCTCTTGAACCAACTCCATGAGAGCTTACGGTCAGTAACACTTACACATGAGAGAGAAGATAGGGTCGTCTGGAAATTTGATAGAAATGGTACATTCTCCACGAGATCCTTTGTAAAGGTGATGCAGGATTCGGTCATCCCGGAGGCCATAACTAGCTATAGTTTCACTAGTGCTGTTTGGCGGGGCTTTGTCCCGCAAAGGGTGGAACTGTTTACATGGTTTGTGTTGATTGAGAGGGTGAATACTAAAGAACGACTATCCAAATTAGGAGTTATTGGTCAGCTTGATAATATATGTGCATTATGCGGTAAGGCTGTTGAGTCTGGATTTCATTTGTTCATTGGATGCGAGGTCACTTGGCAGGTATGGAGCGCATGGTTTTTCGCCCTTGGAAGGTCATGAACTATCCTAGGTACACTGAAGCAACATTTTTAGAGCTGGACGCATGCTGCACAGAGAAAATTAGAGAGAAAGAGGTGGTTGATTGGATTCTTCGCTGTAATTTGGGCAACTTGGTTAGAAAGAAATGATCGGGTATTCAATAATCATGGCTCAGGAGTGGTGGAAATCATCAACAGGTCCTTTACGCTATCCGATGATTGGATTGGTGATGCTCCATTTGGTTGTTGATGGCAATGCCGAAGATAACGAAGGGTTGAGGTGTCTCTTGCGGGTTTCGTAATACTTGTATTCGAGGTAACTTATACTTATGGATCTATGCTCCACTTTGTTGTGTTGAGCGCTTTTTCTTTCAAAAAAAAAGGTGAGTCACCTTGGTTAAATCATTAACCTAACATTTGATCCATCATCTTTCCATGGGTTGGATGGATTTGCCTGTGGAATTGTTGGAATTAATTTTCCAAAGGCTATGTTTGGATGATGCCATGAATTGTCGTGCTGCATGTCGCTCTTGGCGAAAGGCCGTTGACGCCATATTTTCATCTCAGCTTCCATTAATGCTCTCTCTTTCAAAACGGTGTGAAAACAACTATGGAAGCTTATCCGCCCCATGGAGCAACCATGATTCCACCGTGCTGACTCAAACATGGCCCCAAGGAATCAAAGCTGAAGATGTCGATAGGGTTCACTCGGTGCAAGGGTGGTTGATGTTCAATATATTTCATTATGTGAGCGACAAGGACCAAACTTTCTCTGAGCTTTCATTTTTCAACCCGTTTTCTCGTGCCAGATTCAAGCTTCCAAAACTGTTCTTGTTTTCTGGAAAGCCGTCTTATTATCAAGTTCGTGTTGCATTCAATTCTGCACCACCGGGATCTGAGGAGTTCGTTGTTGCTTTCTTGTGTGTGTTTAACTATCAAAAAGAATTGTACGACTTCATGAGACCAAAACATATGAAGCAAAGGCTAGCTTTTATCAAAGTCAAGCAATGATCATGGATAGAATCCATTGAAGCCGCTGAAATCTTCTATGATATTGAAGTTCATGGTGATAATAAACTGTATGGTCTTACCGTCAAACATAACACAAGTGTTGTGTTCGTGTTTACCCTAGATAATTATCGTGATGATCATGTCGTCGAACGATTGGTTATGCTAAATACCATAGAAGGTATTGTTCCTGGCACATTTGTTGTTGATTTCGAATTGTTCAAACGAAGTCATCAGATGGTAATGGACACTAGCACTGGGGAGTTGTTGCTAGTTCGTCATTTGGGAAGTAGATGTTTCTACGACTTATCAGTTCGTACAAAAGGGTTTAGTGTTTTTAAGTTGGACAGAAGCAATCTTAAATGGTGTGAAATTTTTGATATTGGTGATCGTTTCTTGTTCTGGGATTTCACCAAGGTGAGTCTTGTGTCTGCTAAGGGACTCAGACTTGCAGAAGAGTTTAAGAGGGGCAACTGCATATTTTTTTGCCATGTAAATACTCGCTGCCAGCAGCCGCCATATCGATTTAGTGATGGATTTAAAGAACATGATATGGGAGTCTTCTTCTTGGCTGATAGAACCATTAGTCATTTTCCAATTAGTTCTTCTTTGTCGATTTCACGTCGAAACATGTGGTTCAGTCCTGCTCCTTAATTATTTTGATAAGAAATTTAAGTTCTTGATTCCATTCTCTTATTTTTCTTGTTATTTTATTGTGTGAAGAAATATATGTTACAATTTGTTATATCTTAATTTTAATTTGGTAAAAAATTTATTAGCATGACGTTTATTTGATCTGGGAAATAGAAGATCAATGATTAAAATTAAAAAAAAAATATATATTTACTGTTTAAGAAAATATTTTTATAAACTTTTTTGATGTAAAACCCATCTTTCTTTTTACTGAAAATCATAAAAATGAGATGCATTTTTAATTCCATGTAAACAATATCAGTTTATCAAATATGATAAATTAATGTGCTAAATTAGCATGCTAATAATGAAAATGAGTTGAAAAATTAACGCGAATATCGATTATAATTTTAAACATTAATATTAAGTTAATTAAAATTTTATGAGTCAATTCGAGTTCCACTTTAAACTTGAAAATCTAAATTAAATATTAACTTGAAAATTTTATTTTTATTCGAACAAAGTCTCACAAAAGTATATTATATTTTGACTATTCAAGTAGTATTTACTAAGACAAAACCGGTTTAATTTTTCACATACAAATACAAAAGGATAAAAATTTGTGTCCAATGATAAAGAGGATACAAATTTATTTATTTATTTTTTTTTTTCATAAAATTCTGAAAATAAAGCATTTAAGATGAAAACAAAAAATAAAAATACAACTAAATCCAAGACAAAACTCTTTATTCTTATTATTCTTGTTATCATGACAATTTATGGTTTGATCTTAATTTTGACATAGCATAATGTTTATTTATCTTGATTTATTCTTGCATCTATATAGGCAACTAATATGAACAGGTTAGCCACCAACCATACTATATGTAAATACACAAGTTTTAACCTTTTACCTAACTTTAAATTTGTTCATTTGACCATGTATGTTTAGTTGTTTACATTCCTCCAAAAATTCACCATACAACCTTAGCTTCCATAGCTTATTTGATTTAATCTTGAACATTTTTTACAAATGATCCTTCTTCAAACTTCTATCACTTATAGGAAGTCACAATTTGATCATCTTGTGTCTAAATTAATTTTAATTTTTTCACACTAGTATGATAGTTCACTTGTTACCATAAATTAAGGATAATACAATTTTCAATTTAGGTACTTCTTTCTAACATATTTTCACCATTGTTGTGGTAAGGACAAAAACTATGTTAAAATCCCTGACATTCTCATTCCCTTAGAGTCCTGCCATAGTTCAAAGAATAATCCTTTTTCTTTTTTTTCTTCATTTTTCCAGAACATGCAAATGCAAGTTATTGATGAAATGTTGCAATCTTTTATACCTCTCAGACCTCGCTCTAAGCCTAAGATAGCCCTTTCCTTCTTGCTAACTTATAGCCTCCAAAGTTCTCATCCGCTCCCAATTGCACTTGCTATCCTACAATGGACTCTGTGTTCTGGCTGCTTTCCAGTTTCTCAGACACATGTTCTCCTCACTTCTGTTTGGTTGGTGTTTTCCAATTCTCTTTAATACTGACGATATTTAATTTTCCTTTTCAGGATTCCATTTCTTCCGAGAGAATAACTATGGAATTCAGTTTGTGTTTTATTTTATCTATGTAAACTTACAAATTGCCTTTGCAATTCTGGTGGCTGCCCTGTTTTTGAATGTTAAGACTGCTACAGGTTTGATCAAATTCGTTTCTGAAATTGTAGAGTCTATAATTATTTATACATGCTTTCAAAATTTAATTTCTTTTATTCATATCTGATTAATGGCCTGTGTTTTTCATAATTGCAGTTACAGCATATATAGTTGTCTTCGGAACTGGACTGGTAGCTGCCTTTCTTTTCCCAGATTTGATGAAGAATGATCTATTTCCAAGTAAGTTAAATGGCTGAAGAAGGAACATTTCATATTCAAGGCGAGAATGAATATGCTAAGGTTTTGGGGGGTTTGGGTGCGTGTAATACACACTCATTTAATGGAATTGGGTTTTTTTGTGATGGAGCAGCTTGGTTGGACTTGAATGAAAAATTACATAGATGTGTTGGAGAAAACTCGATATAGCATTAAGGCTGAATTTGACAATTTTGAGGGGAACTCAAGGAGGAGAAGGAAGCAACGGGATTCTAAGAAGGATCTGTTGACTGAATTGTTTGAGACAAGTATACTTGACCTATCTGACTGTGTGCTCATAACTTCAATGATATGACAGATTACTTTGATGTACACACTCTAAAATATTTTTGAGACGCATGATCATGATATGTGTGTGTGTGTGTTGTGGTGGGGTAATGGCATTGGTTCTGGATTGTTTAGACAAAAGGTCCCTCTTGTGCACAGTTAAATATAATTCTATTAATTTCCTCTTCTGTCTGTGTAATTTGTCTCATTCTCCTTCCTAATTTAATCTTTTCTCCCAAAAGAAATAATGTAGATATCTTAAGAGTTTAGTGTTCTAAACTTCATAGCTCATTAATAATTTTCGTCTTCTCTTGCAATTAGTGATAAGAATTATATTTTGTTACTTCTTTCTGGTAATAATTGGCTCATTCCTTGCCCTTTTTACTATGTAGATATAATAATATAATGCTTATACATATCTTTGTTCTTACAGGATATTGATGTAGATACTCATTACAAAAATTATAGCGTAGGTGTTAGAAAATCTCTTGATGCTTGGTCAGGTTCACAGATTGATTTGGGTCTGGTATGTATTGCTCATTTTCAACAAAGGACGACACTAGTGTGCAGCATTAATATGAACAAATGAGGGAATGAAAAAGCTGAAACTCAACTAAAATGTTATGTTAGGCTTGGAAAAATTGATGAATTGCAACTTGTTAGTCAAGTTTAATTGCTTTCCTTTTAGAATTTTTTCTGCATAAGTTTTCAAATTTCTAATCCCTTGAACCTACGTATATCTTAACACTGCTTTATTATTTAATAATTCTCAAGAATTTTTTTTAAACAACCTAAACAATAAATTAAAAAAAAGTTAATTTTAATTTTAAAATTTAAATCAAATTTAAAATTAATTATATATAATCCTTATTTTAAATTTGATTTTCAATACCTACAAACCTTTCCTCCCACATCCGCACAGCGCCCCACCACTGTTCCCCACAACCCCTCGCCTTCTCTCGAGCCACCGCACTCGTTCTGGCTTTCTCGTGCATCTGCGGCCACCGCACGCATCCGTGCTTCGTTGCGCCTCCCCAACTGCAGCCCAGCCTCGTTGCGCCTCCAACTAACATTTTATCCATCATCTTCCGATGGGTTGGATGGATTTGCCTCTGGAACTGTCGGAATTAATTTTCCAAAGGCTATGTTTGGATGATGCCATGAATTGTCGTGCCATATGCCGCTCTTGGCGAAAGGCCGCTGACGGCATATTTTCATCTCAGCTTCCATTGATGCTCTCTCTTTCAACACCATCTGCAACTCCATACACCTGGCCATGGATCTTAAAATCAGATAACAACAACTTTGGAAGCTTATCCGCCCCATGGAGCAACCATGATTCCACTGTGCTGACTCAAACATGGCCCCAAGGAATCAACCGTATCGATAATAGGGTTCACTCGGTGCATGGTTGGTTGATGTTCAATATATTTCATTATGCGAGCGACAAGGACCAAACATTCTCTGAGCTTTCATTCTTCAACCCGTTTTCTCGTGCCAGTTTCAAGCTTCCAAAGCTGTTCTTGTTTTCTGGAAGGCCGTGCTATCATCAAGTTCGTGTTGCATTCAATTCTGCACCACCGGGGTCTGAGGAGTTCGTTGTTGCTTTATTGTGTGTGTTTAGCTATCAAGAAAATGTGTTAATGAGACCAGAACATATGAAGCGAAAGCTAGCTTTTATCAAATTCAAGCAAGGATCATGGATTGAATTGGAACCCATTGAAACCGCTGAAATCTTCTATGATATTGAAGTTCATGGTGATAATAAACTGTATGGTCTTACCGTCAAACATAAAACAAGTGTTGTGTTCGTGTTTACCGTCGGAGATAATTATCGTGATGATCATGTCGTTGAACGATTGGTTATGCTAAATACCATAGCAGATATTCCTGTTGGAAGATTTAATTTTTGTCGTACATCCTTCAAACCAAGGCATCAGATGGTAATGGACACTAGCACAGGGGAGTTGTTGCTAGTTCGTCATGATAGATGGGATGTTCTAAGTAGATGTTATGATTTAATTTGTACCAGGGGGTTTCGTGTTTTTAAGTTGGACAGAAGCATTCTTAGATGGTGTGAGGTTTTTGATATTGGTGATCGTTTTTTGTTCTGGGATTACACTAAGGTGAGTCTTGTGTCTTCTAAGGAATTCAGAGTTGCAGAACGGTTTAAGAGGGGCAACTGCATCTTTTTCTGTCATGCAAATACTCATAGGGAGTGGAAATCTCCAAAACCAGATATTCAAGATCAATTTCGATTTAAAGAACATGATATTGGTGTCTTCTTCTTGGCCGATAGAACCATTAGCCATTTTCCAATTAGTTCTTCTTTGCCATTCTCGCTTCTGAACATGTGGTTCCGTCCTGTTCCTTAGTTAGTTTGATAAGAAACTAGGCCACTCTTGGTTTGTATTTTCATTTTGAGTGTTGAGGAAGGTGGAAATTCACCTGCAGTCCACTGTAGGTGAAGTTGCTTCTGGATGGATGGTTGACACGTGTTACTATATGATTTAAAAAAAAAACTGATTTATTTTATACAAATGGTTTATTTAAAAGAATCGGTTTAAATAGATCAAATAACTGCCTTTAAAATAATTTCAATTCTTTCTGCGTGTTATTCCTAAATTCTTAACAGATAAATTTGGTATGTTCTTCTTCTTCATTCTTATTGACCAATTTTTCTTTAAATTTATCTGAAATTTTTATTTATTTAATTTTCGTCAAATATATGTATACAAATTGTTTGAAAAAGTAACATTTAGTATTCTGAAAAAGAAACAAAATTCACGTTTTTTTTATAAGAATGGCATAAATAGTATCATCTGTCCTTTTTTTTATCTCTGTTTCTATCTTCTTGATGAGCTTTGTTTTGTTTCCCATAACTTACATTTTCAGTTGCTTTTAAATTAAGTTGTAAACAGATTTTAAATTAAGCTTTAAAAATATGTTCAATTACAAATTTACTGTTAAATTAAATTTCATGGTAATCAATCAATTAACTTTTATTTTACTAATAAATTATTTTCATGCAAATTATTGTTGATTTTTCAATATTATTCTATAAATAAATTATTTTTTTAAGATAATAAGACGATAATTTACTTGTCTAGAAATTATGATTTCATTATCATGCACGTTTTTGTGTTTTTACTTACTAACTAGAATTTATTTTTAATAAAATTAGAATTTATTTTCAATAAAATAAAAGTATCTAATCAAAATATTAATTTAGTCTCTTTAAATAATTGAACATAATTTTTAATAAAATTTTTTAAAATAAAATCAACCCAAGAATAGAGGCAAAAAAAGAACAACTAATGAAAATATTTATTTTGGCATTGCCATCAAGAATAGGATAGCCATAGAAAAAATCCAACCAAATAAAAAGGACCTAACTCATACAATTAAACTACCATCATATCATCACAATAAACTATAACATCACCAACTAAAGAGACATGCAACAAATATGGAAGAAATCATGCCAAAATTTCAACTATGCTCATGTTATCAAACAGTCCACATTATACCATAATTACATTTTTGTCTTCTACCACATAAAATTGCGATGAATTATCTTGACATTTATCATATCTTCCTTAGACTTGTAAAGAATCTCTATTTTCATTTTTTCTTTCTTCATATTAACCAACTCTGTTAAACACGATTCCCACAAAATTATTAACACCAAATTTCAAAGCTAATATTTTCTACGTATTCCATTTGCTAGTACAATTATTTCTTTAAAAAAATAAAAAAGATAAATACATTCTACACATATCTTTTAGGTTTTTTATTTAAATAAAATAAAAAAAGATTAATTTTATTTGATTCTTTTAGATTAAATTCAAAAACGTGAATCTTCTAAATCTATTAATACATAAATTGTGTTAGAGTAATGTGTATTAAATATTATATTAAACACCACAATCTAGGATAATTTATGTATCAAATTGCCGAAGATGTGAGCAGTAGAACTCCCAAAATTGTTGTCTAATGTCCAATCAATTTCATCTTGAATATCAAAATGGTGTGATGACATAAACATGTACGTATTTATTAAATAATTTTCATCATTCACAGAGGAATGAATAAAAACATAAATTAAGAAATACATTTGAAATAATAAATTTGATTAAGAAATATAAATAAGAAGAACATACCTAATTGAAAGTTTGATATTAGTTCTGAAAAAGAGATTGGAAGAGAACGGAATGTGTGAAAACGAAGAAGAAGGGAATAAAAGTAACCGTTTGGTCCAATTTAAACTTTTTTTTAAATAAACCATTTATATAAAATAAACCGATTTTTTTAAACCATATAGTAACACATGTCAAACATTTAGAAGCAACTTCACCTGCAGTCGACTGCAGGTAAGTTTCTGCCGTTGAGGAATACTACTCATCATCAGAATTTATTATTTTTTGTTATCAATTAGTTATTAATATTAAAACGTATGTGTTAAGTCACAAAAAAAAGTATGTATTAAAATATATTGTTGGGTTACTAAATCAAAGTAATTAGGTTGATAGTCAAAATAATTACCAAAAATAATATATTCTAATAATTTTTTAACATTTTCTGTTTAGAGTTTCTTTATTTTAGAATTTTATCGAAAATAAAAACAAAAAAAATATATTTTTTTTTATAAAATTCTAAAAATAAAGCATTCAAGATGAAACAAAAAATGAAAATACAACTAAACGCAATGCAAAACCCTTCATTCTTATTATTCTTTGTTATGACGACAATTTGTGGTATGGTTTTAATTTTGACATAGCATAATGTTTATTTATTTTTATTTATTCTTGCATTTATATTGATAACTAAATAAATTAGTCACCACATATCTATCTGAACAATACAACTTTTAACACGTTGCAATCTGAACGTAAATACACAAATTGTATTCCAACAAATTTATATTCAAAGTTTAACCAGTTTTTCTCTAACATCTTATAAAATAGGATGGCCTATTAATATGGCAGACATTAAAGCATATCACCGGAATAGAATATTATTGACCAAAATATTTAAAGTAAGACGAAATTGATATATAAGTTCGCAACTATACTGAATAAATTCAAAATAAAAATTTTTTAAAATTGATTTGATTTAATTTAACTTAAAAATAAATTATTGTGTTTACTATTTAGAATTAATGATATAAAATTGTATAAATTGATATAATAATTTAATTTTATATTATTTACCACACAATTTTTTATTACTAATATTCTTTTTTTATATTAATATCTAAAATGTAAAAATAATTTTTTACGTTTTAACACGTCAAATCATTTTCATTCTAACCAAATTTTATTTTAAAAAAAATTAAGTAATTTAAATTTAATTATAATCTTAATTCATGAAATTTATAAATTAATTCAATTTTTATTTTAAAATTAAATCAATTTGAATTCAATTGTATTTTAAACATATCTTTAAATAACTTAACATGTTTGTTTAAAAAAAAAACTCACTTACAATGGTAAAACATATATTTAAAACTCGTTTTGAGAGGTGAATCACCTTGATTAAATCATTAATCTAACATTTTATCCATCATCTTCCGGTGGGTTGGATGGATTTGCCTTTGGAATTGTTGGAATTAATTTTCCAAATGCTATGTTTGGATGATGCCATGAATTGTCGTGCCACATGCCGCTCCTGGCGAAAGGCCGCTGACGCCATATTTTCATCTCAGCTTCCATTGATGCTATCTCTTTCATCACCATCTACATCTTATCTTCATACATCTGGCCATGGATCTTAAAATCAGATAACAACTTCTTTGGAAGCTTATCCGCCCCATGGAGTAACCATTATTCCACTGTGCTGACTGAAAAATGGCCGCATGGAATCAACCATAACGATAATAGGGTTCACTCGGTGCAAGGTTGGTTGATGTTCAATATATTTCATTATGAGTGGGCCACGGGCCAAAGTTTCTCTGAGCTTTCATTCTTCAACCCGTTTTCTCGAGCCAGATTCAAGCTTCCAAAACTGTTCTTGTTTTCTAGAGAGCCGTGTTATTATCAAGTTCGTGTTGCATTCAATTCGGCACCACTGGGGTCTGAGGAGTTCGTTGTTGCTTTCTTGTGTGTGGTTAGCCATCAAGAAAATAAGAAGCAAAGGCTAGCTTTTATCAAATTGAAGCAAGGATCATGGATTGAATCCATTGAAACCGATGAAATCTTTTATGATATTGAAGTTCATGACGATAATAAACTGTATGGTCTTACCTTCAAACATGGAACAAGCGTTGTATTCGTGTTTACCCTCGGAGATAATCATCGTGATAATCATGTCGTTGAACGATTGGTTATGCTAAATACCATACAAGATACAGATGCTCTTGGCAGATTTATTTTCTCGTATGCATCCTTCAAACGAAGTCATCAGATGGTAATGGACACTAGCACCGGGGAGCTGTTAATAGTTCGTCATGATTTAAATGCATCAGTTCGAAATGGATGTTACGACTCAATTCGTACAAAAGGGTTTAGTGTTTTTAAGTTGGACAGAAGTAATCTTAGATGGTGTGAGGTTTTTGATATTGGTGATCGTTTTTTGTTTTGGGATTTCACAAAGGTGAGTCTTGTATCTGCTAAGGGACTCAGACTTGCAGAACAGTTTAAGAGCGGTAATTGCATCTTCTTCTCCCATGCAAGTACTAGCCAGCAGTGTCCAGGTAGTCAAATTCAAGAACATGATATGGGAGTCTTTTTCTTGGCTGATAAAACTATTAGCCGTTTTTCAATTAGTTTTTCTTTGCCGTTTTCACTTCTGAACATGTGGTTTAATGCTGTTCCTTAATTGGTTTGATAGAAAAATCTAGTTTGTTTTTTTATTTTTATTTTTAGTATTTTTAACTTCTTAAAATTGTACCGAGAATAAAAATAGAAAATAGAATAATTTTATTGTTTTTATCTTCTTTTTTTTAATTCTAAAATAAAACATTCAAGATGAAAACACAAAAAATGAAAATACTACTAAACCCAAACAAATTTTTTATTCTTCTTCTTATTATTTTTTTATTAAAAATTGGGAGATTTCAACCCCGACTTCTTAACTGAGTATGGAGAAACTATGTCATTTGAATTATACCTCTTTATCTTTATTATTCTTATTATTCTTGTTATCATGACAATGCAATTTGTGGTTTGATCTTAATTTTGACATAGCATAATGTTTATTTATCTTGATTTGTTCTTGCATCTATATCAAAAATGCTATTAGTACACCAAAATTTGTTACTAAAATCAGCCACCAATGTATTTGTATATAAATATATATGTGATTTAATTTATTTTGAACGTATATTTATATTCCGGCATGTATTTTATACTCGTGACTAATTTTGGTAGCTAATTTTAGTGTACACATAACATAATTTCATCTATATTGGTAACTAATATGAAGAAGTTAGCCACTACATTTTCATGTGAGCACTGCCTCTAACTTGCTATAACATGTATGTGAATACACAAATTGCATCTATAATAAATCTATAACTGTAATGCAACTAAGCCACCAACCATACTATATGCAAATACACAAGTTTTAACTTTTTACCTAACAGATAACACTTTTAATATGATCCTTGTTCATTTGACCATGTATTACACTCCTCAAAAATTCACCATACAACCTTAGCTTATTTGATTAAATCCTGAACATTTTTGACAAATAATCCCTTCTTCAAACTTCTATCACTTGTAGGAAGTCACAATTTGATCATCTTGTGTCCAAATTAATTTTAATTTTTTTCATACTAGTATGATAGTTCACTTGTTTACCATAAATTAAGGATAATACAATTTACAATTTAGGTACTTCTTTTTAACATATTTTCACCATTGTTGTGGTAATTAAGGACAATGTGATGTGCGAAACAAAAATTAACAAAAAAAAAAAGGACGTTAAGCAAATGTAGGATTTGAATCTAAACTTGTGTATGTAGCCATTCACTTATTAACTAACAATAAACTCTTAAATATAGTTACTTCAAATATTGCACTCCAAGATAAACTACATATATGCTGGTTTGGTAAAAGCTTTTTTAAATGATTTAACATATTTGATTAAAAAATAAAAATAAAAACTCACATACAATTGTGAAGTATATATTCGTCATGATAAATGGGATGTTCGAAGTAGATGTTATGATTTTATTTGTACCAGGGGGTTTCGTGCTTTTAACTTGGACAGAAACATTCTTAGATGGTGCGAGATTTTTGATATTGGTGATCGTTTCTTGTTCTGGAATTACACCAAAGTGAGTCTTGTGTCTGCTAAGGGACTCAGACTTGCAGAACCAATTGCATATTTTTCTGCCATGCAAATACTCGTGAGGAGGATATGGGTGTCTTCTTCTTGGCTGACAGAACCATTAGCCATTTTCCAATAAGTTTTTCTTTGCGGTTTTCGCTTCTGAACATGTGGTCCGATCCTGCTCTTTAGTTAGTTTGATAAGAAATTAGGCCACGCTTAGTTTGTGTATTTTCATTTTGAGAGTTGAGGAATGCTACTCATCATCATCAAAATTTATTGTTTTTTTTATCATCAATTAGTTATTAATATTAAACATGTGAATAGCCTTCCTATTTACTACCTCAGTCTGTACAAGATGCCAAAAGCGGTTGCGGATAAGCTGATTGCCCTGCAAAGGCGATTTATGTGGTGCAAGGGAGATGGTAATGATGGTATTCCATTAGTTAAGTGGGAGTTAGTTCAAGCACCTAAAAAGGCTGGGGTTTGGAGGTGGGGGATGCGGTGATCCGGAACACAGCGCTCTTATTCAAGTGGTGGTGGCGTTTTTCTAAAGAGGAGTGTCCATTGTGGAAAAAGATAGTATGCTCGTGCAACAACCTGAATCCTGCTGTAATGCTAGTAAATCAGCAGCTACCGATTAAAGGAGGACCCTGGAAAGACATCAGCCAGTTGAACATCAGAGAGCAGAGGATAAAGGACAAAATGATTACGGGTATGGCGATGGAAATAGGGAATGGGAGGAGTACCCGGTTTTGGGAAGATAACTGGATGCAAGGTGGTCCTTTGAAGGTTGCATTTCCAAGACTATACTCTATCTCGAATCAGCAAGGTTCGATGGTAGGGGATTGTGGATTCTGGGATGGGCTTGAGTGGATTTGGAACTTCCAGTGGCGGAGAGAGTTATTCCAATGGGAGCTGGAACTTGTTCACCAACTCCATGAGCGGCTAAGACAGGTGAAATTGTCAGATGGAAAAGATGATAATCTGGTTTGGAAGTTTGATAGTAAAGGGGTATTCTCTACCAAGTCTGTTGTGCAGGTCCTACAGTCGGAGAATCTGTCAGATGAGATAACGAGTTACAGTTTCACAAGTGCTGTTTGGAGAGGAGTGGTACTGCCGAGGATCGAGCTGTTTGGGTGGTTTGTACTTATTGGCAGAGTGAGTACCAATGAGAGATTGAGTAGAATAGGAATTATTAGGCCCAGTGATAATCTTTGTGTACTTTGCAAAAAGGAGGTAGAGTCGGTGGAGCATCTATTTCTTCTATGTGAGATAACATGGCAGGTGTGGGATAGTTGGTTGAGGTCGTTTGGAGAGGTGTGGACTATTCCTGGAACCATAAGGGAACTGTTTGAGAGGTGGACCGGTAGGCATAAGCGGAAACAAGATCAGAAGAAATGGTTGCCGGGGTTCTTTGCAGTTATTTGGAACATTTGGATGGAACGCAATGCTAGGATCTTTAACAATAAGGAAACAGGTGTGGACTTCGTAATAAGAAAGGCGATTCTGAGTTATAACGAATGGACTAAGAGTAATCCTTTGGGTGGTTGAGGCATTGCCGAAAGCTTCAAAATTTATGTATTTTCTAAGTTTTTCTGTTTGTCGTTGCTCCACATTAGTGTGTTGAGCTTATGTTGATTCAAAAAAATATTAAACATGTGAATTAAAGTATATTATTGGATTATTAAAATAAAGTAATTAAGTTGATAGAAAAAAGTAATTACCAAAAATAATAAATTCTAATAATTTTTTAGCATTTTCTGTTTAGAATTTTTTTATTTTAGAATTTTATCAAGAATGAAAACAAAAAAAATATATTTTTTTTATAAAATTCTAAAGATAAAGCGTTCAAGATGAAAACAAAAATTAAAAATACAACTAAACACAATACAAAAACCTTCATTCTTATTATTCTTTGTAATAATGACAAATTGTGGTATGGTCTTAATTTTGACATAGCATAATGTTTATTTATATTGATTTATTCTTGCATTTATATAGACAACTAAATAAATTAGTCACCACATATTTATCTGAAAAATACAACTTTTAACTTGTTGCAATCTGAATGTAAATACACAGATTGTATTTCAACAAATTTATAGTTTGAATGCAACTAAGCCACCAGCCATACATATATGTGAACACATAAAACTAGAAGCATTTTAACCATTAAAACGATGAGTTTCATCAAATTTGATAAATTAGTTTCTAAATTCATTAAATGTTGTTAACAAAGATGAATTTAAAGACTAATACAAATTTCAATTATAAATTTAAGAGTCAAATTTGTGTCAATTAAAAATTTATATAATTTAAATTCAACATCAAATTTTAAGATCTAAATTAAAGATTAACTTGAACAAACTATTTTGTTCATACCAAGTCCTACAAAAGTATATTACACCTTAACCATGTAAGTAGTATTTACGGTGTGTTTAATTTGTGTTTTAAGAAAAATAGTGAAAGACAAAACTTCTTCACATACAAGTACCAAAGAATAAAAATTTGTGTCCAATGATAGAAGGGATACATATTTTGTGTTAAAATAGCGGAAGAAGAACAAAAGAGACATTGATACAAGGAGTTGACGGTAACGGTGACGGTGACGGTGACGGTGACTGTGAAGGCTTGGGAATTATGGACGAAAAAAGTTAAGCATAGTAACAAACTAACAATTAATCTGAAGTTGAAAATTTAGCGTTGATTGTGGATGCCTGTTCATGCCTTGCACTTCTCTAATGTAGTGAAAGTGTTTGTTTAGTTAGTTAGTCCAAGGATTGGTTGTATTTGAGTTTTTATTATTTACAAGTAGATATAAAAAAAATAGTAGCTCCCAACATTGAAAAAATTCTATGACCTTATCTAAAATAAGGATATTAAAACAATTACAATTTAAGATTTTCATAATCGAAGTTTGAGTAGTTTTTTTCTAACTTTTTATAGAATACAACAGTCTATCTATATGGCAGGCATATAATTAGGATAGAATATCATTGACCAAAATATTTATAGCAAGACAAAATCGTTATAGCCAATGAACGCTTAAATGGCATAGTCTTCCTGTACTCATCTAAGAGGTTGCGGGTTCGAGTTTCATATCTTTGATAAAAAAAAAAAAAAAGACAATCGTTATATGCCAATGAGTTATAGCTAAAATGGCATAGTCTCTCCATACTCAATTATAAGAGATAAATTTAAAATAAAATTTTTTTAAAATTGATTTGATTTGATTTAAAATGAATTGAAAATAAATTATTGTGTTTAGAATTAATGATGTCAAATTTTATAAATTGATATAATAATTTGATTTTATATTATTTACTACTCAGTTTTTTGTTACTAATATTCTTATTTTTTATATTAATATCTAAAACGTAAAAAAAATTTATGGTTTAACCAGTCAAATCATTCTAATTCTAACTAAATTTTATTTAAAAAAATTAAGTAATTTAAATTTAGTTATAATCTTAATTCATGGGATTTACAAATTAATTCAATTTCTATTTTAAAATTAATATCAATTTGAATTTAATTATATTCCAAGAAGATCTTTAATTATAAATTATTTTTATTGTATATTATAAATGTGATTAGAATAAATATAGATAGAATCTTTTTTAAATTTTAAATTTTAATTTTTACATTTTTTTTTATAAAATTTAAATTATAATAGAGTTGCCTTATGTTGGCTATTTGTAGGGAAATTGTTTTTCTGTAATTTTTCATATTTCAAATTAGTTTCGACAGATGAGTCACCTTGATTAAATCATTAAGCTAACAATTGATCCATCATCTTCCGATGGGTTGGATGAATTTGCCTCTAGAATTGTTAGAATTAATTTTCCAAAGGCTATGTTTGGATGATGCCATGAATTGTCGTGCCACATGCTGCTCATGGCGAAAGGCCGCTGACGCCATATTTACATCTCAGCTTCCATTGATGCTCTCTCTTTCAACACCATCTAAATCTTCATACAACTGGCCATGGATCTTAAAATCATATAACAGCTTTGGAAGCTTATCCGCCCCATGGAGCAACCATGATTCCACTGTGCTGACTGAAACATGGCCCCAAAGAATAAACCCTAACGATATTAACAGGGTTCACTCTGTGCAAGGGTGGTTGATGTTCAATATCTTTCATCATGTGAGCGACAAGGACCAAACTTTCTCTGAGCTTTCATTTTTCAACCCGTTTTCTCGTGCCAGATTCAAGCTTCCAAAACTGTTCTTGTTTTCTGGAAAGCCGACTTATTATCAAGTTCGTGTTGCATTCAATTCGGCACCACCGGGATCTGAGGAGTTCGTTGTTGCTTTCTTGTGTGTGTTTAGCGGTCAAGAAGAATTGTACGACTTCATTAGACGAAAACATACGAAGCAAAGGCTAGCTTTTATCAAATTGAAGCAAGGATCATGGATAGAATCCATTGAAGCCGCTGAAATCTTCTCTGATATTGAAGTTCATGGTGATAATAAACTGTATGGTCTTACCGTCAAACATAAGACAAGTGTTGTGTTCGTGTTTACCCTAGATAATTATGGTGATGACCATGTCGTCGAACGATTGGTTATGCTAAATACCATACAAAATATTGTTGTTGGCACATTTGATAATTTTTGTGAAGAACGAAATCATCAAATGGTAATGGACACTAGCACAGGGGAGTTGTTGCTAGTTCGTCATGAATCTCGAAATGGATGGTACGACTCAATTCATACAAAAGGGTTTAGTGTTTTTAAGTTGGACAGAAGCAATCTTAGATGGTGTGAGATTTTTGACATTGGTGATCGTTTCTTGTTCTGGGATTACACAAAGGTAAGTCTTGTATCTACCAAGGGACTCAGACTTACAGAACAGTTTAAGCAGGGCAATTGTATATTTTTCTGCCATTCAAATAGTCACCAGGAGTGGAAGTATCCAATATCAAATATTGATGATCTATTTCAATTTAAAAAACATGGTATGGGTGTCTTCTTCTTGGCTGATAGAACCATTAGCTATTTTCCAATTAGTTCTTCTATGCCGTTTCCATTTCTGAACATGTGGTTCAGTCCTGCTCCTTAATTGGTTTGATAAGAAATCTTAGTTTGCTTTTTTATTTTTTATTTTTAGTATTTTTAACTTTTTTTAAATTTTACTGAGAATAAAATTAGAAAATAGGATAATTTTAATGTTTTTACTTTTTTTTTCATAAAATTCTAAAAATAAAGCACTCCATGTGAAAACAGAAAATATAAAAATACAACTAAACCTAGGACAAAACATTTTATTCTTATTATTCTTGTAACCATGACAATTTGTGATTTGATCTTAATTTTGACCTAGCATAATATTTATTTATCTTAATTTATTCTTGCATTTATATAGGCAGCTAATTAATATATGAACACGTTAGCCACCAACCATACTATATGCAAATACACAAGTTTTAATTTTTTACCTAACTTTGTTCATATGACCATGTATGTTTACATTCCTCCAAAAATTCACCACACAACCTTAGCTTCCTTAGCTTATTTGATTAAATCTTGAACATTTTTTATAAATGTTCTTTCTTCAAATTTGTATCACTTAGAAGTCAAAATTTGATCATCTTGTGTCTAAATTAATTTTATTTTTTTTCACACTAATATGATAGTTCACTTGTTACCAGAGTTTAAGGATAATACAATTTTCAATTTAGGTACTTCTTTTTAACATATTTTCACCATTGTTGTGGTAAGGACAATGTGATGTGGGGAAACAAATAAACTTGAAAAAAAAATAGGACAGTGTCATTGTTCTTGTGTAAACAAGATATTTGATTATTTGTGTCAAGTTAATTTGATTGCTTTATAGATTCATAGATAAAACCAAGGTGAAAAAGGATTTTTAAATGAATAAGGTGTATGTTTGGATATTTTTTTTAGATTTATATAGTTAAACATCAAAGTAATTTTAAATGATAATATAATGTAAAAAAAAATTCAATTCGAACCGGCTTGATGGTTCAATTCACTCGTCAGCTTAAATAAATGTTGGAATTTCGAATTTTATTTTATGCATGCAGCAACTCATTCATTGGCTAGCAGAAAGCAGCAGACCCCCATTGGCCAGCACTCCTGCTCCTTAATTAGAAATAATTTTGAAAGATATTTTTTTATAGAAAAAACTTTTGTGATTAGCAATTTTTAATATTTTTTTTTATTATTTAACCAAAAAAATATTAAATTATTTTTAATATAAGTACAAACTATAATATAAGTACAAATTATTTTTTTTATTAAATTATTTTTTTTCTCTGTGAAACTAAAAACCAATCTCGAAATGTCGAACAGAAAATCAGATCTTGTGGATATTCAAGTTTCACCATTGTAGACCCAAGTGGCTTAGCAGGGGGCATTGCATTAGCATGGAAGGATTATATGGAGGTGAGAATACTCTCAACAACTTCTTACTCTATTGTTGCCACAGTAAAGGACGAGGGTAAGAATCTGGTGTGGGGGCTGGTCGGGGTGTATCTCAGCACTAACGAACAAGTACGTGTTAGGCAATATGAGGAGCTATCAGGCAATCTCTCACAATTTGGGGATAATCTCATTATTATGGGGATTTCAACGCGATACGTACACAAAATGAAAAGGAAGGGGGCAATCTTCGCACGTCGGTTTCCATGAATAACTTCAATGGCTTCATTAATGATAACAGATTGATGGACCTTGGGATGATGGGTCAGCCATTTACTTAGACCAATAGGAGGAGTGGAGAGCATCTAATCAGGGAGAGAATTGACCGTTTCTTGACAGGTCAAGTGTGGAGAAGTGCTTATACCTCGGCAGTGGTTAGAAAGTTGGCTGAAAATGGTTCTGACCACGCTCCACTATTGCTGGAATCTGATCCACCAACCTGGTCCACAAAGAGAAGATTCAAATTCCAAGCTCGATGGTGTGAAGAGGAGGAGGTTCGACAGATTGTTATCGAAGCCTGGAAAACAGAAATTCAAGGCTCTCCGATGTTTTCTTTAGCTCAGAAACTGAAGATATGTCGCCACCGTTTAGTCCTATGGCAGCAACAAGGTAGAAACAATTCAAGGAAGGAAAGTGCTGAAATCTCGGCCAAACTAGACCAGCTTCGGAATGAAGGCATTTATGGGGGTATAGAGTTGGTTGAACTGGAAAAAAAATTGGAGGATGAACTAAACAAGGAAGAGAGTTATTGGAGAGAGAAATCCAGGTGTAAATGGCTGAAAGAAGGGGATAAAAATACGAGATATTTTCACCAAAAGTGTCAAGTCAGGAACCGGAAAAACAAAATCTGGGGATTGACCACCACTAATGGTGAGATGGTTTCGGACCCTGAGAGAATAGCCAAGGTAGCTGAATGTTATTTTAAAGATATTTTTTCAACTTCAAATCCAGAGGAACCGAATTACTTGTTTGATGAGTTCACCCCTTCGGTTACAGCTTCCATGAACCGAGGATTGGTAAGGCCAGTTACTATTGAGGAGACAAAGAGAGCTACCTTCTCTGTTTGTGCGCAAAGTGCCCCTGGAGAGGATGGTTTCACAGCAAAATTTTTTCAATTCTTCTGGGATATTATCGGTGGAGATGTGTTCAAAGCAGTGGGTAGTTTCTTTGGTGGTGGACGGATGCTTAAAGGCTTCAATCATACTCAAATATGCTTGATTCCTAAGATCCCAGATGCTAGAGAAATGACACAGGTCAGACCTATTAGCCTATCTTCAGTATTCTACAAGATTCTCTCAAAAATTCTGGTTCATCGACTTCAAAACTCCATGAATAAAATAGTGAGTTCAAACCAGAGTGCCTTTTTGAAGGGTAGGCTTATTTCTGATAACATTCTCATTGCTCATGAATGTATGCACTATTTGAAAACTAAGAAGACAGGATTGGAATGTGAAATGGCGCTCAAATTGGATATGAGCAAAGCTTATGATAGGGTAGAATGGAAGTTTCTATGGTTTATCATGGAAAAAATAGGCTTTGCCCCTAGGTGGATTTCTTGGATCCAAGAATTAGTCACCACTGTTTCTTACTCTGTTATGGTGGAAGGTCAACCATTTGGCTTCTTCAGGCCAACAAGGGGTATTCGTCAAGGAGATCCCTTGTCACCGTATCTTTTTCTTCTTTGCGCAGAAGGTCTTTCCTATCTGCTACACAAGGCAGAGCAAAACAGGACTATTCAGGGGATTCAGATTCACAGGAGGAGTCCCAGTGTTAATCACCTACTGTTTGCCGACGATTCTATCCTATTTAGTAAAGCTTCAGAGGAGACATGTTCTAACATTTTGGCTCTTCTCCATGACTATGAAATAACCAGTGGTCAGAAAGTCAATCTCGATAAGTCTGCTATTTTCTTCAGTCATAACACCCCTACTAATATTCGTCAAGAATTGGCAACCTCTCTTAATATTAGACATGTGGGTGCCCAGGATAAATACCTGGGATTGCCATCAGTGGTTCAACGTTCAAAGAGAGCGACCTTTGGAGCCATTAAAGATAAAGTTCAGAAACGGGTCCAAGCGTGGAAAAGAAATCTCCTTTCAGCAGGTGGAAGGCATGTTCTCATTAAAGCAGTTGGTGAAGCGATTCCGGTGTATACTCTATCTTGCTTCCGATTACCAGATTCACTTTTGGAGGAGATTCATCGGATCTTGATGCAATTCTGGTGGGGTCAAAAGGGTTCAGAGCGCAAGATGGCTTGGGTTAGCTGGGATATGATGTCGAGGCCTAAGAAAGAAGGAGGGCTGGGTTTTAAAGACCTAAGAGCACATAATATGGCACTCCTTAGAAAGCAATTTTGGAGAGTCACCATCAACCCAAATTCTTTGCTGTCCAAAATGCTAAAAGGAAAATATTTTCGTTATACAACCTCACTCACAGCTGATAAAGGATCACAGGCTTCTTGGGGTTGGCAAAGTCTGCTAGAAGGAAGAAAAGTTGTGGAAAAAGGTATTAACTGGAGCATAGGTTTGGGTTCTAATGTTCGTCTATGGTCTGAACCTTGGTTACCTCCCCCATATCCATTTATTCCTAATTGCAGCAACAACACAGATACAAGTGTCTACTGGGTCAAGGATTTACTTACAGTGGATCGACAATGGAAGCAAGAGCTGATAGAAGAAATTTTTCCTCCGGAGACAGCAACCCGTATCCTCTCCACTCCGTTGAATGCCGATGGTGTTGATAAACTCCAGTGGATCTGGAACAAAAGAAAACAATATGATGTCTCTTCTGGATACACGATAGCATACAATTTCTTTCATGTTCCAACAGCACAACTTTCCCCTTTGTTGCAAAATCAGGTAATTTGGAAGCAGATTTGGGGATTAAAGATTCAAACTAAGCTTCAGATTTTTCTATGGAGGGCTATTCATGAAAGGTTACGTGTGATGCATGTCATCCACAGCAGATTTTCAACCACCTTGCCCCTTTGCCAAAGATGCAAAATGGAAGATGAAACAATTACCCATTGCCTCTTTCACTGTGGCCCTGCCGTAGCGACCTGGAACACCCTCTGTCCTGCTGCGACTGTTACTCGTAATGGATCTCCTGATTTTGTGTCGTGGTGGCTGCGGGTCACCACCAGAAACCAGGGCGGTGCCGAGACACTTGCTCAAGTTGTGAGGGTCTGTTGGGAAATTTGGAAAGCTCGAAACAGAGAAGTGTTTGAAGGAAAGAAGACTACAGTAGAAGAGATAACTGATGCAGTGATGCGGTACCATTGAGAAGAAACTAAGGATTCAGCACATATCCTCATGTTTCGTTTCCTTTCTCCTTAGCCATATATGTTTTTTTATTGTGTCATCCACAGTGGAAATTCCCAATTGCTTCGCGTTTGTCCCTCTTTGGACATTTGTTTCTTTTTTGAAGGAATAAAATTTAAGTTACCTTTGGAAAAAAAAAAAAAAAAAAACTATATTAATTTATATGTATAAAATTTTAATAAATATAAATTATTATTAATAAAAATAAGAATATTTATTATTATTAGCTATATAATATTAGTTATTGAATAAATCTATTTGAGAAGTTTTCATCGCTAAAAATTTGCCATTATCTATGAAATTCTGGTCAAACATCTTCTGGTAAAGTGATAAACAGAGATATTATCGTAGATATTGAGTTATTACGATTTTTTAAATGAAAAAGTTTATAGAAGCTATTATATCATAAGTCAACTCAAGTTATCTTTTTATATTTTTAGTTTTGAAATTTGAAAAATAAGGATCGTAAAAGATTGTTTTTTTTTTTTATAACAAATTTCATATTTTTTAATTAATTAATTCTAGTTGATTATCTTTATAATTAATTTTCTAGCAGAATATTTTTAAATTTACAGGTAATCAATAAACACATAAATATATGCTGGTTTTGTAGAAATTTCTATAATACATGCATTAAAAAAGTTCTATGATCTAATAATTTATCTAAAATAAGAATATCAAGACAATTACAATTACATTAAAGATTTAAGATTTTCATATTCAAAGTTTGAAAAAAAAATTTAACTTATTAGTTACTGTCAATAGAACCGATTACTTATATGATAGGCATATCAAAAAAATAGAACGTCTTACTTAAAATATGTTTGAAATAGAGCATTTTTAAAATTGATTTGATTTGATTTAAAATGAATTAAGAATAAATTACTATGTTTGAAATTAATAATATAAAATTTTACAAATTGATAGAATAATTTAGACAATTACAATTACATTAAAAATTTAAGATTTTCATATTCAAAGTTTATAAAAAAGAAAATTTAACTTATTAGTTACTGTCAATAATAGGACTGCCTGCCTATAGGCACATCAATGAAATAGACTTACTTAAAATATGTTTGAAATAGAGCATTTTTAAAATTGATTTGATTTAAAATGAATTGAAAATAAATTACTATGATTGAAATTAATAATATAAAATTTTACAAATTAATAGAATAATTTAGACAATTACAATTACATTAAAGATTTAAGATTTTCATATTCAAAGTTTGAAAAAAAAAAAATTAACTTATTAGTTACTGCCAATAGAGCCGCCTACCTATATGGTAGGCACATTAATGAAATAGAACGTCCTACTTAAAATATGTTTGAAATAGAGCATTTTCAAAATTGATTTGATTTAAAATGAATTAAAAATAAATTACTATGTTTGAAATTAATAATATAAAATTTTACAAATTGATAGAATAATTTAGACAATTACATTAAAGATTTAAGATTTTCATATTCAAAGTTTAAAAAAAAAATTTAACTTATTAGGCACTGCCAATAGAGCCGCCTACTTATATGGTAGGCACATCAACGAAATAGAACGTCTTACCTAAAATATGTTTGAAATAGAACATTTAAAATGAATTGAAAAGAAATTATTATTATGTTTGAAATTAATAATATAAAATTTTATAAATTGATAGAATAATTTAATTTTATAATTTAATTTTTTATTTATTATATGATTTTTCATAACTAATATCTTTATCTTTTTTATTAATCTTTTTATATTTTAACACATCAAATCATTTTAAATTTAATCATCAAATTTTATTTAAAAAAATAAATAATTTAAATTTAGTTATAATTTTAATCCATAGAATTTACAAATTAATTATATTCTAAACATATCTTTAAATAATTTAACATATTTAATTAAAAATAAAAATTTATATACAGTTATAAAATTAATAATTTAAAAATTATTAAATAATTTATATACATTTTATCCGCCCCATGGAGCAACCATGATTCATTTTAATACCATTAAAATAATATTGGTTTATTAAATGTGGCAAATTAATGTGCTAAATTAGTATGCTAGTAATGAAAATAAATTGAAAGACTAACTCAGAATAAACATCAAATTTAAGTTAATTAAAATTTTATGAGTCAATTTGAATTCGATCTTAAACTTAGGAATCAAAATTAAATATTAATTTAAACAATTTATTTTTTTATCGTATTAAATTCCACAAAACTGTATTATTTCTTGACTATTAAAGTAGTGTTTAGATTTTATTTTAAGAGTAATCTATAAAGACAAAACCCATTTAATTCTTCATATACAAATACAAAAGGATAAAAATTTGTGTCCAATGATAAAAGGGATACAAATTTTGTGTTAAATTAGCAAAAAAAGAAGAAGAAAAGAGACATTAATATAAAGGGGGTTGATGGTGATTGGTTGGAAATTAAGTGTGAAATAAGCAAGGTTAAAATTAATAATTTTAAATTTTTGAATTTATTTTTAAATTTTGATTAATTTTGTCAACAATTTTTTTATGAGTATAAAATTATTTTTTTTTTAATAAATTTCCAGTGTTTTGAATCTTTATGGATAAATATGATGTTTGATTATTTGTGTCAAGTTAATTTGATTGCTTTATAGATTCATAGAGGTAAAAAAGGATTTTTAAATGAATAGGTAAGGTGTATGTGTGGATAATTTTTTAAATTTATATGGATAAGGATGAAGGTAATTTTAAATGATAATATAATATTAAAAAAATAAATTTAGATTGCCGAGTGGTTCAATTCACTCGTTCATTTAAATAAATATTAAAAATTCAAATTTTGTCATGTACATACAATAATCCACCCATTAGCCAGCAGGCAGCAGATCCCCACCCACATGTCCATTAGTAGAGATAACTACTATTCACTTGTAAACATGAACCAATTTTGTGTGTTTTGCTATTAAGAAATAGTGTTCATCAAAACAAAATAAGTGAAGAAAAGGCTAGCTTTTGTCAAATTTAAACAAAGGTTTATGAATTCAATCCATTGAAATTACTAAAATCTTTTATGATATTGCAGTCCATGATGATAATAATAAACTTTATGACTTATCATCAAACATAAAACAAGTGTTGTGTTCGTGTTGGTCAACGATTAGTTATAGTCAATACGATAAAATATATTGTTTATGAAAGAACAATTTACCATAAAAGATACTATTGTTGAAATATTTATTCTTAGTGATTCATCCTTCAAATAAGAACCATGAATCTGCTAACTGCATGCCTTAGACTTACATACTATAAATTTAATAAAGGCGATTGCATCTTTTTCTGCCATGCATGCAAATACGCATTGGCTATGTCTACAAGGATTTCAAGAACATGATATTGGATTCTTTTTCTGAGTTGACAGAACTATTAGCCATTTTGAAATTAGTTCTTTACCGTTCTCACTTCAAAACATGTGGTTTACTCCTCCTTAATTACGTACTTTGATAAAAAAATATGTCACAATTTGTTATCTGATCTTAATTTTGATATATAATTTATTAGTATAATATTTATTTGATTTTGATTTATTCTTGCCAAATAAAGGATCAATAATAAAAATTAAGAAAATCTTTTACTCATGACTCAGCGTAAAATGAGATATATTTTAATATCATTAAAACAATATCGTTTGATAAATGTGACAAATTATATCTAATAATATGCTCTGTTAGAGTTTCTTAGTGCTCTGTTAGAGTTTCTTAACGGAGTTCCTAGTGCCGTCAAGGCTACATTATCAAGATCAATTAAATCTCAATACAAGTCTACGTAATCTGCATGGTTGAGACAACGAGGGATGAAGATCGGATCGAGGAAGACAACCTGAAAGGAGGTAGGAATGTGATTCTACTGGAAGAGGCAGACATATCAAAAGGTATTAACGCTTGCTCCAATAGTCTCTATGGCAGACTCTTTGCTTCCAAAACCTTCTCAATTGGAACCATGGGGAATGCTTTAAAGGCTATATGGGAAACCCGGAAGGATTTAGCGTGAGTGACAAAGGGGATAATTCCTTCCGATTCTTTTTTAATAAAGAAGTGGATGTCTTGCGTGTTGATCGTGGTTCTCCATGGCTATTCAAAGATTATGTGCTCCATGTCAAGAGATGGAAGGAAGATCAGATCTGTGATGAAGAGATTATTTCCAATTTTCCAGTTTGGGTTCAATTTTGGGGTTTGGCAGAATCGTTTAAAACCCTCGAAGTTGGACGTAAATTAGGAGAGAATCTGGGCACAGTGTTGGAGGTAGGTAAATTTCAGATGCGAGGCAGAGATACTAGGATTGTGAAAGCCAAAATCAATATCGATGCTACCAGGCAAGTGAGAGATCAGTTAATAGTGGCAGGACCTAATAAAAATGAGGTAGAAGTGGCACTGCGCTATGAGAGACTTGGAAAGTTTTGTACCTATTGCGCAAAATTGGGGCACGAGGTGAAAAACTGCCATGATCTGCTGAAGGACACAGAGAGTGAGATGGTAAAAGAGGATGACATTGGTGAATGGGTTAAAGCTAGCCAAGTGGGAACGTGAATCTACTCTGAAGGAGAAAGAACATTCAACAACTCAACCCAAAACCAGAATAAGGCCACTCAACGTAAGAAAAAACCGGTCTTAAACTGCTTATTGAAAGAATTTGCAGGGATGTCAATGCAAGAAGGGAAACAAAGTTTGAAACCACAAGACACTGGTAACAGGGCAGCACCTGAGTCACCTCAATCAGCCAATTCTAGAACAGAATGCATGGAGGTTATCATAGCTGGTCAGTCCAATACCAAGGAGGATGAAGGGCAGCTTATGCAATTCGCTATTGAGGAGTGTCTCACCACAGAAAAAGGTAGGAAGTGGAAAAGGTTAGCAAGACAAGGTGCTGCAGAGTCAGATACTAAAAGTGAACCCAAAAAAAGGTTGATGAGTGGTATAGCTGAAGTAACTACAAAGAAAGCAAGAACAGAGGATGAAAATGCAGTTGAACAGATGGTGGAGGGTGCCAGCCTACAAATGGCACCCAAGGCGCCATGAGAACTATAGTTTGGAATTGTCGGGGTTTGGGGAGACCCCTGACAATTCACACCTTAAAAGGGATCTGTAAATCCCACTCCCTCGAGATTGTGTTTATAAGTGAAACAAAGAACCAATCTCGACAGGTGGAAGCAAAACTTCGGGTATGCGGCTACGAAAACTGGCATATTGTTAACCCGGCAGGAGTGGCAGGAGGACTTGTGCTAGCTTGGAAGGACAGCATCAGTGTTCAAATTATTAGCAGTGGAGAATTTTTTGTGGCAGCCGAAATTAAGGAAGTCGGAAGCAGTGAGGTATGGGCGTTCATTGGTGTCCATTTGAGTTGTTCAGAACAAATTCGATCCTTACAGTTTGAGGAGCTTATAACAATGAGCCAACACATGGAAGGAAAAGTGGTAATAGCAGGCGATTTTAATGCTATAACAAGCCAAGCGGAAAAGGAGGGTGGAGGCCAAAAATCAGCAACCACCATTGCAACATTCACTAATTTTATTGACAGTAACGAATTGGTGGATATTAGAATGGTGGGGCACCCTTTCACGTGGACAAATCGAAGACAAGGAGAGGATTTGGTGAAGGAGATGCTTGACCGCTATTTAGTTGGGATGGAATGGAAGTTGAAGTTTCCGATTGCAGTGGTGCACAGGCTCACAGAGTCAGGCTCGGATCATGCTCCAATTTTGATGGAAACCGAACCTCAATCCTGGCATAGTAAAAGACGGTTTAAATACCAAGAACGTTGGTGTTGAGAAGAGGATGTCAAGAGAATTGTCAGTGAAGTGTGGAGAATGGAAGTTGTAGGCTCGGCTATGTTCTCCTTGGCCCAAAAGTTGAAAGTTTGTAGACATAGACTAGTTCAATGGCAGAAAACTCACAAAGCAAACTCCCGGAAAGAAATTGAGGACCTTCAAGCTAAACTAGAGGAGTTGCGGGTGGCTGAAATCAATGGGGGAGAGGAGGTTACCAGTTTGGAAGAGAAGTTGGAGCTGGCATATTTGAAAGAAGAGAGCTATTGGCGAGAAAAATCTAGAATCAAGTGGCTAAAAGAAGGAGATCAGAACACTAGATTCTTTCACCAGAAATTTAAATCAAGGATGCGAAGGAACAGAATTTGGAGATTAGTGGGGAGGGACAATGAGATTGCATCGAAACCGGAGGATATTGCAAAGGTAGCTGAGGACTACTTTTGCGATATTTTTACTTCTTCTTGTTCGGCTGATCCGAATCCATACTTAGAGGATTTGGAGTCTAAGGTTACAGCTTCCATGAACCGTAGGCTCCAAAGGCCAGTAACTATGGACGAGGTCAAAAGAGCTACATTTAGTGTTCATGCTCAGAGTACTCCTGGTGATGACGGGTTTACAGCTAAGTTTTTTCACTTTTTCTGGGATATAGTTGGAGGTGACGTTTTTAAGGCAGTGAGAAGTTTCTTTCACAGTGGCAGAATTTTAAAAAGCTTCAATCATACTCAAATTTGTTTGATTCCAAAGGTGCCAGATGTCAGTGACATAACTCAGGTACGACCGATCAGTTTGTCTTCAGTTATGTATAAAATTATTTCTAAAGTTATGGTGCACCGATTACAAGGTATTATGAATAAAATTATAAGTCCAAATCAGAGTGCGTTTCTCAAAGGAAGACTCATTTCAGATAATATTCTAATTGCCCACGAATGTATGCACTATTTGAAAAATAAGAGAAGTGGGGCAGAGCATGAGATGGCTATTAAACTAGACATGAGCAAGGCTTATAATAGGGTTGAATGGCATTTTTTATGGTATATTATGGATAAGCTGGGGTTTGATGCTAAATGGATTAACTAGACTAAGGAATTGGTAACGACTGTTTCTTACTCTGTTGTTGTGGAAGGTCAACCATTTGGCTATTTTAGGCCAAATAGGGGCATCCGACAGGGTGACTCCATATCTCCATATCTCTTTCTTTTTTGTGCAGAAGGACTTTTCTTCTTGCTACACAAGGCAGAGCAAAACAGATTAATTCAAGGAGTTCAAGTTAATCGGAGATGCCAAACAATTAATCACCTTTTGTTTGCTGATGATTCAATCCTTTTTTGCAAGAGCGCACCTAATACAAGCCAAAGCATTCTAGAATTGCTAGAGACCTATGAGGGTTTTAGTGGGCAAAAAGTCAATTTGAATAAGTCGGCTATCTTTTTCAGTCACAACACTCCTCAGAACACAAGACTAACAGTTGCTCAGACACTAAATATTGAACATATCGGAGCACAAGACAAATACCTGGGACTGCCCTCTATAATTCAAAAATCAAAGAAAGCAACCTTTGGAGCTATCAAGGATAAAGTTCAGAAGAGGATTATGGGTTGGAAAAGAAGTATATTGTCATCAGGTGGCAGGCACACGCTATTGAGAGCGGTGGGGGAGGCGATTCCTATTTATACACTCTCTTGTTTCAAGCTCCCGGACACGCTGTTGACTGAGATTCATAGCATGCTCTCGCAATTTTGGTGGGGTCAAAAAGGCGCAGAACGAAGAATGGTTTGGATTAAATGGGATACAATGACGAGACCAAAGAAAGATGGAGGGCTGGGGATCAAGGATATAAGGGCGCAAAATTTGGCTTTATTGGGCAAGCAATATTGGCGTCTAATGAAATACCCTAATTCTACTATATCAAGAATGCTCAAAGCTAAATATTTCAGATATACAGATTTCCTACATGCAGAGATAGGAAGCGTACCGTCGTGGGGTTGGAGAAGTGTTCTTGAAGGGCGCAAGGTGATCGAGAAAGGCTTGTTATGGAAAATAGGCTCTGGCACTAATGTTCGCATCTTCCATGACCCCTGGCTCCCACCACCAGTGCCCCTTAATGTCCCTCAAAATGCACTCACAATCCCGCCAAATATGCAAGTGTATTACGTTAGTGCGTTACTAAATCCTGATAGAAGTTGGAATAAAAATATGATTGAGTCGATTTTTTCAATTGATATATGCAATAAATTTTTTTCAATCAAACCAACAGAGGAGGAGGATGAAGTTAATTGGTGCTGGACAAAATCTGGTATATATGAAGTTGGGTCAGGATACAAAATTGCTTATGGATTCTTTCATTCTCCTACTTCATTGAGGTCCCAGAACATACACAACAGAGTCTGGAATAGCATTTGGGAGTTGAAATTACCACATAAAATTAAGATTTTTCTATGGAAAAGTCTTCATGAAAAGCTTCCGGTGTTGCAACAAGTTCACAGCCGGTTCGCATCCACTCCTGCCACTTGTCCAAGATGCATGTTGAAGGCTGAATCAATTTCTCATGCTTTGTTCCAATGCCCCCTGTCTTCAATAATATGGAGCCTAAGCTTAATAACCCCTGACCTATGGATGAGAGAAGAAGAAACTTTTTTCAATTGGTGGCAACGAGTCTTATCCTGGGTAGTGGCTCAATTCGACGGTAGACAAAAGACCCTCCTCATAGCGGCGTTGTGTTGGAGCACTTGGAAAGCGAGGAATCGGTGTGTTTTTGAGAAGGTAATAAGCCCAGCACCAGAGATAGTGAAAGAAGCTAGCAATTTAGTGCGTGAACTCGTGAACCATACCTGATAGATGCTACTTTTTCTTTAATCTTACTTTACTCTTCTTTAAGCTCTTAGTCTTTCAGTCACAGCTGATGATAAATGGGAATACCCAATTCTTTTGTACTTCCTTATGGAAACACTTTTATTTTATATTAATAAAATAATATTTATCTTTGAAAAAAAAAAGATAAATGTGATAAATTAACGTGTCAAATCAGTATGTTGTTAATAAAGATAAATTTGCCAATGAGTAATAGCTCAAATGGCATAGTCTCCCCATAATCATTTAAGAGGTTGCGGGTTCGAGTCTCCTATATTTGGTAAAAAAAATAATAAATAAAGATAAATTTAGAAACTAATGTGAATTATAATTATAATAAATTTAGAAGTCAAATTAGCCACCAAAAAAATTTAGAAGTCAAATTTGAGTCAATTAAAATTTTATGAATTAATTTAAATTCAACATCAAATTTTAAGATCTAAATTAAAGATTAACTTAAACAAACTATTTTGGTCATACAAAGTTTCACAAAAAAGTATGTTACACCTTGACTATTCAATAGTATTTATGGTGTATTTAGTTTGTGTTTTTTTTTTAAATAAAAACAGAAAAAGACAAAATTCATTTAATTCTTAACAAATAAATACAAAAAGATAAAAATTTGTGTCCAATCTCCAATAAAAGAAGGGAACAAATTTTGTGATAGAGGTGTTTGTTCATTGTGAGGGAGAGACAAGGTTCAGAAGACTTTGTCAGCCTTTTCTCTATCCGCACTCTTTAAATGTGTTGAAAGTAGAGGTAACTATTGCATTTTGCATATGTTCTTGCTGTTATTAACCGCATCCAGTTTCTGATTCTTTCGACTGTTTGAAGATTTAATATAATAATATCCAATAATCTTCTAGTTATGTCTGCTGCACATAATGTTGTTATCTTTTGTTTCCTCCTTTATTTTATATGCTATTTTTATTATGTAATTTTTGTATTTTCAATTTATTGCTCAAGCTAATCTAGGATAGTGGTAATTATTTTTTTTTTTTATATAATGAATCTATTTTTTAATTAGTTAGCTTCAGTTAGTTACAGCTTTAGTTAGTTTGCTAACAAAACTTTATAAATAGATATTAAAAAAACATAGTAGCTCCCAATATTACACTCTCTGATAAACTATATATACGCTAATTTTGTAGAAGCTTCTATAATAGATTCTTTAAAAAATTCTACAACCCTATAAATTTTTTGAAATAAGGATACCAAGACAATTACAATTGAATTAAAGCTTTAAGATTTTCATATTTAAAGTTTGAACAATTTTTTTTTAATTTATTATAGAATAGAACGGCCTCCTTACATGAGAGATATATCACCGGATAAGATATTATTAACCAATATATTTAAAGCAAGACAAAATTAAAAAATAAGATTTAAACTATTATGGATGAATTTGAAATTAATTTTTTTTAGAATTGATTTGATTTGATTTGAAATGAATTGGAAATAAATTATTGTGTGTTAGAATTAATGATAAAAAATTTTACAAGTTGATATAATAATTTAATGTTTTATTTACTATCGTTTTTTTATTGGGCAAATCACAGTATTAAACCAAATGGTAGAAGAAAATACAGGATTCTACCAAAGAGAAAAATGCAACAAGGATCCAGCAAAAGCATGTTTTTATGTAATTCAAATTAGGAAAGTCTAATTATAATTAGGAAAGTCTAATTCGAATGTGATCCATTCGAATTATGCATGCATTAAGTAATAGGTAGTTCGAATCCACCAGATTTGAATTACGCATGCAGATTGATTTAGGGTAGTTCGAATCACATTGATTCGAATTATGAGAGAAGCAATTCAAAGTGTAGTTTGAATCTGACTCTTTTATATATCGAAATTGTGCACGAGTATGTTTGAAGTTGGTTGCTTCGAATTATCAAGCCACTCACGTGAATTCCATGACATAAATTTAATCTATACAATTATTTTAATACACAACAATAATATTTATATGGAGTCAATGCTAAATCGAATTTAATTAGTTCGAGAATCTATGAAAAAAGATTGTATTTTATAAAGTTTAAAAATTTTTATTATGTAATAGGTTAGTAAAGGAGTACAATACAAATTTTTATAGTGCTCATCATAACAATGTTTAATTTAAAATTGTTATTTAAATTTTAGTTGTACTTGTTACAAAATGAATAATTACAATAAAAATTTTAAAAAATAAATATAAAATGAATTGACTCATTTAAAAATAGGACAATTTAATAATATTAAAAGCCATTTAATTTAAAAACATAATTTAAAAAATAAATTCTTCGCATACTTACGTAATTATGAATTTATGATATGATAAGTACTTCTCAAAAAACTATTCTAATGCTTGATTTCTAAACACTGAATTATTTATTTAAATAGTTTAATTTTTATCTAACCTAATATAATAAAGTATGTTTAAACCTTATTATTATTATTATTATTATTATTATTATTATTATTATTATTATTATTATTGTAAATAATTTTATAAAATGTGAAAATTTTTTTAAAAGATTTTAGGAATACTATAAAAATTTGTAAGTCAATTTATGTAAATCAATTCAAGATATTTTTTATAATACTCATGGCATCTTTTAAAGAAGTTTTATAAAAAAAATTTATTGTAATTATTTATTTTGTAACAAGTACAACTAAAATTTAAATAACAATTTTTAAATTAAACATTGTTACAATGAGTATTGTAAAAATTTGCAATGTACTTTTTTACTAATCTATTACATAATAAAAATTTTTAAACTTTATAAAATGTAATTTTTTTCATAGACTCGTATTATTGAACTAATTGAATTCGATTTAGCATTGGCTCCATATAAATATTGTTGTGTATTAAAATAATTGCATGGATTAAATTTATGTCATAGAATTCACGTGGGTGGCTTGATAATTCGCAGCAAACTTCGAACATTCTCATGCACAATTTCGAATTATATATATATAATTTGAAGGAGTCAGATTCGAACTACATTTTGAATTGCTTCCCTCGTAATTAAAATCAGTGTGATTCGAACTACTCTAAGTCACCCTGCATGTATAATTCGAATTTGATTGATTCGAACTACCTATGACTTGATGAGTACATAATTCGAATGGATCAAATTCGAATTACACTTTTCTATTAATTCGAATTACTCTTGGTTTCCTAATTCGAATTAACTTGATTCGAATTACATAAAAATATGTTTTTTGATTGATCCTTGTCGCGTCTTTTTCTTTGGTAGAATCCTGTAATTTTTCCTACCATTTGGTTTAAAATTTTTATTACTAATATTCTTATTTTTAATAATGATATCTAAAATATAAAAATAATTGTTTACATTTTAACACATCAAATCATTTTAATTCTAACCAAATTTTATTTTAAAAAAATTTAAATAATTTAAATTTAGTTATAATCTTAATTAACGGGATTTTCAAATAAAATCAATTTTTATTTTAAAATTAAATCAATTTGAATTCAATTGTTTAACATGATTAAAAAAAAATCTCTGGTGAAGTATATATTTAAAACTCGTTTTGAGAGGTGAGTCACCTTGATTAAATCATTAATCTAACATTTGATCCATCATATTCCGATGGGTTTAATGCATTTGTCTCTGGAATTGTTGGAATTAATTTTCCAAAGAATATCTTTGGATGATGCCATGAATTGTCGTGCCACATGCCGCTCTTGGCGAAAGGCCGCTGACGCCATATTTTCATCTCAGCTTCCATTGATGCTCTCTCTTTCAACAAGATGCTGTGGAAGCTTTGGAAGTTTATCCGCCCCATGGAGCAACCATGATTTTACTGTGCTCACTGAAAAATGGCCGCAAAACATTGACCGTACCTATAATAGGGTTTACTCGGTGCAAGGCTGGTTGGTGTTCAATATATTTCGTTATGAGTCGGTCAAAGGCCAAACTTTCTCTGAGCTTTTATTCTTCAACCCGTTTTCTCGAGCCAGATTCAAGCTTCCAAAACTGTTCTTGTTTTCTGGAGGGCCGTATTATTATCAAGTTAGTGTTGCATTCAATTCTGCACCACCGGGATCTGAGGAGTTTGTTGTTGCTTTCTTGGTTGTGTTTTGCCATCCAGAAAAAGTGTACAACTTAATCGGACCAGAATATACGAAGCAAAGGCTAGCTTTTATCAAATTGAAGCAAGGATCATGGATTGAATCCATTGAAAGCGATGAATTCTTTTATGATATTCAAGTTCATGACGATAATAAACTGTATGGTCTTACCTTCAAACATCAAACAAGCGTGGTGTTCGTGTTTACCCTCGGAGATAATTATCGTGATAATCATGTCGTTGAACGATTGGTTATGCAAAATACCATACAAGATATAGATGCTATTGGAAGATTTAATTTTTCTCATGCATACTTCAAACGAAGCCATCAGATGGTAATGGACACTAGCACTGGGGAGCTGTTGCTAGTTCGTCATTTACCAATTAGATCTTACGACACAGAAGGGTTTAGTGTTTTTAAGTTGGACAGAAGCAATCTTAAATGGTGTGAGGTTTTTGACATTGGGGATCGTTTCTTGTTCTGGGATTACACCAAGGTAAGTCTTGTGTCTTCTAAGGGGCTCAGACTTGCAGAACAGTTTAAGAGGGGCAACTGCATATTTTTCTGCCATGCAAATAACATAGGAGCCTTCTTCTTAGCTGATAAAACTATTAGCCATTTTTCAATGAGTTCTTCTTTGCGGATTTCACTTCGGAACATGTGGTTCAGTCCTGCTCCTTAATTATTTTGATAAAAAATTTAAGTTCTTGATTGCATTCTCTTATTATTCTTATTATTTTTTTACGTGAAGAAATAAATGTTACAATTTGTTAGCTTAATTTTATTTTGGTAAACAATTTATTAGCATGATGTTTATTTGATCTTTAATTTATTCTTGGGAAATAGAATATCAATAATTAAAATTAAAAATAAAATTTATTTATTGTCTAAAAAAATATTGATAAAACTTTTTGTTGTAAAACACATTTTTTTTACTAAAGATCATAAAAATAAGATGCATTTTAATACTAGTATGATCATCTTGTGTCTAGATTAATTTTATTTTTTTTCATACTAGTATGATAGTTCACTTGTTACCATAAATTAAGGATAATACAATTTACAATTTAGGTACTTCTTTCTAACATATTTTCACCATTGTTGTGGTAAAAACAATGTGATGTGGGAAACAAACTTGAAAAAAAAAACAAAAAATAGGACAGTGTCAAGATAATTTGATTGGCAGAAACTCACCTGCAATCGACTTTACATGAAGTTATTTTTGGATAGATGACACATATTATTATTTTTTTTTTACTAAAGATATGAGACTCGAACCCGCAACCTCTTAATTGAGTATGGGGAGACTATGCCATTTGAGCTATTATTCATTGGCGACACATATTATTATTTGATTTAAAGAAATCGGTTTATTTTATACAAATAATTTAATTAAAAAACTAATTGATATAATTATGATGTTATATTTTTCACTGTATTTTATTTTAAAAATAAATTGACTAATTTAAATTGAGAAATTGTAGTTAATTGTTTACTGTATCATTTTTTAAACCAAAATTGTAATTAAAAATTATTAAAAAATAAAATTATCTAATATATTGGACCAGCTCAATGTTAATCAGGTTTTTTTATTATAAAATATAAAAAATTTAATTCTAAAAAAATCACATTATTTTTTAGGATTTAATTTTTTTATTGTATTTTCATAAAATTTGCACAAAATTTACCTATCACATTGACTAAACTTATTTATTTACGTAAAGTTTGTTTATGAACTCAGCAAAACCTTTTAATATGATTTGAATTGTATTAGTATATTTTTGTTTTTTAATTAATTTAATTTTATTTAAATAATTAGAATTTTAAATTATAAAATTTGTATTAGTTTATAATTTAAAATTTAAATAAATATAATTTAAATTAATTATTTATAAAATTATATGTATTCATATTATTGTACTAATATAATTAATTATATTTATTTGATTTTAAAAAAAATAACAGTTGTTAATTTTTAACTAACAAATAAATACACTTATATTATTTTTAAATTAAAATTTTTTAAATAAATGTATTCTTATTATTTTAATTTTTTTAATTTAAATAAATATATTTGTATTATTTTAAATAAAATTTAACATTAATATAAGTAAGTTTATTTATAATTTTAAATTTTAATATTTTAAATAAACATATTCTTATTATTTTAAAATTTTTTAAATTTAAATAAATATACTCATATTATTTTAAATAAGAATATTCTTTTAATTTAAAAATAATATAAATATACGCATATTCTTTTAATCGTGTTAGAGAGTATGAAACGTAAAGCGTGTTATCCCATGGTGATTTAGGTAAAAAAAAAGTCATGCCATCCTAGGAGCTAGGACCATTAGATAACTTTTAAATAGTAGTTACTTAAATATAAGAACGTTGATAGATACTTTAGTTTTATTTAAAATAAATTCTAATTTTTTTTAAGTAAAAACACAAAATCGTATATTATAATGAAATCATAATTTTTAGACAAGTGAATTATCGTCTCATTATTTTAAAAGAAATTATTTATTTATAAAATAATTTTAAAAAATTAACAATAATTTTTATAAAAATAGTTTATTAGTAAAATAAAAGCTTAATTACCATGAAATTTAATTTAATGGTAAATTTATAATTGAATATATTTTTACAGTTTAATTTAAAATATATGTTAGAGAAGAAATTTAGCAATTGAAAAGATGTTTTCATATATTTTCACAGTTTCTTCCTTCCATGTGAATTTTAATATTTTGGTATTTCATTTTCGATTCCTAATTTTTTCTTTTTCATCGTTCCTATACAGATAAAAAACATGAAATTTTATTTCTTTTTTAAAATACTAAACTTTGTTTTTTCAAATAATTTGTATATATATATATATATTAGACGAAAATTAAATAAATAAAAGTAACAAAGAAATCTTAAAAAATGGTCAAAAAAGATAAAGAAGAATAACGTACTAAATCCATCACTTAGGAATAACACGCAGAAAGAATTGAAATTTTTTTGAACTGGTCGGTCGAACTAGTTGAACCATGAACCGATGCAAAAAAACGAATCGATCAGATGTCAAAACCGTAAACTTTAAAAATTGTCATTGAACCATGACCCGGCCAGTTTTTTAAATTTTGTAGAAACGCCATCGTTTGGCTCTGTAGAGGAACCCCGAACCCTAACTCCAGCGCTAACCAAAATGCGCCTCTACCTCTCTCACACTCAGCCACTGTCCAGAGCTCCTCTGAGCTTCTCTCCTCCCTCACTCCCTCACTTCTGTCCAGCCACAACTTGCTACCATCGCCAACACAACCTCTAACTTCGAACAGCCACCGTGGTAACCTTCCAACTTCATCGAGCAGCAACTGTCCCGCCGCGTCAGTTCTGTTCCACCGCGTTCCAGTCCCTTCAGTGGCGTTAGCTCTGTTCCATTGCGCAGCCCTTCCCTCGAAGGTATTTTTTATTTTTGATTATGATATTCTTGATTTCAATCTTGCTACTGTTAATTTTTTTTATTGTATCACTGTGTCTAATTATCTGTGTTGAGATTAATGGATTGTTATAAGCCTACAATATTGTTATTGTAAATATTGCAAACATTAAAAACATTGCTAATGGGCAATATCATGTGCAAAAATTGTACCAAGTGATTGGTGTTGCTAGTCAGATCATTCCCTGAAATTTTTCTCGTCTCATGTTTGCTTGGAAGGTTGGACTGGCATTGGCCTGTGACAATACTATTGTTCTCAAAAATGCTGAGCAGACACCATTGTTTGCTTTGTACGCAGCAAAACTATTTCATGAGGTGGATATATTCTCTGTTAATGGAACCATGCTCATTTGTCGGTTTAGAAGATATAAAAAGGCGTAGTTTAAACTAAAATAGCTTTTTCACTGGCCTATCATTTTCCTCTATGTATTTCTCATAATTGGATCGAGTCCTTTCAAGTTTTATTTGAGTGGATTGTTTTTCCTTATTTAAACAAAATTTTGTATGAACAATTTCAAGAGAAATAGAGTACTTAAGCTTTGGGTATTCACTATTAAACATTATACTTGCAGTGCGCAAGGTACCATCAGCTGATTCAGTTATTACAATCCTGCCAATTTGTGAACCATAATTGACTCGCTTGAAATCTAAAATAACTGTATTTTTTAATTCGGTCTCTCCAAATATATACGGTAAACATTGTTCCAGAATGTATTTCACCAATTTAGCTCCCTTTCACTAATTAAACTGATTCATTGTATTGATATCTTTGTTACTAAAATATATTTCTTCTATAGTCAACTATAGATGCCAAGAACATACTGCAGTCCATGTCCCCTATGGTCTCATGAAATTCTATAACAAATTTCATTGCTATTAAATTTTCAGTTCAATGTTTAGTACTTGATTTTTACCCCATCTGATTATATTGTTGCTGAGGGTTACATACAATTTTGTTTTATTTGTAAATATATACACTAATGTCCCTTGAGATATATTATATGATATTTAATATTATTTGTAGTTTATATGACATTTATTTCCTTTGTAGTTTATATGACACTTCTTTCTTTTGTTATTTGATTTTTGAATTTGTATTTGAATGAGATTATAATATTGTGGAATATGTAGTATTTTTAATTTGGATGATATTTTAAAATTTATATTAGACTATAATTATATTTTAATGTATTTATTTATATTTTATTTATTATTTTATTATAAAACAATTTTTTCATTCAACCATAGTCGAACTGGTTGAACTTATGAATAAGTAAACCAGTAACTAGAACGGTTTGATGATCGGTTCGATTTTCAGAACTTTTGATAAACCAAGATGAAAAAGAATTTTTAAATGAATAGGCAAGGTGTTTGTGTTAGGGGTGTTCGCGGTGCGGTTTAGTTCGGTTTTAAGAGAAAAAGTAATCCGATCCGAACGCTTAATTTATGTGCGGTGCGGTTTGGATTGGATGAAATTTTTTTGGAAATCCGATCCGATCCGATCCGATTACAAGCGGTTTGGATCGGTTTGAATTTGCGGTTTTCTAATAAAAAAATTAAATACATATAACAAGTCTCAACATTAAATTTTAAATAATCAACAATGACATAACAAGTTTTAACAATATCTTAAAAAGTTAACGATAACATAACAATAGAAATAAAATTATAAGTTAGTTAAAATAAATAAATAAATAAATAACATTTTGAACATAAAATATTTATTAAATAATAATAATACATGAATAATAGAAAAATGTATAACAAATTGAATATGTTATAAGTATAATTGTAAATATAATAATAAAATAATAATATTATAGTACATTGTGCGGTTTGGATTGGATTAGATCGGTTATGAAAAGTAGATCCGAAATCCGATCCAATCCAGCGGTTTGCAAAAAATAAAATCCAATCAAATTCGAATTAGTGCGGTTTTAATCGGTTTTCAGTTTGGATCGGATTGGATGAGCGGTTTAATTTGGATCAGTTTGGATTTAAACACCCCTAGTTTGTGTGGATTTTTTTTTTATTCATATGGATAAGGATCTATCAAGGTAATTTTAAATTATAATATAATGTATAAAAAATCAATTTAGATTGATTGAGTGATTCAATTCACTTGTTCATTTAAATAAATGTTAGAAATTCAAATCTTATAATGTACATACAGTAACCCACCCATTAACCAACCAGCGGACCCCATCCACAAGTCTATTGGTAAATATAACTACTGTTCACTTGTAAAAATGAACCAATTTTGTGTGTTTTGCTATCAAGAAAGAATGTTCATCAAAACAAAATAAGTGAAGAAAATGCTAGCTTTTATCAAATTCAAACAAAGGTTTATTTATTGAATTCATTGAAACTACTGAAATATTTTATTATATTGCAGTTCATGATGATGATAATAAAATGTATGATTTATCTTCAAACATAAAACAAGTGTTGTATTCGGAGATAATACTCAATTTGGTCCCTGAACTTTTATGCAAGTCTCAATTTAGTCTCTAAAATTTTAATGGCCTTTATTTAGTCCCCAAACTTTGTGAACATAACTCATGTTAGTCCTTGAAATAATTTTTAACGTACAAATGTGGCACCAGATTCGATGGTTCCAGAACGTTTGGATCATTAAATGGTCTCATAACAAAACATGTTTTTTAAGTTTTCAATAACCGCTAAATAGTCCTTATTTAATTTTAATTATAAGTTAGTCATTTATATATTATTTAATTATAAAATCTATTTTTTATTTTATAAATTATTCTTTTATCATTCATCTATCATGTTTATTGAGAATCAAAAACTAAAACAATAATAAATTAGATATTTCATTCATCGTAATAAATATTTTGCAATCTTAATCGATCATAATTTTATCATTGATCCAGTTACATACGGTTGGGAAAATCGTATTGGTTAGAAATTCAATTGATTGGATGCACAAACCAATCAATTGAAATTGAGACTTCCCAAACTTCAATCGATTGGAATTATACACAATCGATTGAATTTTGCAAGGCATGTGGGGTTTTTCTTATTCAATCGATTGGTTTTGATTGAAATCATCAAAACAATCTGGACAATTGATTAGTTTTGTTATTCCCTCAGTAAATTTACCTCCAAAATCTTGTTCGGATTTATATTGTTCATCCATCATATCTTGGTCACATACTAGCTCTTCTTGTTAGTTAATGTCATCGTCCTCATGATATTGCTCATCCATCTCAGTGTCCGTAAATATACCTAACATCTTAAAAATTTACCAATGAAAAAATTTTTTAGTACACTACGTCCTATAACACTAAAATCATTTTTACTTTTTTAAAAGATCTTTTGAAAAAAACATCATTTTTCAAAACCCTGCACTCTATATTTTTTATAGAGTTGGCCTAACCCCAACGAACTTCACTCAAATTTTTTTCAAAACCAACGAAACTCAAATTTATTTTTAAGCCATTATCATCGTCTATAAAAGTACATAGGAGTACATAAAATTATACATACTTTTTTAATATTAATGGCAACCATTATCATCGTCTTCAGAAATACATAGATACATGAGAATAAACCATATTTATCAAGAATCTTTTCTCATTATCAATTAAAAAAAAAAACTATTATGTTTAAGAATTTGAGTTAGCCATTTTTTTAGAATTTGAAGTGATGTTCGTCGGGATTAGGCGAACTCTATAAAAATTATAATGCGGCAAACTTGTTCTGTATAAAAAAACTCGTATTTGGGGAATTAAAGTTGAAAATTTGGATTTTCGAAAATAATAATTTACTGAGGAGGTAACAGAACCAATCGATTGAATTAACTAAACCCAAATTATTTTAATGATTTTAATCGATTGGGTAATATGACCAATCGATTAAATTAAAAAAAACCCGACATACCCTGTAAAATTCAATCGATTGTGTATCAATTTCAATCGATCGGGAAGCCTCAATTTCAATCGATTGGTCTGTGGATCCAATCGATTGAATTTCTAACAAACACGATTTTTCTAACCCGACATGTATGTAATTGGATCAATGATAAAATTATGATCGATTAAGATTGCAAAATATTTATTACGATTAGTGGAAGATCTAATTTATTATTGTTTTAGTTTTTTACTCTCAATAAACATGATAGATCAAAGATAAAAAAATATTTTATAAAATAAAAAATAAATTTTATAATTAAATAATATATAAAGGACTAATTTATAATTAAAATTAAATAAGGACTATTTAGCAGTTATTAAAAAACTTAAAAAACATGTTTTGTTATACGACCATTTAATGGTCCAAACATTTTGGAACCATGATCCTTTGCCTACAAACGTTAACGAAACACTGTCGTGAACATCCGGATGCTACACTAAACTTTGTAGAATGATGTCGTTTTAGTTTTTGCACTCAAATAACCCATAAACAACATCATAAATGGCGTTTATTAAAGTTTTAGCTAACAAAATAAGTGATACGATGCCGTTTTTGAGCTATTTAAATGCCAAAACTAAAACGTGATCATTTTACAAGTTTTAACTAGTCTATAACAGTGCTTCATTAACCTTTTTATATTAAAAATCGTCTCAAAGACTAATATGAGGCACATTTATAAATTTTCGGGATTAAATAGAGACAATTGAAATTTTAGAGACTAAATTAAAACTCACATATAAGTTCAGGGACCAAATTAAGTATTAACTCGTTGTGTTCGTGTTGATCAACGATTAGTTATAATAAATACCATAAACCATATTGTTCATGAAGGAACAGTTTACCATAAAAAATACTATTGCTGAAATATTTATTCTTAGTGATTCATCCTTCAAATTAAATAGGAACCATTAGTCTGCCAAGTTCCTTAGACTTACATACTATATAAATTTAATAAAGAGAATTGCATCTTTTTTTGCCATGCAAATATTCATTGCCTATTTCTACAAGGATTTCAAGAATATGATAATTCTTTTTTTAACTTACAGAATTATTAGGCATTTTAAAATCAATTCTTTTTTGCCGTTCTCACTTTAGAACATGTGGTTTACTTCTGCTCTTTAATTACTTTGATAAGAAATATATGTCACAATTTGTTATTAGATAAGTTGAAGAAATATATGTCACGTATGATTTGTTATCGGATTTTAATTTTGATAAACAATTTATTAGCATAATGTTTAATTGATCTTGATTTATTCTTGCTAATTAGAGGATCAATAATTAAAATTAAGAAAATCTTTTACTCATAGTTCATAGTAAAACGAAATGTATTTTAATAATATTAAAACAATATTGTTTGATTAAATGTGACAAATTAACGTGTCAAATCAGTATGTTGTTAATAAAGATGAATTTAGAGACTAATGTAAATTATAATTATAAATTTAGAAATCAAATTTGAGCCAATTGAAATTTTATAAATTAATTTAAATTCAATATCAAATTTTAGCTAGGATCTAAATTAAGGATTACCTTGAACAAACTATTTTATTCATACAAAGTCTCACAAAAGATATGTTATACCTTGACTATTCAAATAGTATTTATAGTGTGTTTAGTTTGTGTTAAAAAAAATAAAGAAAGACAAAACTCATTTAATTCTTCACAGACAAATACAAAAGGATAAAAATTTGTGTCCAATCTTCAATGATAGAAGGGATACAAATTGTGATAGAAGTGTTTGTTCATTGTGAGGGAGAGACAAAGTTCAGAAGACTTTGTCAGCCTTTTCTCTATTCACACTCTTCAAATGTGTTGGAAGTAGATGTAATTATTGCATTTTGCATATATTCTTGCTGTTATTAAAAGCATTCAGTTTCTGTTTCTTTCCACCGTTTGAAGATTTAATATCCAATGATCTTCTGGCTATCTCTGCTGCACATAATGCTGTTATCTTTTGTTTCCTCTTTTATTTTATTTGCTATTTTTACTATAATGCTGTTATCTTTTGTTTCCTCCTTTATTTTATTTGCTATTTTTACTATGCAATTCTTGTATTTTCAATTTATTACTCAAGCTAATCTAGGATAGTGGTAATTATTATTAATATTTTTATAATGAATTTGTTTTTTAATTAGTTAGTTCCAGCTGGTTACACTTTTAATTAGTTTGCTAGCAAAACGGCAAAATTTTATAAATAGATATAAAAAAATATAGTAGCTCACAATATTGCACTCCCTGATAAACCACATATATGCTTGTAGAAGCTTCTATAATACATGCATTGAAAAAGTTCTACAACCCTATAAATTTTTTGAAATAAGGATACTAATACAATTGAATTAAAACTTTAAGATTTTCATATTCGAAGTTTGAGCAATTTTTTTATAACTTACTATAGAATAGAAGGATAAGGGCCTCCTTATATGGCAGATATATCACCAGGATAGGATATCATTGACCAAAATATTTAAAACAAGACAAAATTGAAAAATAAGATTTGGACTATATAAGGTGAATTTGAAATAATTTTTTTTTTTTAGAATTGATTTGATTTGATTTGAAATGAATTAAAAATAAATTATTGTAAGTTGAAATTAATGATATAAAATCTTACAAGTTGATATAATAATTTAATTTTCTATTTACTACGTTATTCATTACTAATATTCTTTTTTTTTTAATATTAATATCTAAAATATAAAAATAATTATTTACATTTTAACACATCAAATCATTTTAATTTAACCAAATTTTATTTAAAAAAAATAAATAATTTAAATTTAGTTATAATCTTAATTAACGGAATTTTCAAATCAAATCAATTTTTATTTTAAAATTAAATCAATTTGAATTCAATTGTATTTCAAATAGATCTTTAAATGATTTAATATGATTAAAAATAAAAATTCTGTTACAATGGTGAAGTATATATTTAACCTAACATTTGATAGGTGAGCCACCTTGGTTAAATCATTAACCTAACATTTGATCCATCATCTTTCAATGGGTAGGATGGATTTGTCTCTGGAATTGTTAGAATTAATTTTCCAAAGGCTATGTTTGGATGATGTCATGAATTGTCGTGCCACATGTCGCTCTTGGCGAAAGGCCGCTGATGCCATATTTTCATCTCAACTTCCGTTGATGCTCTCTCTTTCAACAACGCGCTGTGGAAGCTTTGGAACCTTATCCGCCCCATGGAGCAACTATGATTCCACTGTGTTCACTGAAAAATGGCCGCGAGAAATCGGCAATAGCTATAATAGGGTTTACTCGGTGCAAGGTTGGTTGGTGTTCAATTCATTTCATTATGAGTCGGTCAAGGGTCAAACTTTCTCTGAGCTTTTATTCTTCAACCCGTTTTCTCGAACCAGATTCAAGCTTCCAAAACTGTTCTTGTTTTCTGGAGGGCCGTATTATTATTATCAACTTCGTGTTGCATTCAATTCGGCACCACCGGGGTCTGAGGAGTTCGTTGTTGCTTTATTGTGTGTGGTTAGCTATCAAGAAAATAAGAAGCAAAGGCTAGCTTTTATCAAATTGAAGCAAGGATCATGGATTGAATCCATTGAAACCGATGAAATCTTTTATGATATTCAAGTTGATGACGATAATAAACTGTATGGTATTACCTTCAAACATGAAACAAGCGTTGTGTTCGTGTTTACCCTCGGAGATAATCATCGTGATAATCATGTCGTTGAACGATTGGTTATGCTAAATACCATACAAGATATAGATCCTGTTGGCAGATTTATTTTTTCTCATGCATCCTTCAAACAAAGTCATCAGATGGTAATGGACACTAGCACTGGGGAGCTGTTGCTAGTTCGTCGTTGGGGAGGTTACGGCACTGAAGGGTTTAGTGTTTTTAAGTTGGACAGAAGCAATCTTAAATTGTGTGAGGTTTTTGATATTGGTGATCGTTTCTTGTTCTGGGATTTCACCAAGGTGAGTCTTGTGTCTGCTAAGAGACTCAGACTTGCAGAACGGTTTAAGAGAGGCAACTGCATATTTTTCTGCCATGCAAATAATAGCTACCAGCTGTCGCCATTTCAATTTAGTGATAGATTTAGGGTACATGATATGGGAGTCTTCTTCTTGGCTGATAGAACCATTAGCCATTTTTCAATTAATTCTTCTTTACCGTTTTCACATCACCACATGTGGTTCAGTCCTGCTCCTTAATTATTTTGATAAAGAAATTTAAGTTTTTGATTGCATTCTCTTATTATTCTTGTTATTTTCTTATGGGAAGAAATATATGTTACAATTTGTTATCTTAATTTTAATTTGGTAAACAATTTATTAGCATGGCGTTTATTTGATCTTGATTTATTCTTGGAAAATAAAAGATTAATAATTAAAATTAAGAATAAAATTTATTTATTGTCTAAAAAAATATTGATAAAATTTTGTGTTGTAAAACACATTTTTTTTAACTAAAGATCATAAAAACAAGATGCATTTTAATACTAGTACGATCATCTTGTGTCTAGATTAATTTTTTTTTTTTTTCATACTAATATGATAGTTCACTTGTTACCATAAATTAAGGATAATACAATTTACAATTTAGGTACTTCGTCTTTCTAACAAACTTGAAAAAAAAAAAAAGCAAAAAATAAGACAGTGTCATTGTTCTTGTGTAAACAAGATGTTTGATCATTTGTGTCAAGTTAATTTGATTGCTTTATAGATTCATAAATAAACTAGGATGAAAAATTGATTTTTAAATGAATAGGCAACGTGTATGAGGGGATATATATATATTTTTGATTCATATGGAGAAGGATCAAGGTAATTTTAAATGATAATATAATATATAAAAAACTAATTTAAATTGGTTCAATTCACTTGTTTGTTTAAATAAATGTTAGAGTGCAGTAACTAACCCATTGGCCAACTAGTGAACCCCATCCACAAATCCATTAATAAAGATAACTATTATTCACTCGTAAAAATGAACAATTTTGTGTGTTTTGCTATCAAGAAAGAATGTTCAACAAAACAAAATAGGTGAAGAAAATGCTAGCTTTTATCAAATTCAAATAAAGGTTTATGAATTGAATCCATTCAAACTACTAAAATCTTTTATGATATTGCAGTTCATGATGATAATAATAAAATGTATGATTTATCTTCAAACATAAAACAAGTGTTGTGTTCGTGTTGGTCAACGATTAATTATAATAAATACCGTAAACCATATTGTTCATCATGAAGGAATAATTTACCATAAAAAAGATACTATTATTGAAATATTTATTCTCAGTGATTCATCTTTCAAACAGAAATCATTAGTCTGGTAAGTGCCTTACACTTACATACTATATAAATTTAATAAAGGCAATTATATCTTTTTCTGCCATGCAAATATTAATTGGCTATTTCTACAAGAATTTCAAAAATATGATAATTCTTTTTTTTAACTTACAGAATTATTAGCTATTTTAAAATCAATTTTTCTTTGCCGTTCTCACTTCAGAATATATGATTTACTCCTGCTCTTTAATTACTTTGATAAGAAATATATGTCACAATTTGTTATCGGATTTTAATTTTGATATATAATTTATTAGCATAATGTTTAATCGATCTTTATTTATTCTTACCAAATAGAGGAATCGATAATTAAAATTAAGAAAATCTTTTATTCATAGCTCATAGTAAAACGAGATGTATTTTAATATCATTTAAACAATATTGTTTGATTAAATGTGATAAATTAACGTGTCAAATCAGTATGTTGTTAATAAAAATGAATTTAGAGGCTAATGTGAAATATAATTATAAATTTAGAAATCAAATTTGAGTCAATTGAAATTTTATAAATTAATTTAAATTCAATATCAAATTTTAGCTAGGATCTAAATTAAGGATTAACTTGAACAAACTATTTTACTCATACAAAGTCTCACAAAAGGTATGTTTTTTTTTGAAACAAAAGAAGCTCAACACAGTAAAGTGGAGCAAAAGATCCTAACAACAAGTGCTACATAGAATTTCATAAATCATGTCAACTGCCTAAAGGATCACTATCGGTCCATTCTTTGTAGCTCATAAACGTCCTCCTTATTATACTCTCAACACCTGCTTCCTTATGATTGAAGATCCTAGCATTACGTTCGACCCAAATATTCCAGATCACTGTGAAGAAGCTAATCAGCCACGTTTTCTTCTTTTGATTTTGCTTATGCCTACCAGTCCAACTCTCAAATAGTTCCCTAATAGTACCAGGAATAACCCACGCCTCACCAAAACTCCTCAACCAACTGCACCACACCTGCCATGTTAGATCACATAAAAGGAATAAATGTTTGACTGATTCTATCTCCTTCTTACACAGAACACAGATATTATCACTGGGAATAATAACGCCTAGCCTACTCAATCTTTCCTTGGTATTCACTCGACCAACCAGCACAAACCATCCAAATAGCTCAATTCTTGAAGGTACCACACCTCGCCAGACTGCACTTGTAAAGCTGTAACTCGTTATCTCATCTGAAAGAGTCTCTGATTGAAGTATCTGCATAACAGATCTGGTAGAAAACACCCCTTTACTATCAAACCTCCACGCCATAGTATCCTCTGTACCATCTGCCAACTTCACCGGCCTTAACCTCTCATGAAACTGGTGGAGCAGTTCTATCTCCCATTGGAACAGTTCCCTTCTCCACTGGAGATTCCAAATCCACTCGAGCCCATCCCAAAACCCACAAACCCCTATCATAGCTCCTTGTTGGTTCGAAATAGCATAAAGTCTTGGAAAAGCCACTTTCAGGGGTCCACCTTGCAGCAAATTATCCTCCCAAAACCGAGTCCTCCTTCCGTTACCTACCTCCATCGCCATACCAGTAAGCATTTTGTCTTTTATCCTCTGTTCTATGATGTTCAATTGGCAAATGTCTTTCCAGGGCCCTCCTCTAACCGGTAGCTGCTGATTTACGAGCATTATATCAGGGTTCAGGTTGTTACATGAGCAAACAATCTTCTTCCACAATGGACACTCCTCCTCTGAAAACCTCCACCACCACTTAAACAAGAGCGCTGTGTTTCGAAGCAATGTATCCCCAACCCCCAATCCCCCAGCTTTTTTCGGAGCCTGGACCAGCTCCCACTTAACTAATGGGACACCCTCATTACCATCCCCCTTACACCACATAAATCTCCTTTGCAAAGATATCAGCTTGTCCGCAACCGCCTTTGGCATCTTGTACAGACTAAGGTAATATATCGGAAGGCTATTCAGCACTGATTTTATAAGCACGAGCTTACCCGCTTTGTTTAAGACCTTTGCTTTCCACAGGCTAAGTTTCTCTTCCACCTTATCTATTATCGGTTTCCAAGTCTTCACCAAACGCGGATTTGCCCCCAAGGAAATTCCGAGATACCTTATTGGTAATACCGCTTGCTGGCATCCCAGCAGACCACACGCATGATCTATCCAATCCTGCTCGCAATTCAACGCTATCAGATTTGACTTATCAAAATTGATACTCAATCCCGACATCAGCTCAAAACACTGTAGCAGTCTCTTATAATTCACAATTGTCTCTGTTACTGGGGGGCAAAACAATATCGTATCATCTGCAAATTGTAAATGCGACAATGCGATATGCTCTCCTCCCACCAGCAGTGGTTCAATGCGGCCGTTTCTGACAGCTTCTCCCAGCATCCGATGCAACACATCAACTACTAGCACAAACAGAAATGGAGAGAGAGGATCCCCTTGTCGGAGTCCTCGCTCCATCTTAAACGGCTTGGATGGCGACCCATTTACCAGTACCGACATAGTGGCCGTAGTAAGACACTCCTTTACCCAATTCCTCCAACGCTGTCCAAATCCCATTTTCTCTAACACTATATCCACGAAGCTCCATCTGACTCTATCATAAGCTTTATGAAAATCCAACTTAATAATTGCCGCTTCCTTTCTTCGTGACTTCAGCCAATGGACCGTCTCGCAGGCGATAAGAGCACCGTCATGAATCTTTCTGCCTTTCACAAAAGCAGTCTGAGTCTCACCCACCAAGCCTGGCATAATCGATCTCATTCTCCTCACCAGCACCTTTGAAACCACTTTATACACACAACCTACCAAGCTAATCGGCCGAAAATCCTTGATCTCTTTTGCCCCCACAAACTTTGGGGCCAGCGTCACCCAAGTTAAGTTTACATCGTTAGGTAGCTTAGCCCTTTCGAAGAAGTCCATCACTGCCTCAGTGAACTCCGTACCAATCTCTTCCCAGCATTTCTTGATGAAATTCATATTGTACCCATCACTACCTGGGGCCTTAGAAGATTCACAATCCCAGACTGCCTCTCTTATCTCCTCCATAGTAGGTAGAACCTCTAAAGCGTCTGCCTCCTCTCTACCAATTTGCTTCAACAACCCATCCCGAACACCAATCCTAGGGGCAAACTCCTGTCGATATAACTCCTTATAGAATCCCCGTATTGCATGCTTTATTCTGACTTGGTTCCTTACCAGCCTTCCATGGATCATCAGAGCATCAATCCTGTTATTGCGCCTTCTAGCTGAGGCAATATTGTGAAAATATCGGGTATTCCTGTCCATATCCCTCACATGTTTGGACCGAGACAACTGCTTCCAATGGATTTCCTTTCTAGCGTACCACTTTCCGCAAAATCTCACCAACGCCTTCCGTCTAGCCTCCGTTGTACCGTCATAGATCCCCTCACTAACTTGATCATCCAGTTTCCTAATCTCATCCTCAAAAAGGTATGTTACACCTTGATTATTCAAATAGTATTTATAGTGTGTTTAGTTTGTGTTTAAAAAAAAAAAACAAAGAAAGACAAAACTCATTTAATTCTTCACAGACAACTACAAAAGGATAAAAATTTGTGTCCAATCTTCAATGATAGAAGGGATACAAATTTTGTGATAGAGGTGTTTGTTCATTGTGAGGGAGAGACAAGGTTCAGAAGACTTTGTCAGCCTTTTCTCGATTCACACTCTTCAAATGTGTTAGAAGTTGAGGTAACTATCGCATTTTGCATATGTTCTTGCTGTTATTAACAGTATCCAGTTTCTGATTCTTTCCACTGTTTGAAGATTTAATATCCAATGATCTTTTGGTTATCACTGTTGCACATAATGCTGTTATCTTTTGTTACCTCCTTTATTTATATGCTATTTTTACTATGCAATTCTTGTATTTTCAATTTATTACTCAAGCTAATCTAGGATAGTGGTAATTATTATTAAATTTTTTTTTTATAATGAATGTGTTTTTTAATTAGTTAGCTCCAGTTGGTTAAACTTTTAGTTGGTTTGCTAGTAAAACGGCATAATAGCTTCCAATATTACCCTCTCTGATAAACTACATATATGCCGGTTTTGTAGAAGCTTCTATAATAATTCATCGAAAAAATTCTACAACCCTATAAATTTTGGAAATAAGGATACCAAGGCAGTTATAATTGTATTAAAGTTTTAAGATTTTCATATTCAAAGTTTGACCAATTTTTTCTAACTTACTATAGAATAGAACGGCCTCTTTATATGGTAAGTATATCACTAGGATAAGATATCATTGACCAAAATATTTGAAGTAAGATAAAATTGAAAAATAAGATTGGGACTATACAGGATGAATTTGAAAATTTTTTTTAGAATTGATTTGATTTGATTTAAAATGAATTGGAAATAAATTATTAAGTGATAGAATTAATGATATAAAATTTTACAAGTTGATATAATAATTTAATTTTTATTTACTACCGTTTTTCATTACTAATATTCTTATTATTAATATTTATATCTAAAATATAAAAATAATTATTTACATTTTAATTCTAACCAAATTTTATTTTAAAAAAATTTAAATTTAATTATAATCTTAATTAATGAGATTTACAAATCAATTCAATTTTTATTTTAAAATTAAATCAATTTGAATTCAATTGTATTTCAAATAGATCTTTAAATGATTTAACATGATTAAAAATAAAAATTATCTTCCAATGGTGAAGTATATATTTAAATTTAATGTGTTGGATCAATTGGGAAAACTTTAAGACAAAAATAGTTTGATTATTTATATTTAAAAAAATTATTAAAATGTTCTATTTTGATTTAATTATTAAAAATCTCATGTCATTCAAAATTTGAAGAATATTATTTTAAAATTATTTCTTTTTGTAAAATTATTTATTTCTTGTTATATTTCTAACAAACTTTTAAAATAATTTTATTTATGAATTTTATTTTTAATATAAATGCATGGCCTAAATGCATTATATATTTTTTATGTTAAAATTTCTTTTGTTAGCCTTAGGCTTAGTTTGGTAAAGCTTTTACTTTTTAAAAGTAGCTTATAAAAGTTAACTTTTAAAAGATGGCTTTTTAAAAGTTGTAGCATTTATGTTTGGTAAATCAAATCAAAAACAACTTTTAATAAACATAAGTAACATCAATTGTGTTTGGTAAAATAGCTTTTAAAATTTAAAAATACTATAATAGACATAAATGCAAACATTAAATTTGAAAATTAGTTAACATATGAGGTTATATTAGACTTTTAAATTTTGAAAAGCACAAACTAGCTTTGAAAAGCTCCCTCCTAGGTGCTTTCAAAAGCACCCCTAACCTTTAAAAGCCGCAAGCACAAGCACTTGAGCTTTTTAATTTACCAAACGCAAAATGACCAAGCACCTCCCGAAAAAACTTTACCAAACCCAGCCTAATTTTTTTTTAACTCTGCTATTGTGAGTTTCCACTTTTTTATTATTGATTATTCAATAATTTTTTTATAAATCCTAATTATCTATCGTGCTACGCATTGCTATACTCTCCTATGGTCCTACCTCTACATTGATACACTTTTTTTTTTGGTAATTTCTACATTGGAAAAATACACTATCTGCTGAGCTTAGTAGTAGTACCGTGATGAAAAATGCTAGAGGAGTTGAGGAGTTCTATCACCCCGTTTTCGTTAGGTTTCGTTGACGAAATCTTTAGACGTTAGGCTCGTTTGAATGAAAAGAGATACTCTCTCTACATTCTATTTTTTTTTTCCGTTTTTCTTGGGGCAAAATTCTTATATTGAGAGGTGAGTCACCTTGATTAAATCATTAACCTAACATTTGATCCATCATCTTCTGATGGATCGGATGGATTTGCTTCTGGAACTGTGGGAATTAATTTTTCAAAGGCTATGTTTGAATGATATCATGAATTTTCGTGCCACATGTCGCTCTTGGCAAAAGGCCGCTGACGCCATATTTTCATCTCAGCTCCCATTCATGCTCTCTCTTTCATTGGGGTCTCCCAACAACTTTGGAAGCTTATCCGTCCCATGGAGCAACCATTATTCCACTGTGCTCACTGAAAAATGGCCGCGAGAAATCGACAGTAGTAGCTACAATAAGGTTTTCTTGGTGCAAGGTTGGTTGGTGTTCAATTTATTTCATTATGAGTTGGTCAAGGGCCAAACTTTCTCTGAGCTTTTATTCTTCAACCCGTTTTCTCGAGCCAGATTCAAGCTTCCAAAACTGTTCTTGTTTTATGAAGGGTGGTGTCATTATCAAGTTCGTGTTGCATTCAATTCTGCACCACCGGGGTCTGAGGAGTTCGTTGTTGCTTTCTTGATTGTGGTTTGCAAAGTGTACAACTTAATCGGACCAGAACATAGGAAGCAAAGGCTAGCTTTTATCAGATTCAAGCAAGGATCATGGATTGAATCCATTGAAACCGATGAATTATTTTATGATATTGAAGTTCATGACAATAATAAACTGTATGGTCTTACCTTCAAACATGGAACAAGCGTTGTGTTCGTGTTTACCCTAGGAGATAATCATGGTGATGATCATGTCGTTGAACGGTTGGTTATGCTAAATACCATAGAAGAAGGCATTGATTTTAGCAAACTTCTTCTTAGTGATGAATTCTTCAAACGATCTCATCAGATGGTAATGGACACTAGCACTGGGGAGCTGTTGATAGTTCGTCATTTGCGAAGTAGATGTTACGACACAGAAGGGTTTACTGTTTTTAAGTTGGACAGAAAAAATCTTAAATGGTGTGAGGTTTTTGATATTGGTGATCGTTTCTTGTTCTGGGATTACACCAAGGTGAGTCTTGTGTCTGCTAAGGGGCTCAGACTTGCAGAACGGTTTAAAAGAGGCAACTGCATATTTTTCTGCCATGCAAATACTCCTCTCTGCCCCTATCAGCCGCAATATCGATATAATGGATTTAAAGAATATGATATAGGAGTCTTTTTCTTGGCTGATAGAACCATTAGCCATTTTCTAATTAGTTCTTCTTTGCCAATTTCACGTTGGAACATGTGGTTCAGTCCTGCTCCTTAATTATTTTGATAAGAAATTTAAGTTCTTGATTACATCTTATTATTCTTGTTATTTTATTACGTGAAGAAATATATGTTACAATTTGTTATCTTAATTTTAATTTGGTAAGCAATTTATTAGCATGATATTTATTTGATTTTGATTTATTCTTGAAAAATAGAAGATTAATAATTAAAATTAAGAAAAGAATTTATTTATTGTCTAAAAAAATATTGATAAAACTTTTTGTTGTAAAACACATTTTTTTTACTAAAGATCATAAAAACAAGATGCATTTTAATACTAGTATGATCATCTTGTGTCTAGATAAATTTTATTTTTTTCATACTAGTATGATAGTTCACTTGTTACCATAAATTAAGGATAATACAATTTATAATTTAGGTACTTCTTTCTAATATATTTTCACAATTGTTGTGGCAAGGACAATGTGATGTGGGAAACAAACTTGAAAAAAAAAACAAAAAATAGGACAGTGTCATTGTTCTTGTGTAAACAAGATGTTTGATCATTTGTGTCAAGTTAATTTGATTGCTTTATAGATTCCTATATAAATCAAGATGAGAAAGGATTTTTAAATGAATAGGCAAGGTGTATGCATGTGTGGATATTTTTTTTATTCATATGGATAAGGATCAAGGTAATTTTAAATGATAATATAATGTATAAAAAAATCAATTTCAATTGATTGAATGGTTCAATTCACTCGTTTAAATAAATGTTGGATATTGAATTTTGCAATGTACATGTAGTAACTCACTTATTGGCCAACGAACAGATCCACCCACAAGTCCATTAATAGAGATAACTACTATTTACTTATAAAAATGAACCAATTTTGTGTGTTTTACTATCAAGAAAGAGTGTTCATCAAAACAAAATAAGTGAAAGAAAAGGCTAGCTTTTATCAAATTCAAACAAAAATTTATGGATTGAATCCATTGAAACTACTGAAATCTTTTATGATATTGCAGTTCATGATGATAATAATAAAATGTATGATTTATCTTCAAACATAAAATAAGTGCTGTGTTCATGTCCGTCAACGATTAGTTATAGTCAATACCATGAAACATATTGTTTATGAAGGAACAGTTTACCATAAAAGATACTGTTATTGAAATATTTATTCTTAGTGATTCATCCTTCAAATAGGAACTATTAGTCTGCTAAGTGCCTCAGACTTACATACTATATAAATTTAATAAAGTCAATTGCATTTTTTTCTGCCATGCAAATATTCATTGGCTATTTCTACAAGGATTTCAATAACAATTCTGTTAGGAAATCAAGAGGGAGTTCAGCCAACTCCTATCAACTTTTTAATGGGTTGGACTTCGAAACTCATCTTAATAAAAATAAGTTAATATATATGGATGTTTCTTCTGTTAAGTATCGAAATGTTTCTATTTCATACTGAATGGATATTCTTTTATATATTTTTTGAATTTTTTTTGTATTACAAATGTGAATATCTCTATTTCTTTAAGAATTTTATAATTTTTTTTAAATTTTATAAATATCTAATTATTTTTGTCAAAATATAATTGAATATTTCTTTTCTTAAATATTAGAATATTTTTTTTCTATTAAATGAATATTTTTTTATATTTTTGTAATTTGTTAGAAAGCAACATTTTTGGTTTCTGTGTAACTACCAGGCATCATTGCAGCTGGCGATTGTGATACAGGCCAAGAGGGAACTGCTGAAGTGATATTTTGTAAAACACGGGGTTTGGACTCTGAAACTTGTGTGGGTGCTTGGAGGCTACCAGCCCATTTAAATGCCTGCTCTGAACCCTGTTTGAGTTCAACGGGGGAATCCCGAATTCCTGCTGTATGTGTATTTTGTAGAGAAAGACCAAAGTCAGACAGCATGGTCAATAGTATGTCAGATTAACTATTAATCGAATACCTAGAGGGGAAAAAAAGGATAAACAATTAATCTCAATTCACCTTTCATTTTAGTTGCAGGGAAAGCAATTGAAGGTGTTCCCGCATCTGATTTTTGAGAAGCAGATTCTGTCATCGTAGAAGTTTGAACCTTTTCTTTCTTCAATGAAGAGAATGATCCATTCCAGTTTGGTTTCTGCGGTGAGAGAGAGGTCTGTGTGTATGGTTGTTGGAGGAGAGTAAGTTAATGTGAGAGAGAAGAAGAAAGTTTTTATACGTTTTAATTAGGTTTACTTGTTTTAATTAGGTTTATTTAATCAATTTTAAATTTTTTAAATTTTAAATTTAAAAAATTTTAAATTAATTATTAATATAATTATAATTAATTAAGTTGTTTCATTCTTAGCTGATTAGGAGTTAGTTCATATACTTTTCCTTTCAAAAATATGATAATTCTTTTTTTTAGTTGACAGAATTATTAGCCATTTTAAAATTAATTCTTCTTTGTCGTTCTCACTTCAGAACATGCCAGTTTACTCCTACTCCTTAATTACTTTGATAAGAAATATGTCACAATTTGTCAAATAAGTTGAAAAAATATGTCACGTACAATTTGTTATCTGATTTTAATTTTGATATACAATTTATTAGCATAATATTTATTTGATATTGATTTTTTCTTGCCAAATAGAGGGATCAATAATTAAAATTAAAAAAATATTTTACACATAGCTCACCGTGAAACGAAATGTATTTTAATATCATTAAAATAATATTGTTTAATCAAATGTGATAAATTAATGTATCAAATCAGTATATTATTAATAAAGATGAATTCAGAGGCTAATGTAAATTATAATTATAAATTTAGAAATCAAATTTGAGTCAATTGAAATTTTATGAATTAATTTAAATTCAACATCAAATTTTAGGATCTAAATTAAGGATTAACTTGAACAAACTATTCTACTCATACAAAGTCTCACAAAAAGTATGTTACACCTTTTTTTTTTTGAAACAAATGAGCTCAACACAGTAGAGTGGAGCATAAAGAATAGATAACGACACCCAACAAGCAACTCCCAGCAAGTAACACAAATAAAGAAGCTCCTCATGTCCTCTCCGGCATTGCCATCAACAACATGAAGAGAGAGCGCTCCTCCACTCATCGCAGTTAACCATGGACATATTGATGATTTCCTCAATATCTCGGCTCTTATTTTGGAAAATTCTCCTGTTTCTTTCCAGTCAAATGTTCTAGATGATCGCACAAAAACTCCTTAATCGCTGCTTCCGGTCCTCCTTTCTGCGCGGCTCTTCTGTCCAACTCAGAAAATGGTCCTTCATAAGCCCCGAAAGAGGTCCTAGGCGGCCAAACACAGATAACCAGGCACGCCACACCTGCCACGCAAACTCACAGCCAAGGAACAAGTGGTGGACCTGCTCCACATCCTTGTTACATAGAACACAACTCTTCTCATCCTGATTAAGTATCCCAAGTCGACTAAGCCTCTCCTTGGTGTTCACCCTGCCTGTCAAGACAAACCAAGCGAATAGCTCTACTCTCGGCGGAACTACACCTTTCCAAATGGTTCTCGTGAAGCTGTAACTGGTTATCTCCTCTGATAGCACTCCTTCTTGAAGCACATGCACAAATGAGTTAGTCGAAAAAATACCAAGTCTATCATATTTCCATACCACTCTATCCTCCCTATTTTGTGCTAGCCTCACTGGTCTCAACGCCTCATGTAACTGACTCAACAGATCCAACTCCCACTGAAACAGCTCCCGCCTCCATAGAAAGTTCCAAACCCACTCTAACCTATCCCAAAACCCACAATCCCCAATAACCCTTGACTATTCAAATAGTATTTATGGTGTGTTTAGTTTGTGTTTAAAAAAAACAAAGAAAGACAAGACTCATTTAATTCTTCACAGACAAATATAAAAAGATAAAAATTTGTGTCCAATCTTCAATGATAGAAGGGATACAAATTTTGTGATAGAGGTGTTTGTTCATTGTGAGGGAGAGACAAGGTTCAGAAGACTTTGTCAGCCTTTTCTCTATTCACACTCTTTAAATGTGTTGGAAGTAGAGGTAAATATTGCATTTTGCATATGTTTTTGCTGTAGCATCCAGTTTCTGATTCTTTCCACTATTTGAAGATTTAATATCCAATGATCTTCTCGCTATCACTGTTGCACATAATGCTATTATCTTTCCACTATTCTTTCCATAGTCTGTAATCCACTGCTTGTACAAATATCTTCATCCTCTCTTTCCAATAGGTATAATTTTTCCCATTGAAAAGAGGGGGTCTGTTGCTTGATTGACCTTCAGTTAGATTATAAGACACCACATTTGCGCCACTGTTTTCTGCCATGAGGATCTTTGCTCCAAGCTGCAAAGCTTGATCTCTTTGAGACCAAGCTCTGATACCAATTGATGGTTTCAATGGCTAAGAGAAGGGGGGTTGAATCTTAGCCCCTTTTTGCTTGCTAACACTTGCTGGATTTAGAGGAGACTTTTCTGTTTTTAGCTCGTCCCTAGCCACGAGACATTTTCATTTTGTCTCGTCACTTGGCACGAGACATTTTTTGTTTTTGCTCCTGTGTAGTAGAAACCAGAAATGGAGTAGGAAAGAAGGAAGATTACACCCAGATATATCCTGGTTCGGCTGCTAAGTGCAGTGCAGCCTACATCCAGTCTCCATCACAACAATGATGGAATTTCACTATAATCAACCTGATTACAAACTGTAAAGTGCTAACCCAACTTACAAGGGGATTCCCACATAATCATGAAACACAACATAGATGAACAAAGGAACTCTAAGACATCTATGACTTTTTCTTTTAATTTTGCACTCTCTACCTTTTTCCGCTCTATGACTTTTTCATACAAACCTCACTGTTTGTGTTTTTTTCATGAGACTCAAGACATGACAAAATTAAACAGAAAAATACAAAACAGAATACATTGAAGGAGAAGAAAATCTGTAAGCTTAGGTAGCTCTGAGAATCCTGTGCCTTGCACTCTCAATGCTTACTTCTAACTCCTTGCTCCAACCAGTGGCTGTTCCCCCTTTTTATAGAAGAGAGAAGCCTCCACGCTTGAAGCCAAAAACCCAAGCCAACTTCTTCTTCCTTCAAGAAACCGGTTCGGCCACATAGAGAGAGAAGAGATAACCATGCAAAACCCAACATGCAATTACCTCTAGTCCTTTCTTGATCATCACTCTTTATCAATCTGAGCTCTCCATCCTTGGCTTGCTCTCCAAGATGGATTTCTGGCCCTTGATGCTTCATGATGATGATGACTTCATCTGCTTCAATCTCTGCCTCAACCATCACTTCGCCACTCTAGCTACTTCCTGTGGTGGTTGAGCAGAATCAAAGACAAGCCATGCTTCAAGAATCTCCCTGGCTGGCCGTGATCTTCTTCTTCCTTTTTGATCATGGAGAAGCCAAGATTACCTCACCAAATCTATCCAAAAATGGTGACAATCTCAGCCACAACTCATTTTTATTTTAGTATGTTTTCTTACCATCATTGTGATGGTTTTTAGGCTTGCTTTCTCTTCCTTTCGGTAGCTCATTTTTGCTTCCATGGCTGCCAATATTTTCTGAGTAATAACCGAAGAGAGAAAGAGATGAGAGAGAAGAAAGAATCTGAAGAAAAGCAATTTCAAAGTGGTTGAACTAATTAATTAAAAAAAGCTTGCTTTTGCTTCCCTTAGTTGGTGTGTAGCAATGATGCCCTTAGTCAAATCAATCTTCTCTCACTTGCTTATATTCCCAATGTTTAAATTAGCTTTGAAATCCTTTCAGGAAGTGTAATGAAATCCGTTGGAAGCATTTGAGGATTTGTTTTTCTATGCTTCATGGATTCGGACATAGCATGAGGAACACTCATGCAATTGGGCTTGGTTGCAATAATCAATGAGTTTCTTGGTCCAATAATAACATTTGCTTTCCTGATAAAATTTGGAATATGCATGAAATACATGGGAAAGCATGTAACACACTTGGACTTAGAGCAATCAAAATCATTTGGGCCCAAGTAACATAAAGAATCAAATCAGCCATATTCATCATATAATTTTAGCATGTTATATGATGCTAAATGCTTGATTTATGAGCAGTTTTAAATTGATAATAAAAACTCATTTGATATCATAAACTGATTTTCTGCTCAAACAAAACAAAGTTGTTTAAAAAATTCAAATATTTTCAAGTCAAGATATCAGAGCCATATTATTCAAGTAAGGAAAATATTTTGAATCACATATGATCAAATCAAAACATGGCAATTATTTGAAGGAACTGCCAAAAATAAATTTTCAAACCAACATGTTTACCAAGATGAATAAGAATATTCCTATTTCAATACAAGCATGTTCATCAAGATAAATCAACAATCAGGCATTCATATGATCAATACAAACATATTGTCAAACATCATTATAAGCCAAATGTCAAGTGCATAACAGCAGTAACCATAGTGAAACAAATGCAGTAACATGCATTCTTTAAACAAGGGAGATCATGAATTTTCAATTTGAAAAAATTTCATCCCCTGTTTCAGCAAATCCTCCCCTGTTTCATTAGTTCCAATTTCAATTTTGGAAACTATTTTTCCTCCCCCTTTTGGCATCAAGGGGCACCTGCACAAAATATGAATAACATAACAAAATATTCATAATAAAGTAACAAGAGAGTAGCAAAGTATCATAGAGCAGTGAGTATCAAGTCATGCTCCTACAAAAAACAGATTGAGCCTATTGGAGCCAATATCAAATAAAGTAAATAAACAGTCATTAATCATCAGAAAGATTGATCTCTGAACCGGAATCATCATCATAATCCCCTGTTCCCATGTCATCATCAAAGCTTTTAATCATGAAACCAACTCTTTCGTGACATTTCTTCCAAGCCCTTTCCTGTTCATATTCCAATTTCCGGGCAGCCTTGTGAGATTTACGCATTAACTTGGCCATGTTGCGAAATTCTTTGAGAACTTCCCGAATTGATTGAGTGACATCTGAGGGTTCAGGACGGCTTTCCAGATCACTGAGAGATGGTTCAGAGGGAACAGACTGCTTGCCTTTCTTGCCCGAAACTCCTCCTCCTTTAATCATGGAAATCTTGTTCTCAACAGATTCATTAGACAAATCAACCTTAAAGTACTCAAATATACATGTGAGAAACATGCCATATGGAAGATTAGCCTTTTTAGTACTTTTTATTGCTTCCCACATATGACGTATCATAATATAAGCAAATGAAATTCGGGTGGAAGTAATGAGAGCAAAAAGGATAATAGAATCAGAAACTGTTACTCTATGATGAGAACCACTTTGAGGATTGAGGATATGAGTGATGATGCGGTGCAATAGAGAGTTCTCCGGGCCGAGGGATTTGTGAGTTGGGATTAATCCATCTAGTCCAGAGAGGTTTGCACAGATGTGTTGCAAGACAGCTTGTTGTGTAACTCCCACTTGATCATCCCATTTATCAACCATGTAGACTTTTGGTCCTTCATCTTCATACCCAAGAGCAGCACCTATGGTTTGCGGATTAAGAGTTATGTAAACACGCTTGACGTAAGAATGGATTGAACCATCAATCAAACGCATGTTTGCATAGAATTCCCGGACCAGCCCCGGGTAAACCAGTTTCTGAATGTGAACCAGAGGGGTCCATTTCAGAGCATCAAACAGAGAAGAAAAGTTGATTCCTTTGGTGGCCAAATTTTCAAGATTCACCAAGTAAGAGGGGCAGAGGTGTCGTTTCAGCAAGACCTCTTTGTGAAATTCATAGAACGCACATGAGTAGAACCTAGAGGGATCAAAATGTGAATGAGGCTTGTGAAACTTGTTCTTGAATTCGAGTGACTCCAAATTCGCAGGTTCATTAGTATCATGCAACACAAAGCTTTTCTACCTCTTTTGAGAGCTCCTTGCATGTGGGGTGGATCTTTTCGGCGATGATTGAGGGGGTGAGGTGTGAGACTCGTCTTCATCTTCTTCAACACTAGGTTCCTTGGCCTTTCCAGATTTGCCTCTTCCTGACATTTTCTTGGCAACAACCTTACGGCGCATGGTTTCGGTTCTTTTAGAAGGAGGTGATTGAGTAGAAGATGAGGTAGAATGAAGATGGATATGTGTATGGGTTGGAAGTGATGAAAAAGGTGGGTTTTTTGGAATGGGGGTTCGGTTACTTCTCCTAGATGCAATTTTCTTTTTCATGGTAAGAGAAATGGAGAGGTTGAATATGAAGAGGTGAGGGCCAAAAGAGAATGAGGGTGGAAGGAGGTTAGTGGTGCAATAAATGAGGATTGGAGAGAGAGATGATGGGAGGTTAATGACCATAATGGCGCGGTTATTATCCAAATGGGAGTTTAAAAAAGTGATAAAGAGGGAGTTTTCCTTGAATCAAGGGATTTAGTTGGAAGGAGAAGATATGATTTGACAACATACTTCTTCCAACAAGATTTGAAAAGACAATCCAAGGAATTTTGTGATTTTATTTTTCAAAGAGGGAATAACTAACTAAACTGTCATGGTGGGGTCAGGAATTATTAGGTGGGGCCCATGAGAATTTAAATCTGCGTTGCCTCCCCCTTGATCATAGCTCCTCCATCAAGCTTGCGTTTTTATCTCGTTCAAATCTACGAGACAAAACTGAACAGAGTTAAAAATTCACAAATTTTCAATGAAACTTAAATCAAACATTCCCAAACTTTTTCTCAAGGTGCAGAATCTGTCTTCACAGAGATGTTTTGTAAAAATATCAGCAATTTGGTCTTCAGATTTTACAAATTGAATATCAATAGTTCCCTTTTGCACATGTTCTCTAATGAAATGATATTTAATTTCAATGTGCTTTGTTCTTGAGTGTAAAACGGGATTTTTAGAAATGTTTATAGCACTCATATTATCACAAAATAAGGGTATACTATTGATTTTTAATTTATAATCTTCTAATTGTGTTTTTAACCAAATTAATTGAGTGCAACATGCAGATGCGGAAATGTATTCTGCTTCAGCTGTGGATAAAGCCACTGTAGCTTGCTTTTTGCTTGACCACATATTTAGTGAGCTTCCAAGGAAGCAACACATGCCGAATGTGCTTCGTCTATCCACTCTATCTCCCGCAAAATCTGCATCACAAAACCCTACTGCACAAAAGTCATCAGATTTAGGATACCATAATCCATAATCACAAGTTCCCTTAATATATCTAATGATGTGCTTAACAGTCGTGAGATGGGATTCTTTTGGATGAGATTGGAATCTTGAACATACACCCACACTTTGGACAATGTCCGGTCTAGAGGAGGTAAGGTACATGAGTGAACCTATCATTCTCCTATACCTTGTTTCATCCACATCTTGACCATCATCATCCTTTTCAAGTTTTGTGTTGGGATGCATTGGTGTACCCATTGCTTTGGAATTTTCTAGGCCAAACTTTTTGATAAGCTCTTTTGCATACTTTTCTTGGTAAATAAAAGTACCACTAGGAGTTTGTTTAATTTGGAGGCCAAGAAAGAAAGTAAGCTCTCCCATTAAACTCATTTCAAACTCACTAGTCATGAGTTTTCCAAACTCTTCACACAAGGAAATGTTGGCCGATCCAAATACAATGTCATCAACATAAACTTGAACAAGGAGTATATCATCATTAGATGCTTTAATAAATAAAGTAGTGTCGGTGGTACCCCTTTGAAATTGATTTTCCAACAAGAAGACACTAAGCCTTTCATACCAAGCTCTTGGAGCTTGTCTAAGACCATAAAGAGCCTTAGTTAATTTGAAAACATGATTTGGAAACTCTTTTTGTTCAAAACCGGGGGGGTGTGTCACATATACTTCTCTATCAATAAAGCCATTAAGGAAAGCACACTTAACATCCATTTGAAACATTTTGAAACCTTTATGGGCGGCATAGGCAAAAAGCAATCTAATTGCTTCCATTCTAGCTATCGGAGCAAAAGACTCATCAAAATCTATACCCTCTTCTTGATCGTAACATTGGGCCACTAATCTAGCATTGTTACGAACAACTTGTCTATCCTCACCAAGTTTATTTTTAAATACCCACTTAGTATCGGTAACTTTCTTACCATCCGGATGAGGTACTAGTGTCAAAACCTCATTCTTGTCAAATTGAGCAAGCTCTTCTTGCATTGCTTTAACCCATGATGGATCTTCAAGAGCTTGTTTGACATTGTTGGACTCCATTTGTGACAAGAAAGCAAAGTTGCTAGGTTCAGTTTGCCTTTTGGTGGAGGATCTTGTTGTTACACCATGAGAGGGATCTCCAATGATGAAGTCATGATGATAACCCCTCATAGACTTCCATTCTCTAGGCTTTCGGACAGGTGTAGAGCTTTGATGAACTTCTGGTGGTCTCTCTGTTTCAGTTGCTCGTGCCTGCTCAGGAGACAAAATGGAAATATCTCCTCCAATCTGACGAGACAAAACTGGGCTGACAGATTCTTCAATTTGCACAGATTTGGGATTTTCTTTATTTGTTCCAGCCTCTTCACAATCTGAATCAATATCCTTCACAATATTTCCCAACAGCCACAATTTTTCCTTTTGCATCATCACCGAAAGTGACAAGCCCTCCATCATATTCATCAAGCTTTATGAAGAAGGTTGTCTTTCCGGTCATATGCCTAAAGCATCCGCTGTCCATATACCACATATTTTCCTTTCTTTTGGATGCTAGGCACACCTACAAAACAAGCTTAAGTAACCTTAGGTATCCAAATCTTTTTGGATCCTTTTACGTTAAACCATCTTCTATGTCCTAAGCCATTGTAATCAAAAATAATTTTATAAACCTTGTCACCGATCATTCTTTCACCGAAAAAGCACTGAATGGGAAAGTGTCCATTCCGATTACATAGTCTACAAAATCTTGGAGTTGCTGTTTTGTTAAAGTAGGTGGGATCTTGAAATCTTGTATCATTAGAAGATGAAGCAATATTTTCAAAATGTGATTTTTCAGATTTATGGAACCCCAACCCAGCTTTATCATAAAGAGGTTTTTGACTAGCCAAAATGTGATTCAAACTTTCGGAACTTTGGGTGAATTTGGCTAAGTCTTCCTTAAGTCTTTTAACCTCTTTAATAAGCAACTCTTCATTTTGCTTAAAGCAATCCACATATGCAAGAACAGAATAGTTACTTTCAGAGCTTCTAACTTGGGCTCTTAACTGCTTATTCTCTTCAACAAGATCACAAGTAGTTTCGGCCTCTCTCACTTTTTCTTTTAGAAAACTGTTTTCAGCCTTAAGAATGATGTTTTGTTGTTCAAGTTCTTGATTTTCCAGCAAAAAACATCTTATTTTTTCAGAGAGGTGGTCTATCATAAGATGAAGATCTTCAGTGTTAGGGTTATGAAAGACTACCTGATCTATGTGGTCTGCCATGAGACATGTTTGTGACTTGGTATCGGTTTCTTCATCATCATCATCAGAGTCATTCTCCAGGTCTTCCCATGTGGCCATCAGTCCTTTCTTCTTTCCTCTTTTTGGCTTTTCCTCCTTCTTCAGCTTGGGACAATCAGATTTGAAATGCCCCAATTCCTTACAATTGTAGCAAGTTACTTTACTAAGATCTTTCTTCATTCTCCTTGTGCTGCTGCCTTTGCCTCTGAGCTTAACCATTTTTCTGAATTTTTTTGCAAATAACACAAACTCATTTTCAGAAGAGTTATCACTGGATTCATCATCCAGAGGGTTGGTCACAGAAGAAAATGCAATTCCTTTTTTTTTGTATCTTTTTTCAAATAGGTATTTTCAAAAGCAAGAAGATTTCCTCTCAAATCATCAAGTGTCATGGAGTCTAAGCTACTGCTCTCAGAAATAATTAAAGCTTTAGTTTTCCATTCTTTTGTGAGACATCTCAACACTCTTCTCACTAGCACAGAATCAGAATGTGTAATTCCCAGAGCATCTAAGCCAACGATGATGGCATTGAACCGTTCGAACAGTTCATCAATGGACTCTCCTTCCTTCATTACAAACATTTCATACTCTCTATTCAACATGTCTGTCCGAGTCTTCTTTACAATGGTGGTTCCTTCATGGGTGATTTGCAATTTGTCCCAGATTTCCTTTGCCGTTGTGCATCTTGATACCCGTCGGTACTCCTCGAAGCTTATAGCACAGTTGAGCAGATTTATTGCCTTGGCATTTAACTCTACCTTCTTCCTATCTTCTTCTGTCCATCTTGCCTCAGGTTTGAGAGAAACAACTCCTTCGGCATTTGTAACAGTTGGATATTGTGGTCCTTCCAAGATGATTTTTTATAGTCTGTAATCCACTGCTTGTATAAATATCTTCATCCTCTCCTTCCAATAGGTATAATTTTTCCCATTGAAAAGAGGGGGTCTGTTGCTTGATTGACCTTCAGTTAGATTATAAGACACTACATTTGCGCCACTATTTTCTGCCATGAGGATCTTTGCTCCAAGCTGCAAAGCTTGATCTCTTTGAGACCAAGCTCTGATACCAATTGATGGTTTCAGTGGCTAAGAGAAGGGGGGTTGAATCTTAGCCCCTTTTTGCTTGCTAACACTTGCTGGATTTAGAGGAGACTTTTCTGTTTTTAGCTCGTCCCTAGCCACGAGACATTTTCATTTTGTCTCGTCACTTGGCACGAGACATTTTTGGTTTTTGCTCCTGTGTAGTAGAAAACAGAAATGGAGTAGAAAAGAAGGAAGATTACACCCAGATATATCCTGGTTCGGCTGCTAAGTGCAGTGTAGCCTACATCCAGTCTCCATCACAATAATGATGGAATTTCACTATAATCAACCTGATTATAAACTGTAAAGTGCTAACCCAACTTACAAGGGGATTTCCACAGAATTATGAAACACAACATAGATGAACAAAGGAACTCTAAGACATCTGTGGCTTTTTCTTTTAATTTTGCACTCTCTGCCTTTTTCCGCTCTATGACTTTTTCATACAAACCTCACTGTTTGTCTTTTTTTCATGAGACTCAAGACATGACAAAATTAAACAGAAAAATACAAAACAGAATACATTGAAGGAGAAGAAAATCTGTAAGCTTAGGTAGCTCTGAGAATCCTGTGCCTTGCACTTTCAATGCTTACTTCTAACTCCTTGCTCCAACCAGTGGCTGTTCCCCCTTTTTATAGAAGAGAGAAGCCTCCACACTTGAAGCCAAAAACCCAAGCCAACTTCTTCTTCCTTCAAGAAACCGGTTCGGCCACATAGAGAGAGAAGAGATAACCATGCAAAACCCAACATGCAATTACCTCTAGTCCTTTCTTGATCATCACTCTTTATCAATCTGAGCTCTCCATCCTTGGCTTGCTCTCCAAGATGGATTTCTGGCCCTTGATGCTTCATGATGATGATGACTTCATCTGCTTCAATCTCTGCCTCAACCATCACTTCGCCACTCTAGCTACTTCCTGTGGTGGTTGAGCAGAATCAAAGACAAGCCATGCTTCAAGAATCTCCCTGGCTGGCCGTGATCTTCTTCTTCCTTTTTGAGCATGGAGAAGCCAAGATTACTTCACCAAATCTATCCAAAAATGGTGACAATCTCAGCCACAGCTCATTTTTATTTTAGTATATTTTCTTACCATCATTGTGATGGTTTTTAGGCTTGCTTTCTCTTCCTTTCGGTAGCTCATTTTTGCTTCCATGGCTGCCAATATTTTCTGAGTAATAACCGAAGAGAGAAAGAGATGAGAGAGAAGAAAGAATCTGAAGAAAAGCAATTTCAAAGTGGTTGAACTAATTAATTGAAAAAAGCTTGCTTTTGCTTCCCTTAGTTGGCGTGTAGCAATGATGCCCTTAGTCAAATCAATCTTCTCTCACTTGCTTATATTCCCAATGTTTAAATTAGCTTTGAAATCCTTTCAGGAAGTGTAATGGAATCCATTGGAAGCATTTGAGGATTTGTTTTTCTATGCTTCATGGATTCGGACATAGCATGAGGAACACTCATGGAATTGGGCTTGGTTGCAATAATCAATGAGTTTCTTGGCTCAATAATAACATTTGCTTTCCTGATAAAATTTGGAATATGCATGAAATACATGGGAAAGCATGTAACACACTTGGACTTAGAGCAATCAAAATCATTTGGGCCCAAGTAACATAAAGAATCAAATCAACCATATTCATCATATAATTTTTAAAACCAAAGGCTGAGAGTAGTTGGGCTTGCACCAGAAATTTGTTTTCGGCCCAATATTAAAACCTGTAACAAAATTATTTAATCAATATATATTGAATAAAAAATTCAGATTAATAATTTTGCAATTAATTAATTTTAATAATGTTTAGTCATCACAAATATTAATTTAGAGTTTTCCAAACTCATCAAATTCAATTGTATTTCAAATAGATCTTTAAATGATTATTCAATTATAATCTTAATTTTTATTTGTTTCTTGGTTGTGAATTTACTTGGCAGGTGTGGTGTACTTGGCAGACGTGTGTAAATAGAGCGTGGGCTATCCCAAAGACAGTCAAAGAACAGTTTGAAAGTTGGATTGAAGTGCCTGGAAGTAGCTCTGAAAAGAAGAAGTGGTTGATAGGGTTCTTTCACTTCTTTGCTGTTCTGAAACATTTGGCTACAACGAAATAGTAGAGTTTTCCAGAGATCTGAGACAGGCGTTGATGGCATCAAGAATATGTCGTTTATGAGCTATAGGGAATGGTGTGGTGTTGATCCGTTTGGTTGTTGATGGCACTACCGAATATGACAACGAATTATACCTATGTCTTTAATTTAGCTTCACTGTTGCTTTTTTGTTACAACTTGCTCCACTTAGTGTGTTGAGTTTTTTCTCTTCAAAAAAATAAAAAAAAATAAAAATTCTCTTACAATGGTGAATTATATATTTAAATTTAATGTGTTGAATCAATTTGGTAAACTTTAAAACAAAAATAGTTTGATTATTTATATTTAAAAAAACTATTAAAATGTTCTATTTTGATTTAATTATTAAAAATCTCATGTCATTCAAAATTTAAAGAATATTATTTTAAAATTATTTTTTTTTGTAAAATTATTTATTTCTTGTCATATTTCTAACAAACTTTTAAAATAATTTTATTTATAAATTTTATTTCAATATAAATGCATGGCCTAAATGCATTATATATTTTTTATGTTAATTTTTTTTTGGTTAGCCTAATTTTTTTTTAAAACTCTGCTATTGTGAGTTTCCAATTTTTGATTATTGATTATTCAATATTTTTTTTATAAATCGTAATTATCTATCGTGCTACGCATTGCTATACTCTCCTACCGTCATACCTCTACATTGATACACTTTTTTTTTTTTTGGTAATTTCTACATTAATACACTGTCTGCTGAGCTTAGTAGTAGTACCGTGATGAATAATGCTAGAGGAGTTGAGGAATTCTATCACCCCGTTTCGTTTGGTTTCGTTGACGAAATCTTTGGACGTTAGGCCCGTTTGAATGAAGACATACTCTCTCTACATTCTATTTTTTTTCCGTTTTTCTTGGGTCAAAATTCTTATATTGAGAGGTGAGTCACCTTGATTAAATTACTAACCTAATATTTGATTCATCATCTTCTCATGGGTTGGATGAATTTGCTCCTGGAATTGTTAGAATTAATTTTCCAAATGATATCTTTGGACGATGTCATGAATTGTCGTGCCACATGCCGCTCTTGGCGAAAGGCCGCTGACGCCATATTTTCCTCTCAGCTTCCATTGATGCTCTCTCTTTCATTTGGGTATCCCAACGACTTGGGAAGCTTATCCGCCCCATGGAGCAACTATGATTCCACTGTGCTCACTGAAAAATGGCCGCAAGAAATCGACAATTACTATAATAGCATTTACTCGGTGCAAGGTTGGTTGGTGTTCAATATATTTCATTATGAGTCGGTCAAGGGCCAAACTTTATTCTCTGAGCTTTCATTCTTCAACCCGTTTTCTCGAGCCAGATTCAAGCTTCCAAAACTGTTCTTGTATTCTGGAGGGCGGTGTTATTATCAACTTCGTCTTGCATTCAATTCTGCACCACCGGGGTCTGAGGAGTTCGTTGTTGCTTTCTTGGTTGTGTTTAGCTATCAAGAAAACGTGCACAACTTAACCGGATCAGAAGATACGAAGCAAAGGCTAGCTTTTATCAGATTCAAGCAAGGATCATGGATTGAATCCATTGAAACCGATGAATTATTTTATGATATTGAAGTTCATGACAATAATAAACTATATGGTCTTACCTTCAAACATGGAACAAGCGTTGTGTTCGTGTTTACCCTGGGAGATAATCATCGTGATGATCATATCGTTGAACGATTGGTTATGCTAAATACCATAGAAGGCATTGCTTTTAGCGAACTTCGTGTTAGTGATGAATTCTTCAAACGACGTCATCAGATGGTAATGGACACTAGGACTGGGGAGTTGTTGCTAGTTTGTCACGAGGGAAATAGACGTTTCGACTCATTAGTTCTCCACTCATCACTTCGTACAAAAGGGTTTAGTGTTTTTAAATTGGACAGAAGCAATCTTAAATGGTGTGAGGTTTTTGATATTGGTGATCGTTTCTTGTTCTGGAATTTCGCCCAGGTAAGTTTTGTGTCTGCTAAGGGACTCAGAGTTGAAGAACGGTTTAAGAGGGGCAATTGCATCTTTTTCTGCCATGCAAATATTTACGGGCTATATCAATTTAGTGAATTAAAAAAATATGATATAGGAGTCTTCTTCTTGGCTGATAGAACCATTAGCCATTTTCTAGTTAGTTGTTTGCCGAATACACATTGGAACATGTGGTTCAGTCCTGCTCCTTAATTATTTTGATAAGAAATTAAAGTTTTTTATTGCATTCTCTTATTATTTTTGTTATTTTATTACGTGAAGAAATTTATGTTACTATTTGTTATCTAATCTTAATTTTAATTTGATAAACAATTTATTATTATGATGTTCATTTGATCTTGATTTAATCTTGGGAAATAGAAGATCAATAATTAAAATTAAGAGAAAAAATTACTTATTGGTTAAAACTTTTTGTTGTAAATCACATCTTTTTTTACTGAAGATATCATAAAAACAAGATACATTTTAATACCATTCAAATAACATTGATTTATCAAATGTGGCAAATTAATGTGCTAAATTAGTATGTTAGTATCGCATTCCATCGATTCAATCTACCTGTCGAAAATGTCTACAATTTTCAGAAACAATTAATTATTGTATTTTTTATTGTGTAAAATTGGTAAAAAATGGGCTTACCAGCTACTAGAAAAAGGACACCGAAGACCCTAATTTTTATGTTGAGTGAAACTTGATTTTTATGACCTTCATTTTGCGTACCCAACCCAATAGTTCCTCTCAGAGAATGATGATGGTAATTTTGAGCTGGTCCTTATGGAAGGCTGAGAACAGGTTCATCTTTGATAATGTATCAACTAGTGTGGAAGAGATAATGACGTCGACTTTGAAGTTGTAGAAAGAGCTTCAACAAATTCTCACTTTCTAATTGATCAACAATTTACCTTTTATTTCTCTTATTAGAATATTATATGATGTTACCTCTATAGTAGAGCGTTGAAAGTTTTCGATTTCTTTTATTTATCCCATATATGAACACCTATATATTTATTTTATTTCATAAATGGAATTATCTTACTTTAAAAAAAATGAAAATGAGTTGAAAGAATACCGCAAATAAACGTTAAATTTAAGTTAAAATTTTATAAGTTAATTTGACTTCGACTTTAAATTTAGGAATCTAAATTAAGTATTAATTTGGACAATTTATTTTTAATCGTATAAAATCTCACAAAAGTATATTACATCTTGATTATTAAAGTAGTGTTTAGTTTTTATTTTAAGAGAAATCTATAAAGACACAATCATTTACAATCATTTAATTCTTCATATACAAATACAAAAGGATAAAAATTTGTGTCCAAGGATAAAGGGATACAAATTTTGTGTTAAATATAGCAGAAGAAGAACAACAAAAGAGACATTGATATAAGGGGGTTTGATGGTGATGGGTTGGAAATTAAGCGTGAAATAAGTAAGGTTAAAATTAGTAATTTTGAATTTTTGAAAATTTTTATTTAAATTTTAATTAATTTTGTCAACCGAATTTTTTTTTATGAGTATAAAGTTATTTTTTTAATAAATTTTCATTGTTTTGAATCTTTATGATAAATATGATCATTTAATCTTAATAAAAATAAATACTTAATAAAATATTTTGAATTAATATATTTTTACTCTTTTAATATTTCACAATTTTTTGGTTAGAATAATTTAAAATAACAATATAAAAAAATCACTATTCATTGAATTAAAAAAATAGAGAATAATAAAATGATTAAATTGCTATAATTTGTTGGGAGGTAAAAAGGAGAGTTGAAATGCCATAAAAGTCCCTTTCCCTCTCCAAAGCTTAACAAGTGACATCCCTGTTCAATCAGAGGTCGGTGACGCGCCTCTGAAAGAATTAAAACGAATCTCCATTCTGCGTTTCAAGTGAGAAGAGAAAGAGTTAGAAGAAGAGGCTCCATAACCATAAACCCTAGAAATTCAAAAATTTATCAAATTCAACGCGCATGATCCCACTCTCGAACCCTAATCCCCAACGCTGAAGCTGCCAAATGGGTCGACCCGAACCATGCGTCCTCTTCGCTCAGACCTTCGTTCACCCTCAGCTCGATGAGTACGTCGACGAGGTAAAATGCCCACATTCTGCTCAGTCCATATTGTTTGTTTTCAATTGCAGTGTTAAGGTGAAAATTTTTAATGAAAAATTTGGTAAAGCTTGGAGCTTGGTTTGGTGGTAGTTACTTACTGCTCTTCAATTTCAAGCTTTAGCTACAATGAACTTCGAGATGAGTGTTTACTAGGTAAATTTTTTTTATGGGTTTCAATAAAAATTGTTCCTTGCAGGTGATTTTCTCAGAGCCCATTGTCATCACTGCTTGTGAGTTCCTAGAACAGAGTGCTTCATCAGTTGCCCAATCAGTAGCACTTGTTGGGTATGTGTTTCCCCTCTTTTTTGGTGCATTTGCTTTCGTTTAGTTGCTTGAAGTGATTTGAAGACTACTATATATACGTGCTTGATGATTCTCAGATCATTATTTAAAACGTGAAAAGTTTTTGAATAGTATCTTTTAGGCACTAAAATGGTTGTTTAACGATATGTGAACTTCTTGTAACCTCCACTACATTAGACATGTCAGATAATGATTTGCATTCTTATAACATGTTAAGCATAGTAACAATTAATCTGAAGATGAAAATTTAACATTGATTGTGGATGCCTGTTCATGCCTTGCACTTCTCTAATGTAGTGAAAGTGTTTGTTTATTTGGTTACTCCCAAGGGTTGGTTGTATTTATGATTTTTTATGACGTAGATTAATAGATTTTGAAATCAATTACTAAGTGCTGGCAATATCATATCTTTCTTATACCAGAGCCACTTTACCTCCTTCGTTTGCGATAGAGGTGTTTGTTCACTGTGAGGGAGAGACAAGGTTCAGAAGACTTTGTCAGCCTTTTCTCTATTCACACTCTTCATCAAATGTGTTGGAAGTAGAGGTAATTATTGCATTTTACATATGTTCTTGCTGTTATTAACAATATCCAGTTTCTGATTCCTCCGACTGTTTGAAGATTTAATATTCAATAAGCTTCTGGCTATCTCTGTTGCACATAATGCTGTTATCTCTTGTTTCCTCTCTCGTTTATTTTATATGCTATTTTCACTATGCAATTCTTATATCTTCGATTTACTATTTACAAGTAGATATTAAAAAACATAGTAGCTCCCAATATTGCACTCCGAGATAAACTTCTAGCTCAAAATTATTTTCTATGGTCTAAAGAGAGCTAAAAAATCTAAGAAAATATTTGGAGAATCATGGGTTTGACCTATGGACCTGCATTAGTTTCCAGCTTTGCACTCACTGGGTAAATTAGTGGTTTTGGCTTGCATAAGGAATCTAATAATTCTATGCCAGTCCTTAGTTTTGTTGTGGTGCTTTGGTATATTTGGTTGGAAGTAATTCTAGGGTTTTTAATTATGCCTTTCCTACTATTGATTTTGTATAGGATAGGTTACTGTTTCCATTTGATGCTCAACACATGTTTCATTTAATGGTATTCCTTTATTGACGTTCATATGTAATAGGGATTGACATTCATTTTTATACAGTTAATACTTTAGGTTTTAACTATGTCTTGTGTATCTATTTAATGATGACTGATCCTCGTTTCCACATTATCCTCTCTTTATATATATATTTTAGAGAAAGGAAGATGAACAATACAAAATATATATATATATTTATTTTAGAGAAAGAAGAAGAAGAAAACAAAGTAAAAAAAAAAAGAACTAGGAAAAGAAGACATAAAGAAAGAAAGCTAACAAAATATTCAACACATAAGTTTTACTGATTAATATTAATGTACAAATTTGATTATTGATTTAAGATTTGGTAATCATGGCTAACTTGTTTTCTTTTGATATATGTATATGCATAATCAGTGGTTTTCTTTAACTTTTGAATATTTTATACTGATGAATTGGTCTCCTGATACATGTTAGTGATTTGCCCAAGCTTGCAATCTTGCACCATAATTGTTTTTCTATTGAAAACATTTATGCTGAAATTACTGCTTCATTACTGTTTTCTTTTGCTCAGGCTGTTGTTACTAGTCATCTAGTTGTTAGGGGTAGCTACCGCAGTTTGAGCTTGGTTATATATGGTAACACAGCTGAGGACCTGGGCCAGTTTAACATTGAGTTTGGTGACAATGCATTGACTGATCTGGCTGATTCTGAGGAGGGAAAGCTTGAAGACCTTCCAGTTGCATTACATCCTACTAATTTTACTATTGAAGATTCAAGTTCTTTGAATGTATTGTCCATCCCAGTTCCCGCAGCAGATATTTCTGTTGAAGTCAAACTGTTTCTACAGTTGATGTTAAAGATTTTAGAGTTTTCTGAGCTTGGGGATGCTGGACATAAGGTTGTAAGTACTGTAGTATCAGCAATCGCTTCTTACATTTCTAGTGACATATGTGAATCAATCAGTGGGAGATATCAGACACGAAATAGACCTGATAAGTTTGAAGAGTTGCACGGTGTTGTCAATGAGGCAAGAAAAGAACTTCTTGAGGTTTATAAGGTTCTTCAGCAAAAAATAGGGAGTGAATCTTCCGAATATTCAGCAGAGGGCAATGGCCTTGAAATGGGAACTGAAATTTCTGATTCCAAAGTGTTGGTAGATATGTTTAATCATTACTTTCAGTTTAAAAGGCAATCTTTGCTTACGGGAGATCACTTTGTATCTCGGGTGACGTACCATTTTCTTCTCACATTCTAAGACAAAAAGAAATCTTTTCACTCATGTTATTTTTCTTCCGCTCTCCTTGCATACCTTCTTTATTTATTCCTGGAATCTTATTTTTCCATATACTTTACTGCAGAGTGAGCATACCCTGTTAGGATTGAGCATGGCTCATTTGCTATGCTCTGGTAGGGAGAGCTGCTTTCATTTTGTTAATAGTGGGGGAATGGAACAGCTTGCAAAATTTTTCTCTAAGGATGGGCAAAACTCTACTACTATCATGCTCCTGCTTCTTGGTGTTGTGGAGCGGGCCGCTAGGTTTTCAGTTGGATGTGAAGGTTTCTTAGGTTGGTGGCCTCGGGAAGATGAAAATATTCCGTCTGGAACCAGTGAAGGTTATAGCCAATTGTTAAAGTTGATACTGTCCAAACCTCGTCATGATGTTGCTTCTCTTGCGACCTATTTGCTTCATCGCTTACGCTTTTATGAAGTTACTTCAAGATATGAGGTATTGCTTTCTCTGTATGTGCTTGGTCTGGAAACTTCTAGTTTTTGTCTTTTGTTTTTGCGTTCAGAACTTCATTATTATCATGTGGTAATTTGATCTTCGCCAGTCTGCAGTTCTGTCTGTGCTGGAAAACATCAGTACGGCTGGTAGGGTTACAGATGTTACATTGAATATGCTCACCTCTGCTGAAATTTTCCTCAGAAAGCTCCTGGTCAGTTTAATTCAATTGATTGTGGTATTTGTAGCATTCTAAATGAATAGTGCACATGATTTTGTTTTACTTCTTCCTTGCAACTTAGACAGCTTTATTCTTTGAGCAATAATCTGCATCTTGAAATAAAATTCCTTGTTAATATTTATTGACAAGTACCAATACAGAAATTGATAAATTCACGTGGTCCAATTGAAGATCCTTCTCCACTGGCCTGTGCAAGCAGATCAATGATTTTTGGTCAAACAGATGGATTACTATCATATAAAACAACTTCTGCCTTGATCAACTCTTCAAGTTGTTGCTTTGCAGATTGGGATATTGACTCGCATTTATTGGGACTTTTGAAGGTATTCCACTTAACTTTGACGAGAAGCTGCCGAAAGTTTTATGTACTCATGTTTTGCATAGAGTTTTTTTAATTATTTTTTTTAACATCGCTCAATTATTTGTACTCGTGCTCATAATATCTGTATTTACATGTTTTCCTGGATGCAGGAGCGGGGTTTTGTTTCTTTATCAACTGCACTGTTGTCATCATCTGTATTGCGCACAGAAAAGGGACATGTCATGGAAATATTCATGGATGTTACCTCTTCAGTTGAGGCTGTGATACTTTCATTACTTTTTTGCCGTTCAGGTTGGCTATAATTAGTATCAATTTAAAATTCTCATGCATGTATAAGACACACATTGTTGGATCCATTATCACAATGGAAACAAAATATCAAGTAACTTGACTAACTTTCTGCTCCATTGTAGGCTTGATATATCTATTACAGGATCCTGAACTTTCTAGTACTTTAATCCATGCCCTCAGGGGTGGTCATCGTGGCAACAAGGAAGATTGCGTTCCTCTTCGATATGCTTCCGTTTTGATTTCAAAGGGTTTCTTTTGTAGTCCACTGGAGATAGGAATGATAGTGGGGATGCATTTAAAAGTGGTCAGTTGTTCTCTCTCAAACAACTCCGTCTATGTTTTACCTTCTCCCTCCTCATTCTGCTGCTCCCATTCCCCCATCGATGTTTTGATTACTGATTTGTATCTGTGACAATTTTTATAATTGGTCAGGTTAAAGCCATTGATTCTTTGCTTTCTTCAAATCCTCAGTCAGAAGAGTTCTTATGGGTTGTGTGGGAACTCTCTGCTCTGTCAAGGTTGACATTGCCCTTTCCTTGTCTGAATTGAATCTTAAGTATTTTAAACAAGGTCTGATTGAAATATGCGGATGGTTGTAGGTCTGATTGTGGACGGCAGGCTTTGTTGGCTTTGGCAAATTTCCCTGAGGTATGGTTTACTTATCCTCTAACAATCCACAAAATACAGTATCAGGAAGTGTATTGTTTTTTGCACCTTTCTCTGACATGAGAATAGTATACGAAGGAAAAGGTGTAGAAATGCACATGTTTGGCTCCCCTCCCTGTCATCTAAAGGAAGTGTTTTTTGTAATTGTACTTCTACCCAAAGGTTTCTGAAGTTTTTCATAGGTTTCAGTTTTATCTATGATATACCGAATATGTTTATTTGTCCATTAGATCAATGCTAGATTGTAGTTATTGACGTTAGTTGTTAATACTGTTAGTGGCAAGTTCTGTTATATAGGTACCTAGAGTTTTATTGTTTGTGATATTTAGATGTTGTAGCATATGAAATCTTGCTTGTTTTCAGGCACTTTTTTATAGGATGACTGTTTCTTTGGTTTTTTGTAGGCTATTTCTTTGTTGATTGAAGCACTGAGTTCTGTAAAGGAAACTGAATCTGTTGTAAAAAACAGTGGTAAATATCCAATTCACTCAATTGTAGTCTCATTCTTCCTTATGCACATTATTTGCTGATTTTTTCCCCTCCCCTTTTTAGTGATCTGACCTGCTTGTTCTCACTCTGTTGAATTCAGGATCATCGCCAGTAAATCTGACATTAATTCACTCAGCTGCGGAGATTATTGAAGTCATTGTTACAGATTCTACAGCATCATCTTTAGGTTCTTGGATTGGACATGCCATGGAGCTTCATAGGGCTTTGCATTCCTCCTCTCCAGGGTCCAACAGAAAAGATGCTCCCTCACGGCTAGTGGAATGGATAGATGCTGGTGTAGTATACCATAAACATGGGGGTATTGGTCTCCTACGCTATGCTGCTGTATTGGCTTCTGGAGGGGATGCCCAGTTGACTTCAACTAGCATCCTAGTGTCAGATCTAACTGATGTTGAAAATGTTGTTGGAGAGTCTTCCATTGGCTCTGAGATTAATGTTATGGAGAATCTGGGGAAGTTTATATCTGAAAAATCTTTTGATGGTGTTACTCTTCGAGATTCTTCGTTGGCGCAATTGACAACGGCACTCAGGATTTTATCTTCCATTTCTGAGAACCCTGTATGTTACAGTCTATTTTGAATTGTTTCACTGATAATAGTTAATGCTTTCCTAAAGTAGTTTTGACTTGTGCAGACTGTTGCTGCAACTCTCTATGATGAAGGTGCTGTAATAGTTATCTTTGCTATTTTAGTGAACTGCAGATTCATGCTGGAGAGATCCTCAAACAGTTATGGTAAAGTCAATTACAATGCTCAATATTTGAAGTTGCTTATATGATTATGTTAGCATACTTGAGAGACAACCCTCTAAAAGAATTGTGTGCCTTGCTCTTGCTCCATACCCTACTACATTTTCAGTTATTTTTGTTTCTTGTTTCGTTTAATATCTACCTCTTCCTCTTAGTTCTTGCATTCTTAAAAAAATTATATCTGTATCTTTTCTTTCTACTCTTTCCAAAGTTGCTCCATGTAATTTTCCTTTCTTCTGAACAGATTACCTTGTAGATGAGGGTACAGAATGCAATGCTACATCTGATTTACTATTGGAACGTAATCGTGAGCTTAGCATAGTTGATCTTTTGGTTCCTTCTCTGATGCTACTGATCGAACTCCTACAGAAATTACAGGTGTGACTTTTAGATGTCCCATCTCTTCTCTCTATACTAGTTTTTATGTAGTCACTATTCTGTCAGAAACTTGGAGTTATTTATGTTTAAAATGTGAGCATGTTATGTATCCAACTGTTACTGACCAAGAAATTGCCTTAAGAACTTTAATTATTTTCAAGGTTTTACATTGGTTATTGCGTGTTGAACTGTTGATTGGGGATTGCATCTTGAGCATACATGCAGCTTTAGCTTAGTGGGGTCTCTGAGTTTCTTGCTAGGAATATGTACTAAGTACTATGCTCAATTTGTGGGAAGGTATTGAATTGTTTGAGTGAGTTTTTGTTTTATTACTTGCCTTTATGTGTAATTTTCTTTGCCTTGGCTGGGATTATCAAAGGATAAGAATAGGTTGTGGACAATGGTACCTGCAGTTATTGCTGGATATTGAATACCTTCCATTATGCTTCTGGAATTATATGTATCATTTACAACCTTTTGAATTTTGATTTTCAAATGGATGAGACCAAACTTTGATGTTTGTTACAATGCTGATGTAATATATATCAAAATTAGAATGTTGTCTTATATGTGGTGCTTGTCTTTGTATCACATTTGTTTTATTCATTGATTGTTTTTTATGACATTGTGTTTTACCCTCTTAGGTATGATACTTTGATCAAACATTGTTTCGTCCTTGTTTTGTCTGATGGAGTAGCAGTGCCTTGTGTATTGTTAGTTATTAGTCAGTATTCTTGATGGATTTTGTTTGCAATTTTATAGGAAGCAAAGGAGCAGCACCGTAATACAAAACTAATGAATGCTCTTTTACGATTACACAGAGAAATCAGGTATTGTCAGCTTCCTTTCTATTTGCATCTGTTGTGGGGTCATGCTATCTTTAAGTTGATCAAATTCTTCTGGTTGCAGCCCCAAGCTAGCTGCTTGTGCAGCAGACTTGTCATCTCCATATCCTAATTATGCTATTGGTTATGGAGCTGTCTGTCATCTTATTGCGTCTACCCTTGCCTTTTGGCCGGTATATGGATGGAGTCCAGGTCTTTTTCACACCCTTCTCACGAGCGTCCAAGCTAGTTCAGTGTTGACTCTTGGTCCAAAGGAAACATGTAGTTTGCTCTATCTTTTGGTATGTTCATTTCATTCAAAGTGTTTCTTTTCTTTACATGTTCCGTGTAACACTTCTCATTTCAGTGCCCATAAATATTTTATTTTGTTTTATTGTTTTTTTTTTTAATTAATAACAAAGGAAATAGTTTCATTAAGGTATTGAGAGAACAATATAAAAGAGTGGAGGAAAAGAATTCCTCCCAGAACTACAGAAATACAAAAAATACAAGCTTGAATGAACTGCTGCTTTCCAACCGGCTCATCATGTCTGAGAGGGAACTTCAGTGCTCATAGTTAATTATTTGAACTGCAAACAATAACATCATTGAACGTAAAATTTATTTATCTCTTCTTATATGTTTCCTATTGCAAGAGTGATTTATTCCCTGAGGAGAATATGTGGCTTTGGACTAGTGGAATGCCTTTGTTGAGTGCACGAAGAATGTTGTCTGTTGGAACCCTATTTGGGCCCCAGAAGGAGAGACATGTCAACTGGTATCTGGAACCTGCACACCTTGAGAAGCTGGTTTGCCAATTTGGACATCACATTGATGAAATTGCTGAGATTATACAGCATTATGCTGTTTCTGTATGTACTTTCTGCCGATATGGCAATGTTATGAATTTTAATTTTCTTCCATCTTTTATCTGGCGGTGAGATATGATGGTGAGTTTATGTAAGTGCTCGTTTTCTTGTGTCGTTCTGTTTCCTTGACAGGCATTAGTGGTCATTCAAGATCTATTGCGCGTCTTTGTAACTCGCATTGCATGCCAAAATCCAGATTATGCGTCTCGGCTAATACGCCCAGTATTGTCATCAATTAATCACCATATTTCCGAATCATCCTCTCCATCTGATACCGATGCATTTAAGGTAAGGATTCCTTGATGTTTGCCCCCCAGTTTGGTTCATAGTTCATCTAGTTTTTTTATACGATTAGTATGTTTTCTATTTTGATGTTATACTGTCTATTTCTACACTATTTTCAGGTTTTGAGGCTCCTTGATTTTCTTGTCAGTCTATTGGAGCATCCATTTGGCAAGGTCAGTGATTTATTTTACTATATTTTTCTTTGTATTTCCTTCTTATTTTCATCAGGATCATTGTTTTGGTATTGCTAACTATTGGTGATTCAATTTTACATAATATGCATCTGATATCCATTTTTTCTATTTTAGGGCCTATTATTGAGGGAGGGCACCCTTCAGATTATAACCAAAGTATTGGAGAGATGTTTTGTTAGTGTTGATGCCGATATAAGGCAGACTCTGGATAGTAGTTCTGCAAAGTGCAATTTTAATTCGTTTAGTTGTTGTTTCCCAGTATTCAAGTTTATTATGCTTCTTTTTCATTCTGAAGCTCCTCGTCATCACCCACGAAGGCATGACATGTGAGTACTGTATTTTCTTGTTTCTTAAATTCTACTCGTTGTTGGCTGTTAAGTAACAAAGTTTCTGGTTGTTTGGCAGTAAAAGTTGTGGAAAATTGAGCGATGTTGATTGTGCCTTGATATTACGTTACCTTTTGAAGGGCTGTGAGGTGAGACTTTGATCCTTTTGATATATACTTGTAAATATGTTATAATTTCTGTATTGATGATGAGATCCTTGTTCTCTTCATATAAAGAAGTGCTTGACCTTCTGCAGAATTATATAGCTTAAAATGTTGTTTGCTTTTGTTGCTTCGTTGATGCTAAGTTCATTCTGTTGTTTGAAGGTCCTGCCTGTTGGAAAAGAGTTACTGGCTTGTCTTACAGCTTTCAAAGAATTAGCTTCTTGTACTCAAGGTCAAATGGCAATTGGAGCTTCTCTTTCTGGCATCCACTCTCAAGCTCATGAACTTGAATCGCGCAATGATGATAATGTTGTGAATTGTAATGATCATAGTGTTGCAGAATGGAAAAAACGCCCCCCATTACTAAGCTGTTGGATGAAGTTGTTGAGATCAATCAACACAAAGGATGATTTGTCAACTGGTGCTGTTGATGGTGTTTATATGCTATCTCTTGGGTCTCTGCAGTTTTGCATTGAAGGAGACAGGTAAGATTTTTCCCCCCCGTTTCTGATTGCTGCTTCTGATTACTTATACGTTTGTGATCATTTGCAATTAATTTTGTAAAAAACTTCTATGCTTGTATCAATCGAATTCTAAGTTAATGTAACTCAAGAATGTAGCAGTTGAAAATTGAAATAATTAAAGCCTTGTTATTTGACCATTGGTTTCCGTTTTTTTTTTTTGTAAAGAATGTGTCACTGATGGTTTGCAGGAGATAGTGTTTGGTTTGATTGACTAAAGACTAAATTTGGGTTGCAATTGAAATTTTTTGATCAGTTGTGTGTATATGTTGATATCCAAAAGTTTGAATTATTGAAAACATAAATATGTTAAAGGACATTGGGAATCGGCCTATTCTCATATTTGCGGTCTCCTGGTGTTTAGCAAATGATGTAGGTGTTTATTTATTAGATATTCATATCTTGGATGCTTGTTATTTACATTGCTCAAGCCAGAGTCACTGTTTTTGTATGGGATAATATGGAAGAATAAACTTATAGTTACTTTGTTGCTTAGTTTGAATGCGGAGAGAGTTGCCGTGTTGAAGTACCTCTATGGGCTTTCTGATGATATGACAAGATCAGCCGATTTTCCTGAAGAAAATATTAATTACATTCTTGAATTTGGTACTTTGTTAAGTTCGAAGGTTGCTATGGATGACGGTTTAGTTACGCCTCACTTGCAAATTCCACTCTATCAGGTATCAATCTACTATCTATTCACGTAGACCTTCCCATCTCAGTTTTTAACCTGGATTCATTTTTTTAATGGTTGCTGTTCATCTGTGATGTTAAGGTTTCCGAACTGGTTAAGTCATTGTCATCAGTATTGCAAAGATCAGCAAGTTCCATGGTGGTGGATGAACTTGTTTTGCCCCAAAATGATGCTTTAAGTTTTGCAGAGACACGTCAAATGCTAGAGAACAGTGTTGAAATGATTGATGATCATCTATACAATGGAGGACTTGGGGACAAATTCCTCTGGGAATGTCCGGAAACATTACCTGATAGATTAACGCAGACAAACCTTGCAACTAAAAGGAAAATCTCATCCATGGATGGGCCAGTAAGGCGTGCCAGAGGAGAAAGTTTCCAGGCTGATAACTCTTCTCAAAGTACATTTTCACGTGGTGTATCACAGTCTAATGTTCCTTCAGGTCCTACACGTAGGGATGCCTTCCGACAGCGCAAGCCGAATACCAGTAGACCCCCATCTATGCATGTGGATGACTACGTGGCCAGAGAGAGGAATGTTGATGGGGTTACTAATGTAATAGCGGTGCCACGAGCAGGATCAACTGGCGGAAGACCTCCATCAATTCATGTAGATGAATTCATGGCAAGGCAAAGGGAACGCCAAAACCCTTCTGCAGCAGTAGTGGGAGAGGCTGTGGGACATCTGAAAAATGCATCTCCTGTTAAACCTGCAGATGGGGAAAAGTTAAACAAATCCAAGCAATTAAAGACTGATCTTAACGATGATCTTCAAGAGCTTGATATAGTTTTTGAGGTGGAGGAATCCGAGCATGACGACAAATTGCCATTCCCTCAACCTGATGATGACTTACCACAGGCTGCCCCTGTTATTGTTGAGCAGAGTTCTCCTCACTCGATCGTTGAAGAGACAGAAAGCGACGCTGTTGATAGTAGTCAATTTTCTCGTATGGGTACCCCGTTAGGATCTAATGTGGATGAAAATGGCCAAAGTGAATTTTCTTCAAAGATGTCTGTTTCTCGCCCTGATATTTTAGCTCGCGAATCTAGTGTTTCTTCAGACAGGAAGTATGTTGAGCAGTCCGACGACCTAAAGAATGTTGTTCCAGCCAAGTCATCTGGCGGATATGATTCTTCAATGGCACACAGTTCTGGTTTTCCGGGGCCACTTTATAATAATCCATCCATATCACCTCTGCAATTACCAGCCGATTCAAGGATGGCTTCCCAGAATTTCTTCATGAAGAACAGCCCACAACATGGCGGTAATGCTTCAGGTTCTCAAGGACTGTATGATCAGAGGTTTTTGCCTAACCAACCACCTCTACCACCCATGCCACCACCACCAACAATCTCGCCCGTTATATCACATGCTCCAGATTCTGTTCCTGGACAGTCGTCCCCATTTGTTAATTCTCCTGCAGGCACACAGCGTCCAGTGGCATTCCAAGTGAGGAACTTTGCATCCCTTATTTTTGTCTATTTCTGGCATCCGCTTTGGTGTTTTGAATTTCTCTTTCTTTTACCCTTCATGTTTATCATATCATTGTTATGATTCTTTAGGTTCAGACGGATTATTCATCTCCATTCAACAATGGTTCAACTTCAACATCATCAGGACCTTCTGTTCCGATACCAGATATGAAGTATTCTAGGACTTCTGTTTCTTCTCCTGGAGGACCTAATCGACTTGCTCCCCCACTTCCGCCCACACCTCCTCCTTTTGCATCTAGCCCATATAATTTACCATCCGTTAAAACCTCCTCCGCATATGGTCAGACAAGTATTGGTACCGCTGAACTTCCCCAGGCCTCCAATGCACCTTTGGGTGCCAGATCGTCGCCCTATCCACCAAACCCTATGATGCTGCCTTTGGGATTCAATAGGCCAGCTTCTATGCCATTAAACCCTTATGGTAACAGCCCAAGTCATCAACAGAGTGAGAACCAGCCAAGCATCTTGCAAAGCGTCTCTGTTCCTGCAGCTTCCTTTTCATCAATGCATGCTGTTACTCAATTGCAGCCGTTGCAGCCTCCTCAGCTTCCACGCCCTCCACAACCACCTCAGCAACTCCTTAGGCCACCTGTTCAAGCTTTACAGCAGTTGGAGCAAGGGATGCCAATGCCAACCAATGTTCAAATGCATCAATTACAGATGCTGCAGCAGTCTCAGGTTTCGTCGATACAGACTTATTATCAAAACCAGCACCAAGAGTTTCCACATGCACCACAGCAGCAGCATCAGCCAGCTGAATTTACTCAACACCGCGATGCTCAAGCACAGCAGCAGTCAGATCCTGGAATGTCATTACACGAGTATTTCAAATCGCCGGAAGCAATTCAGGTATTTGCTATGCATGGTGTTCTTTCTTACTATTGTTCTTGTTTTCGAGCACACGTCACACACTACTTTCTATTGATGATGCTGATATATAAACTTGATTTATCTTTTTATTCTTACCATCTTACTCTTTTGACTTGGCAGTCTTTGTTGAGTGACCGCGACAAACTTTGCCAACTTTTGGAGCAGCATCCGAAGTTAATGCAGATGTTACAGGTAACAAGATTTAGTCCTTTTTTGGGTATTACCATATTAGAACTATAAGATCCCTAAACCTCGAGTATGTGTTCGCGACACGAGTTGCACTTTTTTTAAAGGTTTGGGGAGAGGGGGTTAAATTGCACATGCCTTATAATGATGGGGACAGAATGCAATTAAACCAAAATTATTTATCAGCATTCAAATTGGTTTCTTTTCTTCTGCAGGAAAGACTGGGCCAGCTGTAGCAGCGTGATGGCAAAGTAGAACTAAAGAAGCATGATTTCTTGCACTATTCTTATCTGTAAATGTTCTTCATTATTGATTACTAATGAGCTTGTGCTGATGTTTGTGCCTCAGCCATTGAAATTTTGTGTTAATATGTACTTTATTAACGTGCCTTTAACTTCTTAGTCAATGCGCCAATGGTCCTTATGTTGATTTGTGGCGCAATCATGGTGCTGTTGTACTTCTATTGTACAGTTGCATTATTAGTTCTTGATATCATTTCCTTACAATGTGTATAGTTATTTCCTTCTCCTTTTACTAAATTATATTCAAGTTTAAGTGCTAATTTTATTGGGAAAATTCGTTAGTTAGATTGGCCATTGTTAATTGAGCTACAAGTTCTCTATGCTAATCTTCATTAGTATATTATTTTTGAAGATCATTAGTATATTAACTCGCTAAAGATTAGTTGATATTTTCTTATGGTGGATTTTTCTTTGCTTTAAAATTTTAATGGCTTAAATATATTGAAGATTTGGAAAGATAATCATTCCATGGAGTGTGTAGCTCAAGTGGTGTGTAATTAATGTGATTTATTGTTAATTTTTAATTATACATTTCACTCAATCTCTTAAATATCTTTGGGAGGAATTATATAATACACAAAGAATAATCACATAAGTCAACAATATTTGATAGCAAATTATATCATCCTTATTCCTTCTTTTTCCTTTTTGGATTTGACTCTGACATATTTACCTGGTTAATGACAACAATTTGCTAAATTCTTGCAATTTTTGTTATGATATAAATTGAGTGAAATAAATGCTTCCTATTGTTATGATATTGTTTTTTCCCCATCCTACATTATATTTTGACAACAATGAAGCAATAATGATGGTTCTTTTGCTTCACTTGTCTAAACAAGTACTTTGGATTAGGCAAAGTATTGGTCTGTGTCTCTTGTTCAAGAAAGAAAAGCACATGGGATTATTATATGGGAATTAAGTAAGCATTTTTCTGAAGAAAGAATGTCTCTTCAAGGATCACTATAAACTTTGCATTGACTCTTATTTCTTGGATCATGGGCTTCTCGGATCATGTAACTAAGATTTTCATCAATATTCCTAATTGTAATGTCAATATAATATAATTACGCATATTAATATATAAAAATGCAAATGGCAATGAATGTTAATAAATAAATATTCTTTTAAGATAACTTAATTTATATACCTTATTTAAATTTGTGTCTCGTTTAATTTTCTTTTTCTTATACCAAATAGCTTTTAGGAGGGGATAATTTTAATTCTCAATTGACGAATTTTAATATAATCACACTGCTAATGTAAATAAATAAATAAATAAATAAATGAATGAATTGGTAGTTACTACCTTAAGAAACTCGTAAGACTAAAATCTTTCTATATTATTTTTTATCAAAAATAATTATATCCAAATCAAATATAAATATTCAAGTAACAATACCTTTCGGAATTTTAACAGATAATAACTGAATAATCATATCTAAGCTAAAATCTTTATGTCTAGTTACGAAATTATTCTCTTATAAAATGTATATAGGGTTTGAATGTTACCTTTATTGTAGAGAAATGTGGTAGCTAGTGCTGCACTGCTGCTACTTATTCTTATTCTTATTCTTATTCTTTTCTCAGTCATATATTTGTGGTGTGCTGTCTGGTGTTGAAAGAAACCTAAGATCTTTTTACCGAGGTAGTTGCTTCCTCAATCACCCTCATATCCACCAATTCCAACATGCCACGTGTGATAAACACCGACACTGTCCATCAGCCTACGGGGCATGACATGCACATTATACCAGGCTGACATACCCCATGCATCTTCATGTGCATCACTTCATATTCATTTCCAATGTCAATTTTTTTTTTTTTCACATAACAAGCACCATGATTTTATATTCCATAGATGAGATAGATAGATAGATACTTTCTTATAAATATAACATTATTATTGTTCCAAATTTCTATACACCTTTAATAAGAATGAGTCATTTAATTTGAAACGATTATGTTACATGTACACTAAAATCAGTTATCAGTATAAAATATATATGGTAATACAAATATACATTAAAAATAAATTAAATCACACATGTATTTATATACAAATAGATTAATAACTGATTTTATGTACAAATAACATTTTTTATTTTAAAAATGTAATGAAGTATTTCTCTTAATATGAATATTTCTATTTCTCTAAAATTTGAACGGAGGTTAATAAGAAGGGAATGAGTGTGCCTACTACTTCATGAGCCTAATGTTAATATTATACTCCAATATTATTTGAAGAATTTAATTTGTTAACCTATGCTGAAATATATCATCTTTGTCTATTTAACTATATAACAACCTTATATGAAGTTAAACATCTTAGTTATTTTTTTGTGAATGTGTAAAATGTAGCATTACTATTCTTTAATAATAACATTTATGTGATCTCATGTGCATTCAAAAACAAACTCAATTAACCCCTACATTCATGTGCATTGGGAGCTTAACCTTCATTCATACTACATATATATCTCAATACTTTTTAGCACTTCATTTTCTCTTGAAATTTCCCTCACTCTCTCTCCCTCTCTTTCTTACACACACAAACACACAAAAAGTAAGGGAGAAAAAGGGAATTTTGATGAGGCAGATGCAGGTAGAAGGTAGTGTCAATGGAGAGTGTGTGGAAGCCTAATGTTGAGATATCCCCAAATTGCCCTCGGTGTGGTTCCTCCAACACAAAGTTTTGCTACTACAACAACTACAGCTTAACTCAACCAAGGTACTTTTGCAAGGGCTGTAGAAGGTACTGGACAAAAGGTGGGTCCCTCCGGAACGTTCCGGTCGGCGGCGGCTGCCGGAAGAATAGAAGAGGTAATAAAACCCTAAGACAATCCCTTGAAGGCCTTAATTTCAAGAATTCATCATCATCACCATCACATGATCATACCTCAAATAACCCTAACCCTAACCCTATTATTGGCCATCATCATTCTAATAGATCCTCATCACCAGTGATAGCTGATGGACCAAACATTGACCTTGCCCTAGTTTATGCAAATTTCCTCAATCAAAAGCCAAATTCAGGAGATGGGGTGGTTGAGAACAATAACAATAATCAAGATCATCATCATCATCAATTATTGCAACCAGTTTTTGATGATCCTTCTCTAGAAGATGGTCCAAGTAGTACTAATTTTCCTCCTCATCAAGAGTTTGGTCTTAATGGATGTATAAATCTTCCTGAGCTACCCAAATTTGTTGGTGAGGGAAATAACCATCAAATGTACTTAAAAGAGTTCAACTCTTCTATGGAGATTCATCATCAAAGGGATAATAATAATAATAACAATGATGGACCAATTGAGCATTGTAGTATCAATACTTTTGAGTTGCCACCATTACCGGGTGATGAAGAAGCCTCACATCATCATCATCATCATCAACATTTGATGTGGTCAAATGATAACAATCCTGAGATGATAATGGTGAACCATGATGCCTTTCATGATCAAGTAGCCACACATCATCATCATCATCCACCACTTTTTGGGAGTGAAGCTCATCATGATGCTGACTTGTTAATTGGTAATTGGAGCCCCTTTGATTTGCCATCATCAAATGATGCTTCTTCATTTTCTAGGCATCGGTGATGATAGGAAAAAAAATTAAAAGTATGATTATTTCTTCATTGTTGCCTTTGTTTAATTTTCTTTGTCATTTATATGTAGTTATGTATAGAGAATGGATTATTACTATTACTAATAATTCCAAGTTGTAAACAAATATACATACAGTCTTTAATTTGAGCTATAATAATAATAATGCTACATAGTAACACTAAATTAAAATATTATACATTATTAATTTCTCTCCCATGTTTAGCTGCAATCCTTGACTTCAAAGAGTTGTAGCTAGTACTAAAGTGGTAGTGGTTTAATTTTTTCTATATATATATATATATAATTATTATCTTTTTTGAGAAAAGGACAAATAAATCCCTAACCTTTTGCCTTACGGACATTTTCATCCCTGACTATTGAAAAATACTTTTAAGTCCATGACCTTCACAAAACTTGGACAGATCAGTTCCTGACGGAGGCATTTGGACGGATCAGTCCCTGGTGGAAACATTTAGACGGAGGGACTGATCCGTCCAAATTTTGTGAAGGTCAAGAATTTAAAAGTATTTTTTAATGGTCAGAGACAAAAATGTCTGCGGGACAAAAGGTAAGGGACCTATTTGTCTTTTCTTTTTTTTGTTGAGAAAGAAATACATCATAATTTATAGGGATATAGTTCCATTAGATAATAATGCCAGCTACAATTTTCAAGTATCTCCAATTCCCATCCTCTAGATGATGTGGCAACTAATAATTTTGATTAATATAATATAGTAACGTATATCCATTTTTTCCCTAAGGTTTAGATAATTATATGAGTTATTTTTATTTCTAAAGGTATGTGGTATATATACTAATATCTTATGATATTTAAGCCATATGACATTATTATTTATCTCTCTTCTGAAAAAGACTAATATATAGCCATAATAAATTAGGAAGTGTCAGTATGAATGATCTATCTAATTCGTAGAGTTGAAGAACAATATAATTTAATATAAACATTAATATGTTATTATAATTAAACAAATTAGAGAAAACTTATTTCTTTTGCATTATGAATAGATTATATACTTCGTTTTGCACTCAGATTCATGTATATTATGGAGATTTTTTTTCTGATCTATATTATTAGGTATACTAAAGATTCTATTCACTATTCAATATAATCAATTCTCGAATTTAAATACACTTGTTGCAAGATATATATGATAATCACTAGATCAAAATCTTGCATGCAATTTTTGTTTTTTCTAAGATCAAATGAGTTGAATCAACTATACAAGTATATTCCAATTGGGCCCTTTTCTTGAACCTTTGAAACATTACCTACTTTCATATCATATCATGGACCCATCATCACACTTAGTTTTTTATTTTAAATAATTAATTATGGATTTAGTATATATAAATAATATTTTGTTGAATTATTATTACCAGAAGCCTTAGCTTTTTGACAAGTATAAGGGTCAGAATACTAATTAAATTATGCTCACAATTAACCGGTGACTCTCATCATCAATCAATTAATAACTCTATGCAAGTTGATACTGCTGGTCTCTCCTTTTTGTATATATCATTAATATTATTTTATTATTCGGTCAAAAAAATATAACTATTCAAATATATATACCTGTCATGTTCATGTTACATATTTGACCTTCAACGCTTAATGAACTGTTAATTATTCATGAATCATGAACCACACACACTTCATATTCATAGCGAGTTGGCCTCTTAGGCAACCGCTAAAGTTTTTTTTTTCTTAAATAAATATATATAGTTTTTGGTGGGTGTAGAAATATTCAAAGTTTGAAAGTATAATTAGAGGGAAATAAAAAAAAATGGAGATTTGAACATAAAACAGTGTGCAACACATGATCCCAGAAAAATTAGCCCATGATCCAAGAAAATGGCCCCCACGATCGATTTCGAGTTCATGCAAATTAATGTATAATTTAAAATACATTGGATTTGTTGTCTATAAAATACCATCCTTAATTAATAAGATTAGCTACAGTAATGAGTGTGGTTACGAGTAGAGATTATTTCTTTTAGTTAAAAAAAATACAATGTATTTTTTTTATGTATTTAGTAAAAATTTTCATTTTTTTAATCTAATTTTGTTCTTTATTAGAGAAATTCTCTTATATTTATGGTTACTGTTTGAGATAAAATATCAAGTATTCATATAAAAATATAAAATAATTTTGTCTTTGTATTTATAATCAAATTTTATAAATATATAATTATATTATATTTATATTTATATTTAAAACATGAATAGTGTTAAAACAGATTATGGATAATAATTTTTACTGTTCATCGTAAAAACCTAATTATTTGTTATTAAAAATTTTAATTATTCTATTATAAAAAATTGGTTATTTTGTGATTATAATTATTTTATTAAAAAATATGTAAAAATATTAATATACATAAACATATTATAACTAATTGTGTACTTAATTTCTAGTATTCAATTGTAGTATTTCTATGTGTGTGTATAAGATTGGCTATTATTTATCTGACTAATAAAATGAGATTGGTTAATATAAGTTTCTTTGACCAAAAAGAGAATCCAATGAATTTCCGATGCTAATTAATAATTTATTTAAATAATATCATATTATTGCGTTCGCTTATATTAATATTAGAAACGATATTTTTATATAAAAAATATATATATTAACTCCTTCAAAAGTTTAAATAATTTTCCCTATATTTTAATAAATGTGACACTAGTCTTGTGTTTCCGTGGGCGGTGGGTGTGTACATATAAATATAAATATATATAACATTAGAAAATTAATTAGTCTAAAATGACAAAATAAAAAAAGAAGTATAATATATTACATAACTCCATGAGGAATCACCAATAATTTATCCTTCAAGAAAATCATATATCTAATATTCAAGATTGATATGAAGGTGCGTATTTCATGAAGTGATGGCGTAAAATATTGTGGTGGGCGGCAAAACTTAGAGGGATGAAGCTAAGCCAAGGGGTAACATTACCATGTGCAATGCTCCAATAATCAGCTTTGCTTTTCTTATACATAAACATTTTTATAACTTGTATATCATTATTCGTTTACAAGAATTTTTGTCATTCATCCTGGACCCGCACGGGTTCATGATTCCTCGTTTAATTTGCTCCTCTCTTCATGCCACTAATTTTTCTTTGTTACGGTTAGAAAAAAAGATTAAATTAAAAAAATGATTTGTACATTATTGAATGTATTCAAGTTGTCTAGAATGATATAATATAAAAGAGTATTTATAGGTATTAAGAGAATCATAATAATAAAGACGCAATTTCCTATAACAAATATTCAGATATACTAAATAATACTAATTGATCCTAATTATATTCTAATATCCCCTCAAACTGAAGTGACAACTTGAGTTTGAAACTTATTTAAAACAACGAAATAAAGAAAAAAAAACTGCGTAAACTGATAAAACGGGTGTAGATGGAACTGCCAGAAGGAAGCGCAGATAGAACCGCCGCTTGTCTGAAGGAAGCGCAGACGGAACTGCCGCTTGTCTGAAGGAAACACAGACGGAATTGCTACAAGGAAACATAGACGAAACGCAGACGGAACTGCCACAAGAGATCACAAACGGAACTGCCACGAGAGAACGCAGACAGAACTGCCACGAGAGAACGCAGACGGAACTGCCACGACAGAACGCAGACGGAACTGACAGAACGCAGACGGAACTGCCGAAAGAGAGCGAAAACTATATGATTTCTTCCTGAGAATAGGTAAACAGGATGACAATTGTGTTTGATCAAGACAGAGAAAATAGGCTAGTCGATAACGTGAAAAAGCATCAAAGGAGTGACAAAAGAAAAAGAAGACATAAAAAAAATACAAAAACTACGGTGATTTCACCACAAAGAAAACAACCTATCCTTTTCAAGGAGGATACCATGGCTCTGATACCATGTTAAAAACAGGAGACTAAACTGGAAAAATGATTTGTGTATTATTGAATGTATTCAAGTTGTCTATTCAAATTATCTAGAATGATACAATATAAAAATGTATTTATAGGTATTAAGAGAATCATAATAATAAAAATGTAATCTCCTATAACAAATATTCACTAAATAATACTAATTGATCCTAATTATATTCTAACAGTTACTACTTACATCAATGTAACCTAGTCATGATATCATTTTCTTTTTTTAATTTAAACTTAAAAGAAGAATCACATTGCACATAAATAATAATATTTTTAACATTTGTATAAATTTTTTTATAAATTTTCTTTATTGTTTTCAAGAAAAAATACAAGTTTAACTACTAACGTGTGTTATATTATGTTGAACCAAAAAATTGATTTATCTTTAAGGTACAATTTTAGTTGAATATTTGTAATATGAAAAGAAAAATGGATTGGTCTGCTTTTAAATAAACCAAACCGCTCCTTATAAAACAAAATCATTTTTTTTTTTAAATTAAACTACAACATGACAATGTATCCGTCATTGTTGAACTTGCATCTTCACGTAAAAATGACTATAACCATGTCAATGTGAATTTCTAGTTTTCTACGATGGAATTTTTCTAGCTTATAATATGCATTATATTTTATAATCTCTCTATTTCAATTTTAAAACAAAATAATGAAAACTTCAATTTCAGTCCCAAATATTGACATACATATATACTTTATCATTCTTAACAGCATTGAGTAAATAATATTGTTCTATGATAACATGTGAACGAGATTAATTAGTTCTAACAAATCCTATAACACATGAATAAATAAAATAATAATCTACCTTCTGTTTACTACCACCACACACCATGGCCTAAGTACAATCTAATAGTATGCATTAAGGAACAAATAGTTTGAATGAGTTCACAACTTCAGATACGTATTAATTAGTGAGAAAATGTCTTGTGTTACGGTTTATTATGGTTTATTGAAAGTGTCATGAAATTACTATTTTCAAAAGTTAATAAGAAAAAGTAATATAAATTGTTATATTTTTTAATTTTTTTTAAATAAGAGTTTTTTTAGATTTGATTGATTTTTATATAGGACTTTTTTTTTGTCTTATGCAAAGGCGAAACTACATACATAAAAAGGGGGTAATGGCTCCCCCTAATTTTAATTTTTTACATGTAAATTATATATAAATTTTAGTTTAGTCCCCTTTAAAATTTTATTTTAGTCTTATTTTATTGTATAAATATTTTTGGCCCCCTCTAATATTTCACCTAGCTCCACTTATGTTATTTTTTTTTTATTTTTAAGGTTCACCAAGAATCGACATAGAATGAATCAAGAATTGGTATAGAGCTCTAATACTATGTCATAAAATTATTTTTTCTAAAAATTTAAATAGACAAGAAGAGACAACGTATATCTCCGATAGAAATTATATATATCTATATATAGCTTGGTCTATGAGTTAGGTTAGTTATGCTGCATGCAATGGAATGATTCATCATTTTGTGGAATTGCAAAATCACACAGTATAATTTTACTAAGGAATCAAACAATATTGCCAACTCCATGAAAGTTTCTATAGTAGAATAAATCTTTTCAATCTTCATATATAGCTGAATTAGTCTATAGTGTGTATCATAACTTATAATTAGTAATCATTCCTAATAATAATAATAATGACTCCTTCTATCAAAGGAAAGGAATAAATTAGTTAAAGCGACTGCTCCATAATTACTTGTTAGGTTAATTGATTAATTCTAAACAAACAAACAAAAATAATTATAGCACTCAAATAAGTCGTCTATCTATTTTAATTTAATTTACATGACACTTGCATATATTGCATGCTCATCATTGTTTCATTTGCATGCGCATGGGTCAAATTCATCATGCAAATTTGAATGGTGACTTCAAAGTAATTTTTAAATAATAATAATAATAATAATAATAATAATAATAATAATAATAGTAATAATAATAATATAATAATACTTCAATTTAGATTACAATTTCACTAATAAAGAATAATTATTTAAAAAATAGCAATAGATCAGTATATATATATTTAATATCCAATAATTTAATTGGGAGAGTTGATGCAGTACAGAACAAGGTAATTACTTGGTCCAAAAGGGTAGGTGAATTATTAATGATTAGGGTTCTTATTGTAATAATCAATAATCTGCCTTGTAATACTAAAGGACGATCAAAAGTGACTGATTCATCAGAATTACAAGAAATTGTAAAGAGAAACCCACCGCAATTAAAGCTAATAAATGTTGTTTAATGTTCTAATAATACATTTTTTCCTTAGTGATTGAATTGGAGCCATGAAGTTGGACCAGTCCTACATTATTATCGAAGCAATTAAAATGAATAATATATTATTTATATTTTTTTTTCAAAGGTTAACGTTGATAGAGAAAAACACATAAAATAATTATATCTTTAATATATATAATTGGTATTGAAATTTTTGTGACTTAAAAATTTAGAATTTAATTTTTATTAAACTAAAAAAAATCTTCAACTTCAAATTTTGATAGAAAATTTAAAGATAAAAGCTTTAGGATTATAGAGAGATAAACATTCATATGTTTTTTTTATTCGTTTAAATTTTTTAAAGAAGTAATTTTATGAAATTAGTATCAAGATTTCTATGACCGAAAAATTTAGAGTTTAATTTTTATTAAACCTAAAAAAAATATTTTAGTATATTACAAAAAAGAAAATTAAACAAATTCAAAAGAGATTCTTAGTTAAAGAAACATGTAAAGATATAATTATTTATAAAATTTTTTCTATCAATTTATACTTAAGTAATTTTATATCAAGATTTAAACATTCACATGTTTTTTTTTTAAATAAATATATATAAATATTCACATATTTTTTTCTATCCGTTTAAATTTTTTAAGAGAATTAGTTTCATGATATTAATATTAGAATTTCTATAACCGATAAATTTAAAGTTTAATTCTTGTTAAACTTAAAAAAACAAAATTTCAATATAACACACCCAAAAAAAGAGAGAAAAAAAAAAGAAAGTCTAAGTAAAATATTCAAACAAATTTAAAAAAATATTTACTTAAAAAATGTGGAAAAATATAACCATTTATATGATTCTTTCTATCTTTAAACTTAATAAGTAGTTTCATGTCAATGATAAACAAGCAAATAATTAAATAATACAAACATATATATATACAAAAATAAATAAGCTAATCAAATCTAAACACACTTTAATTTGTTGAAGAATAAAACTCTTCCAAAACAGATCTAGACACGAAGCCATCAAAATTAAACCCACAAGACAAGCATGAAATTATATATATAATTTAATCGAAATAGTTTTTACCCCTTGATTATGATCAAAAGCTTTGAAGATGCTTTGTTATTCTTATCATGATTCATGAAGTTTCCTAAATTGTATGTCTTATGTTGTCCGTGAAATAAAGTTTTCAACTTGTATAATAATAATAACAATAACCATCTTGCTCTTTTTGCCTTTTTTTTTTTTAATGAACACATCAACAATAAATCTTAAGTTTACTTCAATTAATTCGTTAATTGAAAACTTCTTCACCAGACTTAGCTTCTCAAATTGAATTTCCCTCTAAATTAAACTAAAAAACAAACACGAAAGTATCATTATAATTTATATCAAGGTTTAATCCTCCCATACTTATATTATAATCCTTGTTTTTTCAAGTAGTAAGACATGAAATTAAGCTAACATATTATAACTTCATTATTTTTCCATTCTAAAAGGCTAAGAAAATTAAAGAAGTAATAAAAACCATAAATAAACAAAATGAAAATGATAAAACCTTTGGTGTCACTATTTCCATGTATTATTGTATGTGTATTCAATACATAATAAATTCAAGTATGTTTCCTAACCTATAAGATATGAGCAAAAGTTGCTTCATGCCCATACCTATTAACTTTATTTCCAATTTTTTTTTTCTTTTTCAAATAACAATATCTGTACAAATAAAAAACATAAAGAGTGGACAAAGAAAAAAAAAAACTAAAATTAAAATTGATAATGAAGGTAGGTCAAAAATAAACTCTCAATCTTTTTCTTTTCTTTTTTTTTCACACTTTAATAGTTGAATCTAATTTGTAGGGTAAGCTGAAAGAAAATTGGTAGGTAAACAAGGAGAATTCCTCCATGTCTTAGAATGAAGCTTGAGAATTTCCCTTGCTTTCTCCTTAGCCTTGTTTCCACTATCAACTTGAAGAACCAAACAAAGTTTAGCAACAACACCAATTAGCAACATTTCTTGAACAACACTTTGTGTTGCTGAGTACCTTGCAATTGAGAGCAAAATCTTCACAGCCCTATCATTCACCATTGTTGAAACCCTAAGAATCTTCTTCGAAACGACGGCCACGCCGGCGGCGTGGCCGAGAAGCTCAGCTCTTCCATCAGCAGTTTGGCATAGAAGATCCAAAACCACCATCATCATTTCACATGGCTTCTTCTCTTTGCAATCGAGAAGAAGCTCAATTAGGACATGGATCGCCCCGGATTCGACCGCTTTGATCCGGTTTCTTCCCCATGGACAAATCTCAATTAGGGTTTGTAGTGTTTCCTTTGAAGCTTTTTGTGAGATTTGATCCTTTAGAACTTGAACCAATTCCACAAACAACTCATTTCTAAGATTCACTAGCTGATTAGGGTTTGCAACTTGGGACATGGATTTCAACAAGAAAACTGCATAAGCCCTTGATTCATAGATTCCTCTTTGCAAGACCCTTGTCAAGGAATCAACAAAGATTCCATCTTTGAACCCTAATAAGGTCTTCAAACCATTTTCTGACAAATGAAGATTGTGTAGTATGCTCAAAGCTTCATCCGAAACACCCGATTTCGTGTCGAAACCTTCATCTCCATCAGAACTAACCTCAATTGAATCATAACTATGATTCATCACAATTATTGAAGCTAAGAACTCAACAGCTCCAGCTGATTCAATGCATCTCCGGTTCGATTCGCTCTCGGCCGCCATCGATTTAAGACTCATAAGGCACTGAGAAAGCAATGAAGAATCTTGATGATTAGAAGAAGCATCTTTGATGAGCTTTGATACCTGTTCTTTATTGACCGGAGGCTTTGGTGTTGGAATTCTTTCAACTCCATGAGAAGCATTCAAGGTGCACCATGCTTGAATCAATCTCCTAAGAGTGTGATTAGGAGTTAGGTCTAAAATCTCAAGGGTTTGCTTGGTCACCGGGCATGTCTTGTTCTTCAATAACCACTTCTCAATGCTCTCTCTATCATAGGTGATTCCTGTGGATACAATCACCGGATCCTTCATGATCTCCAATGAAATTGGACAAACAAAAAATGGTGGAACATCAATTCCATGATCCATGTATGTGTGATGAATAATTGAATGTGATCAATGAATAATGAAGCTAGCTAGCTATATAGTAGAGGTTGATAGATGAAGAAGAAGAAGTAGAAGCAGCAATTTTGGACTTTGAATTTTGATTTGTTTCTTGTTGTTTGATGAGATTATCGAGGAGTGTTGTCTTGGTATTTATATAATATGCAAAAGAAGAAAAAATATTCGGTGTTCAAATTGTTTGGTATGTTAGACAAAGTCAATACACGCAAAAAATAAAAAGTTATGTGGTGGTGGCACCTTCCATTTTATTAATTAAGACTTTTCAAAAATCATATATATATGGATTATGGGGCGAACGGCTCAAGAATAATAATGACCCAACTTTATTAATTACGAAAATATTTGGTAACAAAAAAAAATCAGCAAAATATAGATATAATTTGTCTTATTTAGCATTCATTAATTATTGCGACAATTAATTAATGCTAAATAAGGCAACCGTTTTTTTTGTCTACCTATCTATTAATTATTACTCATATATATATAGTCACCAATATGCTTTTATTTGAATGAAAAAAAATACAATTTCAATTTTTAATATTAGAAGTTTAATTTATTTTATGCTATAATTAGGAATTATTTAAAGAAGTGTCATGTTGATGAAGTAGTAAACTTATATATTATGTGTTAGTTAAAGTGGTAGTAAATTAATTTTGACATTAAGAAAAATATGTGAGTTCAACTTTGTTTTTATAGAAATAGTATATACCGCTAGAAAAATATTTTAATGATTTAAATGAATTATTTGTCAAAAAATACATACTTTTAGAATTTAATGATGAACAATGTGAAAATTTTTAATACCTATTTCTAAAGTAGATTCAAATCAACATTTTCTTTTAAAAAAAAAATTCAAACAGCTGGAAAAAGTGAAATGAATTAATAGCACATGCAAGTAGGGTTAATAATCAAAGAAAGACTTGGATATTATTACCCCCCCCCCTTTGACTTTTTGTTGAGTCTATAGTTTTTTTTTTTTCTCTCTCTTCCAACTCATGCAAGTATATATAGTATTATTAAATTATTAAATCTTAAACGTTGGGGTTTGACTGCAATATCGGGGCCGACATTTTATTTTGAGAGAAAAAAAAAATGTGGATGCAATACAAAGGAAAGTAGCAAAAGTGGAATTCTCAATTTTGTGTTGACAATTGAGATATTCATTTGAAGAATATCACTTTCTCTTTTTTTCAATTTGTCTTATTATTTATGTGTTGTATGCTTATTCGCAAATGTTGCATCAATTAACTTCACTCATTGCTTACTTACTTGTCACCATACTTTGACCAAATCACCTTTATTTTTATTTTATTTTTTTATTTATTTTCTTTATTGATATATATATATATATATATAGTTTTAAACTATTAGTTTTTATTATTAATAAATATGCGAATTTCAGTTTTATCCGTGATACACATATTATTAGGCAAGTATAATTTTATCACATTTTTCTGAGATTTTTTTTTTTTTATTTTGGTAACTTCATTTTCACTTGACTTTGGCTAATAATCTTCCTTATTCCACATGAAACAGCATGTGCAATTGGGCAATGAATAAATTAATTAATTAATTAATAAAGTGAAAAAGATTTTATATAAGTATAGACAAGAAAACTAATTGGTTTTTTTTTTTTTCCTCTAGATTCGTTGAAAAATAACCCAAATCAAATCTAATAAAGTTCTAAACCACTGCGCCGAAACGATCACAAATAAACATTGGTATTGACCATAAATGTAAATTCAGTTGGCTTAATAAATAGGTTAACTTTTTATAATTAAATAACCCATTATAGAACTTAATTAAGTATGCTTTAATTTTATCATTTGAATTATACTTTTATATAATGAAATGAACTCATCACTACATTAGACATAGAAAAATGTTACGGTGAATACCAAATATTCACCGTATATTTATGTATAAATATAAGTATTATTTAATTTATTTTTATTATATATTTAAATTTTAATATATATTTTATATCAATGACTAAATTAGTGATTGATTTTTTATATACATATAATATAATTATTCTACATATAATAAGAGTTTAATTAAAGAATTAGTTGTTTTTAATTAATATCAACTAATAATTTTTACGTTACTTTTTTATTTTAATTTACATTTTAAATTTTAAATCTAAAATTAATTCCTAAATTCTAAATCTTCTAAAAAATGAAAATATAAAAGGAGTAATTTTACATTGAAAAATGATTAAAGTTGACTAATTAAAAATTAATTTTTTATATTTATTGATAAGCTGGATTTATAATTTTCAGTTTTTTTTTTTTTAATAGCTCGCCTTATACATCAATTGATCTGATTCAGATCGAAAATATGGTTGACGAGAGGATTATCATTCCTTAAAAATACAAAAACAAATGTTAATTAATAATTATTAAACTTCCTTTCATTCTAACTAGTTCACATTAATAGATGATGATAAGAAGAGTGTGTGTGTATATATATATATATATATATGTATGTATGTACGTACGTACGTGTACTTATCTTATTTTTTCTTTTAAGAAATCAAAGAGAGAAATAATTATAATATAATTAAGCTTTAAATTATGATAATGAGATGATGAACAAGTAGCTGGAATCTGACTCGCAAAATTGATTAGACTTTTGGTAGTTATGGTTTTGATTTGATAAGATATATACGTGAGTGGTGCTGATGTGTCCGCGTATGGAATCTTATACCAGTTGTATTTTATTTTTTTATTTTTGTATTTTAAATTTTTAATATAGAAATAACGAAATAAATAACATAAGCATGTCTTATATCTTCTTTTATTTTATTTTTTTTAAAGAAAAAAATTTTTCCACTATGTTACGTATATACGTACATAATTAATAAATACAACAAGCAATCTCAAGAAGAAGGTCAACTCATCAACTCTATACGAAATTTATTATATGATGATTATCTATCTGAGTTATTAGAAAATAACCAATTCAGTTATTAATTGGTTCGTTTAATTTCCGTTTAAAGCATTAGATATAAAAAAGTACCTTCCATATTTGAGAGTATTTATTTGACAACTTTTTTTCTTCATAAACGAGGATGTCAGTTACCTTACTCATACGATAATACTACGTCTACATCAAAATTAATTTTTAAAATTAATTATTAACATAAAATATATATTTAAATATAAATACATATTAAAAATAAAATAAATCACACGTACATATATTTATATATAAATATTATTAATAATTGATTTTATTAATTAATTTTAATGTATAAATAACATTTTTATTATAGATAATAGATGTATCCATTTTTTCTTGACAAATATAGAAAAATTTATAGTACTAACATTAATTTCAATTATATGATAAATATGATAAAATAAATTTATATTATTATTATTATTATTATTATTATTATCTATAAAAAAGTTTATTAAAACTTTTATTTTTTCAAATATTATTATTATTATCTATGAAAATGATATTTTATATATATATATATATTAAGATCAAGGATCAAACATTAATATTATATATAAAATTAGTGGGTCAAGTTAAGACAAAGAACAAATTAACCAGCATGCATGAGACAATCATCAAAACTAGCTATAGCTAGAAAGATAAAGCTAAGAACAAAGTTTAATTTAAGGGATTAACATGAACAAAACAAAATTGAGAAAATTAAATAAAGAAGTAATCATAGAAACTATCTCTATAAAGATAAAGACAAAGAAAAAGGCAAATTGAGGTTATTATTTTACTTTTTATATTTTAAAAGAAGAAAAAGAAAGAAATATGAAAAAATAGTATAATTTGGTGATGGAGGTGATGATGAAAAACAGAAAATTTGTCGGCCATGGAAGTGAATCACATGGTGACTTAGATTGAGTCAATGTTGTATTGAATGTGAGAGCACTAATTAAGTAACGTTATATAAATGCCAAATGCTATTACAACAAGAAAGGTCAAACCCTCAAAGCCGCCACCAAAGTCCAAAACCAACGTGAACTACCCTGCACCTTTAATTATTCCATCTATTTGGAGCAAATATTTTTCCCAATTATTATTATTATTATTATTATTATTATTATTATTATTATTATTATTATTATTATTATTATCCGCATCTATGATGCACAGACACTGATACTGACACGGGACACGACACGATACGGGATACGCCGACACGCAAATTTTAAAATCTTGCATGACACGGGGACACGCATACATATAAAATATAAAGTATTTTTTAGATAAATTGTAATGATATTTTGATATTTTATTGATATTAAAATATAAATTAAAATTTTTAATTATTTTTGATGTCTTGTTTTAATTATATCAAGCATTTAAAATATTTTTTTGTTTTAATAAATAATAATATATCTAAATTTATTTTAAGAATATATGTTAAGAATAAGATTGGATATGCTAACACGTGATGGTATTTATGTGTGTCTAGGTATGTCCGGAGAATAATTTTTTATTTTTTATTAAGACACGATTGGACACAGTAGCGCGTGTCGGTGAGTGTCGTGTCCGAAATGTGTCCGACACGCGGACACGACAAATCAATGAAGTGTCCGTGCTTCATAGATCCGCATAATATGAGTTTTTTTTTTCGGACTCTCTATATTCCTCATCTAAAAATAAAGAGATAAATCAATATATGAGGCAAAATAAAAACACCAAAAGAAAAAAATACAATTTATTGTACTACTTTTATATTTTAATGAGATTATTTAATTTCTAGTTCAATATTAACATACACGTTTATCTTCCACCTTTATATATTGAGTTAGATCTAAAAAATATTCAATTTCTTGTATATTAAAAAAAAGTGGTGAATATTCAATTTTAAATAGCATCATTTCGTTCGTTCGCTGCGTTGCGTTGCATTATATATTATATTATAGGAAAAGTATAGATAAACAATAAAAATATTAAACAATGTAAACAATAGATATATCGGATGTTCATTTTACTAGTGTACGGATGGTTATTTTAATATTAAAATTTAGAGGTTAATTTGGAGGTGTAATGTGTTTTTATTTGATTGGTAATTGTTCATATTGTTCAATAAAGTCATTGTCCCCCTAGCATTCCCCTATATTATATTAAGGACGATTTCCAGTTGTAACACAACGTGCGATGATGACTTCACAGATTCATGATTTTCGTCTGGGTGCTTATATTTTGAAAAATCGTACGTATTTTCCAAAAATAAAATATGAATTAAAGGATAAACGATATTTTCAATATGATAACTGAAAAAAAATTGTTGTATCAATTATATTACTTCCAATAGTCATTTCTAGGGATTGGCCACAGATATTTTGTATACCAAGAGAAAAGACATTTTATAATTGGAAAAGTATAGGTAACCAACAAGATTTTTGAACAATGTGTAAACAATGTGAATTAATAGGGTTAAAAGAGTAAATTTAATTAGTAGCATTAAATTAGAGTGTAATGTATTTTCATTTGATTGGTGATTGTTCATGTTGTTCAAAATTTTCATTGTTCCCCTAGCACTCCCCTTTATAATTTTATTTAAATATTACCAAGGGATGGATTTCATTAACCAATAATTAAAAGATCCAAATTTTAATTTTTAAAATATATAATACTTTTATTTCATATATTTAATTACAAAAATGCTTCATAGTTGACGGAAATAACGACAAATTTTTTAAGGTGCGGAAATTAAGATTTGTGGTGATTTTTAAAAACTGTTGATATAATCGTTGCTATGTCAATATATTGCATCAGTTTATTTTACAGTGATTTATAATCGTTGTAATATATATATTCAAAATCAACAATAAAATCAATCACTACAAATTTATATATATTTATACATATAATTATACATATTAAACTTGCTTAAGGGTCTAGAATAAGATGAATCAAATCTACCTCTACGAAAGAATCTTTCACTCTTGCCTCTTCTAAGGTATATAGATTCCATGCTCCTTCGTGGATTTCAATTGAGTATTGATGAGTTGATTGAAGAGGGACTATGACAGCTATGGTTGATGGAACCTGCTAGAGCTCTAATACAATGACAAAATTTTGATGTGAGCATAATACATTATTGACGGTGTATTACAATCAATGTTAAATGCACTTGAATGATACAGGAAACTATATAGGCCAAGCACAATTTTATTATAACAGAAATTCCCAAAATAACAAAATTTGAAACTAGAAACACAATTGTCCAAGTTATCATGTCTTTCTTCAAGCTCCTATACGTTACAACACACTACTTTCTATTACACAAAATAATCAAACTTGTAATAAACAAATAATAACAGTTGCTTTTTTTTTTTATTTGATATAGTATTCTTCAGTCTAGTAAATTAAGAATTAATCTGTTGCATATCTGAATTTTATTATTTAAGATTTTGTTGTTAATTAACCAATAAATTATTATATATATAAGTTATAATTTAAATTTCTAACACTTGTTTAAACTGATGAATGAATTAACTATTCGACTAATTCAAGTTAATTTATTAAACTTGCTTAGTTTAAATTAATATAGTAAAAAATTCTGAGGTGCCAAATACGCTATATTTCTATATGTGATGGTTGATTGATTACTAATTTTTTGTATACATATAGTATAACTAATTAAATTATTATAAAATATTTTTTCGGTCTACTTGAATTAATACCACCATTTAAGAGAGAAAAAAAAAACTTGGGTCAATATCACATTTGATAACACACATTGAATAAAAATAATAACAGTAGACTAATACATAGGCACGCTTTGTAAGATTACATCCCCAAGTTATAGATGAAATAAACTGAAATTCAAATTTATTTAGACAAATTTAAAAGAGCCTTTTGTATAAAAAAATATATTAAAAATATAATTAATTTTTTTAGTGGACTAATGGATTACTGTATCACTAAACGAGATTTAAACCCAACACTTATTTAAACAGACAAATTAGTTAACCATTCGATCAACTTAAATTAGTTAAAAATATAATTATTTATATATCTCTTTTTATCAACTTAATTTTTTGGATAAGTGATTATGAAATCACTTTCCCATATTTAACAACAACAATTATCCCTTATGTAACACAACGCAATCAATCAGAAACGCAAATTAATAACGTTAATCTCAGTGAAGAATGTGCTTGATTACGGCATTGTTTATTGAAATTGTTGGACTAAAATTAAAGTGCATCGTCATCCATATTCACATTATATTATTTATATTATTGACACTACACATTAGCGTTCACATTACTGCATTCCGTATGAGAATTAAATTACATTAATTTTGATATACTTATTGACTTTTATTTTTCTCTTTGCACACATGTATCTTTTTATATTTGTTAAGAGATGATATAATTATTCATGTACTATTTTTTATTAATTTAAAATTTTAGGATAAGTAATATTACGATATAAAATCAGAACTTAAATTCTAAAAAAAATTAATATAAAATAAATAAAAATATTATACAAAAATATATCAAATTATTGTGTAAAGAAATGTATTAAAAATGTAATTATTCATCTTTTTTTATCAACTTAATTTTTAAAAAAAATGACATCATAACAATATCAATAGAAGTATTAAATAATAGTAGTAAATAATAATATTGCATAAAAATATAATTGTTATTAATTAATTATGTATTTAAATTGTTTTTTAATTAACAAAACAGTTCATTGTTAAAAAAATTCTAATATCAAAATAGTGTTTGCTATGAAAAGTGTAACACACTATAATTAAATATTCAAATTAATATCATAATGTAAATCAAGAAATTTACATATCTATGGACTACGGCAATATAATAACCCCACATTACACATTAGGGTTTTACCAGGTCAATCGTCTTCCTAATAAAGTCAACGTTAAATAAATCCACGTGCCAAATTAACATTCATTTGGGGATTGATCAATTGGTTGACTTAGATTTAAATGTCAACGTTGCAACTTGTGTGCAAGACATGTGGGTAATTTAGGGTCAAAAAAACAAGGGGTGCATTTCTAATTAATTGTTGTTTTTCATATTTTCCATACTTGTTATTGAACTTTTTAGTATGTACATAGGACAATAAGGGAATAGAAATATGGTATTTATTAGGAGAATTATATTTGTTAAAATAAAATTTTTGGTCAGTTTGATCTTTGAGTTTAAAGAGTATTTGAACAAAATAAACTTACGAGTTTGCTTATCAAATAGGTTGTGACTTTTAATCAAGGTTCGAAAAACCGAACCGGTTATCGAACCGCTCTAATCATTAGTTCAATGGTTTATTAGTCTAATCGGTTTAACTGTAGTCCAACCAAAAAAATCGTTTTTAAATAAAATAATAAATAAATTATAAATATACATTTTAAAATATAATTATAGTCTAATATAAATCTTAAAATATCTTCTACCATATGATCTTATCAAAATACAAATTCAATTTTTTTTAAAACACTCTTAAAACATGTTTCCGAACACTTTTGTCATCATCATTTTCAACTTTACACTCATCACTCAGTTAAACAATTCACAACCCTAATCCTCTATGATTTCTTTTGGAAAAATAAAATTCCGTTCAAGAAGAAAACCATAGTGGTAAGTAATTGAAAATATTTGTCAGACTTAGCACCAAGACATAAAACAAGTATACATATAGGACAGTACCAAACAATCCAATTCTCAATTCCATGAATCATAAACAAAAGGGTGTCTAAAATATCCACATAATCAATCAAATTCAACATTAAAAATATCAAAAATTAAATTTTGCAATTGAAAAAAATGAAGTAAAGATAGAATTTTATACTCACAAATTCCCCTTAATCTTGAACCATGTCTCAGCACAACCCAATTCAATTGGAATATCAAACTCAGAACTATCACTTTCCAAACCCATGTGACAAATTCTACAATTCCTCTCCACTTTGTGATTAGTATTACTAATAATATTATTAATAATATTAAGGGTTAAGTACTGAAATCGTCCCTAAAGTCTGGAGCGAAAATCAAAATCGTCCCCGACCTTTTTTTGTTATTAAAATCATCCCCAACATTACAAAACGTTATAAAATCGTCCTTTTGTCCATAAACAATATTTTTTAGACAATTTTACCCTTAAACAAAAATTAAAAAAAAAATTCATCTTCATCTTCTCCAGGCCAAATCCAGGAAAATGTCCCATCTCTATATGAGCCACGTAATGATTTGCATAGGATAAAAAGAAAGGGGCACCCTTTCTAAAGCATTAACAAACTGAAATCCAGTTAGATTAAATCATGTATTGTCATCCTTCACTTCGAAGAAAGCTGCCTCCCTATCAGCATCTCCATGGATATTAAGAATTCCCCCATCTCTTGGTATCTTGATCTTTTGTTGTAATGGTTCATCTTCTCTTAACGCAGATCCAATTTCATAAACAATTTCATCTAAATGCAGATCTTTTTTCTCTTCATTTCTCATTCACAACAACAACCTTTCATCTTCTTCTTCTCATAACAACCCTTCTTTATATCTTCTTTTTTCTTCATCTTTTTCTGCAGTGTCCACACAAATCTTCAACAATAATAATACCAACTATTTTTTTTTAATTTCAAAAAAATCAAACAAAATCAACAATAACAATACATCCAGATTCAAAACTCCATCACAACAACACCACTAACTATTTTTTTTTAATTCCAAAAAAATCAAACAAAGCTAAAACAAAATCAACAACAACAATGTATTCCAATTCAAAAATCCATCAACAACATTACATTTAAATTCAAGACAAAAAATTCAAAAATTCAATCTTTCAAACTCAACAGAGAACGCAGAAAAGAGAAAAGAGAGAACAGAAAAAAAAGAGAGAACATGAATCCCAGAGATTCCAGATTTGAAGAACAAGTCTTCCCAGAGGTTCCAGATCTACATGCCACATGAACTCCAAATCCTCTCTATCCCGAGAAACCTTCTTCAAGAAAAGAACATGAACAAAACCCTCGATCTCTCTCACTGAACAACGATCATGAAGGAAAGCATTCGCTAGTCCTCGCCAGAACCTCCACCATGACGACAGAAAGCCTCCCCTCCCTCCCTTCGCCAGAAGCTCCGCACAGTAGTGATTGGCGCCGATGACTCAACACCGGCTGTTGCTCTGCCTTATTCCCTTCTTCTTTCTTCTTTCTCTCTGTTTCTCTTTTCTTTTGTTCTGCGTCTTTTTTTTTTCTGTTTTAGGTGGAAGGGTGGGGGTAAGGGGTGGGGAGGGGTGGGATGGGGTGGGGGTAGGTGGGGTGGTTTATTTTTTTAAATATTTTTTATTTTTATTTAAGGGTAAAATTGTCCCAAAAATGTTGTTTATGGATAAAAGGACGATTTTATAACGTTTTGTAACATTGGGGATGATTTTAATAACAAAAAAAGATCGGAGACGATTTTGATTTTCACCCCAAACTTTAGGGACGATTTCAGTACTTAACCCTAATATTAACATTGTCAACTAATTAGTGGATATTGGAACTTTAAACTCTCTTTGACTACAAGCTGTTACATGACCCAAATAACAAATTAACCAATTTAATTAATACACAACTTCAAACACAACAAGTAATCTGCTTCATACACTCCTCAAAAGTGGTCCCGAATCATTTGCAATAACAGTGAATTATGCTTCATAAATAACTCAAATTGTCAAAATCAGAAACATGAACTATTTAGAATCTACAGAGTCATACCAATTTCAAGAAATACATAATTGACACAAATTATCAAGCATGGAAAAACTAAGTTCTCAAAGAAAAATTTAAATTGAAAACAAAAATACAGCACAACAGTCAACAGCAGCAAAGAAGCCACATAACAGTACAGCACATCACAATAGTAGTGAACAGAGCTAATCAATAATCCATTAATCATTCACTAATCCATATAATTGCTGAACAAAAAATAAAACAAAAAGAAGAACAAGCACTAGCAGTGAGTAGAGAAGCCATTGCCTTCTTCGATCTGAGCAATCTGGGCAGAGTATGAGAGAAAGTGGTTAAGCACGATGGACGATGGCGACTAGGCAACAAGCACGACGATGGACAGCAGCAGAAGCGCAGATGAGCAGAGGTAGACCAGACGACGAACGCTAAGCTCGACGAAGAAGCTGCGATTGGAGTGAATAGGGGTTGGAGAGCTCAAGAACGACCACGGCGCGACGGACGGCGACACTGTCTCCCTCCTTGCCGCGGCGGTGGAGGCTACTGTAAGTTAGGGTTTCTTTTTGGGAGAAGAGAGCTTCGTTTGAGAGAGTGAAAGTTCAGAGGAGTTGGAGAGCTCAAGAACGACGACGGCAGTGTCTCCCTCCTTGTGGCGGCGGAGGCTACTGCTAGTCTGCTAGGGTTTTTGTTTTGGGGGAAGAGAGCTGCTTGAGAGAGTGAGAGTTGAGAGGAGGCACTGAACGTCTGAAGGCTTCCCATTTTTTCTTTTTATCCAAAACGCGAAACGACACCGTTTTAGGAAAACTTGCCAGCTCCCGGTTCGGTCCAATCGGCCGGTTCTCAATTAGTTCAGCAGTTTTTAAACGGTTTTGTAACTGACGGTTTCATAGGTTAAACCAAATCGTAAAAACATTCGGTTTGCGATTAAACTGATCAGACCGGCCGGTCCGGTTTTTAGAACATTGCTTTTAATTTTCTCCTTTTTTTTTATTCTATTCTTATGAAATTCGATTTTTTTGAGAAAACAAAACTGTTGGTTAGGTTTGTTGAGATTTGATAAACTATTAATAACTTTTTTTTATATAAAGAATTGAAAAGAAGGCTTGTTCAAATATGAATCGCATAATATATGAGTTTAATTTTGATGTGCTAAAATTGTAAAATATTTTATATATTCGTGTAATTATATTTATTTTTTCTAAATGACCATTCACGCAATTAATAAAAATAGTAGTTATTTTTTATGATGTGATATCAGTACATTAAAATTAAATTTATTTAAAAATGAAAAATAAAAAGAGAAACACGTAATTGCACCAAATATTGAAACAAATATATAAACCCGATGAATAATTCACTAGTTATTACTATGAAAGTTCCAAAAAGTTGGTTTTCTTTCAAACATGAATATATCAAATTGAACATCATATTATATTTTATATATTTTTTGTTATCCATTTTGATTATTCTTTTGCTTAATAATTCAAGCTATGTTTTTGTCAAAATCATAATTTTGAGTTTACCATTTCTGTGTGCATGGTTGTTCCAGAAAACAAGTGCATTGCATATATATAATTAATATATAGCATTTAAAAATATTGGGTGCTTATAATTTTGGAGAATAGATACATGATGAAATTTTGGAACTTTCAAAAATGGTGGTTAAGAAATAGTAATTAAATAGTAGAATACTTCTTAGTTGAAGTGACAGTGTTTGAACTTCGAATGAAGCCAGCGGTCTCCGAAGAGGTCAACGGATTCAAAGTCCTTTAGAAATAAATAAAAAAATAAAATAGATTATACATAATCTATGTTCAAGTCTAAAAGAAACTTTTATATACGAGAGTAGTGTTTTTGTGATTTCATAATAGAGCCCAGTAGCTAATGAGTAATAGCTCAAATGACATAGATTCTTTATACTCAATTAAAAAATTATGGGTTCGAGTCTTCTATCTTTTCAAATTTTTGCCAATGAATAATAGCTCAAATGACATAGTTTTCCCATATTCAATTAAGAGGTTGCGGGTTCGAGTTTCCTATCTTTGGTAAAAAAAAAAAAAATTAAAAAAAGTAAAAAAATTAAAAAAAATAGAGCCTAGCATAATAATGATTTTCTCTTTAGGGTGGGTATTCATGATAAATAGCAATGTTGTATTGATATGTTAAGTGGATATTTATTTATTTAAAAAAAAAATTAAAAGTAATTTTTTATTTATTGTGTAAATTATTTAAGCGAATTAATAAACTAACACTAAATCCTCGTTGGATGGAGTTCAATTATAGTGCCAATAAATTATGGATTGGATCACAAGTCCATTTGATTTTTTGGTCATGAATAGCATGATGCAATAAAAATAGTAAGCCCAACAAGATGAGCCCAAGAATAAATTAATGGAAAATGTGAATGCATCAAACGGCCAGGCCCAATAAAGGACAAAATCTCTACAACTGTATTCAACTCAAAAAGAAAGTTGAGAGATTAAAAAAAAAAAACACAAAAAAAAAAGTTCCTATAGAAAAGAACAAACTTCGGTGGCATAATATTGGGGGTATAAGGCAAATTAATCATTTTGGAAATTTAATCTAGTTGCAACTGCACCAAAATAATGAAAGTCAAAGACAACGTGATTAATTTTCAGCTTCAAATTAAAAGAATAATATTTTATAAGAGATTAATTAATTCTTTTTTTTTTTAAGTATAGGTTATATAGGTTATTGTTAAATACTTAAATGGCAGATGTAGCTTTTATATTCATGAATGTTGACCCCAAGAGAATCATTGAACGTTGACCGTTGATCTAACAAATAATGTTGCACCATACATCTTTGTGTTGATCCGCTAACATGTCATTTTCATATTTGCCTTGCTAAATTTGAAAGAGAACAGAAAGAATAATCTTAAAAAATAGAAATTAAATAACAATATATTTTTGATAATTTATAAATTCTTAATTTAACATAATATTTTTTAAATAAATGTTTTTCTCCTTTGATATGTGAATTCATTTCAAATAATAAAGTGTAATAGAAAACATAAAAATATTCTATACAAATAATTAACTGATAACTGATATCTTTAAGTACACGTAATATAATTATATATTGAAAAATATTAGAGTAAATTATCGTTTTTGTCTCCAATGTTTGGGGTAAATTTTATTTGTGTCCCTAACGTTTAAATCGTCCTATTTGTATCCTTAACGTTTATAAAAGTGATTCAATGTTATCCTACTATCAATTATACTAACAAATCAGATTATATTTTTCAATTATTCTCACTTGGATGTGGTCGATTTTAATATTATACCCACTATTTGTGTTTAGATTCAATTATGTCCCTAAAAAAGTGAATTATGTAAATGTTGTAGGAATTAGTTTCAACATTTGATGAGCTATTTTTCGGAGTAGATTATTGATTCTATCCCAAACATTTGTATTCTAACTTCAAGAAAAGATTTTTAAAACTCAAACTAAAACGCTCATGATGTGTAATTGATGGTAAAATAACATTGAATCACTTTTACAAACGTTAGGGATACGAATAGAATGATTTAAACGTTAGAAACACAAATAGAATTTACCCCAAACGTTGGGGACAAAAACGATACTTTACTCAAAATATTATTGAGTACATATCTTTATGCATATGTTGTTGAAAGTAACTAAAATATTGAGGGTCGTTTCATTTTGACATCATTATTTTTTTTAACAATCAATACAAATTATCTTTCTGATTTTTTAATTAAAAAATAATATAAATATATAATTAATTAATAATAATAACTCTATTTTAATATCAAAAGTATTTGGTATATAGACTTGTTATATAGAAATTTTTTTTTTGTTTACAAGTTATACAAGTTGGGCCAAACCCAACAAAAACAACCCTCACCTGTATGAGCATGTAAACACGCGCTAACTCAACGATTTCAATAGCGCGCTCACTCACTATTATGAAAGATGGTTCTTCATCTTCCTCGATTAAAACCCCCATCCTAAAGATTCAAACGACGTTCGAAATCTCTTAAGAAACGGTCAAAATCGTCACCAACACTCAAGGAAATCAACAAGAAAACTTCAAAATTTTCATAAAAAATCACAAAAACAAAAGAAGAAAGATTATTCAAGGTACTGTTTCACTAATCGTCGAGGTTTTCACTTTTCTCTTTCTCGTTTCGAACACGAAACACTACATAGTAGTATTTCTATTTATTAAGTAGATTCATTATGTGTTATTGATTTAAAATAGATATTACTGTTCTCATCAAACTGTTCAATCGATGATAACTCTTTTACGTTCTGTTTCGCGAATAGTTTAACGTATATTTTCATGTGTTTTTGTGCATGTTTGCATGTTTGGAACTGAGTTTGTATAAATAAAAACTTTCGCTGTATTTCAAGTAAATTCGATGGTAATTGGTGTTGTTGTTCTTGAATATTGTCCTTGTGATTCTGGTGTCATTTTATGCATGTTTGGCTTACTTGAATATCATTTTGAACTCATATTATGTCATGTAATCTAAAAAATAATGGAGGTGTATGTGGCTGGTATTTCAGTGTATATCAAGCGAATTCGAGTGTAACTAGTGATGTTGTCCTATACCTAGTCTAACTAGAAACAAAGTATTATCCTTGTGCTTCTAATGTCATTTTATGCATGTTTGGTTGACTTGAATATCATTTTGAACTCATATTGTGTCGTGTAATCCAAAAAATTATAAAGGTGTATATGACTAGTATTTGGGTGTATATCAAGGAAATTCCACTGTAAATGGTGATGTTGTTCCATACCTAGTGTAACTAGAAATAAAGTATTGTCCTTGTGCTTTTGGTATCATTTTAGGCATGTTTGGTTGACTTGAATATCATTTTGTTCTTTTACTGTCCTATTTTATTTTGCTAATTTATTTTTGTTTTTAGCTACGATTATGCGGTTTATATAATGAAATGGCTCGAGATAATCGAACCAAAAAACATTAAGAAGGGAAAATATGACTAAGACAATTGGACGCAGGTAACTATGTTTAAAAATAGATAACTCTATATTACTTTATTAAATTAACCGAGTTTACTAAAAGAATTTTCTTCAAACTGTAGGCGGAGGTGGACCATTTCAGAGTTGAGTACGCTTCGCTGATTCTATTTGATGAAATGAATCAACTAAGAGATAAAGTCATTCGAGAAAGTGAATCAATCAGATTATCCAAGCCGTTTGTAACATTGTTAAGTTCATATTGTCAATTAAATTTAGAAGATATTGACAGTCAATAGTTTGAATGTTGTGTAGTTTGTGAATAGTTTGAACAGATACTTTTTGTATAGTTTATGAATATTTAATCCAAACTTATTATAAATTTTGTTTACATAAATAAATTTCTATGAAGTTTTCTGTGCTGTATTCAAAAGCTATTATTACAGGTTCAAAAAAATCAAGGGGAACAAGATCAAATATACTAATACGCCGAATTCCTTTTATAATACACCAAAAATGAGTGCATACATATTTCCCTAAAAAATTTAACAAAAAGTTATGAAAATTCATAAATTTGAATTGTTACCCTCCTTAACTGGTGAATTGTATATGTATTGTATATTTAAAATAATCAAATCCCTTTCAGATAGTTCAAAACACTAATTTTTAAACAAATAGTAACATCTCAAAAATATAAAAAAAAAAAAAACAAAGAAACTACCGATAAGAAGAGAATGCAAAATACACAAAAAATTATTCATTAGTGCATTGAAATAGTGCCACATTACGCCCAAAAAACTATCCTATGCTATTAAATCTCTAAACTGATAATTTATAACATGTCTACGATATTAGCTTAAATTTAATTGCACCACTGAACCACAATAAAAAAGATTTAACTGCAACAAATAAAATTACATATTAACAAAAATAAAATCGGTTATCCCATGTTTAAAAAACATCACTATAAACAAACTATATTGTCTAGATTCAAACCATACCTCTCTAGTTGATTCGAATCAAAACAATAATATAATTCACCCTCGTTCAATTGAAAAGTCAGAGATACACCGAAAAATTCTCCCAATACACCAAAATATTTTTTATTTACACCAAAAAATCTGATATATATAATGGAACAGATTCATCAGAACTACTACATTACATTCAATTCAAACAATCAACAATGAACAACAATTTTCACAAGCAAGGTTCACAACATTATTCACCAACATAATCATAAACTACTAACGAAAATATTAACTGGAATTGAACTACACCTCAGGCATTCAAAACAATAATTCACTTCGCTCCGGTTCAGTTGGAACTTGAATCATTTATTATTTTCAAAACGATTTCTGAGCTCGATTTTAAAAACGAACGTAGAGAACAAAAAAAATCGAGAAAAATAAAGAAAGAGAACGCAGAAAGAAATGACGAAAAAAAACACACAAACGAAAGAAGAAAAACGCAGAGATAAAAGATCGAAAACGTAAAAAAGAAAAGGAAATCCATTCGAAAAAGGTAGTTATATATTCGCGCATTAATTAAAAATTAGTTACATTAGTTGGCACCGTGAGGTAAATTAGATTTAAAAAATTTGTAAGAATTTATATAAAAAACTCAAAAAATAGTTTGTATGTTGAGAATATTTGTTTGATTGAATAATATTATTGTAAATATATTCATTTAGGACTTATTAGAGCAACCAAAATTACTCTTCTCTATGCGTCTATATCATTATGTTTACACCATTTATTCTTTCCCTTATATTAAACCCTAATAATTAATAGATATAGTAGTTTACGTATAGAATAACTTGCATAAGGGTTGAAAATTGAAAGTTGTTTTTCAAGTAGTCAAGTAGAGCTGTAATAAGTTTAACCCGCCATTCACGATGGTTCATCAGCTCTTCTACTTCAACACTACCTTTAATTGCCATTGCTTATACCCTCACGAAGCTTCCTTTCGTCATTTTATTGTTGTCTCTCTATATTTATTTATTATTATTTTTTTTTATTATTAAATCAACCATTTTTAAAAGTTTATGAAAAAATTTAAAATTCAAAAAAATTTATTAGTTTGTTCGCATAGTTTAAAATCTAAAATTCTATTAATTTATTTTATATTTGTGTATATATATAGTTAGTCATTTTTTTATTTTTAATTAAATAAAAAATACACAAATTTTCTTTACGTATTCTCTAAATTTTATTACGTGATACTTCAATTTTTTTTACCTTCATTAAAAACTATGTTGGGTAGTTTAAAATTTAAAATGTTGTTATTTTATTTTGTATTTGTGTATATATATAATTAGTTATTTATATATATATATATATATATATATATATATTTTTTTTTACCAAAGATAGGAAACTCGAACCCACAACCTCTTAATTGAGTATAGAGAGACTATGTCATTTGAGCTATTACTCATTGGCCATTTTTTTCTATTTTCAATTAAATAAAAAATATACAACGTACTCTCCTAATTTTATTAGACATACTTTTCATAATATAACTTTAGACATGGGATTCGAGAGCACCAAATTATACGAAGAAAATGTGGATGTTAAAAAGTGTGGATATATATGAAACTGTGTTACAATCCAAAGCTTAATCTTTACAAAAAAAAAATAATATCATGTAAGGGGAGAGTTTTTTAGAAACTAATGATTATGGAATATTTGTTTACGTTCATCTTTTTTAGGGATGAAATAAATACAAAAATCAATAATAATATTTTAATTTGATGCATTATCCTAGATTGTCTTTCATCAATAGAGGACATACATAAAGGAAACATGTATGTTGAGAAGGAGTTCAAATTTTGGAATTCCCATTGTTCACAACAGGAGAGGTTTTTTGTTGGGAGTTGAAGGATCAAATATGACATAAGATAATCAGAAATAGCGAGATGGAGATTTTTGTTTTAATTGCTAATGGGATTCGCCAATGCTTAGAGTAGCATATTCCCAATAAATTTCAATCTTTTCTCACTTTCATTAAAAACCATATGAAAATTATGTTCGTTTGTTTTGGATATATATATATAACTAGTCATGTTTCTCTATTTTTAATTAAATAAGAAATACATAAGTTTTCTTTACGTACTCTTTCAATTTTATTATGTACTCTCTCAATTTTATTAGACATACTTTTTATAATATAACTTTAGACATAGGGATTCAAGTACCAAATTATACGGAAAGAAATGCGGGTGTTGAAAAGTCTGGAAATATATGAAAGCTGTGTTGCAATCATATGAACAAAGCTTAATCTTTACAAGCAAGAATATCATGTAAGGAGAGGATTTTTTAGATAAACTAATGATTATGAAAGATTTTTTTACGATAATTTCACTTATTGAGGAATGAAATAAATGCAAAAATCAATCATGATATTCTGCTTAAATGTCTTGTCCTAGATTGTCCTTCAGCACTAAAGGACATATACAAAAAAAACATGTATGTTAGGAAAGAATTCAATTAAATAAAAAATACACAGTTTTTTTTATGTACTCTCTCAATTTTTATGACGTACTCCTTCAATTTTATTACTAATGATTATTTGGTTTAATGTCTTCTCTCTATGCTAGCTATTAAAAGAAAAAGTTTTTTATGCATGTTCTTGAAAGAAACTTCAATAATTTTATAAATTTAATTTTGATATAATTATACATACATGTATACCTTCTTACACACATACATATATATATATAATCTTTTAATAATCATTTTTTTCAAGCTAATTTATTAAATTAAACACCATAATTCCTTCTAACTTCTAAGTAGCGAAAACCTTTTTAATGGGATAAATTTTTTGCCATTAATAATATTTTTTGTACTCTTTATTACACATTAAAGAGATACTTGGTTTGAGAAAATGTTTTGTATGTTCAGTTTTATTATTTCTATTTTTGTTATTTTTTTTTTCAAATTCTAAAAATAAAAAACATAAATCACACTGATCATAAAGTTCTGATTAATTAAATAAATTTTAAATTTAGTCATGTACTAATTTACATCAATGATTACTATCCATTGTGGTGATTTTGTTGTTCCAACATAATGAATGTATGTGTTCCTTTTACTAAGAGATTAAATATACAATTTGAGTGGTGATGATAGTGAATTTTTTTTCTTATTTTTTATTTTATTTTGTTGGTATATATCTACTTTTTAGTAGAAATATCAATTGGATTAACTCGATCTATTTAGATTCAATCTACCTAAATCTACAAGCTAGTTATATGAATTCTAAACATTGTTTTTAGCTTGATTTGTAAGAAGGAAGAAAGTGATTTCTTTTGTACTCTATCACATGAATTTCTTTCTATTTTTGTGTTTTTAGGACTAGTATTATTGTTTTAGGAATACTCTTTTAATATATGTTTTTTTTTTAATTGTTTTGGAGGAAGTCTCACTGAACATTTTTATTATTAATCATCTATTATACATGAATGAAATTCTAACTTTTGACAAAAATAGATCTTATGATCACTAGATATTTAAGACCTTTAAATCATTATCAAAGGTAGGCCTCACGTGATCATTAATCATGTATTAACATGTTAACACAATAATTTAATTTAATTGTTAACAACTTATAAAAGTGTTACAATGATAGTAACTTAGAGTTAACCAACAAATTAAACTAAAACTTTTTACACTTATTACAATGTATCAAAACCAATGTGAATAGAAAGAAACCATACATATATATACACTTGAGTGATATCTCCAAAAATTGCCATACACCAAGAAAAAAAAAAAACTATTATTATATGACAATTGCTTAAGCAAAGTATTGACATTTAATTGTCAATAATTAAAATACATATATAGGTTTGTACATTAATAAAGGAAAAACATATCATCAAATATATAATAAGTTTAATTAATTAAGTAATTAATTAATTCACTTAATTATGCAAACTTGCCAAAAAAAGAAGACCTATCAGGAAAACAAGGAGAGTTCCTCCAAACCACAGAATGATTCTTAATAATTTCCATTGCTTTTTCTTTGATGTACTTTGCATGATCACTCTGAAGAACCAAACAAAGCTTTGCAACAGTTCCAACCTTCAACATCTCTTGAAGCACCAAATTTGTAGCAGAGAATTTGGATATCAATGATAGAATAATTATAGCTCTATCATCAACCGCCGCTGAAACCTTCAAAATCCTTTCAGTCAAAACCGCCATTGAACCTTTGTGACACAAGAATTGAGCTCTTCCACTAGCACATGAACATAGATGAAATAGAATAGACATTGTTAATTCAGTGATTATCTTCTCAGGTGTTCTCATTTCAATCTCAATCATCTCAAAAACTGCACCACATTCCACCATCATGATCCTGTTTCTTCCATACGCACAAGCACTTAGCAACACTTTCAAAGCGCCGCTAATACCTTGCTGTGTTACAACACCGTTTCTCAAAACCTTCACAATCTTCTCAAAGAACTCAAATTTAAGCCTCTGAATAACACTTGAATCACCCCTTTGGATCAAGTTCTTGATCACTAGAACAGCTTGTGATTTTACAGTCGCCGAATTCTCCGAAAAATCGCACCCCAGAAGCCATGTTAGAGAATCCAACACCGAATAAAAAACATTCTCGGACATAAGAATCTTAACATCCTCGGAAGAAACCTTAACAAATTGTAACAAACTAAGAGCTTCTTCAATCCCTTCACCAATTTGATTGATACCCTTTTTGTAACAATCCAATATGAACATGATCATGGCTTTTGGGACACCAGAATCAAGCAAGCACTTCTTGTTCCTCTCATTTTCAGTTGCAAGAAGCTCCAATTGCCTTAAACTCTTGATCTTCAATCTTGGGTCCTTAAGATCCTTAAGGAGCTTCAAAACTTGAACTTTGTTAAGTGGGGGCTTTGGTGTTGGGATTCTATCAATTCCCAGTGAAGAATTTTGAGTGCACCATGCTTGGATCAAACGGCGAAGGGTATGGTTTGGTGTAAGATCAGAATCATTTGGTAGGGGCATTTTGGTAACTGGACATGTTGTGTTCTTGTTCTTGAAAAGCCATTTCTCAATGCTTTCTCTATCATATGTGATTCCTGTTATGGCAGTCACAGGATCCTTCATGATTTGAAGTGAAATTGGACATATGAAATATTGAGGAACTTCAATTTCATTATCCATGTGAATGTGATTCAAAAATTTCTAAAGTGTAAAGTGTTCTATTTATTTTTTTTTTTGTTTCAAAGGAAAAAAAAATAATTGCAAGTTCTTATATGAAAATAAATGAGAGCGTGTGAAAGGAAGTAAAGGATATTGATATTCAACAAGTGGTAAGAGATTGCGGCTAAAATTTAATGTATTAATAAATATTTAATTTGTTTAATAATTCATAAATATCATTGTTGAGAGAGACAAATTAAACTAATAAATACTTAAACAAATAATATACTTTTTTTTAATATATATATATATATATATATATATATATATATAAATTAAGACACATTTGAAATTCAAAAGATATATTTTGTGGAAGGAGAAGTAATTTTAAAAACTTGAATTAATTCAAAAAATTTCATGGTGGTCACTACTATCTCTTATGATTTTTTAATAAATAAATGACAAAATTGATTGATGAGAAAGTAGTTTGATGATGATTTGGTCTTGAGTCATACCGTCTAAATGAGCCAAATATAATTTATAGCATTCCATATTCTAAGGTATCATTTCGGTGGTCAAAGGAAGAAAAAATGAAAAAGCGTTGGAAGAAAACAAGAGCCGGAATTAAAAGCAATGGGACTTGTCACTTGTGTATATATACAGCCATGTAATAATGTTAGGCATGTTTAGTCTTTTCCTAATTTAAATGTTTCCTTTTTCTTTCTTGTTTAAGAAAACATCAAACTATATTGTGGATATTAAAAATTAATTTATGTCGAGTGATCAGTTTATTTGTCTGTTTAAGTAAGTGTTAGAAGTTTAAATTCTACTTTGTGTATATAGTAATTTATTGACCAGCTATATACCTTTAAATAATAGAGTTTAGATCTACAATGAATTAATTTTTAACTTGTCCAATTAAAAAATACCGTAAACAACTAAAAATAAAAATATTGTGTATACTAAAAGTAGTTATTTACATATAATATATATATAAATATAAAATATATATCATAAATATATGTTAATTGATTTAATGATTAATTTTACTATATATATTCTTTTGAAGATTTTTCTCATGATCAAATATGTAAAAGTATTTTATCAAATAGATTGTTCTTTAATTTATGGGGATTGAAGTTTTAGCAAAAACAGGAATTAATTCCACTAACGTGTAAATAATCTTATCTAAACACTAAAGTTTGATGTAGCTTCCATTACACAAAATTCTTTGAAGTTGTGTCGGAAAAGGAGGGAAATTGATTCTTCAACGTTTTATTCATCTTATATTTTGTGTTGAGAATATATTATCATTATATTATAAAAAAATATTATTTGTACATTAAAATCAGTTATAGTATTTTTATATATAAATATATATTATTTAATTTATTTTTAATATATATTTTATATTCTAATATATATTTTAAATTAATAATTAATTTTGTGTTTAATTTTAATATACACGTAATATAATTTTATATTATAATATAATCTCTACTCTAATACACGAATGCTCTTATTTAGCTGTGATTTTGATATCATGGATGGACACTTATTTTATCAGGTTTAACTATCTTCCATATAATAAAAATAATAAATAATAATTTATATAAATTAAATATTGTTTTCTCATTCATGTTTTTAGTGGGTTTTCCTCTTTATTTTCCCCCTCTCATTCTATATATTTATTAGTTAGTTTTATTTTCTATTAATTAATAATAATATTAAAAACTCAATCACACTCTTAGCTAGGAGCACCTACCATTTCATCTAAATTTGTGCCCTGATTCCCAACAAGAATTGCGGTAATAAATTAAGCAAGGACATACTCTCACTCCTCCCTTCTCTTTCTTTTGGTACATGGGAAAGGCTCAGTTCAAAATGTGTTCTATTTATAAATTATAATTATTTTTTTTGAATTATTAATCAATTTTCAATGTTTGATTTCCACAAAGTTTCTGCCAGAATGAAATGCCTAATAATTTGTTTATAATCTCGGTTGGAATCAATCATTTGTGAAAACAAAGTGCGACCTATTTCTTACTATATAAAAATTTTAATATGATCACATGGTCAAGTTGCAACTATATAAGATACCATAATTTATCTGGTTAATATAGTTTATTTTATTTCCCTGAATGTTCTTGTTACTTAATAATTTTGCTGAGCATGTTACAATAACACAGGTTTCACATTATTATTTTAGTCAACCAAAAACGGTATCATATTCCAAATAGTTTGAATATAAGGACACAATTAATTGTTATCATTGATTGTGTTCAAAATTACATTAAAAAAAAATGTTAGTCAGAATTTCTTCAAATTTTTTCTAGCAACTCTCATAAAAATTACACCTCCTTTTCCTACCTAACTTGGAAATTAAAATATGTGAAAGTAGCATTTTGTAACGAAAATTGCACGCATGACTCAGATTAAACTTGAAAATAGTTCAACAAATAAGGACAATCATTGTTGACATTTTTTTTTATCTTAATATAAACCGAACAAGTAAATAATAAATAAAAAAAAATCTAAACTAATAACCTTAAAAATCAATTTATAATCAATGTTATATATATGGGTAATGCTAGAAAGACAAAAAATACAGTCAAAATTTGTCTTATTTAGCATTCATTAATTATCGCAACAATTAATAAATATTAAATAAGGCAAGTTACCAAATATTTTTTTTGGTAACCAAATATTTCTGTATATATATATATATATATATATATGAACTCATTAATGCATGCGTCTAGGAAAATCCAAATCAGCCTGAAAGAGTTGCATTAATTCTTCCTTATATTTAAAAAAAAAAAAAAAAGATAATAGAGATGCATTCTTTTTCTTTAATTTGAAAAACGCGGTATTTATGTTATCATCAGAAGCACTTTTATTTCATTTTAGTTTATTTGAAGTATTATTTTGGATTTCATATAGTCAAGTTGATAGTAGCTTTAATTAATAGATACCTATTTCGGAGTCAACGCGAAGACTCAAAGTAAACGTATAGTTTAAAGGGTAAATCGGTAAACCCTAGCTAGCTCCTTATGCACCTCATAATAATGGATGCCAATGCTGGCCCCATTCAATATAATTTATTACTGAACCTCTTTTCCATTATTTTTAGTAACATTTTTTTATATAAACAATGTTAATTATCAAGGAGAATTGATCTTAATTTTTAATTATTTTGTTAAATATAATTTTTGTTATTTAATTTTTTAAGTCTTATTTAAAAAATATATGGTAACTAGAGATTTCACTTAATAAATTAATTTAAAAAAATAAAAAAATTATTCTCGACAAAGATATTATTAGTTTAACTTTGAAATCCTTCTTGAATATGAAAAATATTATATGAACAATCATTATTGGTCTTAAGTAAAAAATTGATGAATCATGATAAAATAATTAATTAATGTATTCGACAATAAAAAATATTAAAATATTAAAATGGACTATGAAAGATTATAACTAGGGGTGTTCAAATCTAAACCAATCTAAATTAAAGCACTCATCTAATTCAATTCAAATCGAAAATCGATTAAAACCGCACTACTTCGGATTTGATTGGATTCTATTTTTTACAAACTGTTGGATCGGATTGGATTTCGAATATATTTTTCATAACAGATCCAATCCAATCCAAACCGCACAATGTGTTATAATATTATTATTTTATTATTATATTTACAATTATACTTATAATATGTTCAATTTGTTATACATTTTTCTATTATTCATGTATTATTATTATTTAATAAATATTTTATGTTCAAAATATTATTTATTTATTTATTTATTTTTAACTAACATATAATTTTATTTCTATTGTTATATCGTTGGCTTTTTAAGATATTGTTAAAACTTGTTATGTCATTGTTAATTATTTAAAATTTGATGGTGAGACTTCTTATATGTATTTAATTTTTTTAATTTACAAAATCGTAAATCCAATCAAATCCAAACCGCTTGAAATTTGAGCAGATTTTTTTTAAAGTCATCCAATCCAAACCGCACCGCAAATAAAATTAGTGTTCGGATCGAATGAGTTTTTGACTCAAAATCGATCCAAAGCGCACTGCAAATATCCCTAATTATAACGCTGAAAAATCTGATTAAGAAAGAATTAAAATGAATTTATAACCATAAAATATGAATTTCAGTAGACAAAATTATCAACAATTTTCAAATTATCTTCCAGATCTCTCATCCAATTCAACTCCTCTCTTACCTCTATTTCCGCTTCTCCTTTACCGCACACAATTCCTTAGCAAGCTCATAGTCATAAATTCCAGCGTCCAGGATGGATGATGTTGAAATTATTGGTGTTGGTGGTATGGTGGTGTCGTCCACGGCGGAATTGGGGTTGAATTTTGGGGAATTAAAGGATTTGAAGGAGACCATTGAAATTAGAAATTCAGGAATTAAAGAGTGGAGAGTAGATGTTTAGTTTATGTTTGAGAAGTTAGAAGTAAAAGTGAAAAGAAAAATAATGTAATGAAAGTGAAGTGGAGGTATTGAGGGAAGAGAATATTTGAGAAAAGAATTGAGAGTGATTAGGTTAAATTAAAATTGAAAATTGAGAATTTTTTATAATTTTTTGAAATTTAAATAATTTTATCTATCATAATCTATTTTTTTATGGTAACAAATTAATTTTAATTCTTTTGTTGTTAGATTTGTTAACATTATAACTTTTAATGATCTATTTTGATATTCTAAATTTCGCTTATGTTATACTTACGATCCATAATCAGTTTTAAATTTGAATAAAGGAAGAGAGTTGTGTTAAATTTTCGATAACAACATAAAAATTTAGTCAAATTTTTATGTCATGACATATCTTGATACTTTAATCATAAATTTCCTTTCAAAACGAAAAAAAAATTTATAACTACATAAGTTTAAAAAATTTTCAAGTGTATTGATATATCGGTATTTCAGTAATTTTTAACCGTTGATTTTAATTATAACGATTAAAAATCACTAAAACACCAGTATTTTAGTATATTTGAAAACTTTCCCATATATAAGTAAATGTACTTCTACCGAATAGTACATTATAAATCAGATTCAGTCCAGTTAATTGTATCATTCTCCTTGTTATACACGTTTTCACTTTCCAAATACATTAAAAAAAAAAAAAGTAGTAACAGAACACTGGAAGAAAAAAGAGATTAGATCAAGTTCTTCACGACATAGTTTCAATTTCATATATATTCTAAATTATGAGAAATATATATATAACAATTTATTTATCTCCTTCAATCAATTTACCTTATTATGATAATATAAATGATTTTATAATAAAATATTAGTAGCATTAATTATCAGTTAATTAATTAAATAACTGAAAAAGATATAAGGTAGTTAGTTCAAAAAATAATAAGCTAACTTTACATATAAATAATAATTTTATAGTTAATTTTTACTAAATATGTTAAATTTTTTCATATTCACACATCTGTTAAAGATATAATTATTTATATTATCTCTTCTTATCAAGTTATATAAATTTTTAGACTGAGTAATTTTATTATATAATATCAGAATTTTATATTTCAAAAATCAAGAGTTTGATAATCGATGAACCTCAAAAGTGAAAAAAAAAATAGTATAAGACAAATAAAAAAAATCTAAATAAAAATTAAACAAACCCAACAGACGCTCTTAATTGAAAAAAAAAAGTATTAGAGATATACCTATTTATATATTATCTCTTTCTATCAATTTAAATTTTTTTAAAAAATAATTTCATAATATCTTTATCCTTTTTTTTCCTCACTACTCTTTTTCTTCCTTTTTCTATTTCTTTTTTTTTTTCAAGTTTCTGCTCTTGCCTTTCAAGTATTTTTATAATTTAAAAATTTAATTGTCTAGACTTTGATCTTTTTTAATCATCATTAAAAGAAAAAATTTTAGTATAAAATAAATAAATAAAAATAACACGCAAATTCTTAGAGAAAAAGATTTTGTGTGAAAAAAATGTTAAAAATATAATTAATTACTATTTGAGACTGAATTTAAATGCATGTGGATTATTATTTGTGGGGTGCCCCCTGATGATCAATCTAGTGATTTCTGGTCCAGCAAATCATGCAGATAAGACAAAAAGAAGAAAGGAGAAAATTCAGAACAATTCATACAAATAAACGTTGTCATATTTATAATTGCATTACTTAGAATTCTATTAGTCCACCAAAAAACTAGAATTTTGTTTTTGTAGAATTTTATCTATTCGACAACAAATGTTATGTCATCTTAATATATAGCGAGTTTGAAAAAGATTGAACAATAATAATTATTTATGTTTTTCCAGCAATCAACATTTAATTTACTTGTATTTTCAAAATGATCATACATCAAAACAAATAAGATAATAATAATGAAGTATCAAATTATTTCAAAATGTTTTGGAGTTTAATTTATATAGATGATTCATAAAAATAGTGAAGATTTTAAATAGAAGAGTTGAATACATGCCGTGCTAGTTAGATTGATAATAAATTTGAAGGCCAAAGATGGCGGCTATGTTGAATAGAGATTGCATATTCTTTTTGAGGAGTGCTAGGGACCAACCATTTTTGTGTTTTGTAACCATCAATTGGTTATTAATAATTTTTTTAATAGTGTGAGATTACATCCAATAATAAAAGATCACTCACTTTTCTCTGAATGATTAAGTACTGATCACAAAACACAAAAATTACTGCTCCTTAGACTTTTCCTATTCTTCCCATCGGTTCCAAATTCAAGTCTTCCATTCAATTCTATTATGCATTCAACAACATAAAAACACAACCTAGATGGTGATATTCAACACTATATATGGGGACCATTCTTTGATGCCACTTTCTCTTTTTATATTTCTTCAGATTTTATTTACATAATTTAGGGTGGTATTCATAGTTCAAGCTAAGTTAGGTTTTTTTTTTTTTTAAATCAGATAATTTTATTTATGAAATAAAAGAAACATATATGTGTCTATATATGGGATAAATAAAAAAAAATGAAAGACTTTCAACGATTTACTATAGAAGTAACATCGTATAATAATCTAATAAGAGAGATAAAAAAGTAAAGTACTCATCAATTAGGAAGTGGGAATTTATTGAAACTCTTTCTGCAACTTCAAAGCCGACGTCATTATCTCTTCTATACTAGTTGATACATTATCAAAGATGAACCTGTTCCTAGCCTTCCATAAGAACCAACTCAAAATCACTATCATCATTCTCTGAAAGGAGCTATTGAGTTGGGTACGCAAGACTCCCATTCTCAAGTTTCACTCAACATAAAAATCAGAATCTTCGGTGCTCCTTCTAGTAGCTGGTATGCCTATTTTTGACTAAATTTCCTTTGATTTTACACAATGGAAGATGTAATGATTGATTGTTTCTGGAAATTGTAGGCATCTTTGGCAGATAGGTTGAATCGATGGGATGCGATAATGAAGCTTTTGCAACACTGGAAGCTTTTCATGGAAGCCCCTCCAGAGAAAAAACTTAATCTTCCTTGGAATTTTCAGCTTCCACAATTCTCGCCACAAATTTCGTTGTCTCATAATTTCTGGGTAAAATTCAATGGGAGGATGCGAGAACCCATAAGCCATACAGTACCCAATACTCACTTCATACAAACCACTTTTATTAAGGACCGAATAAATTTTATCTTCTCCGCCCCCAATTGTTGTTGCTAGCACACGCTGACTAGTGTCCTCAGAAAAAAATACTTCTAATTAGAGTTTGATTCCACTAACCATTAGAAAGTATTAAGTCTTTGACCATCAATAGTGGTTGATTTTGTAGATTGAAAGTTTCAGATGAAGAAACAACATAAGGATGTGGAGGAGCAAGGCAAGGATCACTGAAGATTCGAATACTGGATCCATCACCAACTCACCAAACCAGCCCCTTTTCAACAACCTTGCGTCCTTCGCTTCCAATATGCTACGCCACTCCCACGAAGGTACTATTCCAATCTCTGCATTTATTATAGAACTGTATCGAAAATATTTACCTTTGAGGAGTCTAGATAGGAGTGATTATGGCTGAGAGATAACTTTTCAACATTGTTTTGCTAATAGCGCCAAATTTTGAGCTCCTAGGTCCTTAAAATCTAGTCCACCTTCCAATTTCGGTCTTATCATGGTATCCCAACTAACACATGCTATTTTTTGCTCTCTACCATTTTGATCCCACAAAAATTGGAAAAGTATGTTGTGAATCTCCCTAATTAAAGTGTTAGGAAGACGGAAATATGATAATGAATCAATTGGGATAGCCTCTCCAATACCTTTGGTTAAAACATGCCTGCCTGCAGAGGAGAGAAGTTTTCTTTTTCACTCTCGAACTCGCTTTCTCACCTTGTCCTTGATTTCTCCGAAGGTGGCATTTTTTTATTTTTAGACTGTAAATGGAAGACCCAAATATTTATCCTGTGCACCGATATGATCAATTTCCAATTTTCGAGCCAGTAGTAATTGAGCAACGGGAGGAGTATTATTACTAAAAAATAGAGTTGATTTATGCAAATTAACTTTTTGGCCACTGAACCCCTCGTATGACTAAAGAAGATTGAGAATATTTTCACAACTGTTTTCTGACGCTTTGCAAAAAAGGATTGAGTCATCCGCAAACAATAAATGATTAATAGTAGGACATCTTTGGTTGATCTGAATGTCTTCAATGAGACTGTTTTGCTCTGCCTTGTTTAGCAAAAAGGATAATCCTTCTGCACAGAAAAGAAAAAGGTATGGAGATAGAGGGTCTCCTTGATGGATACCTCTATTTGGTTTAAAAAAAACTAAAAGGTTGACCTTCAACAACGATAGAGTAAGAAACTGTAGTCACCACCTCCTATATCCAACCAATCCATCTAGATCAAATCCCAACTTCTCCAAAATGAACCAAAGAAAATGCCACTCAACACGATCATAGGCTTTGCTTATATCCAATTTAACAGCCATTTCACTCGATAGGCCCCTCTTCTTTGTCTTTAGATAGTGCATACATTCATGAGCGACTAGGACATTGTCTGAAATCGATCTACCCTTAATAAAGACACTTTGATTAGGGCTAATCAACGAAGTCATAAATTTCTGTAGCCGATGGACTAGTACTTTAGAAATAATCTTATACACAACCAAGGAAAGGCTGATGGGTCTAACCTGTGTCATATCCTTTGCATCAGGAATCTTAGGAATGAGACAGATTTATATATGGTTTAAGCTCCTTAGTAGTTAACCACTGACAAAGAAACTGCGGACAGCCTTAAAAACATCATCCCCTACTAAACTCCAGTGAAATTGAAAGAATTTAGCCATAAATCCATCATCACTAGGGGCGCTTTGGGGGTGAATACTAAAGATCGCACGTTTTACCTCATCAAAACTGACCGATCTAGTTAATTTCCTGTTCATGGTTGCTGAAACTTTGCTTTCAAAATCTTCGAATGCATGTGCCGGATTAGTTTGGTTAATCGATGTGAAGATATCCTTGAAGTATGTTTCAACTACTTGTGCAATTTCTTCACGGGTGGTAGCAAACGTACCATCATTCTTTTCTAATTTTCAAATTTTATTTCTCCGGATTCTGGAATGGAATTATTAGTGAAAGAAACTTGTATTTCTGTCCCCTTCTTTTAGTCACTTTACACGAGATTTCTCCCTCCAATGGCTTTTCTCCCTAAAGTAAGTATCCTCAAGTTTATTTTCCAAGGCTTCAACCTGTTCTCTCCCTGTAATATCCTCCTCTCTGAGAATTTCAAGTTGAGATGTGAGTTCACCAATGTCCTTCTTCGAATTAGATTTGTTCTGCTGCTGCCATTGAACAATACGATGCCTACAATGCTTCAATTTTTGAGCCAAAACAAACATTGTTGAGCCATCCACCCATTCCTTCCAAGCTTCAGTGATAATTACCCGAATTTCTTCTAAATCACACTATCTCTCCTGAAACTTAAACCTCCGATTAGATTTTTCTATGACCGGATTTGTGTCAAAAAGGATAGGCGCATGATCTGAACCGTTTTCTACGAGTCGAGACAGCGAGGCTAATGGAAAACAATCTATCCACTCACCGTTTGCAAGTGTACGGTCAAGCCACTCCCTGATTTGGTCTTGCCCTCGTTGTCTTTTAGTCCAGGTGAACTTTCTCCCAATCATACTCAAGTCCTTCAGTCCACCACCATCAATAAAATTCACAAATTCAAAAATAGATGAAGCTGGTTTTGATCCCCTTCCTTCCTTCTCATCGAGGCTTATTATAGCATTAAAAATCACCCATAATTATAACTTTTCCAAAGAAACCTTGTACAAAAGAGGAAAGTTCTGTGTATTGGGTAGACCGAATCCCATCCAAGCTATTTAAATGTACCCCAATCAGCCCCAAAAATAGTTCAAAGCATGATCAGTTATCTTGGCAGCTATGAAAAACTCTTTTTCAACAAGAATCTCAACTGTTGTGCCCTCCTTCCATGCTAAAGCCAATCCACCAGCTGTACCCGTCAGACTAACAATCCTCCAATCCGTAAAATGACAAGATCTCAACATACTTTCTACCAGACGAGATTAGTTTTTGTTTCACATAGAAACATAATTTCGGGGGAGTGAGATTGACACATCCCTTTAAAGTTATGAACTGTCAGGGTCTTACCAAATCGCGACAATTCTATGAAAGAACTCTCATGGTGAATTAAAGAGAAGGAATAAAGAAGGGAATAAAAAAATAATTAAAGAAAAGAATTGACAAAATCAAACATTGATCTAAACAGCACAAAATTCTATTTTAAAAAAAAATCCTAATAAAATAAATTGAAAGAGAATGTATTCCTCACGTGAAAAAATCTAAACGGTGCTTCTCAATGAAAAAAATCTCAAGCTAAGTTAGTTATAGTTAGATAAAATATTGCATATAATTAAGTGATTAACAAGTTCGAACAAAGAAAGTAATTTTTTATGGTTTATATTGAAAATTGTCCCTTAATTATTATGAATGAGTAAATATTAAATTTGGTTATTAAAAATATAAACGTGAAATATGTCATTCCTTATATCATCTCTTTGGCATTTTGATACTCTAAATCTATGCTGATGTGGACTATTAATAATTAATTAATTTATTTATAATAATTTATATTTTTTTTTTTGTTTTAAAACCGGTTGCAAGTTTTTTTTTTAATTTGTTTTGGTCAGGAATTTTTTTTTTTACCAAAATGTTTAATATAGCAAAATGGAACAATTAGAGTATATAAAATATAGAGTCATTAGTCAAACAAATACAAATTAATTTAAAGTTATTTTTCACATTACCATCAACAATTAAGGATCAAGATTAGTTCAATTTTTTTTTTGTAGCTCATAATCCGACTTGTTGATAATTTTCGAGACATCTTCTCTTAAGTTCCGAAAATTCCGTCCTTCATTTCTAACCACCTGTTTCAAATAATAACAAAAAAATTAATCAACCATCTATTACCTTCTTTCTTTTTTACAGGTGCTTCTGTCCAACTCTCAAAGTGTTACTTGATTGTTCTTGAAACTGACCATAATTTATTATAGGCATCCAACCAACTGACCAAACATATCATACCTACCAACTAAACTCACACCCAAAAATAAGTGAAAACTATTCTTAGTATATTTTTTACATAAAACACAAAAATTATCACTTTAATCAATAATATAAAATCTCTTAAATTTGTCCTTAGTATTTATTCTTCCAACTAATACAAATAAGGTAAATAACTCAATTCTTAGTGATACCAATCTTTTTCAAATAGAACTAATAAAATTATAACTTATAATGTTCTTCAAGAGTATTTCTGCCTGTAATACCTATATAAATAATGAGTTAGTAGAATAAATATCTGACCTATTAAATTTTCATATTATTCTATTTTCTCTATCATTTATTAATCTAATAGATTGTATAATTTTATGAAATTGGTTAACTAATTTTAATTCTGATTGAAATAGAGTTCTTCAATGAAATTTTGGTCAGGAGTTTGTAAGGTTTGTTTGAGAAGGGTAACGTAATATGCTTATTTGGGCCTTAGAGAATTTTATTGGATAAATATGTTTTGAATGTTAAAAATGTTGTTTTAGAGGTCCAAAAGTATTTCTGTGGCCCAAGAATGCTTTTTATTTTATTTTCTTTTTCCATGGCTAGTTTCCTTTTCTGTCCAACAATGTAATGTTTCCTGACCAAAAATGTTTTAGTCTTAGGTGAACTATTAATCAATCAAGATTAGCTTGGCTTAACCAACTTAGATTCATCCAATAATTAATTCATCCATACACTTGAATAAGTGTTAGTAGTTTGAATAACATTTTATTTATGTAATAATTTATTTGCTAACAATAAACTATTAAATGAAATTTTGATTCGCAACAGATTTAAAAAAAAAAAAAAGTTTAGTCCGAAGTAGTTAGTGTGGATTATTCCAAATTCAAACATAGAAGGAGAAAACATTAGTTACATTCTTGCATGGGAAATGAATACTTTTGTCCCGAATCATACTTTAAATCGTTTAGTCAATTCAATGCTAATAATTTTCAACGAATATTTTGAATTATTGTGGTATGTTTTGTAGAATATCATGTTATATTTCTCACTGCAAATAATAATATATTAAAAAATGATCGAATTTCAAAGTACGCATAAAAGACTTAAAGCTATTTGGCAATGTGTAATTGACCTGCTGTGTTGGATTGTGTAAATGATTTATTTAAAAAACAAAAATTGCCGAATAGTATGAATTAATTAATTATAATTTTATTGTGGCTGTCTCAAGCTTCTAGTTTCATGTAAATATAGCTATAAGTCATTTAGTGCTGCATGTCATGGTTGACATTTTGTGCCTTATTATTGGTTCCAACCTCCATATTTTCATGCTCCATGATTGAGTACTTGTTGAGTTTGAAAATCAAAGATTCTTTCCTTTCAATTTTTCATAATAATACAAGTATTAAAAAAAAGCTTACTTTTTTTTTTTTTATAAAAATACAATATATTTCACTATAGTAATAAAAATTTACCATAATACTTCAAAAGAGTAAAGTATGATTTTTGTTCCCAACATTTGAAGTAAGTTTTATTTGTGTCCTAACGTTTAAATCGTCCTATTTGTATCCCTAATGTTTATAAAAGTGATTTAATGTTATCTTGCCGTCAATTATACTAACAGATCAGATTGTATTTTTCAATTATTCTCAATTAGATGTATTTATTCTTAATTAGATCTTACTTGGATATATTCGATTTCAATCTTGTACCGACTATTTGTGTTTAGGTTCAATTATGTCACTAAAAAAGTAAATTATGTAAATATTGGAGAGATTAGTTTCAACTTTTGAGAGCTATTATTCAGAGTGGATCATCGACTCTGTCCAGACATTTGTATTCTAACTCTAAGAAGAGATTTTTAAAACTCCAACTAAAGCTCATGATGTATAATTGACGGTAAGATAACATTGAATCGCTTTTACAAACGTTAGGAATATAAATAAGATGATTTAAACATTCGGGATACAAATAAGACTTATCCCTAAAAGTTGAAGACAAAAACGATATTTTACTCTACTTCAGAAATTTAGACCAACAAGAGAATTTATCATAGTAGCTAGCAAGATCAAGATTCAAGAACAATCTATTCCCATCTAGTAACATTTGAAAAAAAAAAGTTCCATCTCAAAGGGCCAACACATGAAAAAGAGTTTTGTAAAGTCTTGGACTTTTCGACCATAATAGCTAACTAATTTTTGTAGTGATGGTTTTTTCGAAGTTTTGTAACTCTTATATTGGTATTTTAATCAAAAGTAGACTATTCGAAAAGGACTAAATGCGAAAAATTCTGATACTCAAGAGTACGAGTGAATTGTCACATTATTCTAGATATATTTGGTCTTTTTAAAAAATAATAATAAAAAATAATAATTGATAGTAGACTAATAAAAAAGTAGGATGTTCTTGGATCGGAACCGATTTATATATCTGTGGTGTTTATCAGAATTCGATCCAAAAATTGTGTATATGGATCTAATCCGCACACTTAGATTTTGTATAGGTATTCGCGTATCTGTAAAAATAAAGAAATAAATAAGTAAATATTTTTTATGTTTTATTTCAACTAATAATTATAATATATGTTGTATTATTTTAATTTATTATTTAAAAAAATATGTTTAATATTATTTTAAGAATAAACATATTTAAAAGAATAAAAAAATAAATTTTTAAAAATATTTTTATATTTTTGCAGATATATCCGATATCCAATCCGATCCGCAAATGTGCATATTGGATCGGATCGGATTCATGCTTAAAAACTGCGGATATTGAATTCGATTATTTTAATGCGAATCTAATCAAAATTTTAGTCATATTCAATCCGATCCGATCCGTGTTCATTCCTGTCGAAAAAGACTAATTGCGAAAAATTCTGACACTCGAAAGTATGAGTGAATTGCCACATTACTCTAGATATTTTCGATCCTTTTAAAAAATAATAATAAAAAATCAAAAAGAAAAAATTTAATTATCATATCGCATGTATCCCCAATCAAATGTATATATTGTGATCTTTGACTTTGAAGAACTTTTATAACAACCAATCCCATCTATAAAACTTACAAAAATAATATACAACTTCAATCATATAATAAAATCTGAAATCTGAAATACCCTAAACCTATCTAAGAATATACTAAAATGGTTCTATGCAAAAGTATAGGACCTATGCTAGAGTAACTAATAAAATCCCCTTCTTTAGTTTCTATACACTAAAAATATAACAATGTATTATTGTTATTTAATTATTATATTAATTAGGCCACATAATCTGGCAACAATTGTGCAGCAAACCTCTTTGAATTCTGCATACTCTGAAATGCAGCTGAAGAGTGATGAGGATTTTGAGTGTTGTTAACTGCACCAAACTCATTTGAATGTTGTTCACCACTCATATGATCCAATCTTCTTCCTAGTTGAATGTTCTGGAATGTGTCACAATGTGGAAGACCAAGAGTGAGTGATACACCATTATTGTTACTATGATTATTATTACCTGAGAATCTTGTAAAATTTTCAGCAGCAGCAGCATCAAATCTTGCAATTTCATCAATAGGGTATTGTCCAAATCCACCAATGAAGTTTGTTTGGTTCCCAACATTATTGATGAACGAGTATTCATTGTTGTTATTATTATTATTATTATTGTTTTGGCTATGATGAACAATTTCATTGCTCCTTGGCTTCTTAGGACTACTACCTTGTGTGATTCCATCTAATAATTCTGATGATCCCATGAAGCTGAATCCTGAACTATTATTATTGTTGTTGTTCCTTGAATTTCCGCCGATTTGCGAAGTTGGTGTCGAAATTGAAACGTTGTTTTCTTGTTTCGAATTGAAGCTCTTTTTGGTATCGGATTCAGAATTGCTGTCTCGAGGTGGCGAATTTTTAGCATTGTTTGGATCTTCATTGCTCTTGCTTGATTTGTTGTCCTCAGAGACATTGTTGTTGTTACTATTGTTCATATCATGATCCTTCATTTCCTCTAAGTACATTTCCTCCACCATTGGTTTCCAAAGCCTAACTCTTGCATTTATGAACCAATTTGATACCTGATCAATTCAATAATACTATGTTAATGTTCCTAAATTTAAGTTATAATGATCAATTAAGAGATATACAGAGAGAAGTTCAATAAGGAACATGTTCTTTACCTGGCTCCTTGTAAGCCCTGTTTGTTTTGCAAGCATGTGTTTGTCTGAATCCTTGGGATAACTGAAAACCAAAAATTCGGTTGTTACTTTCATCACTAAACTTTTAAGCAACAGTCAAGGAATGTGTTTGGATTTGCATATTCTAAGTTCAAAACATATCATAATCAAGGGTTTTATTTAAATAACTTTTGAAAAAGTAAACTATCACTTCCATTCATAAAAGTTTCGATTGCTGACGAATTTACTCATAAACAAGCAAAATTAGTAGTTTATTGATCTTTCGTAGATACAAAATTAGTTTCAAATCTAAATATTAGAAGTGAACATCAAATATTTCGTCATAATCAATAAAAATACTGTATTCAGTATTCACTATTCATATCAATTTTTTATGTTAAAATACGGTCGGTTTTTCTGTAAATAAAATTTTGCCAATATAAAAAAATTAGTGATATTTGAAATATTTGTTATCGTATTTTATATTACATCAAAAGGAAATAGATATATAGATAATATATCGACTTAGAATATGATTATAACTATGTTCAAGAAATATTTCTCATATCAGAATACTTACGGATGAAGAAAATGTTCGAACAGCCAAGCGCGTAGAACGGAAACCGATCTCTCCGGGAGTCCTCTCTGGGGTCTCCAAGCATTGTGATGCATCATTCCCAGTTGTTGTATAGCTCTCTGTTGCCTTAGATGATGGTCAACATATTTAAGCCTTGACCCTTCAATTTTGCCTCCACCAAAGTAGTCCTCTTCACCTAAGCTCTTATTTGCAGCTTTAATTTGTCCAGTTATGGCATCCTTCAAGCACCTAAATTGCTTTGAGATTGTTTGCAATGCAAGGGCAGTGTATGTTCTTGCTGATCCAATCCCAGCTGCTTGCTCAAATGATGATATTACTATCTGCATTTGATTATGGTATTGCCTGTATCTTTGCTCCACCTATTTAATTCAATATAAATATATAAAATTAATCTTTATTTCATTGATTATATCTAAGTAAAGTGAAATAATTGAGTATAATGGTTGAAACAACATTATATATGATTGTTGGTATATTTAAGTTAAATCCCATATCATCAAGTATGAGTTAAGTTTTATTTTGATCCCTGAGATTGACGAGCTGTATCGACTTAGTCTTTGATTACTTTTCAATTGTTACAATTTGGTTTTCAAATTAAAAAAAGTGCACTAATGTAGTCTCTCGTGTATTTTCTGTTACCGAAATTCAGCAACGTAGAGGTTGAAAAGGGGTTTAAGGGTTCTGCATTTGCCCACAGAAGTTAGTGACGAAGAGCGTTAAGCCATGTCACTAACAATGTTTTGTTCCGGTGACCAAAAATATACGAGAAATTATATTTGTGCACTTTTTTAAATTTGAAGACTAAATTGTAGCAATTGAAAAATTAATGACTAAATCGGTACAATTCGTCAATTTCAGAGACCAAAATGAAGCTTAACTCAATCAAATATATATAAAAAAAATTAATTAATGTCATGACTATATGGTATTAGACCATAATGTTTCATTTGTTAACTAACACATAGTCAAAATTGTTTGTCACAAATGTGAGAATTTACCAATGTACAATGAGAAGAGTTACATAGGTTACAAATGAATGAATTTTACTAGTTCATCCAAATGTTAAAAATATTATTAGCATATATAGTAATTTTGAATGTAATTATTTTACCTTTTATGGCATTTTGTTTCATATATATACCACTTTCAAAACAACATAAGATAAAAATATTATTTTTGTACTAAACATTTGAAGTAAGTATTAATATTATTTCTAACTTTTTCTTTCTTATTCGTATCTCAGATGTTTTAAAAGTGACTTAATTAATTCACTATTAACTCAATTAAAAATTACTACTATACATAGTAATATATATAGTAAATGTTGAATCTGATAAATTTCTATTGCATTACTACAATTGTGTTATAAATTAAAGGGTAAAGTATTAAATTGGTCCTATGTTTGGGCGTATTTCTGTTTTGGTCCTTAAGGTTTAAAGTATTCTATTTGAATCCAAAAAAGTTTCATTTAGCATCAATTTAGTCCATAATGAGGTCAAAGTTAAATAATTAATGGAATGTCCTACATAACAACAGCATAAGAACAAAATCGATAATCTAGAGAACAAGTACAAGTTTTAGAGGCACAAGATCAACCGTGGATGTATTAATACATTTATTTATTATTTTTTATAATATAAATAAAATATTTTCTATAGAACTAAAGAAAATAATAAATAAATGTATCGATGTATCAACGGTTGATTTTGTACTTCTAGAGCTTGTACTTGTTCCCCAGATTATCGATTTTGTTATTATACTATTGTTATGTAGGACATTTCGTTAATTATTTAATTTTGACCTCACTATAGGACTAAATTGATATTAAATAAAACTTTTTTGGATTCAAATAGAACACTTTAAACCTTAAGGACCAAAACAGAAATACGCTCAAACATAGGGACCAATTTAATATTTTACCCTAAATTAAGAAAATAAAAAAAATAAAAAAAATTAACTCAATTTTTTAGCATATTATGTCCCTTTTTCGATTCCATGTTTTCATCAAGTTTCTATATCATTATAATCAGACCATATTGCTCTTTCTACTAAATTGCATAAAAAAATTAGTTTGAGAAGATATGCATCCTTTTTGATAATTTTACCCTAAAGCATACATTCCAATCCAAGTTTAACTAAATTACCCGCATTAAAAAAAAAAAATAAAAATACAAGAACTCACCATATACATACACCAATAATTTCAACATCAACACTTTCTTGTTATTCTTTCTTCCACTTTGTATATATCTATGATTATGTAAAAAGTACAAACACCAGCAATTTGTCATTTTGTATTACTAAATGACAAATGTTTGATGGGATGTAAGTCAAGAATACTATTCAGTATCTTAATTAATATAACTGTGCTTAAGTTTCATTAGAATAATAATACGGATTCATGATTCATGAATACTCCTTCTCTTTAATTTTTTTTTCCTTTTTAAAAATTAAAAAATAGTAAATCTATCTTTAAATCAATATATTTCACTTAATTAATTTAAAGATATTCTAAATTTTCACTTTGTCAAATAGAAAAAAAAAATCAAAAAAATATTTTATGATAAATAATTAGATAATAAAAAATTACATGCATGTGTTTTTATATAAAATTAATAATTAAAAATTATTAAATAATAATTTAATCAAATATATTAAATTATTTAATAATTTTTAATTAATAATTTTACATAAAAATAACTGCAATGAAATAATTATTAATTAACAATTAAATTCTTTATAAAAAATTAAAAATTATTTTCTTAACCTAATGGAAACCAAATTAATTAATTTTGATTAATAAAACCTATGAGTGCAAGGTTTACAAATAAAGAGTATAGTGAAAATTTAGGTACAGTTGACTTCATGTGAAGTTGATAGTTGAGAGTCGTTACATGAAAATTTAGTTAAATCAAGCAAATTATCTAACAACTATCAGTTATCATCAACTTTATGTGAAGTAGACTACACTTGAGTTTATATATATATATATATATATATATATATATATATTTCATATAGTCAAACAAAACCTTTGTGTATTTATTCAAACAAAAACAAACAACTAAAAATTAAAAAAATAAATAAATAATTGAAGTACCTCATCAAGCATGGTGATTAACTTTGCTTTCTTCATCTGAATTTCTTGTCTCTCTGTGGCTGATAACTCAGCACAACGCTTCTCACTTCCTTCACCAACCGAACCATCTCCACCACTATTACCACCGTTTGATGAAGATTCTCCGACACCAACCTTAGCCTTCTCAAAACTCTTCTTCTTCATATTATTATTATTATTATTATTATTAACATCGTTGTTATTATTAACATTCACAACCTCTTCTAGAAGCTCTTGTGTGGCCCTTAAGTACTTTGAATTCAATAACACACTCTGAATTCCCGAAACACCGCCTCCACCGTTGGTAACCCCGGAAGCAGAAGACGGGGACCCACCGGAGACTCGAACATCGTCCCCCGACATAGCTGGAAGGCTTAGAGAGAGTCCTTGTGTGGCGCGTGTAGCATCACGCGCGGCAGTAGTAGGGTCAATTGTGTTCCAAAGGTTGTAGTGCCCTCGCGGCGCGTAACCATGCAGCGCAACCGAGACATCATGGTGGCCCTGCATGTGCTCAGCCGCGAGAGGCACACCAAGGAATTGCTGTGATAGCGGCGCGTGAGGAGCGAGGGAGGAGTTTCCGGCGGCAGCGAGAGAGTTGAGAAGCATAAGGTTTCCGCCGTGTGGTGGCGGAGGCGGCGGCGTGTCGGAGAATTGTATGTATCCGGGGTTCATGAGGACAAGAGTTTGAAGGCCGCCATCAACACCACCACCTTGAATTTCCGAATTACCATGAAAATATGTCGCCATAGATTTCTCAAGAATTTCTTTTTAATCTTTGATTTTTGTTACTTCTTTGCACTGAAAAAAAAGCAGTATAGAAAAGGTTAGTTTTTTTTTTTTTTAACTACCAAATATAGAAGATTTGAACCCGCAACCTCTTAATTGAATATGAGGAGACTATGTTATTTGAACTATAACTCATTAGCAAACGTTAGTTAATGTTCACATACCACTAAATATTTCTAAGAAAATATTATGATGTAAAAATTTTCACACTGTAATTAAATAACAAAAATTATAATACAAAAATTTATTGTTAAATTTAACTATATATTATCTCTTAAATAATTATATAAATATAAAAATTTAATTAAAATACAACAAATTAAACACATCACAATTCAGCAATAAAGAAACAACACAAGAAATTATTAAACCTTATCACTATGAATAAGGTTTATGATTGATTAAACTCATAATTTAAAAAAATAAAAATAAAAATTGAGTTTGCTTACTTTATAAAATTTAATTAATATCTAGTAATAAAGTCATTTTATTTTTCCATTATTAAATTAAACCGGTATGATGAGTATACTCTTATCTATACTTGTGTGGTGGTTGAGTAAGTTCGTTGTACCTTTCAGCCTTGTGGATCAGCCCATCAAATTAAACAACTCTCAGATTTTGATGAAGCTAATAAAGAATTCTCCTCCGTCTTCCACAAAATTAAAGAACTAAGTACCCTCAGAAAAATAAACTGTAAATAAAGAAGAAGAAGAAATTAATTAGCTAAGTACACAAGGATCCAATATTTTTTTTATTAGTGCAAAACCTAACTAACATATACATATTCATTAGCCCCAATTTTGGTTTACTAGAGGAAGAAGAAAGAGTAGAAAGAGGTTACTATATATATATAAAATAAGAAATGGGAGGTAGAAGAAAAATAAAAGAGGGAAGAATTCAAGATGTATATATATATGAAATTAATGATATGATGATATAATATAGGTACCTATGATATGAGGGAAATTGGATTGTGCACGTGCTTCATGGATCATGTATTTGAGTATTTTGTGCACTGCAAAGGAAAGAAACTAAGGATTATATTTTCAATTACACAGAGAGAAAGAGAAACATGGACAACCACACACACGCACACTTAGTCTCACCCACCATAGCAAAATTATATCAAAATAAATATGATACACATATGGTATATATATATATATATATGTAGCTACTAGCTAGATATATATATATAGATATGAATTCATCAAATTAAAATCAAAATTAAAACCAATAATAATATTACTATATACATATATTATATGTACCTGGCCTATATCATCAATAATAAGAAGTTTGTGTTATTGTTATGATATGAATATGAATTTGATCTATCTTAGCTTGCAAAGGAGAAAGCTCTATTTCAAGCTCAAAGTGGAAAAGAGAGAGAGAGAGAGAAAGAGAGAGAGAGAGAGTTTAAAGTGAGAGATGGGTTTTAAAAAAGACTTGGGAGAAAAAGATACCAATCTTTGTTCACCTCATTATCCACTCAATTATATATACCCATTTTTTATTGAAAAAAAAAAGAATATTTAGAAGAAGAAAAAGAAGAACAATAAGGAATATTTGAGATTATTCTGGGTTTAATGGGATATAAGAAAAAAATATCAGAGAATATAATTATGTGTGAAGAATGAAGTAGTGAACTTGTACATACATAGAACATAGTTATCTCCTTATCTTTCTATGCAGGACGAAACTAAATGAAATATTAGAAAGGGACCAAAAATATTTACACAATAAAATAAGACAAAAATAAATTTTTAAAAAGGATTAATGAATTAAAATTTATATATAATTTACATGTGAAAAATTAAAATTAGAGGGGTCGTTACCCCTTTTCTCTCCGTGTAGCTCCGCCCCTGTTTTTATATGACTTTTTTTTCTTTTTTATTTGGAAGAAGTACCTGCGAATAGATCAAATAAACAGATGAACTTGTTTGTGTCTTTTTATAATTTGATTTGATTTGTATCTGATGCACCCAAACAAAAACACTTACTATTCATGAGCAACAAAGAACTTTTGAAGGGTGAAAGAGAAAGAGAGAAAGAAAGAAAGAAAAAAACAAATAAAAATTAAATGGGCCTGCTAAGAAATCTTGTGTATCTATATATAAAAAAAGTATGTATTAAAAAAATAGAAAAAAAATTTAAATAATTTAGAGAAGATACAAACAGCTGAAAAACGAGGAAACGTCTCCTTCTTCAAAGCATAGGTTAATTAATTAACTTATTTGTTAAATAATAATGAATTTAATTTATTAATAAAAAAATAAAATAATAAAAAAAGAATAAAGACGAAGGAAGGTGACGATGGACAAGAAGCGGGTGGAGGAATCTGATTGCTCATTTCTCCATTAAATATCTTCTTGTCGTTTTCACAATTTCCATGGCTTTTTCTTTTTCCTTTTTCAACTTATTATATTACTACTATATATTTTTGTATTAATTAATTTTTTGTGGTTGGATATATGGCTGCTGAGTTTGTAGATAAAGCAAATTAAATTCCTGACGAGTATAAGAGCCAACCACCATGACACCAATTTTAATGCCTCCAAAGGCTGAAAAATATTTATATTCATAAATTTTTTTGCTGATATAACATACAGTAATTAATTAATTAATTAATAGTTAATTAATAGATCATATATAGGCCTATTAGATAAGTAATTAAATTCATATAGCCTGGAATTTAAGACTTACATTATTTTCTATATGACCTAATTTTATTTTTATATTAATTATTTAAATGTACTATTATTACATCATATAATTAATCTTAGTATTTCTCTATCTGGTACTTTCTGTGAATTTAATTAGTTATTTTTGGGTATATTTTTCTTTACACAAAGTTGTGGAAAATCTAATTTCATTTCCTAGGTTTTAATAACACCACAAATATTTCTAAGAATATTTTTTTTTATTATTGTTGAAAAATGTTAATTTAATAACCACAACTCAAGTAATAATTAACAACAATAAAAAATGTTAAAATTATCTCCATCATTATCCTTTAATAAAATTCAATTATGTGGACAATATTATTAACTTACTTTCCATTATTCCATATAAATTTGTGACTCTAATTAATCTTTTCCTTTATGGGGAATGTATGAGATAATAATGAATATCCAAAAGAGAAAATTACCTATATATATTTTGTTACTATATATCTTGTGAATTTAGCAAATCAGAGAAAATTAAAAGCAATTATTGTAAAAAAAGAGAAAAAGGGAAAGAGAGTTATAAAAGTAAAGGGTCCCAATCAAGTGCATGTATGATGTGTATGCAAATAATGACCCTTCAATAATGTGGTCCTACCTTGCATTTCATGCATCAGACCTGTATCAAGCATCACCACATACATCACATTAAATAAATAACAATAAATAAAATTTTAATTTTCATATCAACAATTTAATTTAGTAATTTATTACTTCTATTACGTATATTTATTTCTTGCTTTTTATTTATTTATTTTTTAAAAAAGAAGAACTAATTTCAAAGTCTTTAATTTCCTTCTTCATTCTTCCTAAAACAAGTCTTGATCATACCCAAAGGATAACTTAGATTAATGAAGGATTAATAATAATTATCATTATTGACAAGAAAAGAAAGTGACTAACAAATAAATAATTAGTGTACTAACCCTTTCAAGGGTATGAATGAGGCAATCTCATCATTTGCATGGAAAGACAGAGAATAATTAATTAACCATATTAAATTAAAATAAAAATTATGAAAATCTAGAGGGCCATTTTCTAATACATATCCAAGTCCTTAAAAGCTCTCAATCACCATCAGTAACTATTATTGTGTAAGAATGTGTGCAGTGACAAAGATTTTAGGACTATAACATTTTCGAAGTTTGGGGACATTCATTAGTATAGGGTATATATATATATATATATATATATATTATAGCTAGGGGAAAAAATTAAGAAAAGAAAAAAAAAGTGCACGGTAGTTGCTATTAATAATATACTATATAGAGTTGGTTTTGTATGAATCATACCTTTTAGTAATGAAGATGCATGTCATTCTCCTAAGAGATCAATGTCAATAGTATTTATTTCATTACTATACTTTCACTTTGGATTCTTTCATGAAAACTCATTGGAACTTTTTGTTCTCACTCAACCACAAATTAACAAACTGGAAATAATATTCACAGGTACCTACTATAATATATAAGTATATATATAGCACATTGGATCTATCAATTGGACACATGTATAAACAAGAGCAAAGGGGTGTACTCATCATATTGTTACTAATGAATATTCAAATGTCAGTAGAGAAGCATATATATACATAGTTTTCATGGGTGTACTTGAATGTACAAAAGATGATCAAGAATCTTACATAATAGTATAGGAAATTTTTCAAATGTACTGGTATATCGGTGCTTCAATGATTTTTAATTGTTGATCTTAATTATAAAAAGTATATATAATATATATAATTAAGATCAACGGTTAAAAATCACTGAAACATTGGTGTACCGATATACTTGAAAACTTTGCAATAGTATAACTGAGTAATTAAGATATATTGTTGAGTTATGTTACGTGTACACCAAAATCAATCACCAAAATCAACCACCAGTATAAAATATATGCTAGAATATAAATACACATTGAAAATAAATTAAACTACACATATATTTATACACAAATATATTGATAGCTAATTTTAATGTGCAAATAGCATTGTTATATATTGGTTCTTTTCTTTTCTTAAAAAAAAAAGGCCTACTGGAGGCTTATTTGTTATTAGAGTTTAACTAGAAAATTAACTTTTTTTTAATGAATATTAGTTATTGTTTTAAATTATAAATTATAAATCTTAAATTTTAAATTCTAAATTTTAAATCTTAAAGTCTATGTCATAAATTCTAACTATAAACCTTAAATTATCTAAAAATAAAAGTTAAAAAATAATATTACAATAAAAAAAATGGACTAATATTAACTACTTAAAAATTGTCATGAAAAATTTGACCAAGTAGTGCTGCTTTATGATTATTTAAAGCTTTAAATATTAATTAATAATAACCATATATATGGAGAATATCATAATAATAACTAATTCTTATTAAATTTTATGCAGCTTCTCCTAAGGAAAGTGTATTATATATTTCTTTGTTGAGTTCAACTAGAGAGCTATTTTTTTCGGTTAATATTAATTAATTTTTTAAATTATCTTTTTATTTTAAATTTTAATTTTTTTAATTTAAATTTTAAATCTTAAATTCTAAATTCTAATCCTAAATCATAAATTATAAAAAAATAAAAGTTAAAAAAATAATTTTATAATTAAAAAGTTGGCTAATATTGATTAAATAAAAATTAATTTCTATACTTATTTTTATTTATTATATATTTAATTACTCACATTAAATAAACACAAAATAGATATATGGTTGGTCAATAAAGAATATAATTTATAATGGGTATAAAGTTTTGCTAATTATACTCTAAATTAGTAAAAATTTTAAATAAGTTACTGATAGGATATCCAATATATTAAAAGCATCAAATACTTTAAATTTTATTCCAAAAATAAATTAATAAGTCTTTTTTTTTTATAGAATATTGAGTAGAAAAATCCAAATCCACAAAGTATATGCTTACATGAAAATTTATGTGATAGTTGAGAGTACTATGTACATGGTTTATTATTTTGATGTGAGATAGAGATAAAAGAGAAAGAAACTTGGAAGGCTCAAATTCCTCACTTTGGATTTAGCAATCAATCTATCAATCATGCTGTATAATTGGGTGCATGTCCCTTACTATGTGATTTAGGAAAAGTAAATGTAAAACCATTGAAAAAATTTTAAGTGTACCATCGTACCAGTGTTTCAGTTATTTTTAATCGTTGATCTTAATTATAAAAAATATATATAATATATATATGATTAAAATCAACGGTTAAAAATCACTGATATACCGGTATGACGGTACACTTAAAAATTTTCTAAAACCATTATAGAACCCTAGAATCTAACAAGGTGGAAGTTATCATGATGATGATGGTGACATGGAATTCAATTGCTTTGGATATTGTACCTATGATATTTCCTAAGAGCTACTAATATATTAGCTATGGCTATTAGTAACATTTAATTTATTATTAAACAAAATAAACAATTAATTAATTAATTATAATAAAGTGCCCTAATTTTAGCTATGTAATCAATAGATCATCTAATATTTTATTTAACCAACTTTTTTTTTTTATACATACATGATACATTTGTGTATGTATGTGTGCTCCCATATCTATATATTTTCAATGTTGTTATCATGGAATTGTTGTCCATTATACTTCAATTTCTTTTAAGAAGAAAATGACTTGAAAAGAAGCAAACACTTTTAGTAAGAAAGACACCCAAAAAAAAAAACTTTAATAAGAAAATAATTGTTTAATATAATATTTTCCGCAACAATTTCTAGTTAGTATGTGACAATATACGTGGCCAGGATAAGAGAATGCAAAAGGTGTAGAAATATAGCACCAAGTATATAATAACTCATATGCTTCAATTCAATCATCAAAAACTAGGATCTAGCAAGTTCCATCATCAGGGAAAATATATATATATATATATAAAAATTATATTACGTACCAATGCATACCGACGAATAATTTATTCAAAATTTTCAGATCAGGGACCAATTTTGATGAGTAGGGTTACATGTCTAAATTATTTTGAATTTTATAATAAGAAGGATGTGGTGTATATATAATTAGTTATATATATAACCTTTGAGAAATCAAAACAAATAACAATGGCGCTATATAGAAATTGAATTTCAAAATTTCATTTCGTTATCAAATAATAAATTCAAAATTCAGCAGCATTGAAGTATATCTACAACATATATTATAGTAGTATGGCCATGAGATTTTTTTTTTCTTTTTTTTTTCCACTATAGGGGTGGCACAGAGTAGTTATTATCAGAGTAAAGTATATTTTTTGTTCTTAAAATTTGGTAAAAATTTAAAAAATATTTTTAAGTTTTATTTTATTTTAATTTTATCCTAAAAATTTTCGATTTGCATCAAAATATATCCTTAACAGTTAAATTTTCAAAAAATTTACGACCAATCTAACAATAATGCATGAAAATTATGCTTGATTTGTTTGTGTTGAGGATTGATCTTATAAAATTGTTGTTTAGTTAGTCTTAAATTTTTTGAAAAATTAACCGTTAGTGGTATATTTGATGCAAATAAAAAATTTTTGAAATAAAATTAAAATAAAATAAAACTTAAAAATATTTTTAAAATTTTTCTCAAACTTCAAAGATAAAAATTATTATTATTATTATTATTATTTAAAGGGTGGACCCATGCTTTTAAATAACTAGAAAACAAAATAAAAAGAAGACGAGTGTTGAGGGTGCAATGTTTTCTTGGGATATGATCTATCTCCAATTTGTGATTCTCTTTGGTGGAAGAAAGAAAGAATACCCTTTTGGAGACGCAAACTATTATTATTGGCTTTGGATCATGACTTGGGGTCTCAGCAGAATTGAGTAAAAGACCAAAGTAGAGTACAAAAGAACCCTAATATTGCTACAAAAGTTATGGGTCCCATAATGCACCTACTTATAATCTCTAACCCCACTCCTATTCCTATATGCTCTTCTTCCTCTTCTCCAATTCCACACCACATGTGAAGAATATTAGCTCTTACTTAACTTCTCTACTTCATCACTTAACCAAACTATAGTTAAAATATTGGTAACTAAACCATAGTTAATGACCGGTTCGACTCGATTGATTGAACCGAAAGACTCGACCGGTCTAACAAAAAATTCGATAAATCGATCATCAATTAGCTAGTTTAAATTATTAATTGAACCAAATTCTGTTAATTCAATTGAATTTAATCAAACTCACAAAAAAAAAGTGAAATAATTGCTTTATTATTATCTTAAAATGAGGTAAACACAATTTTAAAAAATGTTAATGTATTAAAATTGAAAAATTTTAAGAAATTAACTTTTAATTAATCAATTTTAGGATTTAAATTTATAATTTAATATGCAAGATTAAGAATTTATAATTTAAATTTCAAAATTTAAAATAAATAAAATAATTTTAAAAAAATTAATACATATTAACTGAAAAAATTAATTTCCTAGTATTACTCATTAAAATTGTGTATATACTCCACAACAATGTCATCTTGTAATTAGTTATAGTATTATATCTATTTTATATATCAATTACAATAAAGCTATATTAGGGTTTTAAACGATAAAATAAAAAATCCAAAAGACTTCAGTCCCTCAAAATTATCACCCAATTTTCTGAGTGCATGGCTACCTTTTTTGCCATTGACTGTGATGATGAGTTTGATCACTGTCACTGTATATTTGAGGGTCCAAATATTCTAGAGTCAAGATACTATATCTGATATATATATAAATTGCCATGGACATGGTCAAGTTCATTGAACTTCATCTTTTGCTATTGTTTTCACTTGTCCTTCCTTTGTCGTCCTCACCCTTGTGCCTTTGTTTTTAATTGTGGTGACAAAAACATGTTTGATTATTACTCAAACTCAACATTATTCAGCCAAAGCAGATAAATAATGAATAATACTACACATCCAAATTTGGGTAAAGTATATTTTTTTGTCCCTGAAGTTTGGTAAAAGTTTCAAAAATACCCTTAAGTTTTATTTTGTTTCAATTTTGTCCCAAAAATTTTCGATTTGCATCAAATATACTCCCGACAGCTAAATTTTCAAAAAATTTAAGACCAATCTAACAATAATGCATGAAAATAATGCTTAATTTACTTGTGTTGAGGGTTGTTCTTATGAAATTGTTGTTGAATTGGTCTTAAATTTTTTGAAAAATTAGCCGCCAAGCGTATATTTGATGCAAATCGAAAACTTTTGGGACAAAATTAAAACAAAATAAAACTTAAGGATATTTTTGAAACTTTTGTCAAACTTTAGGGACAAAAAGTATACTTTACCCTCCAAATTTTTTTATTAATTAAGTTAGTTTAATATCAACAAAAATCAAATATGAATCGCATTATTCTAAGTCTTATTATATAATTTAATTGGACTTGATTCATAAAAATATTTGGATATGAGTAGCATTACTCATAAATAATTGTTACAATATGATGAGAAGTTTATCTCATATATAATTAATTAGTATTCGTACACTAAATAGTAAACACCATTGACACTCATAAAAAAATATAATTATTATTAATTAATTACGTATTTCATTTATTTAAAAAAAAAGGAAAATAAGGCCAAGTTCAACTATGAAATATTATATGCTTGATAGATAATAAGAAACATTCAATTTGTTCTTATTTTTAGTATTTTTATCTACATTCAATTTTCATTGTTCAAATTGAAAGCAACATTGTTGTTATCAAGCTCTTGTCATTTTTTATTGTCATTTTCATCTCCCTTCTCCTTCATCTTTATTCTTCTAATTAAACCATTGTATTTATTAGGGTTTGATTTGTGGTTAAGTTGGGTTTGATCAATAATGTGAAATAAATTTTGATAAGAAATTTATTTGAGTTTGATCAATAATGTAAATTATGAGTTTGACGGTAGGTTTTCTAAATGTATGATTTTCTATGTATGTTAAAATTTGTTTTTTGAGTTTTAATGGGCTTCAATTGAGGGTTTAGTTGGAATTTAATTATTCAAAATTTTGTTTAGAAGGTTTTGTAGGGTTTGATTTGTGGGTTTATTAGTGTTTTCTTAGAAATTTTGTTGGGTTAATCAATAATAATGTAAATGATGAGTTTATTACATCTTTATAGGAGGTTTAATTATAAAGTTTTGTAGAGGATTTTCAAAGATCTTTTTATTTGTGAATTTGTTAGTGATTAATTGATAATTTTGTTGGATTTCATCAGTACAAATTATGAATTTGATAATAGATTTTTAGGAGATTTATTTGTGAGTTTGTTAATTAGGGTTTAGTGTCTAGTTTTATTATATATGTTTTCATAGGAGGTCTGATTGGATTTTTATTTTTTTTTTTAAATTTGATTTTGATTTGATTTAAAGAGAGATTTGAAAAACGAGTGTGGTTTAATTTGAAAAATAAATTTATTTTTAACTGAATATTATTTTAGTAGATCTTATATATTTTTATACTGGTATTAAAATGGTGTCAATTAAAAAAATGTTTACTCAGCGGAATTGTGAACTTTTTAGTATCTATCACACTCATACTTAGATTTAATGATTGAGTGAGAGTCTAAATAAAATAGCTAGGGACACTAATAATTATTATATTGTGCCGTAGTTCTAACTTTAGTTAATTATTATTAAATCTTGAATCTTGAATCTTGATAACAGGTATTCAATGGATTCAATATCTGCCATTAACTCATTATAATAGAGTAGTTTAGGGTGATATGATTATGTTTGTTGATTATAAGTATTTATTTTTGCAGATAGATGAAGAAATTCGTAGTTTTTATTTTTTTATTATGGTAGATATTTTGTAAAGGATAACAAATGAATTCTTTTATATATTGATGAAAAAGTTGACAAATTTTTTAAGATGTATATTTCTTTGACCTGTAAATTCTGTTTAAAAGTTTGGACTATTTAAATTATAAGGTTATGTACTAGTTTAATCTTATGATTTCTGACTTGGAGAGTGAATTGCTTCGTATAAAAAGAGATTCGGAGATTAGTCACATATGTAACATTAGCAAAAATCTCTCCATCACCCATAGTAACATCGTCCACATGATTATAATTCAAGTTGATGTCAAAAATCTAATCAATCCATTAAAAAATTTGTGGAAGTTTTTCTGCTCATCATACAACCACATTATTCATAACAATTGTTAGTTATAAATTAGTAGAATTTCTATAATTATTTACTTTATATAGTGGCATCTAAAAAATTATCTACCTGAATTTTTAAGAGTTTTTAAAATGAAAATTATTGCTTACAAATCGTATAGACATTTTGGATGTTTTTCTTTAGTAAATTCAACTTTTTTTACATTATTATTACGGCTGTCTCTAAAATCACTACAACTGGATCTATCGTATCTCTGTCTTTTTTCGGCAATTCGAAGAAGACGAACTTCCTTTACTTGGTAATATTGGACTGAACTAGGGTTTACAAATAGAGTTTTTAAGAATGAAGAATTTGAACTATAATTGAAATGCAACATTTTGGATAGGACACAAAACGACGTGTTTCACTATTTTTCAGAGACTATTTTGTTCTCCTCGCAAATGTAGACACTTAACAGGTACGTATGTGAGTTAATGTGCCAATTCAGCAGTCTTGATTAGTGAGTCACGTCAAAAAGTAGACTGAAAAATATTTTGATTGGCGGAGAGAACCATTAGAAATTGATGTGTATGTGTATTAATTTTTTTTAATACTAAAATGTGCATTATTAAAATTTTTGGAAATTAATTTAGCTGGGTAATTATATATCCAAAAATATTATATATATGAGATTATAAGTTTATATATTAATGAAAAATATTTCGTTAATAAAAAAAAAAAAAGAAAGCAGAGGTCAATTAAGAAACAACATATAATTTAATTTAAGATTTTAGTAGGAGGTGACTAGCTAGCTAGCTAAGCCAGCTAAGATGTATATATATTAGGAAGAATGAAAGAGAAAATTGTGGATCGGATTGATTGCTTATTCCAATTTGTTTTTATTTCCATTTTTTCTTGCATTCATGGCAATGGGGACCTTCCCAATTAATGGTGTATCCCCAACAAAAGTGGGTGCACACTTGTAAGGGGTAGGGCTAATACTACCACCTACACCAGCTACCTTTCAAATCTTGTCTATTTTCAACACTTTTTTATTATTTATTTATTTTTTTATTTTTTTTGGGCTCACACAACCTACTCATATCTAAATTAGCCTCGTAGGTTCCTTAATGTTCTCCTTTTTATGAAAATGTTGTTTGTAATTTTAAAAATAAACCATCAAAATACGTCTTAAAAAATTCTGACATTGACAAAAGGAATTTTAAAAAAATAAAATAAATTTCTTTTTACTAAAATATATATCCATTATTCCATCACATGATAAAAAAAAATAACTACATTATGTATGTATATTGTATAATTAAAATCTCTCATGAGAGTAATATTAAGGTGGCTGTCAATGAGTAATAGCTCAAATGACATAATTTTCCTATATTTATCTAAGAAGTTGCGAGTTCAAATTTTCATATCTTTGGTAAAAAAAAAAAGGTGGCCGGCCATAGAATTTGTCCATATATTGTAAAATTGTATATATGTGTAGGTTTTTTCTATATAAAGAGCCTATAAAATTCAAAAATGTCTTTCAAAGGATTTTTTTAACTAAAATACGCCATTTATTTTATCTCATTTTATTTATTGATAAAACTCTGAAATTTATGAAAATAATTTTGCTTCAATTTTTATTTATTTGTTGTGAAACTTTTATTAATTAATGGATAATATTATTATAACTACTACAAATCCTAAAAAAATGGATATTGCACTTTATTTCTAATAGGATATATAATTGGTGTCATATTAAGTTTTTATAGAAAAATAAAATAAAATAAGAGAGAATAAAGCATGGTGCACATAGTGGGGGGTGGGGGGCCTGATTTATTTATTATTTATTATTTATTATTTATTGGTATTTTTTTTTTTTTTTGGTGACTTATTATTTATTGGTATAATCAGTAGTGTGTGCAACCATACGTATCGAAACCCAATTGGGTTATTTTTAAATTTATATATTTATGAAATAATATTAAAAAAAATGCATGATTTGTTAATTCTCTCTCATAGTAATCAATTTATAATTCAAAAACGATAGAAGTGTCTGTGTCACTGCTCCAAAAGTGTGGGTTAACGATAAAAGCTTATTAGTCAACAAATCTTCTAGCATGCATGTTTGAGGATAAGATCAAAGTCATGTTTGGTGCGGGTGTATTTGGTTATTTTGATCATTTTTATTAAAATAATTAGTTATAGAACAATTTATATTAGATATTTTCGTTGAAAAGTGATTGTAAGATAATATATTGCGTTTGAAATATATGGAAAATAATTTTTTAGTGATACAATCATAAAAATGAGTATGAAATAATTGTCTATATTATTTAATATTTAATGTTTAGGAACAAAATAGTAAATCATTAAAATTTAAAAATAATAAACTTTTAATTTAAGGTTTAATTACTCTGCTGCTGATCCCTATAACTTCGCAAAATTTTCAATTAGGTTCCTATATTTTTTTTTTTTAATTGAGTCCTTACACCAAATTTTTTTTTAATTGGATCCCTACACTTTTTTTTCCTTTTATTTAGGTCCTTGTACCAATTTTTTTTAGTTGAGTCCCTATAAAATTAAGCTAATTACTACTAAGAGGGACTTAATTGAAAAAAAAAATTGGTGCAGAGACCTAATTAAAAAGAAAAAAAGTATAGAGACCAAATTAAAAATTTCATGAAATTATAGGGACCAATAGAGTAATTAAACCGTAATTTAATCATAAATTTCAAACTACTGTTTTCGCTTGTAAACTATTTTTTAGCTTAAAATTATTAATTAATTTTGATTATAATTATTTTCAACGTTTTATTCAAATACTTTCATGTTTTCCAACCATGCCCGTACTTTTTTTCTACACCTTGCTGTTGACTTTTTACATTGATTATTAGTGTCATAATCTAAACTAGCCACCTCATCATTTTTTATTAATGAGAGATTAAGAATATCGTTAATAAATATTTTAAGAGTATATTCATTGAGAATATTAAAAAAATATTTTATTCAAAGTTATTAAAAAGATATGTTTTTTATATTTTCAAAGTAATGAATAAATAAAAATTTCAAAATTTGTTATTTTTATCTTATTATTAACAAATCTCTTTAAGAAATGCATTCTTTTAGCTAAATCTTTATGAAACTATTAAAAAAATTTATGTATTATTTTTAATTTCAACAGTACTAATAAAAATCCTAATATTATGTTTAAAATTATTTATCTCCAAAATTAAAAAATTGATAACAAAAAATCTCTAAATAATTATATCTCTAACTTTTTTTTTTTTTTTATATCTTCTACCTTCCATACCATTTCTTCCTCCTACTTCATGATTCTTAGGAGAAGGAAATATAATATGCAACACAAATTATGATTTAGTTTGTATACTTTCAACATAACATTCATCTTGCATGGTAAACAAATGATTGTCATGCAATCACCTTTTTCTAAAGATTAAATTTATAAGAAGTAGTGGTAATATAAATAGTTATATTTTTAACATATTTTATCAAACAATTTTTTTTTTAAAATTTGCTTGATTTTTTTATATAGAATTTTTTAAATAATCTTATATATTTTTATTTTTTTATTTTTAGAGTTCACCAAGAATTAAACTCTAGACCTTTAAAATATAGAGTTTTAATATCGATATCATATCATGATGAAATCACTTCTTTCAAAACTTAAGCCGATAGAAAATAGCAACATGAGTGATTATATCTCTAAATCATTATGAATTAACTAGCTACCTCATCATATGATGAGAAATATTGAACTAATTAATGACACATAATTAGAATTTAAATCCTCTAAATATTTGCTTTTCCTTAACATGCATGCATGAATTATATATGTTAGAAATAAGAGAGTAGTCTTAAAAATATATTATTGAGTGTGTCTAAAGATACAATGTATAAGGGTATATATAGGTATTAGAAGAATGAAAATAATAAAAACATAGAATCTTATAATAAATATACAGATATGCTATATAAATATAAATGATACTAATTGATCTTAATTGATCCTAGTATACTCTAATATCCTCCTCAAATTCAAGTAGGAGTTAAGGATACCATCTTGAGTTTGGATACTAGAGTCCGAAAACGAGTAGGATGATGAGCCTTTGTAAAGATATCAACAGTCTGATCTAGAGTTTCAACAGCTATGAGACGAACAGCATCAATAAGGAGATGTTGCCAAATAAAGTAATAATCAATCTCAATGTGTTTGGTGCATTCATGAAAGACATCATTATGGGCAATCTGAATAGCACTGCGGTTGTCACAAAAATATCTGAAGAGCACCCAAGTCTTCGAGAAGCCAACGAACTGAGAAAACCTCAGCAATAGTGTCAGCAAGAGCACAGTATTCAGCTTCTGTGCTTGATCAAACAGTGAATGTTTGCTTCTTAGCTCTTCAGGAAATGAGAGAGTCACCAAGAAATAAACAATAATCAGTAGTAGAATGACGATCAGTGGGATCGCCAGCGCAATCAGCATCTGAGTATTATTGAAGGGATAAAGATGAATGGGTAAAAAAATAAAGGCCATGAAATAATAAGGTGCCTTTGATGTAGCGAAGAATGCGAAGAACTGTCGCATAGTGAGTAGTACAAGGAGCTAACAAGAACTGGCTTAGAACATGAACTGGATAGGTGATGTCTGATCGTGTGACAGTTAAGTAGACGAGTCCTCCAACTAACTGTCGATAAAGAGTAGGATTATCCAAAATAGTGCCATCCATAGGGGTAAATCGAACATTAGGCTCAATGGGAGTAGACTTAGTGCGACTATCTATAATTCTGGCTCGAGCAAGAAGATCCAAAGCATACTTAGTTTGAGAGAGATAGATATCTTCATCTGTGGACATGACTTCTAGACTAAGAAAATAACTAAGAGAACTAAGATCTTTCATCTCAAAAGTATGGTGAAGGGAGGCATTGAGATCAGAGATACCATCAACATCATCTCCAATAATGATCATATCATCAATATACAAAAGTAGAAGAACAACTCCATGTTTACTTTTACGAATTAAGAGAGCATTCTCATGAGGGTTGCAAGTGAAACCGAGATTGCATATAGTGGTGCTAAATTTGTCAAACCATTCACGAGGAGCTTGCTTAAGACCATAAAGTGCCATGCGAAAGAGACAGACTTTACTAGAAAGACAAGGATATCCCAGAAGTAATTTCATATAGACCTTCTATTTCAAATCTCCATTAAGAAATGCATTTTTCACATTCATCTGACTGAGAGACCATTTTTTATCACAGCAATGACAAGGAGATCTCGAACAGATGTGAGACAAGCAATAGGAGCAAAAGTCTCTTCATAATATAATCATACCATACTTTTTTGTACAACTTTGAGCAACCACTCGTGTCTTTTAACGGTCAATAGAACCATCAGAGTGAGTATTAATCTTGTATACCCATCTACTATCCACAATTTCTTGATCAGAAAGAGGATCAACCAAGTTCCAAGTGTGCACTTTTTCAAGTGCCTGAATTTCTTCTTGCATTGTTTGCTGCCAACTTGAATTTGTGGAGACTCCTTGGAATGACTTAAGTTCATGGTGACGAAGAATAATAGAAAAATAATGATAATTAAGAAGATGAGGAGATATATTTCTTACACTAGAAGAACGAGTGGAAGAAGAAGGCATGACAGCAGGAACAGGAGCATCGTCCGGTCTGAAATCTTTGGGAGATGGAGAAGACGGAAGAGGAAGGGGCTTGAGGGATTGACTTGAGATAGAACCTGTAGTATCATCACTAGAAAAAAAATATTAACATTGGGGTTAGTGAAAAACGGTGACTGAGTAGAAAGAATGGACTCAAAAGAGAAAAAACTAGAGAACATGTGATGCTCCCAGAATACAATATGACAAGATATACGAATCCGAAGTCCAAGTTTATTATGTTCATGAGGCTGAATAAGGACAAAATAGACACAACCAAAGATATGAAGATAGTTATAATAAAAAAAAGTATGATAAAAATGCTCAAATGGAGTAGTGTAATCAAGGACAAAAGAAGAGAATCTATTGATAACATGAACAACAGTGAGAACAGTTTCGCCCCAAGTACACTTAGACAGGAAGAAGAAATAAGCATTGCACAAACAGAGTCAAGAATGTAACGATGTTTGCATTCAGCTCTGCAAACACTCAGACAAAGTTAATATAAATTAGACAAAATATCCTGTTCAGCGAGAAAATTTAAAAGTTTGGAGTCACGATATTCCATAACATTATCGCGTCTGAAGATCTTAATGACCTTGAAAAACTGAGTTCCAATCATAATGCAAAAGTTAATAATATAACTCTGAGAGGCAGCTCATGACGATTAGTCATCAAATAAACCCAAGTGAAACTTAAATAATCATCAATCAAGACTACAAAGTATCGAGCCCCTCCCATAGAAGCGGTGGGAACGGGGCCCCAAACATCAGAATAAATAAGATCAAAAGGAGAGTAAGCAAGAGAGGAATTATTATGAAAAGATAAGGCATGTTGTTTTGCAATTTGACAATAAATGCAATAAAAAAAACTCATTATTAGGGGTGAATGCGGATCGAATATGGCCAAAATCTCAATCTGATCTGCACTAAAATCACCGAATCGGATCGGATCGGATGTCGGATATATCCGCAAAACATAAAAATACTTTTTAAAAGCTTATTTTTATTTAAAAATATCAATAAAATCTCCTCTTCTACTCTTTTAAACATGTTTACTTTTAAAATAATATTAAACATATTTTTCTTAAATAATAAAAATAAAATAATTCAACATATATGATCATTATTAGTTGAAATAAAACATATAAAGAATATTTACTTATTTATTTATTTATTTTTACGGATACGCGGATATGTGGATACCTACATAAAATCCTCAATCTGATCCGATCTGATAGCCTTGTGGATTGGATCCATATCCGCAATTTTCGAATCAGATTTGGATAAATCCCGCAAATATGCGGATTGGATCCAATCCATGAATACCCATACTCATTATGAACTTGACCTAAAACACCCGTAGACATAAGAGAGCGCAATTTTTCGAAGGAGCTGTGGGCAAGACGGCGGTGCCACAAGTGAAGAGCAGATGGAAAGGAATCAGCACAGAGGTTTGATGTAGAGGAAACATGAAGATTCTTGAGATCAAACAATCTTCTAACCTTATAGCCAGTCCCAATAATCTTTTCCATCTGATGATCCTGCACACGACAACCAGAAATAGAGAAATTGATATCAAAACCAAGTTCAACAAGTTGACCGATAGAGATAAGATTAGATTTTAATTTTGGAATAAAATAAGTATCAGGAAGATTAATATTTGACTATGAAATAAAACCCGTATGTGTCGTATGCAAGAGGGAACCATTAACAGTGTTGACAGAAGGTGTATTTGTAGTGGTGGACAACAACAAAAAAGATGACGCAAATGAGACATGTGATTAAACAACTAGAATTAAAATACCATTTAGAATTACTTGGAGGGGTGAAAAGAGTAGCAGAGGTATTACTAGAAAAAAAAGAGAAGTGGCTTAAGAAGAGATTCAATGTCGGATGTAGAGACAGAAGGTGGGTTGAGAGAGGTAGAGTTGGTGGATTCAATAGCAACAGCAGTAGAGGCATGCACGTTTGGAGAGTTGTTGGGACGAGAATGATACATGTTCTGATCTGAACGTGGTGGTCGAGTAGGACATGTAATCAAGTGACCCGATAGCTTACAATAATGGCAGAACAGTTTCGGGTAATTGGAGCCAATGTGACCTTTCTGTTTGCATGCACGACATTCAATAGAAGAACAGTCTGAGAAGGAGTTCCTAGAATAGTTACAGTTTCGACAAAATTTACCCTTTCTATCTATGGCAGCAAAGACAGTTTCACTCTTAGAGCGAGTCAACCCTAAGCGCGTTTCTTCAGACTTAAGACGAGGAAGAGAATCTTCAAGACTAGGTAAGAAATTTTGATGAAGAAGAGAAGCTCTAAACGGCTCATAGTCATCAGTAAGTGCCATAAGAAACTGTATAAGACGTGTTCGATTCTATTAATTCTCATATGACTTAGTATCAGTGGAATCTTTAAGAACAAGATGACAAGAGGTCAATTGATCCCAAATAATTTTTATCTAAGCAAGAAAATCAAAAATCGCTTGTCCACGTTTTTGTTTAAGGTTATGAAGTTCCTTTAGCAGTTGGTACTTATGAAAGAGATCAGAAATAGTGTAATGCTTTGTCAAATGATCCCATACCTCTTTAGCAGTTTCAAAATGTCTTAACTGTAAATGAATGTCTGGAGTAGAAGTGTTGTAAAACCAAGTGATATCTGATGATTTTTACAATCCCAATCTTCCAATCTCTCCACAAAGTCTTTCTCAACATCCTCCTTAAATTTGGAAGTCCCATCTTTTGATTTTTTAGTCACAGTTGGCTTAACAGAACAAATAGCATCACCAGTTACATAGCGCTATAATTTTTGCCCTTTAAAAAATTCTCGCATAGCTTCAACCGAATGAGCATAGTTAGAGCCATCAAGGATAATAGGAATAGGTTGAAAAACATCCGATTTTTCCATAATAATCGAAACAGAGGCGAAAAAGAGAAAAAACTGCAAATTTGAGGCAAAAAATGAGAAAACGGACGACAAAATTAGAAAGAGTTCACCAAAATATCTTAGTAAGGGTCCCATTATCTGTCACGTCAACAGGGAAGGACACGTGGCAACGCATGATAAAAGGAAGAAAAACGCGTCAGCGCTGACAAGACGAGATGAGGTGACTCGCTGGTCAAGAAGGCGGGCCGGGTTGAAAGGGACGCGGGTTGAAGTGGATCTGCAGGTCATGTCTAGCGTGACACGTGGTGCATTGCGGTGCCGTTGATCCTGGACGTGGATACAATGGTGTTGAAGGCAGCTGGAGGGAGGAAGAACCTGAAGCGGACAACGAGTTTCAGGCGGCGCGTGTGCGGCAATTTTCAGCGACGATTCTAGATGCGTTGGAATCGGGACGACGAGTCGAACACAGTAGTAACGGCGGTGACTAATTAAAGCGTCGGGAAAGGATCGAAAAAGGGGGCAAAAAACACTGCCGAAAGAGAAAAACAAAGGGGTTATGAACAAATTTTTATGGAAATATTAAAAACATATGCTCTTGATATCATGTTAGAAACAAGAGAATAATTTAAAGAATATATTATTGAGTGTGTCTAAAAATATAATATACAAAAATATATATAAGTACTAAAAAAAATCAAAATAATAAAAATATAAAATTTTATAAATATACAAATATACTATATAAATATAAATAATACTAATTTATCTTAATTGTTTTAATTATACTTTAACAATGTATACAAAATAGAGAGATAGATTCCAAGCTAATAACAATCGCATCAAAGTAAGATTTTAAACTGAAGCAACCGACAAATGTATGTTAGTTATGAATTCATGCAATCATATATTCAATAATATTAATTCAACTTTCTAACTCGTGATTTTGTAACAAACTGGGGAGAGAGAAGGAAGGAGATAAAGTTATTATTAGTTAGCAAAACAATGAGGGGTTTCAAACAAGTAATAATTATGTAATTGTATCGACAATATTAAAGCCATATATAATATGGTTGTTGAAATTTCTAATTATGTCAACAACACAACATTATAGCTTCTAATTTTTGAACAACACAACGCATACAGTGGTTGAAAAATCCCATCCCTACCTTGTGTTCCTTTTTCTTAGCCTTCAAATAAAATTCTAGCTAGATATATATAGTACTTGATTTTAGATATAGTTTTTTTTTTTTTTTCATTTCATCTGTTTTTATTATTGAAATAATATTAACTAGATTTTAATTTTTATGGACGGTCAACATAAAAAAAAATTACACAGAAATATCTAAATGCATAAATTTAATTGGATAATTGTATAAAATTCTTTAATAATCAAAATTAAACTCTATTAATTATGAGATAAGATAATGCCATGTGTTTATTATTGAACTTATTATTTTTAATATGATGAAAGGAATGGTGTATAGCTGGGATGTGGGGGTGTATAGTGATTTACTGGCGTATGATGGCTGTTCAAGAGAAATTGGACCGTCCGATTGGAGGTACTGAAAACCCTGGGTTCGATTTGTGCACTGACAGAAAACTCTGGATCCGATTTGTTTACTGGAAGAAAACTCTGGATCCGATTTCAGTATCCAAGAAATTTTGCAATGAAAACCCTGAGTCCGATTTTAGAAAATCCTGGGTCCGATTTGTGTCACTCTCTCTCTCCAATAAAATCGGACGGTCCGATTTCTTCCAACTGACATAAAAAATTGAACACCGTCATAACCGTGTATATTTTTCCAATACTCCATAACTCAGCATAACTCACATCTCAGCCTCGTTAAAAAAAAATAGCCTTTATTATTCTAGGCTTAAGCGCTTAATAACTAACAGTGACAATTTTCATGGAACCCCACCACACTTTTATTTAAATTTAAATTGAAGTCCCGGGGCCCTATATAAGTTAAACAAATGCATGTATCTTTTAGAAAGTTGGAATTCAATAACAAAAGTGATCACCACCAAGAGGAAAAAAAAAAGAAAAAAAAAAGAGAGAGAGAAAAAAATAAAGATATTAAAGTAGAATTTGCCTAACACAATTCTAGATTCAACCTACTTTGTGATATGTGTGCTCGTTAATTTCCACATTTTTCCAATATTTAAATTGTTACAAAAGACAAAGCTTAAGTATCATAGATTGCTAATTTATAAAGGGATATAAGATGGTGACATTATTGAAGATGTAATTATTATTGTTATCTATCCCAAGAAAGGAACTTGCTAGGGAAAATGGTTTCTCAATGGAAAGATAGATAGATAGCACTAACATTAATATAATAATAACTTTTAAGTTCACTATAATAAATTATAGAGTATCCATGAAAGATACATACATACTTCATTATTACCATGAAAGATACTTAAGTAACATCATCATATAATAATTGGATTATGGAAATCAGAAGCTTGCATTATTAATAATTAATGAAAAAGGCTTATGATAATTTTTAATCACATTGATTCTCATTAATTGGCTTTGTTGGAGAATCGCCACCAAGTGATAATTAATAAGGTGAAAATTCAGGTGCAGTGGATTTCACGTGAAGTTGATATTGAGAGCCGTTAGATGATTTGATTGATTTGACTAAATTTTTATCTAACGGTTTTTAATATCAACTTCACGTGAAGTCAACTTCACCTGAGTTTTTACCAATTAATAAATATTTAAAATTGAAATTATGCACTCTGTTGCTTTTTTTTTTTTGTTTTGTGTATTTTATTTGTGTGTTTGTAGAATATTTTCTTTTAGCTAGAATAATAACATATAATAATTATAAACTAAGGTTTTGAGGATTAGTGCCTAGGAAAGCATAGACAGCTCCAAAGTTCTAAGTAATTTAATTTATTATTAGTTTTATATTATTTTCTTATTATTATTATCTCACTATCAAGATAGATCAGCATGTGTATTTGCAATTTCTTTTTGTTTATGAATGGATAGTGTGTCGTTTTCCAGCAATTTATGAAGATTTTCTCGTACATCATTCTATGAGGTTCTCTTTTTCTTTCCCCTTATCAGTTGTTGATATTCATTATTATTCATGCTACTATATATACACACTATAATAATTGATATCCAAATCAATTAGTTCATAAAGCTTTCTGAAAGTCATGTATGTATATCTGATGATCTTTCACAATTATAAACTTGAAAGGGAACTAATATATCAAATCAGATGATTATTAGATACTTGTGGCAACAACTATATATATATATATATATATATATATATATACTCTTTATTTTTCTTTGTGCATAATAAAAAATAGGTTTAATTACTCTGTCCTATAGTTTCGTAAAATTTTCAATTAGGTCTCTATACTTTTTTTTTTAATTGAGTCCGTACACCAAATTTTTTTTTCAATTAAGTCCCTTTTAGTAGTAATTGGCTTAATTTTATAGGGATCCAACTAAAAAAAAAAGAATTGGTACAGGACCTAAATAAAAGGAAAAAAAGTGTAGGGACCTAATTAAAAAAAAAATTGGTGCAAGGACTCAATTAAAAAAAAAGTATAGAGACCTAATTAAAAATTTTGCGAAATTATAGGGACCAGCAGAATAATTAAACCTAAAAAATACTATATGTGTATATTAAAATTAATAATTAAAATTAGTTATTATATATTTTTAATATATATTTTATATTTTAACTATATTTTATACTAATAATTAATTTTGATAGTTAATTTTAATGCACAACTAATATTATTGTTATATATACATAGGAGCGAAGCTAGAATAATTTTTTAGAGAGGGTAATATAAAAATTATAATTTTAAAAAGAGAAAAAAAAATAGAAAGGACTAATAATGTAAAAATTAAAAGATTATATACATAAAATATTTAAATTTTTTATTTAAATTTATAAATATAATTAAATAATTATATAAAACTCTATGTACTACCAATGAATCAAAATTAAATCATACTTATTTTCTTTTCAAAAACAATCATATTCAAACGGTATAAGAACAAAATATGGATGTTAAACCCTAACAACTATGTAATCATATTAATTAAGATTACAACGGGATGTAATGATTGTAATAGACTCAAGTTCAAATCATAAACAAAATAATAATAGAAAAATCACATCAATAGCTAAAATATATATAATAATGCAAAATAAAATTATAAATTCAATATCTCCACAATTTAAACCTGGCCTTATATATACAAATCCTTCTAAGATTTATCTGTCTATCACTTCAAGAATGGAAGAGTTTGGTATAGAAGCAATATAAAATTAGGATATGTATACCAAAAAAACTGAAGACAATGTTGAAAGTGGTAGGGCCATGAATCAAGTTGATGAAAATTTGAAAACAATAATTGAGGATAGGGGGATATGGGTCCTATATTATCGTTTCTGTGTTGATCAATGATGAGATTCCCACATACATATTAGGGCAGTGGTATCCTACATGTCTTCTTCACAAGATTGATATGATTTGTTCAAAACCCATTTACACCATCATTGCCCAATTCACTTTTTTTTTTCCAAGTTAAAGGTTAAAAATTTAACAAATTTATATGGACTTATTAATTGATGTATATCGAGTGTTACATTTCCATTCTTTTATCATATGTTTGCATTGTATTGATATAATTTTTGAGATAATAATAAATTTAACTTTTTTATTTAAAATTTTTTTAATAACTATTAATATATGAAATTAAACTTTGTTACATTGTCACTTAATCTCATTCTTTTCATGACAAAAAGTAATGTTCTGAAAACCGGATCAGACTGGTCGGTTCAACCGGATTAATCGAAAACCGATCACTTAGTCGGTTCGGTCCACCTGTAAAACCATCTTGCAAAAAACCGATAAAAATCGATTGAACCAGTGGCTAATCGACGAACCGGACGAACCGACCGAGTTTCAGCAGGCACCGGTTCTCCCCAAATCACAAAACGGCGTCGTTTGGCGCTGGAAAAAAAGAAGAAGGCTGAAGTGAACTAGTGAAGTCTAAATGCATTGTAGCCACTTTCCAACCCTAATATCTTCGAAAAAGACTCCTGGTCACCTCCCATTCCCAACCCTAATCTATTCGACCTTCTGCCTACGAAGGACAACTGCCATCGTCAAATGAAACAGATGCCGTAGCCAAGCGCCACTGTCGCGGGTCGAAGGCTCACCGTCGCGGGTCGAAGCCTCACCGTCGCGGGTCGTCGGCTTGTTGTCGTCACCGTCACCGAAGCGTCGTCGTTTGGCTCTGGCCTTCTGTGCTCTTATGCGGTTAGTTCTTGCTCTTCTTCTGTTCTTCTATTTTTCATTTTTTCAATCTTTTTGAGTTTTTGTTTTGAGTACTGTGGTTTTTTTAATTAAATTTTTATTCGTGAAGAATTTAGGGCAGATTTAAAGTAGGTTCATGTTCTTCAGATGCAGAGTTCTTCTGCTCTCTTGTTCTGTTTTTTAATTTTTTTATTTTGTTTATTATATGATTAATCATTCTGTAATGTTGAATAAATTTGATGTATGTTCAATTTTTAGAATTCTACTCTGTTGATGTAGGTTCAATTTTTTCAATTCTGATCTGTTGAATTAACTAGATGAATTGCTGAATTTAATTATGTTGAATGCCATATGAATTGTATGAACTATGAATTGATATATTGGTCTGGATTCTGGAATGTTGTCATTCTGAATTTAGATGGAACAGTCACAAAATGATCAGCAACAACAACATAATGTTGAAACATTTTGTGATGACTCAGTTGCCGCAATGTAAGAGATATAGCTGTATCGAGATTGTAAATAAAGTTTTGGAAGGGAAAGTGCTAAGAGAGCGGCATCAAGACTCGAACCTGGTAAGTTATTTCATATCCAAGTTCAGTTTAGTTTGAAAGTTTAATATGTTTGGTGATAGACATTAAAAAGTATTTGATTTTTATATCTACGCAGGTGAATGGTGGAGGTTACACGGTGGGAGTGCTCCTAATTTGCAAAAAATGGCAGTCTGTCTTCTTCATCAAACCTCTTCTTCATCTGGATGTGAGAGAAATTGGAGCTTTTTTGAACAAATCCATTCAAAGAGGAGGAACTGGTTAGAACATCAAAGGCTAAGTGACATTATTTATGTCACCTATAACCTACGCCTTCAATCTAGGTTGCATTGAAAGAAGAGGAATTATGATCCAATTGACATTCAAAGCACTGACACGGCAGATTTTTGGGTAATGGCAGATGAGGATGATCCTGAATTTACTAATGGAGATGTTGAAGGCATTGAAAGTTTAATATACACTGATAATGCTATGCCTTCGTATCCTAATGGTGAGTGACATAGCAAACTTTATTTCCTTTCATAAAGATACATGTCATTAATATTAATTTCTTATTGAGTTTTCTTTCTATTTTATTAGATGGAGGAGACATGGAAGTTGAAGTGGATATGCCTGATGATGTTGTAATTGAATCCTTAAATACTTCTTTTGGTGGTTTTTCTGAAGATGCTGGCTTTGGATTACCTATTTATGATGGAGACATCGGAACACTTAATGATGATTATGACTTCTGATGAGTAATGTCTTTGTTTAGTTGAAGTATTGTTTGTTGAATATTGTTTCTTTTGGTTACAAAACATTGTGTTTGTCATTTATGTACGTTTTGATTTCTTTAGTTATAAACTTTGATATTTGAAGTTGTTTATGACCTTTTAATGATAAATTATGTATTGTTCATTTTGTGAAATTGTTAAATTTTGAATCTTATTAGTTTAAAAATTATTGAATTTAACATTTTAAAATTATGTATTGAATTTTTTATAACTTTACTCTATATTTAATTAAATCGGTTCAACTATGGTTCAATTTCGATTGAATTATTGAACTATTGAACTAGTCACTTGACCGATTCAATGACCGATCCGGTTCTCACAACCTTGTAAAAAACCTTTATAAGGTATATATGCTCCAATAGAAAAGTTTGGAAGAGATATGGGAGAAGAAATATTTTCATTTCTAATAAAATTATGAAAGAATAAAAAAAATAAAAAAAATTTATTGTATTATTTGATATAATGAACAATGCTACTTATTTATATTAAACTAATTATGAATTTTAAAATAGTTAAAACAACCAAATTCTTTAGATGATTTTGTTTAAAAAGTATAAACATAATAAATTTAAAAAATATATAATAAATTTTGTTTCTAGAAAAAAGGATGAGTTTAATAATTTTCAATGAATTAGAAGTTATGTAATAGACTATAAGAATGCGAATTTTACCAACAACATTTTTTACGACTAAAAAGTTAAGTAAAAGTCTCGTTGTAAATTCCAATAAATATTACTGACGATTTATAACCATCAGTAAAAATAAAATAATAATATTGATACCTATGCTTAGGGTTGGCAATGGGTAGGATAGAGTAGGGTTTAGACTCTACCCTAATTCTATCCGCGAATTGAAAACTTTCTTAAAATTCTACCCTACCCTACTCTACTTGCTTAGGGTTGAGAGATTCTCAACCCTAACTCTACCCGCACTCTAAAGTTCTAAACACTACCCTACCCGATCCTACCTGCAGAAACAAAAAAAAAAAATTCAAATAAATATAAAATTCAACCATTCCAAGTTTCATACATATTAATAAAATAGAAAATAAAAAACTAATAAGTTTAAATTAAAATTAAAAACAATAAAATTTTAAAGAAATCCAACATAAAATTACAAATAATATGATCATCAACTAGTTTAGTGATTATTTCAAGTTTTTATAAGAAGAAGATTGTGAGTACAAGACTCACTTTCTTCACTACATACATAACTTTTACATATATATTATATAATATATTAAGGATGCGGATAGGGTAGGGTAGGGTATACTCTAAACCCGTACCCTACCTTACCCACAGACAAATTTGCATCCTACCCTATCCTACCTGCAGCAAGTAGGGTAGACAACCCTACTCGAACAGGTTAATCCAAATCAAATATCCGCAAGTAGGGTATATATTACCAGTCTTACCTATGCTATGCTGTCTGTAATAAAGGGATGTCAAGTTCAAACTTACAATTTGATGAGGTGATGGGAATGAGAAATCATAATTTAACCTTTAAGCTTAAATTACTTTATCAATCGATAATTTTATTAAAATTGTAATTAAATTTTTATAATTAAAAGTTTTCAATTGAGTTTTTATATTATTTTAAATTTTATAATTATTAAATTTTTGCTAAGCTAAAAATATTAACATTAACAGAATATTAAAAAAATAAAAAGATGTTCAAATTTAGGAATTTAGTTATTAGATGTGAATATCTTCAATTTTGGAAAATATTCTATTAACTTTAACGTTTTTTGTATAGTAAAAATCTAATTATTAAATTCAAAACAATATAGAAACTCAATTGAAAGGCACTTAATTACAAATTAAAAAATTTAATAAAATTATAGAAATCGACAGAATAATTTAACCTTTAACAAATTCGAAATATTTTCTATGTATTTCATAAGATATTTTGTAATTCTGAGTTAAAAAAAATTAATTCACTTATTTTCTTTTTTAATATTTCTTTTCGAAATGAATCTTTTCAGGTGAGAAAATCTACTCTCATTCATTTAAAGGAACCTCAAGAAGTGAAACTCATTAGGATTTTTCATTATTCACTTTCAATCTATCTTCCTTTTTTTTTTTTTTTTTGTCATATTGACATTTTTATATCAGTCATATTAATTTGGGCTTTGTCTGATTCACATAGACATACCAAAACATTGTAAGCTGTTACCATTTTGTTACTTTATAAGTTTATAAATGTATGTAACAAAAAAAGTTTATAATATATATTATTTTGACTCAGATGAGTTTTATTTTTCAAGCATCAAATTAATATCATAAATATTTTTAAAATAAAAATAATATCACACAAGTGTTTGCCAAAAAAAGTGTGTGTATATCACACAAGTTTGAGTTTTCTATTCATTTTTCTTTAATTTTTTTTCTTTCTCCTTCTCCCTTTACAAGAGATTGTGATAATAATAATATACGCAAGGTTCTAGGTTCAAATTTTATCCTAATGTAAAATCAAAAATTTATATTGGCACTTCAATTTCTCAAAGTCAAAATGGTGGGGATCAGATGCAAACATCCATTTAAGGAGATTGTAAAGTTGGGTGTTGGGATTTATTGGTTGGCTAGATGTTAGTTGTGCAATTAATACATAAATGCTTTTGAGAGTAGAAGCAAATATTTCTTGGATAATATATATGAGAAATTTCAAAAGTGTAGTAAGTTACATGAGAATTTGGTATATTCTCTACTCTTTAGTATTATGGAATATTAATACTCTCTCTAATTCACAATATTGTTGTTTTAAAATTTAAATAAATATTTTCAGTGCAACATATATGTTATTTTCACATTTTAAAATTTATTAAATATTTTCATTTTTACCTTTATTTTTTCACATAATAGCAACCACATTAAAAAAATATAGTACTTATATTACAAATTAAAAAATAAATATTTTGACTCATGGTGTTGCTAGTCTTATAGTCTTATCCTTGCAATTTACTCTACTTATTTATTGATAATTAAGGATAGTTTAACAATAAGAAGGTGAAGCAATATATGTATCTACTCTTGATTATTTATTTATGTATTGCTTATAGCTGTGAAAGTGTGAGAGTTATGTAGGTGAGTTTGTGTGTATATGAGAGTAATCCAAAGGCTATTGTGTTAAGGGAGGAGAAGCATAAGAATATATATGGGGCAGGAATCTAGCAAGTAAGTTCTTATTAAACTTTCATCTTTGCTTATTGATTTTTTTTTTTCATTTAATGTTCAGTATGTTATTGAGTTAAATTTTTGTTGTTCTTTTTCTGATTAAGAAAAAAAAAAAAATTCATTAATTGAAATGATGGATTGTTCATAGGGAGACCAGAGAGAGCCTGAAGCCAGGGGATCACATCTACACTTGGAGAACTGCATATTTATATGCTCATCATGGTTCTTTTTATTCTCTCAATTTCTCTCTTTATAATTATTTAGGATGTAATAAATGATATTTTGGGCCAAAATATATATATAGTAAAATTTTACTCCATTTATCTCTATTATCTTATTTTCCGGTACATTTTAAAGTAAAATAAGTATATAAAACCAACTTTTAACTAATTAATATTAATTAATTTTTTATTGTAAAATTATTTTTTAATCTTTATTTTGAAAGAATTTAGGATTTAGAATTAAGATTTAAAGTCTAGGATTCAAAATTTAAAATAAAAATATAATTTCAAAAAATTAACATATTGACCAAAAAATATTAAGTGTATAATTAAACTTTTAATGTTGTAGTTAGATACACATACATTCATGTATGCTGCGTTTGTTTGATGAGACACATATACTAATACATAGACACAGTAGTACACATCCATCATTTGTTTGCTGAGACACGGATTTTTCAAAAACACGGTGACACACAGATATACATAAAATACATGTATTTGGTGTCCTTCAAAAAAGATGAGACACAGAGACACATTGATGAAACACAAATATTTACTCTTTTATCTTTAGTAATTTACTCTTGTTCTTATCCCATTAGTGATAATATAAGGGTAAAATTGATATTTAGTTTATACCGTGTGTCTTGTCCAATATCACCAAACACAATAAAAAAATGTGTATCTTTGTGTATATGTCTTTTTATGTATTTGTGTCTGTGTCCATGTATTTGAAAGACAATAAACAACCGCAGCCATATAGATCATTGTTTATGTCTCAAGTCTCAACTGAATCTTTCATTGTATGACTAACTGAATAGGCATTTACATTGGTGAAGAAACAGTAATTCATTTCACTGTAAATGGACAATCATCAACAAGAACTATTTCATCATCCTCAAACTCGATCCATAGATGTCAAAGGCCAACATGCATGGATCCACACAAGGCGAATGGGGTGGTTTCGTCTTGCCTCGACTGCTTCCTAGCCGGCGGTGGTGATGTATGTCGGTATGAGTATGGCGTCTCCCAGGTTTACTTTTTCGTCAGACTCCGTGCCGGAACGTGTACTCTCGCAGCCTCAGACGAAGATGAAATCGTTGTCCGTCGAGCAAAGTATGTGCTCGAAAAAGGCTTCCCCAGCTACAATCTTTTCAAGAACAATTGTGAAAACTTTGCTGTGTATTGTAAAACAGGGAGGGTAGATGTTAACTTTGGAGAAATTGGACAAAGTGGCCAAATAAATGCCATTCTTCCTGCCAGTTTAAGGATATTTAAAACTGACATTGGACTAAGGAACTTGCCGAAATTAGAACCAGAAGAGTTGGCAGCAACATTGCAAAAAATGGTTTCTCAACTCCAATCCCAGTGAATGTTGCACCATAATCAACAGTTATGTTAAGTGTTCTTGTTATATGTACAATACTGTGCTGATGATATAGTTCGCATAAGAGTTTCTATGTAAAATGAGTATAGAAAAAGAGTTTCAATTTTCAAATTATTAATTCAATGTATGCTGTCATATGATATCCTATATTCCTGGCTTCTTAAGTTCTCTCTCTCTTTTTTTTTGTTTTTCCTTTTCTCCTTTTTATTCTCTCTTAATTGTCATATGGGGTATGAGCAAGATCAAACTATGGATTTGCATAACTTCTTGTTGCTGCTTGTACCTGTACTGTACTTTGTTGTTTGCACATGTTAATGAGAGAAGCATGGATTTGCACAATCAAGATTCTATGCAACTTTCAATTATCACATGTTAATGCTTTCTAAATTCTATGCAACTTTTTTCTCCTTAACTTTCATATTAGGATGTGAGGCAAAATAAAATATATGAATTTGAACAACTTATTGGCAAATGATCAGTATGATTATTATGGTAACGATGCTTTAACTTAAGATGATATTACCCTTAACCCCTTAAATTTCAGAGAGGTACTTTCTACTTATATAAGAATCCTGAAGAGTGTAACTGAAGAGCTAAAAACTGCTTAAGAAACCGTTACCTTGGATGGTGTAGGGAATCACCAGCTATTGCCACATGTATCAGTACTAGTAGACATCAAGAAGAGAATAAATCTTCTCATGTGTAATTTTAACAAAACCAAGTCATACATTTCGTTTAATTAATATTTCGTAAAACTATAATCACTAACAAAAATTGGACTAATCTTGGTAAGGCCCTATAGTTGCAACCAAAAACAATAATCCAAAGGAGAAACTAAACCTTCAGATTCATTACAAGCCGTTAGTGAAATAATTTACCTGTAGGGGCATGAAATGATAGTCTCTGTCTTCAGAGTGTATCGTTGTATAGTTGGTTTAAGAAATTTGCTCCACTGATCTGAATTAATCAATCTATATTCACCAGCCATAGATTGGATTTTGTACTTGCGGGGGCAAGAGATGAAGGTCTTGAGCCTGCTGCTTGTCATAGTTTCGTGTTCCAGGTAAAGCTCCGGTACATAGTCGCAAGAATTCACTGCCGTTAAAACAGTAGTGAGCAAATGCTATTCCTCCGTCTACCATCTCTGTCAGATTAGGCATTGAAACTGACTTAGAAATGCGCTTTTGTCCCTTGTGTGTTTTCGAGTTTGCAGTGTCATCTTGCGTATTCAGAACTCTGTCAAGCTCAGAATATTCCAGAAATCTTTGAGTAGCAGCGTCCCAAGAAAGTTGATATCTTTGCTCAGGGGAAAGAAGTTGAGGCTCATTTTCTAATGCTTCTTTTACTTTTGCTACAAAGTCTTCGGGTGTCTTGTAAGTCAAGCAGTTGGGGAAAGTCCTGAAGAACTCATTTGATGGATGATCAGCACAAACTACAAATTTTCCCATGGCAAGTGCCTCGGCTGTAGCGGTGCAGAGCACGTCACTGACGCTTGGATTTATGAAGACTTTATACCTTCACGAAAGTAGATAAATAATGTCTCAGAGGAACCAGATTTACAAAATCAAGTTCAGTATTAGCATCTGGCACTAAACACATGAACTAGGAATACGATTCATGTGTGATGTAGAAAATACATGCATGAAAAAGAGGAAATATATATGTCATAATCTAAATTGTGTGGCTCAGATAACAAATTATTCTTACCCATGAAGCGAATCATCTGCATGGTCTCTTCCCTTCTGAAAGTTGATATTCAAATCAAATCTTTTAGCCATACTCTGAACTTCGTTGGCATCCTCCCCGTTACCGAATACATCCAACTTGAAGCCATCAAGATCACTCTTATGCTTTGCTAATAAATCTATCAATTCCTTGTACCCCTTTGCCCATACCATCTTTCCCAAGAAATATGCTCCTTTTGTGAAGGCTTTCTGCCCGAGCTCCTTATTTGCAGCAATCTTTTCTCCAATTTTCAAGAACTTAGGATTCACGCCGTGAACATTGCAAATTACAGACCTTGGTAAATCCTGAGTGGCAGCTGAGAGTCGAAGGACCTGAAAAGAAATAAAACATAACTTAGTTCATTTTGTCTCTCTTCATATATTTATGATAATATAACTCCTTGAAAATTAATCAAGAAAAAGCACCACCACATTGCTACTTGTGTTGCAGGTAAATTTAGGCTTCGATAAATATCATACCTTGTGGCAGTGTGCTCTCGTAACCAAGTTATTTATGTGCTTCACTAAGAATGCTTGAAGGGGCCCATTTTTCTCCCTCTTGATGTATTCCAAGTAATTTGTGTGGACAACACCAACTACATGGTTGAATTTATCCGTCCAACGCCTGCCATGATGATACCAATTCAAATGTTCTGGTTCTTCCAAGATGGCAATGTCGGCATCCCTGGATGGTATAAATTGAGAAGTATCACCAGCAGGTATTATACTTCGTCTTTCTTTTGAAAACTATGCACAAGAAGGACAAAGTGTGAAAACTAAATGCAATTTGACATGAAAACCTGTAGAATGCAAATAATGTCCAAAAATAGCTACCTTCCCAGGATAAAAGCAAATTTTGAAGTCTGCCTTGAAACCAATCCTTTCCTCAAGCCAATTATGTATATAAACTTCCTGTTGCTCTGGCGAACTGAAAGTGATATTGTCGGGATAAACTAGTTGTTGATCTGATGTGCAAAGCCATGGAACCATCAGAGTTATTTTCTGATTGGAAGATTTTGATAGGTATGCTGCTCGAAATAGTGGATTTACCGATGTTCCTGTCATCCAAGGAAGACTAGCAGTTGTGACTATGGCCAGATGCCTCTTATTCTCGGATGGATCATGCTTTGTATGATCTGTCCATAGTTCACCATTATATCGGTGCCCTGTACTCTGAAGAACACTTGCTATTCGTAAATCCAATTCGTCGTTTACATTTCCATTCCCAATAATGGAGGATTCTCCACTTGAAAGGGACCGCAGAACAAGCTGGTTCTTACTTTTACTATACAAGCTTTCCACTATCTTATCGCAAAAATCTGTCATCACATTTGGAAAAACAAATAAAGTGAACTTGACCAACAAACTAGAAATCTAAGACTATTGACAAATTTTGCTAACTAACACAGAGCAGAAACATAAACTTCAAGCAAAAATAAGCGAAGTAGAAAATCACTGCAATGAAGCCTCCGAAAGACATGAAGTACGTACCTCTGCGGACTCCAAGTTGATCCAAAAAAGGACTAGACTGTTTCACAAAATAGGCCAAAAGTTCAGGCACATCCAATGGGGGAACTTCCTGATCCTGAAACAGACGTTGCGTGAAAAATATTAACCATAGTTCCTCATTCAAATCAAAACCACATGTGCAAAGCATACAAGAATTGGTCCGTAACACAGTTACTGACACATTTAAATGGACCTTGTCATACAAGTAAAAACCAATTAACTAACTATTAACACACTTTTAACCGAAGTGCATTTGACTAGGCATATTCCCATGATCGAAAGAAAACAACTGACCTTTGACTCTTCAGGCTCCTTGTTTATTAATTTCTGCAAGAACAAAACATAAACATTCTTAACACGAGTTCTTTTTCAGACAACTAAATAGTGATGATAATATTAAACATCATCTAATATATAAATTCATCAAGTGAGGTCTTTTACAATCCCAGAAACATATATCAAGAATAAAAACATGAAAATTGAAAGTATTATGAACTACAAAAAAGTAACTATATCAAACAAAATTCACCGAATTCGAAGTTTCACTCCTATCTATTTAATACTCCCAGGATTTTGTATAAATTTTAACTCCTGAGAATATATGATAGCGAGTGAAACTTTTAAGTTAAGAAAACACTTAAGATGATACTATATAGCATCAAAAGAGTGCATGGTCATAGTAGCTGAAAATTTTCCAGCTTCTACAGAAACAGTTTTTTTTTTTTTTTCCCTTTCTGGAATTCTTATTGCTTTAAAATTTTGTTCAAATATGCGAGGAAAAAAAAGAAGATTTTTTCATTGCAAAATAAAAACAAAAAAAGAAGAAAGAAAGAAAGAAAGAAAAGGAAAGAAGCATACCAAACTTGATTTAAATTTTTCAACGAACTCGTTGTTCTTCTCGAACTCCTTGAACTTCGTTTTCAGCTTCTGGATCGGTTCCCAATCTTTTTCTTCCCTCTTCGAATTGTCCCCTTCAAACCCCCAAATTCCATCGGTATCCTCAACCTCCGCCACAATCGCATCCTTTATATTCACCAAACCAATCCGAATCCTCGAACTACACATCGCCGTCGCCGTCGGCGGCGGTAATCGCCATTTCTTGATCCTCCTCGCGCCACTCCCCTCCGACGTCGCCGGCAGCCTGAGGCGGAGGTTCCTAACGAAGTCCATATCCGCCGGGTTCTGCGGCGGAGGAGGAGGGTCGAAGGAAATGGCGAGGTTTCGGAATGAGGTGGCACGGTCGCGCATGAGCTGAATGTCGTGGCGCCATGCGTTGGAGAGGAGAGAGAAGGCACTGACGGAGGAAGTGGTGGTGGTAGCGGTAGTGGTGGTTGGGGTTTTAGGGTGGGTGGCCATGGCGGAGGGTTGTGGTGGTGATGCCATGGAGGAAGGAGAAGAAACCAATGGAGATTGAGGGTTCTTCTTCTTCCAATGTGTTTGGGAGTTGGGACTCGTTCCTTTGTGGAGGGAACACGCTTTTTTGGCGCACGTGTTTATTTCTCTTTTCTCCACGTGGATATATTTTTTTTTTTTGCTTTGGTAAGAGAAAGCTTTTAGGTGTTTGGGTCCAACGAAAATGGGTTGTTAGTTGGACTATGCATGACCTGGAATTGGGACATTGGGTCCAATATTTTTGGTGTATGCAAAAATAATTGTCTTATTTGTTAAAAAATATATTAAAACTAAATAAAAAAATTTAAGATGTGAAAATTACAGAAATTAATTTATAAATGGATTAGAAAATGGTGAATTGGTAAAAAATGAATACATGGTGTGTTATGCATAAATGTGAAGCTGCAGAGAACACAAAACGTAACTTACGTCTTGGTTGGGACGAAAAATAAGGAAGAGGAGCAAGCTGCGAAACGCAGCAGGCCCAGGCAACCAAAGGAAGAAACGTGGTCCTATGTCCCCTGCATGCAAACTGCTTCATTTTTGACCAATTTTTGAGAAGGTAAAACACAGGTTACGTTTGTCCAGCCTACCAGAACAAATCAGAGGTTGCGTTTGGCAGCACCTTAGCTGCATGCGAGACATGCGTCATTTTGGGTGGTAAATTTGTTTATATAAGCGAAGACCAAACACAAATAGGAGTAACGGGAGTGAAACGAGAATGAAATAAGAGTAAAACTAGAGTAAGAAAAAAAAAACTGAAGAGGTAAAAGTGAAGAAGTATGGGAGAAGAAGAAGAAGTATACGGTAAAAGGATAAAAAATGGTTCGTAATTTTACCAAACCAGAAGAACACATTATTAAAATTTGTAAAACTAAACTTACGTTTTACTCTGCCACCATAACAGTGAAATTTCTTTCTATTCCTTCATTTCATTGCACTTCACGTTTCTTTTTTCCATTTTGGAAAAAATCAACCTGAAAATTGATAACATAATAAAACAATATTTTAATTATTTTCAAATTTATATCTTTTATTATTTATTAATCTCACTATCTTAATTTAAAAATGGCTATTACTAAAATATTACTTTATTATTTTAAATTTTTTATCCAAACTAAATTAGTAAAACTATTAATTGTGATTATTGGCAAAAGTCACATAATTTGGTCGTTTAATTAAGAAAAATAATATTTGAATCAATTTTTTTTATAATGTGCTGTTTATAAACTATAAAAGTGATATATAATACTATTTTTAAAAAAAATTATTGTTCAGCAATTCTGATATCTATTTAAATAAAAAAATTAATTAATTATTTGATTTTATCAAATTACAATATTTTTTTAATTTATTAATCTAATAAATTAAAAAATAATTTATTATAAATTAAAATTTTATTTAAAAATTTGTTATCGACGAATAGGTTGTTTATTTGAGGGGGTATCTAGCGAAAAATATCTGAAGCCCAAAGTACCTTAGCCCACAAATAATGGGGGGTTAGATTCGTTAGGGTCGTTATTACTTTACGTGTAGATTAACGTGTAATATAACATATTCACAAATTGCAACTTGACACCCAAAAGATCTGAAAATTGCAACTTAATTTCTTCTTAAGTTCTTATCTCTTATCGCCTTGGATTTTGTATTCGTTTCATTATTAGTTTATTACGCCTTCAAGTTCCAACAAGCATAAGCATCATCACGTGAGGTGCCACGTGTCCATCATTTTATCATTCATTTTCCCTTGCACCGTCACCTTCTCCTTCTCTTTCTTTCCTTAACGGCGAAGCTTCCCGGAAGGGCACCATCGTCATTTCATCTCCAACAGTTTCCTGTTCTTCTCCCTTTAACTGCGTTAGAGAGAGGGGAATCGAATTCAGAGGTTGTTCCTGTTCTTGTTGCAAGAGGAGAAGAAGAAAAATAAACATTAAGATATGGGGTTGCTGTCCAACAGGTAAAATCTTGTTAAATTCTTAAAAAGTTTGAATTTTTCGTAACTTGTTATGTTTATGGTGTGTTATTGAATTCTGGGTCGGATTTTGATTTGGAGTATTGTTTTTTTGTTTATGTTATGAACACCCAAAAAAATTTTTGAATAATGGAAATGGTGGATTGTGCAGAGTGAGTAGAGAGAGCTTGAAACCGGGAGATCACATCTATTCATGGAGGACTGCTTATATTTATGCTCATCACGGTTTCTCTCTCTTACTCTTTTTTTTTTGGTTTTGATTTTTGGTTTTGGTTTTGTTTTTATTATTTTGATCATATTAGCTTGTTAAGGTTTTGATTCAATAGTGTAAAGAAGAAAAATGAGTGAATGGAGTAGAGATATAGTTAGTACTTAGTAATTATTAAGTTTTTGGTGAAGCTTTAGTGTAACAATGATCAAAAGAAGCAATGGATAATAAGCATTTTGTCAATTTTATGGATGGTAGTTTAGAGTTTTAATTAAGAGTAACTTGGCTGGTTTTGGTGATTTCAATTTAGGGTAGCCTTGAACCACAAATAATTTTGTCCTCTTTGTAGTCTTATTTAAGTTTATAGCATATTTTCTGTGGATTAAGTGACAGTTTTGGTGGATATAATGAGATTATATAATGGAGAAACTAGTCCTTTTGCTGTTAAAATTATGAAACATTAAAAACCATGGGACAATTCATGAAAAGTTTAGATTAAGATGGAGCCAAGGTTACTAGTAGAGCAGAGATTTTTAGTTACATTGGATTCAAGGTCATACTCCTACATTTTTGTGCTATTGACATGTCTCAAGTCAATTGCGATAGTGGTTAAGTGAGAAACAATTGTGAGCCACATAGCTACGTGATACACGAAATGGTATAATGTGGTACAAGTAAATGAGTAATGCATTAGACATGGTGTTTTGAAGGGCCTCCTTATTTGAAGTATACTTTGTGGTTGCAGACTTTGGCATTGTTCTACAGTATCATATGGTAGATAATCTCGTGTTGTGACGATTTTTCATTCTGTCTGAACAACAGGAATTTTTGTTGGAGATGACAAAGTCATTCACTTCACTAGACGCGGGCAAGAAGTAGGAACTGGTACCGTGCTCGATCTTCTCCTTGTTAGTTCAGGACCGGCTAGATCTCGAGAAGCCTGCCCAACATGCACAGGCACAGCACCCCAAGAGGGGCATGGGGTGGTTGTCTCTTGCCTGAACTGCTTCTTATCCGGTGGCGTCCTGTATCGGTTCGAGTACGCTGTCACCCCTGCCCTCTTTCTTGCAAAAGCCCGCGGTGGAACATGTACTCTTGCAGTCTCTGATGACTATGACATTGTCGTCCATCGAGCAAAGTTTCTGCTTGAAAATGGATTTGGCTGCTACAATGTTTTCAAGAACAATTGTGAAGACTTTGCCATCTACTGCAAAACCGGCCTCCTAGTTGTCGAACAAGGAACTATGGGACAGAGTGGCCAGGCAGTTTCCATCATAGGCGGACCTCTTGCTGCCGTTCTTTCCACGCCACTTCGGCTGGTAACTACCAATGTTTACGGAATGGCAGCGACAGCGATCGGAGTGTACTGTGCGAGTAGATATGCTGCTGACATCGGAATGAGGAGAGATGTGGTTAAGTTGCAAGTGGAAGACTTGACTAGAAGGTTGGCCACTGGGTTGCTTCAGGTTGTTGAACCACAAATCCCTGTGGCTCTTGCACCTCCTCAATCTTCTTCTCAGCCTCAAGTTCTTAGTCATTGATTATAAGTGCTTGTTGTTGTCTTTGTTAAAATATTTTCTGTTAAGACTATTCAAAAAATGATTCTCATGTCCATTTTTCATTTCCATCTTGGTGTGTAAGCAAATACAAATTTGATTGAAAGACTCTATAGTGATGGAACTACATGAAGTTATACTTTTGTTTGTACATCTTGTTTCTTGTTTTTGGATACTTTTTGCTTTTTGTTACTTGAGTTCTGAATCTTTGCTTGGATATTTTCAATTATGTGCGAGTTCAACTGAGATCTAATTCCTAGTTAAAGTGGTCATTGAGATGAAAATGTGAATTTAAACATTGGAAAAATCTGAATTGTTTCAAATAATCACACAACTCAAACAAGCATATCTTATTAGGATATTTATCATCAACAGAAGTGAGTTGATTGACTCATCATGAATGAACTTTACAATCCTGTTGGACATTTTAGACATCAAGAACTTAAATTTCTTGTGTAGTTTATTACAATACTTAGCGGCTCCATTGCTCAACAATTTATGTCACTTCTTAGTCATGAACATGACCAACATAGTATACTCTAACTTTTCTTCTTCTAACTTCATCACAATCTTCTTTCTATATCTAAGGAATAATTCATCAATTATTCCTTCACCAAACTCTGCATTTATCATTGGTTCACAAGTGGCCCTTACATGTTTGGCTATGAAATCAGCACTCATATCTACATTATCATTGCCATTGTTCTTTTTCAAACCCTCATCCCAAGAGTTATTGATAGCTTCAAGCTTTTGAAGAGTAAATGACCCTTCTGACTCAATCACTTGTATCACTTCATCTGGTGTACCACCATATCTTGGCATGTTCATTGAATCCAATTTTGCCTCTTCAATCAAACCCTACAATACATTAGATATAGAAAGATATAGATATGAAAAAATAGGTAAAAATATGTAACATACTTCATAAGCTTATTGTTTCTTAACAAAACATATCACAGAAAAGATTATAGAATTTTCCATGTATGTGTATATGTACCTCTGAAACCATGTCATTGAGTGCTGAACCAAGAACTTCATAAGGGGATATCATTTCAGAATTTTGATCTCTGCCAAGAAACATCAGAAACATACCACCACCCTGCACTAATTCCTTTGCACGAGATCTTAGAAATGCACTGAAATCATGTTGAAACTGATCAAGATATGCTTGGTACACCTCTGGTGGGCTTGTTCTTGTTATGTAAATGTTTCCCTTATTAACCAATCCAGTTCCCTTAGCCAATCTCCTCGGGGTCTGGAATAGAACGAAGAAATGTTTTACACTATCAGTACATAATGGATTTTGCTATCGTGCACTCGTTAGCAAAATCCTATTATAAATTGAAGATCATTGAAGTTAGCCTAACCTGAGAGAGCCAATGCAGACTGGCAGAGGAATGAAATAAGTGAATGGAATTGTTAGGGAAGAGTCTCCCATAAAAGCTCCCTGGTGTTGCATTCACGAAACACGAATCGAGTCTCTCTCCCTTTTCTTCCATTAGCCTCTCATAGAATTGAGGTAGTGACTCAAATATGTTGTTGAAATCGTTCCGAAATTGATCATTCAGGAAAAATTGGAATGCAAGTGGTTCATGATCATGATTATCAAGGTTGCAGCTTATAGAATCTACAATATCAATGATACCAGATACTAATTTGAGTGCGTTGGGACCTGAAGAACATCCTAAATCTGCCACTTTCAGACAACTTGGTAGAGAGCTGCTATAGAGGCTCCTTATACTTTCTTCCAGCATAGGTTTCACTTTGGACATTAGATTACTCTACAAGGAATAAGTTATAAACCAATATAATCCAAGATTAACAATGTTGTGCAAAACTAAGGAAAAAGCTTTCTAGATATGAGTGATTTCACAATAAGATATCAGAACTTTTATGTAATTACAACGTTTAGATTTCCATCCTTGTTGCCGATAATACTTCTAATTAAACGAAAAATTTCAACATAAAATAGGATGAATAGTGTAACATGGATTGGTTCAAAATAGCTAGATTAGTAGAGAAAGCAAATGTGGATGACTGAATGAAAAGTCAACTCCCATCTCTTATGTTCTCTCTTCTTTCAATTTCTCTCTATGTCATACAATTCTCCCACAAATTCTCCAATTTTCATACTTGTTAAAAAGAATCACAAGAAACTCTTATTATGAAATAACATGATCCATGTTTAGCTGCTTTAACTTTCAGGAAAAAAGAAAAACAGTTGATGATCAAGTGTGCAAGCAATATGAGAGAGGAAGAGAGAAGTAGTATGGAGAACCTGAAGTGATGAGTTGTTAGCATAGCTTGTTTCTCCAACTCCACCCTTAGTGTGAATGAACTTGCTTCTTGTTGCCATTGATCACAGCAAAGATAATCAAAGATTCAAAAACCTAAGGAACCATAGAAATGATAATAATAATAATTATAGTTAGTTAATATATATAAAAAGTTATCACATATTGCTAAGTAGTTCCAAAGTTATCACACCAAAAGCTTTTCCTAAATTAAATGACACAAACATGAGCTTATTTATTTGTGTGTTTTTCTTTTAAAAATTACCTTGTGTTAGCATACCCTGTGATGATGATGATTCTCTTCTAAGTTCTAAGATCATATATAAAGCTGCAAAATGCTATAAATTTGTGTCTCTTTCAAGATGCATTAAAAAAAAATTAAGGTCATTAGATAAATTTGTTGTCCAATTTCATCGTTTGTAAATATTTATCCTAACGCTTAAAAAAATGGAACATCAATTAATGTATCAATAACATACAATCATACCTGTGATAACCTTTCTATATTAATAAAAGTAGAAATTATAGAATGCCGACCCAAGTACTATGATTATATTTATATCATTTATATGAATTGAATATGGATATCTAATTATATCTAGTCAATAGTCAAATATTTATATCATTTACTCTAATTTTTAATGATAGATACAAGAAGCGTGATTTTTCGTCAAATATTCTAGTCAATAGTCAAAACATCCCAAAACTCCCTAAGCTGTAGCTGAAATGTGAAGGTTTATGGTGGCGGTTGTATAAGTTTCGGTTGGATTAATATTGGGCCCAATTGTATTTGGGCTGCTCTTTTTGGCGTTTTGGATATTGGGCTTTCAGAATGGGTATAAGAAAACAATACCAAAAATCATTGATATCAAAACACTTCAAAACTCCCTACCCTACCCTCACCGGCGTTATCAGCATCCCGCTGCCGTCACCTTGACCGTGGAGCTCGTTCCTGTTCCTACTCCCTAATGAGGTACATTCAATTTGGCAGAAATGTGTTCTCACAGATCCTCAGACGCAGGTACGTCACCAATCTCGTCAGAAACCCAGCGAAACCGCCCTTCAGTCTCCCAAAGCGTCGATATTCTGCTGAATCGTCCACGTCAGCATCGTCGAAAATAGTGCAGGACCTCCTCGCCGAAGTGGAGAACGAGAGGCTCCGGGAGAGAGATCAGCGAATTAGGGCCGGATTGGACACCGCCGACATCGACGCCGAGTGCGAAGAGGACTACATGGGCGTGGCTCCCCTCATTGAGAAGCTCGAGAAGGCGAGAGTCAAGGATAAGGAATCCAATCTCAACCTCTTCGAGGAGCCTTCTGATTCCGATACCGACGAAGACGACGAGAGGTTCACCCCCGAGGCAATCCAGAACCGCTTCAATGACTTCGAGAAGAAGTTCAACAGGCACAAAGACTTGCTTAACAGTTTCGTCGAGGCCGAGACTTTCGACGAAGCTTTTAGACTAATGAGTAGGATTGATAAGTTTGAGGAGAAGCATTTTAAGTTGCGTCCGGAGTACAGGGTAATTGGGGAGCTCATGAATCGTCTCAAGGTGGAGACTGATCAGAAGCAGAAGTTTATTCTGCAGAACAAGCTGAACAGGGCAATGAGGTTGGTGCAGTGGAAGGAGGCTTATGATCCCGAAAACCCTGCGAATTACGGAGTTATTCAGCACGAGCAGCTTGGGCCTAATGTGGATGCGTTGCAGAATGCGGGATTCGAGAAGGAGAATCGGATTACGCAGGGAGAGAATGCTGATGCAGCAGCCGATGAGGATGCTAAAGATGTTGATAATGATGATGAGGAGGAGGAGTTTGATGACATGAAGGAGAAAGACAACATGCTGCTGGCGAAGCTCGATGCCATTGATAGGAAACTCGAGGAGAAACTTGCTGAACTTGAGTACACGTTTGGGAGGAAGGGTAAGCTTTTGGAGGAAGAGATTAGAGATCTCGCCGAGGAGAGGAATGAGTTGACCGAGAAGAAGAGAAGACCTCTTTACAGGAAGGTATTCACATCTCATACATGCCTAATTTTTTTCACTTTATAGCCTGTGGATGTGGTCTTTTTAATTCATGCTCATTGGCTTCACATTATCAATTATTTTACTCACATTTGTTGATTAATGAGTGCACCATTCAGAAAGTAATTTTCTTAGGTATGAGAATTAAAAACCATTAGTGCTGCAGTTTAATCGGCTCTGTCTCTGTGTGTTTGCTTTCAATATGAAGGATTTTGTTACAGTTAATTGTTCGCTTCATTTTTTCTATGAGAATTTTATGTACTGAAAATGCTAGTAAGTTTTCTTGCTAGAGTACCTATGGATATTTTTTTAAGAGGAATGCTAGGGGACTAGCAACTTTTGTGATTTGTAGCCATCAATGATGGTTTTAATGGTGTGAGATTGGTGTGAGATTTCATCCAATGATTCACTTTCCTTTGCTGGTTACATGTTGGCTAGAATTTAACAAAGTTGCTGGCCCCCTAGACTTTTTCTTTTTGTAATCTAGTATATGCTGCCTAAAGAAAAGTTTTCTCTGCAGAACATTACCTTAAGGATTTAGCTTCTGCTGTTATTTTGGACCATACTATTGTTTACCTTATTTTATGCTCCATTATTAAGCAAAGTGCAAAAATTATATCACTGCCTCTCATTTATATTCTCCATTTCTCCTCACAGGAAGAAAAGTTTTTCTCTATATATTGTCTCAGAAGTTTTGTGAGGCACTTTACTGTTAAATTCTTTATCTGAACAAGTATATATATATAAGCTAGTTGACCTTTGGTATGTTTGTTTGAATTTAGAATCATTTCCTTCTGCAGTGAATTTGATTGGAGGGTAAACTGAAATTTCAGACAAGTCCAATTGAATAAGATCTTTTTGTTTGATCAAGTGACATCATTTATAATTTAAAAAAAAAAAAAAGAAGAGAGAAAAAAATCCCGAATCTTGCATCCATAAAAAACACACTTCCAAATGAAAATCCTTAAAAAGTAAACTGATTTTCTATTTTTGAGTAATTTTGTGATCACAAAAGTTTATCTGAGTAGGTGGGGCACATTCTGTGTGACTACAAGATCGATATTTTTGGTTAACCCTCCAAGTTGGTTTTTAGCTTTGGTGATTCTTGACATTTTAATTATTGACTCTAATAAGCAGATATCATATAGATTGCTGGCATATGCTTTCGCGAAATAATGGCTATATATTTTTCTGTTTCCTCGAGGATTTAGTTCTATTGTTATCCCTTGCCTGAATTTCCCATTCAGAGATATTCATGGGTATACCATTTTTGAAGAATGATTTTTCTGTGCTAAGTGCCAAAATGACCCCCCTTATTTAGGTATCCTGTATTTCTTGCTTCACATCCATCTTTATATATACAAATACCTATGTTGATTTTTTTAATGAAAATTGTTATATGTATACAATACGTGTTAATATCTTGATCTTTTTTTAAGATATTGCATTTCTTTTGTAGTTCATAGAGGGAGTTCTTATTTGATCTTTACATTGTGCACTTTCATTGTGTTGTTTGTTAATATGAGTTTGTAAATTTAGTTATTTTTTCCGCTGTCATATTTGTGCTTTTAATAGATCTAACTTTAGATTTTGTCCTTTTTGGGATGTTATATATGTTACCAGGGTTTTGATGTGAAATTGATTGATGTGAATAGAACGTGTAAAGTCACCAAGGTACTCTGCAGATTTTTACTTCCTTCCATGGTTTACCCCCCCCCCCTTTTTTTTTTATGTGCTTAGTTTGTTTTCTATTTCATGGTGTAGGGAGGACAAGTTATTAAGTACACTGCTATGTTAGCTTGTGGCAATTACAATGGGGTTGTCGGTTTTGCCAAAGCCAAAGGCCCTGCAATTCCAGTTGCCCTTCAGAAGGTATTGACTCTCTTATTTTGCCTTTCAAGTTCTGTTTAAGGTTTCTTTGGCAGTTAATCTGTTCTTCAGACAGTGAAAGTTGGGAGACAGTGAGAGTTGGGATTGGTGGCCTCTGTTCCACCATCAGTTGCTTTAGGATTTCAAATAAACCTAAAACATGTTTTACTCAGTACACAAACGTGCACATCTTGCTAATTTGAACATGCTTTCTTGTAAATTCAATTAACTTATCATTCTTAATTATTATAGAAGTATCCAAATATGTTGTATTGTTAAATTTTACTTTCAAAACTGTTTATTATTCAATATGCTTTATTCTAATCTCAAATTAAATTTGGATCTCATTTTACTGTATACTTTTGTTTGAGTCAGTTGAAGAGAGTTGAACACAAAGTGCAGGTTGCATTATAGATTTATAAGATACATACACACGCATAGTATTCCGTATACCGTTGATCTTTTAATTAGCGAATTAGAAGAACTCAATATGTGTTTATAAGCCTTTAATAAGAGTACCTATATTTTTTCTTTTTTCAATCTAAGTGAAAATAGACCTTGAGTGATTTATGTTTAATAAGTTATTGTTTAGATAGAGTATTGAATTAATCGTTGATTTTTCCACAATCAGGCATATGAGAAATGCTTTCAGAATTTGCATTCTGTGGAGCGACACGAGGAACACACAATTGCACATGCTGTACAAACATCATATAAAAAGACAAAGGTATGTAATCCATTTCCCTTTAGTAGTACTTCCCAGATTTATCACTCTGATTAATTTTAGCTTCTATAATGAAATTGTAATGGGGCTTTGTTTTTGTGGATAGAATTGCAAGTGTTTTGCTTATCCTTGTTAATAGTTGAGATTACTCCATGTATTTATGCTTTAGGTGTACCTTTGGCCTGCTTCCACCACAACTGGCATGAAAGCTGGTAGAATAGTCCAAACCATTCTGCATTTAGCTGGTTTTAAGAATGTCAAGTCAAAGGTAACTGACATTCGAATACAATCAATAAAAGCGTATTCCTGTAAATATAGTCCTTGCTCTAATTTTAGTTGCGCTCGATAGGTCATCGGTTCCAGAAATCCGCATAATACAGTTAAGGCTGTCTTCAAAGCCCTTAATGCGGTTAGTATCTTGTTGATGATTCAAATCAATCATTCAAAATGGTTATTCCGTCATTGTATTTGATATGAATTTGTTGCTTTTCTCAGATTGAAACACCGAGAGATGTACAAGAGAAGTTCGGCCGGACTGTGGTAGAAAAGTATCTATTGTAATGGAGATTGTATTGTGCTGAGTTCATTGCTGGTGGGGATGTATTGCATTGAATCCTCTAATAGTGTTTCTTAAATCACTTAACATGAATTGGAGGCCAGTTTCCTCAATTCATTGTTTCTTTGTATTTCTTCCCACCAAGTTCTTGGCAGCATTATCTTCGAAATTTTGCATGTATTTTTATCGTGTCTTCATAAAGGCAAATGGAACGGTAATGCAAGAGGTTTCCTCTTGCTTTAGATATTACATTTCTATTAGAAATCTTATTTCACTCAAGCATATAGTGGCAATAGCCTTTTCTAAATTTTAGTAACTCATCAATTATTCCTTCATCAAACTCTGCATTTATCATTGGTTCACAAGTGGCCCTTACATGTTTGGCTATGAAATCAGCACTTGTATCTGCATTAACTTCTGCCCCAAGAACGGAGGACTGTGTCGGTTGTAAGAGGTGTGAATCTGCCTGTCCTACAGATTTCTTAAGTGTTCGAGTTTATTTTTGGCATGAAACAACTCGAAGCATGGGTCTAGTTTATTGAGACCGTTCTTTTCTTTTTTTCAAAAAACAAACACTACGAGAATACATTTTTTACTGGCAAAAATCTGCGCTCAAAATAGAAAGATAATTGCCATTTTCTTGTTCAAAGTTCAAACCCTCATCCCAAGGGTTATTGATAGCTTCAAGCTTTTAAAGAGTAAAACGACCCTTCTGACTCAATCACTTGTATCACTTCATCTGGTGTACCATCATATCTTGGCATGTTCATTGAATCCAATTTTGCTTCTTCAATCAAACCCTACAATACATTAGATATAGAAAGATATAGATATGAAAAAAACTAAAAAAATAGGTAAAATAACCCTCTGCAGTCTAATATTGGACAAAATTTACTCAAAATTCCTAAACCAAAAGTGCATATAGTTAAAACAGGAATGATGACACGATTTTTCTCCATTGTTTCTATATTTTGTCTTAGACACACTCGGTGAATATAATATATATATATAAATAACATATAACATAAAAGATTATAGCATTTTCCATGTCATTGAGTGCTGAACCAAGAGCTTCATAAAGGGAAACTATAGGAACTAAAAGTGTAATTTAACCTTTTGTATATTTATATAAAAACTTAAAATTAAAATTCTACTTATTCTCCACTCAAAGGACCATATACTTATGGTATTATAAATACGATAATGAGATACTGACACCATATAAGATAGAAAGGCATGACAATAATATATTAGGCATGGAGATTTGTATTTGTGTCTTTTTTTTTTTTTTTTTACCAAAGATAGGAGACTCGAACCCGCAACCTCTTAATTTGTATTTGTGTCTTTAGTGATAATGCAAGCACGATAATTCATTAGAATATCTATACTTGTTAGATTCATTCATAGTTAAAATTCAAAGCTAGAAGCTCATTTCCATTTCCATGATTCCATCTGGTTCTCTAAGATATACAAGCTTTACTTATGTTTCTATAGAATCGAATTGCTTCTTTTTAATATAACTTCTTGCTGTTTGTACGTGTCTTTAATGATTTAGTTCCTTGAGGTAGCGTTTGCTTCCATAAATTTCTCATTTTGGAAGACTAGGACTCATTATTTTGTTTAATAGTTAAAGATTGGAACTAAAGTTTCCGTCTCAAAATACAAAATTTTAGTACATTCAATACTTCTAATAACTTAAGATACAAGAGATTGAAATTAAGACTTTAGTATTTTCTTTAATAAATAAAAGTATTTTAATAAATATTTTTATTTTATCTTTATATTTATCATAAATCAAACAAGATAGGACTTAACACAAAAGTTTAGTTCCTTCAGTTTTGTACACTTTGTACCAAATATAATAAAAGACTTAATTTAGTCTCAGATTCTCATTCTCAATCTCTTCCAAAGATGTTTGAACTTTGATTCATTTGAGCTATGAATCTCGTTAAACATTAATCTTGGTTCATTGTCAGAATTTCACAATGCATGAGATGATAACATTATTCCCCGAAACAAAAATGCAAGGCAATTGGAATCCATGAAAGGAAAAAAAAAAAAAAAAAAGAAGAGAATTATATATTTGAATAGCTTATTCAAAATAATAACATTCATGTCATTTCTTAGTCATGAACATGACCAAATTAGTGTACTCTAACTTCTCTTGTTCCAACTTCACCACAAGCTTCTTTCTATATCTTACAAATAACTCACCAATTATTCCTTCACCAAACTCTGCCTTCATCAACGGTTCACAAGTAGCTCTTACATATTTGGCTATGAAATCAGCACTCATATTTGTATCATCATTGTCATTGTTCTTGTTCAAACCCTCATCCCAAGGGGTATTGATAGCTTCAAGCTTTTGAAGAGTAAAAGACCCTTCTGACTCAATCACTTGTTTCACTTCATCTGGTGTAGCACCATATCTTGGCATGTTAATTGAGTCCAATTTTTCTTCTTCAATCAAACCCTGCAATACATTAGATTTCATATATGAAATTAGAAAAATGATATATATACATATATGAAATTAGTAAACCACTCTTGAATCCAATTTTTCTTCTTGCCAAGTGTTTCATATTATATATTCACACAACCGTTTCTCAATGGTTTCTATATTTTCTATCTAGAAACACTTGCCATATACATATAACATACTTCATAAGCTTATGATTTCTTAACAAAAGATATAACATAAAAAATTATGCAATTATCAAGAATGAATTTTCTTCAAGCTTGGATGGTCTATGTATGCATATATGTATGTACCTCTGAAACCATGTCATTGAGTGCTGAACCAAGAATTCCATAAGGAGTTACTATTTCAGAACTTTGATCTCTGCCAAGAAACAACAGAAACATACCACCACCCTGCACTAATTCCTTTGCACGAGATCTTAGAAATGCACCGAAATCATGTCGAAACTGATCAAGATATGCTTGGTACACCTCTGGTGGACTTGTACTTGTTATGTAAATGTTTCCCTTATTAACCAATCCGGTTCCCTTAGCCAATCCCTTCGGGGCCTAAACGAGAACAAAGAAACGTTTTACACTGTCAGTACATAACGGATTTTGTTATCAAGCACAGGTAAGCAAAATCTTATTACAAATTGAAGATCATTGAAGTTGGCCAAACCTGAGAGAGCCAATGCAGACTTGTGGAAGAATTAAAGAAGTGAATGGAATTGTTAGGGAAGAGCCTCCCATAAAAGCTCCCCGGCGTTGCATTCACGAAACACGAATCGAGTCTCTCTCCCTTTTCTTCCTTTATCCTCTCATAGAAGTGAGGCAGTGACTGAAATATGTTGTTGAAATCATTCTGAAATTGATCATTCAGGAAAAACTGGAATCCAAGTGGCTTTTTATCATGATTATCAAGGTTGCAGCTTATAGAATCTACAATGTCAATGATGTCAGACACTAATTTGAGTGCATTAGGACCTGAAGAACACCCTAAATCTGCCACTTTCAGACAACTTGGTAGAGAGCTGCTATAGAGACTCCTTAAACTTTGTTCCAGCATAGGTTTCACTTTGGATATTAGCTTATTCTGCAAGGAATAATTTGTTTTTTTTTTTTCCCCACAAAATTTGGAATTAGGTTTTTATACCAATATAATGCAAGGAGAATAACAAATGCTTAATCTATTACATGATATCACAACTTCTATCTAAGAGGTCGAAATTTCAATCTTTGTTAGCCAAAATACTTCTAATTAAACATTAAATTTCAACATAAAGTAGGATAAATGTAACATGTATTGTGCAAATAGTTCAAATAATAGAAAGTAAAGTTAGCTATATGATATCTTTACCAAATGTAAAAGAAAATTCAACTTCCCTCTCTTAAATTCTCTCTTCCTCTCATATGAACAAATAAATCTCTTGCAAATTCCACAAGATGAGAGAGAGAGAGAGAGAAAGAAGTAGTAAGGAGAACCTGATGTGAGGAGTTGTTAGCATAGCTTGTTTCTCCAACTCCACCATTAGCGTGAATGAACTTGCTTGTGGTTGTTGCCATTGATCACAGCAAAGATTATCAAAGATTCAAAAGCTTAATAGCCACAGTACTCAGTTGTTGAAACACCCCTCTTCTTTATAGTAAGCAAAGATGAGCAGGTGGTACTTGCTTTAAGGAAAAATAATAATAATACTCTCTAAGAATTAAACTTCGGTTTGTATTCTAAAGTGAAGTCACAATAAAATATATAAAAGAATAATAAGGGTAAATTATAATTAATTTATATGTAAATAGAAATAGAGAATAGAAATTCAAGTACTATGAAAGTATGAATAGATCCGCCTTACATGATAGAGAACTGCTAACAAAAGCACTTAAAATGTTTTTTTTTTTAAGATATTTTTTAATAATTAAAATTTAAGGGCAAATCACCCATATAAATTATGGTGGTAAAAAATTTACGTAAATCAGCAAAAGAAAAATTTATTACAGGATTCAATAAAAAAGACATTTTTATGTAATTCGAATTAGCCTAAAAATAATAAATTATATCTTAAATCGATCTAAATTAATATTTTTTTATAAAAAATAATTATAATATTTTTATTATAAAAAATGAGTAAAATACTCTTTTTATTATTATTATTATTATTTTAAAAATCCTAAATCTTAATCTTTTTCTTCTTTCCATGTTATTATAGGATTAGAATTTAGGTTTTCAAAATTTAAATATATATATATATATTTTAATTATTTTTTATAATAGGGTTATTATAGTCATTTTTTATAAAAAAAATTAATTTAGATCGGTTTAATATTTGGTTTACTGATTTTTCAACCAAATCAATTTATCTGATATAATTTTAACAAAAATAATATGATTTAATTGATTATATGTATTGAATTTTAATTATTAAAAAATATTTAAAAAAAAGACATTTTAAGGCTCTTTAAACAATATCTAACTATAACAAAGATGGCGATGAACAACTTTCGCATGTGGAGCTTCCTTCACCTTGGGAGGAGTTTAAGCAGGGCGAAGCTAGAAATTTTTTTGGGAGGGGCCAACATAAAAAATATAAATTAAGAAGAAAGAAAAATTAAAAATTAAAAAGGAACTAAACTAAAAAAATTGAGACTTATATATACATATTATTTATTTTGGGGGGCATTGCCCCCTTCTCTATAATGTGGCTGCACCACTGAGTTTAAGAGTAGTCTTAAACGGTACTGTCCCTCTATTTAAGCAGTTCCTTATTTTTTTTTGTTTTGTTTTTTTTTATATGTTTTGTAATCATCAATTGGCCATCGATAATATTTTTAATGGTGTGAAATTACATCTAATGGTAGGAGATTACTCACTTTTATTTTAATGGTTAAATACTGACAAAAAAATACAAAAGTTGCTGACCCTAGACTTTTCCTTAATTTATTTCAGTCACAAAAATAAACGATATCTAGCTAGGGAAGTCAAAATATGCTTACGTAAGCACATACGCAAGACAAGTTTGCTTTTATAACTTGTCATCCTCATGTAGTCATGTGAGTCTTTGTACAGTTTGCTTTGAGGGGTGATGAGACTATCACATTCAAGTATTTGCACATTTTCAACTCAAGATCATTTAGTATTCATTCATCTCATATACTTTAAAAATTATACGATACAAGATATAAAAAAATTTACAAAAATACTTGTCGAAAGAGTGTTTTTGTCTATAGCAAAAGATGCCTTGATTCAACAACTCATTGAAATATCCATACTTCTTTGGATTTCATAGGAAGAAGCCTATGAATGACCCAAAAAGTATAAAGTTTTATTTATTTAAGCTGCTATTTTGCTTAATAACTTCTGGCTGTTTGTGTCTTTGTCGTTGGTTTTAGTTCCTTGAGAGAGTTAATTGAATTTTTTATTCATTTGAACTCTGAATCTTCGTTACTTATCCATTTAACAATAATCTTGGTTCATTGTTAGAATTTCATATAGGAGATGAATCAGATGATATCTTTCTCCACCTAAACATAAATGCAAGACAATTGCAGTCCATGCCAAAAGGAGAAATTATAAATTTGAATAGCTTAATCAAAATAATATCAACATTTTTCACATGAGCTCCTTAAAAGGTACATGACTTGTCTGAATCTTAAGTACACTATGTCAGTAGTCCAACCAAGAGACACTATAGAAACTTTAAATATTTTCCCGGACAAAAATCTCATACCAAAAAAGTTAGTAACTCTGGAAAAATTGATCATGGATACAGTCATTGATACAAGGCCAAGATTCTCCACACAACATAGCAGGGTCTTGAACAATGCTTTTGAAGCCATGTTGGAAATTCAATCCTTAATATTATATAGCCTTAAACAAGCAAAACGGCATTTATACAACCATCGTTTTCTGGGTTGTTAGTAACCTGGGCATATTTACCTGCATTTGTCATACAAACCAATTAATCATTCAGTTGAAATTTCATATCAGATGCAAGAAAACCAGAAAAAGGGGATCACAAATAAGCTTACCCCAAACAACTTTCCCTGCTGGTGTGACCAAACCGAGTTCACTGACATTCACCTAAATTAACCGTATGCGGAGAAATGAGCAACACAATTTGATAAAAATAAATGCTGCATTACACATCAGCACAACTTGTTCGAAAATTGATTATAAAAGTAAACTGCTATAAGAGCAGAAAATGTAAATACCTCGATTATAGTACCCCTGGTAATGACACCAAGGGAGGTGTACATAGGGCCATTGGGATTTTTCTTCACCCCAATTATTTCCAGATTGAAGGTGCATTTAAGCTCTGGATGAGTGACATGAGCTTTAGTGAACCGAAGTCCAGTTGGACGAATGAATCGCTCATATTTTGGTGGTTTTCTGGTAAAGCCAGGCCCAACAAAAGTAGCTTTGGTGACCATCCTCTTCCATTGCTTGGCTGCAAAATAGCCAAATATTAAATTTCAGATGCATTACATGTTATGAACATTATGCCACAGACAAAGAAACAAAAAAGGATTGAGAATGATTCTTGCTCAGCAAACAAATTAACATGAGGAGGTATATAAAATGGCAAAAGCATAAATCACTACCAGAAATTTGAGAAACTGAATCCACTAATTTACATTGGACAGCAAAATGTGAAGAACCATGGAAGATGTAAAATACTTACTCTTTCTTTTACCAGACCGAACCACTTTGAACATTTCATCTTCAGCCACAGGACGTACCTGAAGAAACAAGGAAGCATACACTTAGTAATTAAAGTTAAGTCAATAAAACAAAGCAAATAGGAAGCACATTTCAATTTAACATCAGCAGAGTATTGAATGGAAACACACCTTCGGTAGAGGAACATCCCATTTCCCAGCCTTCTCCTTCCTCTTTTGCTTAATGGTATTGCTAAGAACCTAGACATGAAGAGCTTTCAGCTTAAATATACAAAGAGACTATTATATCAGGACTTTTAATACTGCATGTGTTACATACCTTGGCCCTAGTTGTATTTTCACGATCAAGAAGATATGCAGGAACAGCACCTTCCTGAACATTATCATCGGTCTTACGCCTAGATGTTGACTCTTCATGCATAGCCAAACTGTTGATACACAACAGTGACAGAAACCATATAATTATCTCACTAATTTGAGAACCTATGTAACACTTACAACTCTATAATCATGTTCATGACAAACTACAGAATGCAACACTACCCAAAAACACTTAAATAAACATGCCATTCAAATAATACAATATAAATAAAAATTCAGATCTCAAATGACAACATCAAATAGTTTCATTTCTAAATGAAAATGCAGCCCTTCCACCAGAAATCACAAGCTAAGCAATAACATAAGTGAGTAAAACAACAAACTCAGAAAAAAAAACAAAAAACTCACGTTTTCTTCATCAGTGCCTTCTCAGCATAGTTTTTCTTAGCAATCATCTTACCCTTAATACCAATAGCCTGTTAAAAATTAAAAAATCAAATTAACAAAAGAACAATTACAATCGAGCTAATACAACAGCAAAAAGGTTTAAATAGAAAGAATAATTGAACTTGAGAAGTGGAAAGTAAGCACCTTTTGCGCCATTTGAGAGTGCTTGTGAACTTGGCGAGCCTCCTTCTTGCGCTTGCGCTCGAAATGGTCGAGGCGGTAGCCATAGTCCCTTCTGTGACGTTCTATGTAATCTCCTTGCGGCTACAACAACAGAACAAATCGAAATCAGAAAAATTAAAAATTAAACAGAAAAAAAGGAAATCTTCGCAGCAAGCAGATGTAGAGAAACTGAAAGTAGATGAAGAAGAGTGAAACGAACCATGGTGGCGACGGAGACAAAGGTTTCGGATTCGAAAGGAAACGAAGAAGATGAAAGAGAAGATAGTTGTGTTTATAAACCCTAAGCTGCAGCTGAAGAATGAAGGTTTATGGTGGCGGTTGTGTAAGTTTCGGTTGGATTCATATTGGGCCCAATTATATTTGGGCTTATATTTTTGGTGTTTTGGAAATTGGGCTTTCAAGATGGGTATAAGGAAAAATACCAAAAAGTATTGATATATTTAGTAGCACATAGGCTTGTCTTCAATTAAATTAGTGAAGATCCTCTAACCAATACAAAATAAAAAACATTAACACACAAAATTGGAGCGCTTACTAGAAAGATTTAAACTAAATAATCTAATCATTGATGAATATAAAATTAATTTATATCTTTTAAAGTTAAAATTATCAATAGTTTAACACTTTTAGAAAAGATAATTTACTAAACAAAATAAACAATTGCCTTTCCAGGATAGCTTGTATTCAATATTTATAATGTTTGGTTTATTTGTGTATACTTAGCTTTTGATGGGTCTATTTTTGTATGTATAATCAACGATATGAATTTTTTTGACAAAAAATAAATTTGTCTTCTACCAATATAGAGTTGGTTAAGAAAGTGATAAGTACCTTTGACTCTTTAAAGAGTGATTTTAGATCAAAGCTAAGATACTTTTACTTAGGAGTTTGCATGGCCCGGCCCGGTCCGGTCCGGAACATTTTAGGGACTAATTTGATGTGATTTCATCGGGTTTAGGGTCGAGTATGGGTTTCAAAAGTAGACCCGGTCATTATTTCGGGTCGGGTCCGGATCATAGCTCGGGTTATCCGAAATCGGCCCGGTGGCCCGGTCATCATACACAATTAATATTTTGTGTTATTAGTGATGGATGATGGCTATTATTATGTGAAATTTAAGTATTGCAAACCTTAATATTTTGTGTTATTAGTCATTATATATAAGACTATAAGTTAATATTTTATGTTTAAAATGCATAAGACTTTAGACTAATGCATAATCTTGTGTTATTTGTATTGATTTAAATATTTGGTGTTATTAGGCAATATTAGTATTGATTATGGTTATACTTTAATTTTAGAGAAGAGTTAGTTCTTATTATATTTTTCTAAGTGAATTTTACGATGTCAAATAATGGTTGGAGTCTTAGAAATTTGGATATTTTTATATGCTAACTTACAAGAAGGTATCAAGGTAATATAATGTTAACGACCCGATTTTCACCCGGTTTTTATCCGGTATAATCGTGGCCCGAAAGTGTATAGGTTTCATCGGGTTTATGATCGGGTTCGGGTCTAACAAATAGGCCCAGTATATATTTTGGGTCGAGTCTGAGTTACATCAAACCCGGTTTCACCCGACCCATGCACACCCCTACTTTTACTGTCTAAACACAATTAGATTCTTCTCAAATACATTTTTTCAGTTAGATTATTTGAAGTCTAATAATAATAAATTATGGGAAAACATTAAATTGAGCTTTGCCCACATCATTGTTTGAAAGACATGCATGCATGCTACCATAAGTCCTAAAGTCCATAACTAATTACCTGGATTTATATTACTAGATTTCATCTCTTCAATAATTGTTGTTGCTGCCATCAATACTCACATGCACAATGGTTAACCTGTTTCACTTGTGAAATAAAATACGCTTGTCATAATCATAATTAGACAACTTATACAATATCCATAATAACAATAATAAAACATTATCCTACTAGATGAAGTTAGTTATATAAAGCAATCATTATATTTTATCATGTATTATATCTGTAATTAGAGAATTTATGTATAAATATTTTTTTTTGACTATTTTATGTATATGATTTTTTTTTTTAATTTTTTTTTGCCATCTTGCTATTGGTCTTTCTTTTATTATATACATTATTCTATAAGATTTTTTATTGATTTCTCTCTATATATCTAAACCACCTAATACCATATTCTATAATCTTTTTAATAATAAACGCTACTTTAAAAAGTTTCAAAAATGGATTAAAAAAATACAAGACTAAGCTGAAAGACAATTTCATAAAAAATAAATTCTCAAAAATAAAAGTTTATTTTCAAAATTTAAAGATGTAATACAAAGCTCATAGTGAGTTTTGTAAAGGGAAGTGTAGAAAACAATAGCTTAGCTTAGTTATGAGAATTGTGACGCACTTATGATATAAGTAACAAAAAGATTTAGATGTGTAATATTATTTGTCCAACACATATTTTATATAGAGGTATACATGAGTTGAGTAAAACTGGGTTTGTTCTAACTTAATATACATCGGGTTTATTTTTTAGATTTTAATCCGACCCTAAATCTGATGAAATCTAAACAATTTTGGGTCATAATTATATCAGATTCAAACCGGGTGAAAATCGGGCATTTAATGCTTTAACAATAATTTATAAAGAAACTTATTTATAATGCACTTATTTATAAAGAAGAAACTTGTTACCAAGAAGTTGATATCCATATTTGAATTTAAATTTGTCTATAAATTTTAATTTGATGCTTCTTTTATCTATTTTCTAATTCAACAAGTGTGATTAAAAATAAAACAATAAACTTATAATTAATATAACATAATATTAAAATTAATTTAATATATATACTTTTTTTAGTTCCCTTACGGTGCACATGGGTTGGATGAAGCCAGGTTCGCCTTGACCTAAATCCAACCCTAGATAGATATGTATAATATTTTCAAGTTGGTGTTTGGTGTATTTCACAATTTATTTTATTTTATTTTATGAGTGATGAATAATATCTTGGCTCTTGTCTCTTACATGCTCTTCTGACAAGAGCCAAGAGTGCAGCACTCCTTAAAAAGTAACTTACTATAAAAAATTGTTAGGTAAATTAAATTTATTTTTATTATTATTTTTTTATTGTTATGGGCTGAACAAATAACTTAATGCAGACAAAAAAAAGTTTTTTTTTTTGAATCAAAGGGAGCTCAACATAGTAGAGTGGAGCAGATAGTAAAGTTATAGTAAGAATAAAACAAGATAACATACAACTCCTAGACACTGTGACCTGGCCATCAACACCCAAAGGGCTCAACACCACTCCATTCTTCGTAGAACGTAAACGATCTGTTAATAATGTCCCCTACTCTTGAACTCTTATTTCGGAAGAGCCTGTCATTCCTTTCTAGCCAAATTGTCCAGATAACAGCAAAAAATCCAGTGAACCATCTCTTCCTATCTACCTTCCTTCCTGTAAAGCTCGTCCAACTCTCAAAATGTTCCTTCAAAGTACCCGGAAAGCTCTACCTTTGTTGAAAGGCCATTAGCCAAGCACACCACACCTACCATGTAATCTCACAACTAAGAAACAGATGATACGCGGTTTCCACAGGCTTACCACAGAGAAGACACCTATTGTCCTGCTGGTCAATAACCCGTAATCTGCACAGTCGATCCTTTGTGTTGACCCTTCCGACTAACGCAAACCAAGAAAGGAGTTCAACCCTCGGGGGGACAAATCCTTTCCAAACAGCACTAGTGAAGCTATAGTTGGTAACCTCCTCCGGTAGGACTTCCTGCTGCATCACTCGCACAAAGGATTTTGTTGAGTAGTCACCTGTTTTATCAAATTTCCATACCACACTATCTTCCCTCCCATTTGTAAGCTTGAATGACTGTAAGATCTCATGAAGCCGGTGTACTAAGTCCAACTCCCACTGGAACAACTCTCTCCTCCACTGGAAACTCCAAATCCACACTAGCCCATCCCAAAAGCCACAGTCTGCTATCATAGATTCATGAAGAGTTGAGACCGAGAAAAGCTTAGGAAACATATCTTTCAATACTCCAGCCGGTAGCCATCTATCCTCCCAGAATCGGATTGTTCTGCCATTCCCTAACTCCATCGACAACCCACTGATCATCTGATCTCTCAGCCCCGGCTTACTAACTTGTAGCTTGCATATATCCTTCCAAGGACTCCCTCGCGTGGGAGTAGGCTGTCCTCCCACCCCATCTCTCAACTCTCAACCAGTCAACCCTGTAATGTCAAAAAAAAAAAACTCTCAACCCTGTTATAGCATCCTCCACCGCCGTAAGGAGACACTCAGCACCGCCGCCGTTCATTGTGCTCAGAGGCCACCGCCGCAGGGAGTGAGAAACTGCCATCGTTCGCTGCGTTGTGGTCGTGCTCCAAGTCTCCCCCTGTTCACTCTCACGATCTCAGAAAAATCCCCAAACAAAAATTAAACCCGAGCTTCTTCAAAGGTTCTGCCGCCGTCGTCCGGGGTTGTCGGCGCCTCCGCGTCTCCGTCCTTCCCCCTGTCCTGACCCAGGCCCTGTCTCCTAGCTCGGCACGTCGTCCTCATCCTCGTTGGCTTCTCTGTTCGAGGCTTGGAGCAGCTCGCCGTCGTGTAGCCCCTCGCCGTAGTCTCTCCACTCGCCGTCCTGCTGTCCTCGAAGGTTAGTGGCACTGCTTTCACTTTTTCGGTTATTCCTTTTATGTTTTGTTTAGTGATTTGAGTATTCGACCGGATTCTGAATGTGAATATGTGAATGTAAATCAAATAATTGATTTTGTGTTGTTGAAATTATTGCTAGTTATGAATTTGTTGAAATTATTCTGCTGTTTTCACTGATTTCTGCTTATTATGTTTTTTTTTTCTCTTTAAATTTTGAAGTTTGAATGAAGTCTGATCTGATCTGCTACATTTTTGAATTTTAATTACCTAAAGTCCCAAAAAAAGATTTTCTCTTTTTTGGGTTTTCTTTTAAGTACGCTCATGTTTTTAGAATTTTGCTGGTTATACTCGTTAAACAGCAAGGAGCATTTAAGGATGAGCTTGACAAGAGGCGGAACTTAATAAAGAATGAATACTCTTGTAAAAAAATTATAAATTTAATTTTGATATACTGTTTGTTTATAATTATTTAATTATATAAATATATTTAAATAAATTTTTAAATTTTTTAAATGATAAATAAAAAATTATTTATTTTTATTATTTAAAAATAAAAACTTAAATTTACAATCTTTAAATGATAATAAAAAGATTATGTTATTTGAGTTATAATTTATTAATATGTATGTATCTTTTTCGTTTCTTTGTATCTTAAATTTAACATCTGTTTTGCACGGTTGCACCTATCATCATATAAAATCAAATAACACTATATAAAATGATTATTTTCTCAAATTTCGTTGAATTCAAGAGGCAATTAAGTTTAATTAAAGTAACAAACTATTAAAACAACGGAACACTATATTGACATGAAAACATTATATATATTGGTAATTTGTGATTCTCAAATCTCAATATACGGAAAGGACAGTAATTAATTAATAACAACCCAAGAATATTCTAATTAGAGAATCACATTAAATAATATGAAAGATTTTGATCAACCATATAAATTTGTTATTTGCAAAATAGAAAACCAAAAGAGAGCTATGGCTAAAAAGAGAGTGTGTAGTGTACTAAAAATATTGGTTATTATGGTACTAATTATTTGTTCTGTGATGGCTGAATTTCATGACGGTATTAAACGGCCGCCATTTCAGTATCGAAGTTGGAAGCCAAGTTATTTGGACGTGCTTGAAAATTTGGATTTCTGTATGAAAAAATGCAAAGATGTTTATAAGAAAAAGGAATCATTGTTTCTAAAATGTAGTGATAAATGCAATGAGATAAGAGAATGCGTCCTCCAGTGTCGAGTACTATATAGTACTGGCGATTTATTGGAGAAATGCTATCAGAGATGCAAATAGCTATATATATTGCTGTAGTAATAAACAATAAATTACAAATTCATGAAGCTTTTCCTCAACAGCCTGCAACTATTTGTCCACAAATTCTGTGGATACCATGGCGTTGGAAGCCAACTTATAAGGATGTAATTGATGATATGGATGTGTGTATCAAAAAATGCAGTGAAACTTGTAAGAATGACCAATCATTGTTGATAATAAGATGCATTGCTAAATGCAGTGCAATAAAAATGTGCACGGATAAGTGTGAAGAACAGTTTTCGGGTAACGAGAAATTGTTGCAGAAATGTTATAAGAGATGTAATAAGTCCAGCTAGTAAATGGTGCTTATAATTATTTTAAGATTAAGATTATATATAGTTTCAAGAATATTATATTTATATACATGATGAATATCATATTCGGATATTATAAATATTTTGTTATTTTTGTTTTTTTTTTTTTAATATTGGGTTCAGATGGATATTATCTCCTAAAATAATCTATTATGTGTTATATATTAAATTGTTTGGATCTGCAACTTTAATTTTTTAAATTCTTTAAAATAATAAAATGGCGATGCTATTTTTATTTTCAAAATTTTTTAAAAAATAAAAAACAAAATAGTGATGCTGTTTTCTATTTTCATAAATTTTAAAATAAAAAAAATTATATTTTTTAGACAAAATGTCAATAATATTTTGAGTCTTATAAAAAGTAAAAAAAAATGTTTATAGCAGAATAAAACTCACCTGAAGTTAAATAATCTGGTGTAATTGTAAACACACATTTTTACTAATATTAAAAAAATAGCCGTAATAAACATAATATATATATATATATATATATATATATATATATAAATTTTTATTCATTTAATATAAAAATAGAAAATAATCACCATTTAAATAAGAATAAATATCTCATATTTGTAGAAATATATTTTCCTGAAAATAAGCTATTTTACGAACTAAATAATAAAATTCTAAACAAACATATGAATTATATATATATATATATATATTAAGTATAATTCTCAAAAAATAAATTAAAATTCTTTAGTGCAAGGTCAGAACGAAAAAATAAAAATATTTTATTGCTACCAACCTGTACAGATAAAGGTGGCAACGATCAAATTAAACCATATGAGAAAGTATAGGGAGCCAATGATCTAAGCCTGATGTTCATTTTATTCATAAACTAAAAATTTAGTCTATTGTACACATTGTATACTTAGGTCATTGGCTCTCTAGCACTACTCAAAGCATATATTAACGAAGCGTTGCTAAATATTATGAAGAGGTATGATTCTTAATTGGTGAGTGGAGGGTTGTTCTATACTATTATTAAATTATGTATTTAGCAAAGAACAGGTGATGAACTCGCTTTTTTTTTTTTTAATGAGTTTATCTCAATTTAACTGAACTTAGTTACTAAAAATACTTATACATGTAGTGTTATTGATCTTAAAAATACCATATGATATTACTAAGGATAAAAGATATATTTAATCTTTTTATAAATAAATAAAAACAGTTTTTTTCCCTTTATCCTTGCTGTTCTTAATATCCATATTACATTTTTAACTTTTTAGATTTTTTGCAATCTATTCGAGTATATTTTGAGTGAAGTAATTTGATGACCCTTTATTATTTTATTGAATTCAAGGAGGAGTTAAACAAAATTGAAATAATAAAGTAATCTACGACAATATTCTACTAATTATACTAGAGTGAAGATTTTTTTTTATTTAACTTACACTGTCAATTTACTACTCTTAGAATAGGGAAGGGACACAAATTAATCAAAAAATATTCTAATAATTAATTTAAGAATCATACTGAATCTAATAATATTAATCTCGGTAAAGAGACGATGAAAAATCTTGATAATGTGTATAATGGGCTAATTATTTAGCCTAATAGAAATAAATAATAAAAATCACTCCACAGATTACTTAAATTCAAAAACTCTCATTCAATAATTTCACATCAAATTTTAAATCCTCCAATTTTAAATTTTAAATTTTTAAAAAATTCAGTTAGTTGTTTCAAAAAAATAACCATCTAAAATCCTAATTTACTAAAGTATTTCACTCAAATACTCTCTTCTTTTTCAACTGTCGGCCACCCCCACCTTCATCAATAATCATCCTGCTTCACTGTCGCTGTTTGGCTTGCCACATGCCACTCACCCTTAGTAAAAATAACCATCCACTTAAGGATAAAAATAATCATCTGCATACCTAATGGATTGAACATCTAACATATTTTAATTATATATAACTAAACCCAATCCAATTAAAATAATCATCTACATAAAAATTAAAATAACCATTCGCATACCTACTAAAATGACCATCATAAATTGACCATTAAAATAGAAGAGGATGATGATGAATAAACAGAAGAAGCAACTATGATCATCCAACAATTTAATTTTTATTAAAAAAAAAGAAAAAAATATATAATTTGACATATGAGTCTTATAATTTGATGTAACCATAAAACTGAAAAAACAAAAAATGGAAAAAAAAAAAGCTTGAACAGATGAGGAGACATGAGTGAGAATCAAAAGTAAGCAATTGAGTGTTTGATTTGATATTGCCTTCAAGCACGCGTGCGTTACATCTACCATACTTACACGGTTAATTCAAACAGCGGTGGCGTCATTGAACTTTTGGCGGCTAATGTGGGAACCCGTGGTGGCGTCAGCTACAGTCTGCGGCAGCGTCGGCGGCACGGTCGGCCGGGAGGGATTGCAACAGAATAGGTGAGGCTGCGACTGCAAGAGGGGCACCAGAATTTGAGAGCATATGATGAGAATAGGAGTAACCGTCCGTATTGTGAATGAGTTTAATTTGTTATGGGCGACGGCGGCCGTTGTCGGTGGCAATGCGGCATCGGTGAGATAGGAAGAAACTGGGCGAGAAGGAAGTCACATCACATGGGAAAGAGAGAAATCATTTTTGCGGTGTACGTAACTGTTACAAATTCTTATTTATTTTGAATTTTAAATTAAAAATTATTAAAAATTAATTAACTTAATTATTATTTGATGTTAATTTTAATTTTACCCTTATTATACACATTATACATTAAATTCATTGGTCCCATACTTTTTCTTTTGGTTTATATAAAGTCTAGTTTCATTTATCATGAATTTGTAATTGTAAAGAGAGAAATGGCTAAACACGGTGTGTTTTATGTACTAATAATATTGATAATTGGAACAATCATCTATTATGTTATTCTTGAATTTGATAGCTTTATTGGTGATAATGAAAAAGCATGGTATCCAACTCTTGATGATATCTTATATCTAGATCTAGAATTGTGTCGCAAAAAATGCGACCAAACCTATAATAGATTCTCATCATCAAAATCAAAACATAGATGGCAAAGATGCATACAATTGTGCAAAAAGCTGAACCAAGATATAGAAAATATGTGGGGGACAAACGAATAGATAGAAAAAAGTGCACCTAGCTAGCTTACTACTTTACTAATGGTAAGTATTTAATATATTTGATTTTTTAATTATTTGTGTGAGTTTGTTTTTTAATTTATCATCAAATATAGTACTTTATTAATGATATGTATTTAATATATTTTATGAAATTTTTGTAATGAGAAATACTAGCGTGTAATTTGGTTAAGGTGGTAACTGATATGAATTTGTTTGGATAGTAGTCTAAGATTCTAATCTTGGTATAAAAAAAATTAGTCATTCGGATTTGGGAGAACCTCTACTTTCCTTACAGGATTTCAATTAAGTAGAATTTCTAATAATAAGATCTAAATTATATTATATTAGTTCATTTAGGAAACTTTTTAATGAGATATATGAGAAAAAAAAGAATTATGAAAAACACACTTAAAGTGTTCATGTCTTATCTTAAGTTTTCGAAAAAAAAGTAATATCATAACATAGTATTATAATTTTTATGACCTCATCTTATGAATTTAAACTTTTAGAAGAAGTAGTATCATGATAAAAATTAAATGAATTATTATTGTCATGATATCACTTTTTCCAAAAACTTAAATTGATAGTAAAAGGCTATATGAATAGTTATATCTCTAATTCTCTGATTGCTTGCTACAACAATTTTCTTTGGATATAATCATACATGCTTGTTTTGAATTAGTCTATTAAATTATGATTCTAGGTTCCAGCTAAGCAAGAGCTGAGAGGGGTGCATTATGTTTCAGGGATAATATGTTGCTAATTATATTTGTTTTGATGACAACAATTTATATAGTTTGAAGTTAATTTTCATGTATTCCTTACAGGGACTTGTATATGAGTGTGAGGGTAAGATAGTTGGGTGATGCAACAAAGTTAAATGATAGGAATTTAGTTAAAGTGGAAGTTTATGATTTATGACCATTATAATCAAATTCTTTGTGCTCATGTACTATGACAATTGTAATAAGTTCTTTATGTATTAATTATAGATTTTTTGATTCTGTTTTCTTTAGTTTTTTCTTGTCACATGCTAATTTATATTGTTGCTCTACAAGTTTTGATATAAACTATCAAAAAGAAATAAAAGGCTATTTACATTTTTTATTATTTTTTTAGTCCATCGGAGTATATATGAATGCTCGAACCGTCACTAAATATATTATGACGGATTAAACAGTCACTAAATATAGGAAAAATGGTCGCATGAATTAGTAATTTAGTGACGGTTCTAACAACCGTTACAAAATATAGCATAAAAAACACATTGACAAATGTTATAAATAATTAACAGTTTTATACTTTAAAACTCGTCACAAACAATTTAACAATACTTCTTATACGGTAGTCCAAAATCATCACTATCACTTGGTAATGTTCAAATCCGTAATGCTTTTTAACCATCACGAAAAAATTTAACGATGGTTAAAACTGTCGCAAAGTAATAAAAAAATTATTGTCCCGAAAATGTTGTTTTGTTGTAGTGTGTCGACAAGATGAGGTTATGCGAGGTTTGTCCTGAAAAAGGGGTCAAGCTTATAATCGGTTTAATGCCCAGACAAAACAGTATGTGTATCGCGAAAAGACTTAGGCACATTTTGAGAAGGTTGGTGGAGTCAAAGGGGTCAAAGATATTAGATAATAAACACATATCAAAGCGGGTACATGATTGTGATCAAAGAGATTCAAATTTCAATAGTCAAGCAAGATAATTAGCGAGAGCAGTTTATTTGATCAGAGGCCCCATTGGCACGTGCCAGGGGATCATTGGTCGAAAGAATCTATAAATAGGAGGATGCAAGACTAACAAAAGATTGGAATCTTATGTTTAGAAATACATTTAAACACACACTCATCCCCACAAATTCATGTGCATTATTCTAGGTTGTATTTTGTCTAGAGTTTCTTCCACCATTTTATTTTCTGCACCTTTTTAATTAAGTCTTTGAAATTCTTTAAAGACTAATGACATAGTTAAGTACTTTGAAATTCTGTAAAGTGTTGTTGTATTTGATTAATATTTATGCAAAGTTAAGTTTCACGTTGTACTTTACATTTATCAAACTTTTTGGCTTCTTTTGTATCCCAATTTTCGTTCTTTATTTGATGCACTTCTTTGACTGGTACTCATGAGAGATTTTTTTTTTTGGAATTTAAATCATGAACAAAAAGTTATCTTCAATGGTGAAACATAAAAATTAGTAAACAATAATTCTCAATTATCATCTTCAATTCAAACGAAAACATTTTTTCATATGAGTATGTAGTTGCCTAGAGATTTAAAGTTTAGAACATGTTTCATTACATATTTGCTTAGTTGGTTGGTTAATATGAGGGTGGGAGAGAAATATTAAATTTTATTGGAAGAACACTATTTATATTGAAATTTTTAAAATATTAAAAATATAAATAGAAATGAGTAAATATGTAACGTGTGTTCTTGAATGTGCTTCAGAATATTGTTAAAGACAAAAGATATCTAAATAATTAAAAACATGTTTTTCTTTAATCTTACTGTTATACATGATACTGAACATTGATATTACATTTTTAACTTTTTATATTTTTTCAATCTTTTCGGCTATATTTTGAGTGAAGTAATTTGATGACCCTTTATTGAATTCAAGGAGTTAAACAAAATTGAAATAATAAAGTATTCTATGACAATAACAATATTCTACTAATTACTAGAGCAAAGATTTTTTATTTTGCTTACATTGGCAATTTACTACTCTTAGAATAAGGAAGGGACACAAACTAGTCATGGAATATTTCAATAATTAATTCGAGAATCATACTGCATATAATAATGTTAATAATATTAAGAAAGATTTTAGATTTATATAAAAGCTAGTTTCATTTATCATGAATTTGTAATTGTGAAGAGAGATGAGTAAATTAGGTGTGCTTTACGTAATAATAACAATGATAATTGGAACAATTATCTATTCTTTTATTGCTGAATTTGATAGCTTTATTAGTGACAATGAAGAACCATGGTATCCATCTATTCATGATCATTCATGTCTAGAGCTAGATGTCTGTTACAAAAAATGTAACCAAATTTATGACAAATTCTCGTCATTAAAATCAAACAATAGATGGAAAAGATGCAGACAAGTGTGCAGAGAGTTACAAGACAAACTTAAGGATAGTATTTGGAAGGAGAAACAGTTAAAAAAAAAGGTACACCCCGCTTACTATATTATTAAAAATATTTAATATATTTTTTTTTTTATGTTAATTTGTGAGTTTGTTTCTTAATTTATTATCAAATATAGTATTTTATAAATGGTAAGTATTTAATATATTTTTTTATTTTTTGCTGTGAGGAATATTAGCGTGCAATTTGGTCAAGGTGGTAATTATTTTGTTTTTTTTTTGGATAGTAGTCTAAGATTTTAGTCCGGGTATAAAACTTACACCTTGGGAGACCTCTACTCCCTTTACAGGATTTCAATTAGATCAAGTGGAATTAGTAGAATTTCTAATAATAAAGTCTAAGTTAATTATTCTAATAAGATTTTCTATCAATTTTTCTCTACATATCCAAACCACCTAATACCATATTCTATCATCTTTCTATAATAATAGATGCTAGTTTAGACAATTTTAAAAATAGGTGAAAAAATACAAGACAAAGCTAGACGACATACAATTTCATAAAAAAATCTCAAGAATAAAAGCTTATTTCCAAAATCTGAAGATGTAACACAAAGCTCATAGTAAGTTTTGAAATGGGAAGTGTAGAAAACAATAGCTTAGCTTAGTTATGAGAATTGTGACTGACTTGTGATACAAGTAACTAGAGTGGTTAGTTTCTTATGAATCTATTAAGTGTAGCTTTCTTGATTCTTGAATTGGTTAGTTAGTTAGTGCTGTATCTAGAAGATGTTAGGTTTTGTAACTATAAATAGCTTAGAGCAGTAGCTAGATGCATATACTGCATAATACTCTTGTTCAATTTCTCAATTCTATTGTTCACCATTCTCTCATTCTCTAATCTTTGCACATCAAAGAGTTGTGCTTCTGTTCTGCATCATTGTTCATTCTCATCTCAAGTCACAAACTCTTACAATAAGTTTGGGTAATGGAGCACATGGAAGAGCTTGCAAGTTCAAGGCGTCGTTATTGGATACAAAGATGTTGATATAATATAATAGATCTTTTAATTTTAAAGGTTTTTATATTGTTTATAAATTCAGACGCACTTTACTACTTTAACCAACTCATTTGAATCTTATAATATATATATATATATATATATTCACATTTTCTGAATAACATATATACACTAAAAATATTTAAATCACTTTATTTGAGTAGGATGTTGTTTTTCCGTTTTTTTGTTAGTATTTTTCTTTCTTATGTCAAACTTATATTCCATAATTTTTATATCATAATTCAGGTACAAATTATATACCTCTAAAGTTTTTTTTTCCTTTTAAATCTAACCTATGATCTGAATTGTCCCTTGATTTTATAGACAATATATATCATGAGTAAAGAACATATATATACCATGATGGAGTTAAGTCTCAAAGTAGTCCCTGAAGTTACACTCGAGCCTCAAAGTAATCCCTAAAGTTAATAATTACCCAAATTGATCCTCGAAGTTGCATTCCGGGACTCATAGTAGTCCTTGAGGCATTTTCCGTTCATCGGAACTTTAAAACAATGTCGTTTAGAACCAAAAAAAGAAGCGTAGCGTAGAACCCCTCCCCCCACATGCCCAATCTGTTCCCTTCCCCTTCCCCATTCCCAACCTTCCTCTTCCCCTTCTCCGTCCCCAACCCCTTTCCCTCCCCCAACCTTCCCCTTCCTCTTCTCCATCCCCAACCCGTCCCCTTTCTCTCCCCCAACCCTTCCCTTTCCCCATCTACTTCCCCAACCTAATTGTTCTGATAAGAATTCCGATTGCGACGCCGCTAATTCAGACTCACCGAAATCAAGATCCTGTGCTGTTTATGGCGATCGGAGCTTCGGTGTTTCTAGGTTTTTGAATTCTCAGTCCTCCTCGGAGTCAAGTAGCTGCAAGCGCGAGCTTTCACCGAATCCTCGTGACTCTGCTGTTGTGAAAGACTCGAGCTCTCCGTCGCATGATTCTGATTCGTGCGGCGAAAGGGAGAGTCATCGAATGGTGTGATTTCTTCGCAGGGTTTGGGGAACGGTAGCGGGTCGGTGTATACGAAACCATGAACTCTCCCTCACTTGATTGTTGCCGTTACGAGAGGGAAATTTCATCGACACATGCACATACAATTTTGGATCGGAATGTGAAATTGAAGGATAATAGAAAAGGTTGTGATCTGAAGAGAAAGCAAGATCAGAGTGAAGGGAGTGCTGAGACTAGAACAACCAAATTCAGAAGATCATCAGCGCCTGTGGAGAACAAGACCCAACAGAATTTGGTGGTTGATGACGACGACGAGAAGAAGGCCAGATTGATGAGAAACAGGAAAAGTGCACAACTTTCAAGGCAGAGGAAGAAGCACTATATGAAAGAGCTGGAGGAGGTGCGGTCAATACATTCAACAGTTGCTGATTTGAGTAGCAAGATTTCGTTTGTGATGGCTGAGAACGCCGCAATTGGGTGTTGGTGGGATGTGCCCTCCTCCGCCACCTGTTCCTGGGATGTATCCTCATGCTGCTCCCATGGCCCTCATGCCTTATACATGGATGCCATGTGCTCCATATGTTGTTAAGCCTCAAGGATCTCAGGTTCCTTTGGTCCCCATTCCAAAGTTGAAGCCTCAGCAACCTGCGTCATCAAAGAGTAAGAAGTCTGAGGGTAAGAAAAGTGAGGTGAAAACTAAGAAGGTTGCTAGCATTAGTTTGTTGGGTATGGGGAAGCAGAGGAGAAAGACAAAGGAGAAGGGTGTCAGGTTGGGAAAACAGAAGGAGAAGGGGATGAGTTGGGGGAGAGAAAGGGGACGGGTTGGGGATGGAGAAGGGGAAGAGGAAGGTTGGAAATGGGGAAGGGGAAGGGGGAAGGGAATAGATTGGGCATGTGGGGGGAGGGGTTCTACGCTACGCTTCTTTTTTGGGGTTCTATGCTACGCTTTTTTTTGTTTTTTTGTTTAAAACGACGTCGTTTTAAAGTTTCAATGAACGAAAAATGCCTCAGGGACTACTATGAGTCCCGGAGTGCAACTTCGAGGATCAATTTGGGTAATTATTAACTTCAGAAATTACTTTGAGGCTCAAGTGTAACTTTAGGGACTACTTTAAAGCTTAACCCTATCATGATGTGTGTTCTTTGATATGCTCAATAAGATACTTCAAAATCAATAATTTAAATTATTATATATTGGATACATATGAACTTCGATAGATATGTATAATATTTTCAAGTTAGTGTTTGGTGTAATTTACAATTTATTTTATTTTATGAGTGCACAATAATATCTTGGCCTCTTGTCTCTTACATGCTCTTCTGACAAGAGGCGGAACTTAATAAATGATGAATACTCTTGTAAAAGTATTATAAATTTAATTTTGATATGCTGTTTGTTTACCGTTATTTAATTATATATAATTATATTTAAATAATTTTTAAATAATAAAATTAAAAATTAATTATTTTTATTATTTAAAAAATAATCAATCAAATTTGTTGTAGTATAACATTCAATGCAATATCGACAAGCATTTTTAGAATTTTTTATATATTTATCTTCTTTTTATTTTTTTTAAGTTAAAAATAAGATTCTAATCAACGATCTTTAGGTGAATATGGAAAGACTATGTCATTTGAGTTATAGTTTGTTGGCGCATATGTGTCTTTTTTTTTGTTTCTTTGTATCGTAAATTTAATATTTATTTTGCCCCTAACGTCATATAAAATCAAATAACACTATATAAAATGATTATTTCTAAAATTTCGTTAAATTCAAGAGGCAATTAAGTTTAAGTTTAATTGAAGTAATAAACTATTAAAACAACGGAACACTATATTAACATGAAAGCATTATATATATTGGTAAGAGCACCGCTAAGAGCCAATAATTTTCTAATTTTTGGGTCAGCAAGCAATCAGCATTAATATTTTTTTACACTAAACAAAAAAAAGTCCAAATTCATACAGAGAAGGTGAGTACATGCTAGCTGAATGATGGTTAGAATTTGTTATATTTATTGGTCCTTAAGACTTTTTTTTTATTGGTAATGTACAATTCTCAAATCTCAATAAACCAAAAGGACAGTGATTAATTAACAACCCAAGAATATTCTAATTAGAGAATCACATTAAATAATATGAAAGATTTTGAACCATATAAAGTTGTTATTTGCAAAATAGAAATCCGAAAGAGATCTATGGCTAAAAAGAGAGCGTGTAGTGCACTAAAAATGTTGGTTATTATGGCACTAATTATTTGTTCTGTGATTGCTGAATTTCATGACGCTATTAAACCGCCGCCATCTCAGCCACGTCAGTATCTAAGTTGGAAGCCAAGTTATCTGGACGTGCTTGGAAATTTGGATTTCTGTATCGAAAAATGCAAAGACGTTTATAAGGAAGAGGAATCATTGTTTCTAAAATGTAGTGATAGATGCAATGTGATAAGAGAATGCGTGCTCCAGTGTCGAGTACTATACATAGGCGATTTATTGGAGAAATGCTATCAGAGATGCAAATAGCTATATATTGCTTTAATAATAAATAATAAATTACCTCTTATAATATCTGTAATAATTATTAAATGAAATTAGTTATTTTATCATAATTAATTTTAATTTTTAATTTAACTTAAATTTTGATTACTAAATTAATTAATTATAATATAACTCTTTTTATAAATTATAAATATTACTAGAAAAGTATTATTTTATAATTTCTTATTTGTTCTCAAATTACACCATTTATTAATTAATTTCAATCACACAAAAAATTCAAAAAATAAAAAAATAAATTAAAACAAAATTCGAGAGGCATACAAAATTTTCAAGAGTCTCTTCTTGATAATTTTCTCTCTTTTTTTTTTTTTATAAATCTTCTTCATTTATCGTAAAGTGCTTTTTCTTTGGGTTCTTTATTTGAATCTTTTATACCAAAAACTGAATTCAAAAAAGTTATTGGTATGAATCCTTTGTTCGTTTATCTTGTGAACAGAATTAAACAAATCTTAACTTACAATGGGATTCAATTCATTCGTCTAGGGACTTGCACTCTTGAATAAATAAAACAAATTAAATTGACATGAAAAACCTAACAAAAAGTTTAAGAAGTAAAAATAACATAAGTCAACTCAAATAAATTCTTTATATTTCTAATTTTAAAATTTAAAAAATTTGAGTAGTGCAATTTTTTTTAATATTATACCTATTTTTTAATTAGTTAACTTTAATTAGTTACACTTCTAATTGATTTCTTAACAAAATCGAAAAAAAAAACAATGAAAAAGACATGGTGAAAATACGATCAAATTCGTATTTTAGTGACAAATTAAGTACGAAAAAAGTAGTTAATTTAACTATATAACAAACAATAGAGCATCAAAGTATTGTCGTGCCTATATATATATATATACACACACTTAAATTTATGAAACAAGTAATTTTATGATATCGATCATATAATACTCTGATATATGATGAAACAACTTGCCCTACAAATTTTAGTAAAAATATACACTTAAATAATTTTGTATATAATAAATCAACATTATATTAGAATATGAGAAACTTTTTATATTGATAATTTATGGCTTTTAGCATAATGAAAAGACATTAAGTAAAAAATCGAACCTCATAAAACTCGGTCTTTACATCAAAATTCGTCGTTACAAAATAGAAGAAAAGATAGAGAAAGCTAGCTATGACAAGAAACAATGTATCTCATGCACTGAAAATATTGATAATCACAGTAGTTATCAATTCTGCCATTGCTAACATTCATGAAGCTTTTCCTCAACAGCCTGCAACTATTCGTGCACAAATTCTGTGGATACGACGGCGTTGGAAGCCAACTTATAAGGATGTAATTGATGATATGGATGTGTGTATCAAAAAATGCAGTGAAACTTGTAAGAATGACCAATCATTGTTGATAAGATGCATTGCTAAATGCAGTGCAATAAAAATGTGCACCGATAAGTGTAAAGAACAGTTTTCGGGTAACGAGAAATCATTGCAGAAATGTTATAAGAGATGTAATAAGTCCAGCTAGTAAGTGGTGCTTATAATTATTTTAAGATTTAAGATTATATATAGTTTCAAGAATATTATATACATGATGAATATCATATTCGGATATTATAAATATTTTGTTTGTTTAGTATCGTATATAAATTGTGAGTTAATACTCAATTTAGTCTCTAAACTTACATGCGAATCTCAATTGAGTCCCTGAAGTTTCAATTGTCTCTATTTAATCCCTAAAGTTTATAAACGTGCTCCATATTAGTCCCTAAGACGATTTTTAGTATAAAAACGTTAATGGAACGCTGTTATAAACTATCAGATATCACGTTAAAACTAGTAAAATGATGCAGTTTTAGTTTTGGCATTTAAATAGCTCAAAAACGGCATTATATCACTTATTGTGTTAGGTAAAATTTTAATAAACACCATTTACGATATTGTTTTTGGGTTATTTGAGTGACAAAACTAAAATGACATCATTTTACAACGTTTAGTGTGGCATCCACCTGTTCACGATAGTGTTCTGTTAATGTTTGTACGTTGAAAATTATTTCAAGGACTAATATGAGTTATGTTCACAAAGTTTGAGGACTAAATAAAGGCAATTGAAACTTTAGAGACTAAATTGTGACTTGCATGCAAGTTCAGGACCAAATTGAGTATTATCTCATAAATTGTTGGAAATTATAACAAGTAATGAACGAATTTTGTTTTTTTTTTTAATATTGGATTCAGATGGATGTTATCTCCCAAAATAATCTATTGTGTTATATTAAATTGTGGGGGTTTGCAACTTTAATTTTTTAAATTCATTATAATAATAAAATGGCGATGCTATTTTTATTTTCAAAATTTTTAAAAAAATAAAGAACAAAATGGTCATGCCGTTTTCTATTTTTATAAATTTTAAAATTTTAAAACAATATTTTTTAGACAAAATATCAATAATATTTTATATTTTCTAAAAAGTAAAAAAAAATTGTTTATAATAGGATAAAACTCATCTGAAACCAAATAATCTGGTAAAATTGTAAACACATATTTTTTACCAATATTAAAAAATAGCTGTAATAAACATAATATATATATATATATATATATATATATATATATAATTTTTATTCCTTTAATATAAAAATAGAAAATAATCACCATTTAAATAAGAATAAATCCTGAAAATAAGCTATTTTACGAACTAAATTATAAAATTCTAAATAAACATATAAATTATATATATAAAGTATAATCCTCAAAAAATAAATTAAAATTCTTTAGTGTAAGGTCAGAACGAAGAAATAAGAATATTTTATTGCTACCAACCTGTACAGATAAACGTGGCAACAACCAAATTAAAGCATATATTAGCGAAGCGTTGCTAAATATTAAAATAAGGTGAAGAGGTATGATTCTTGGTGAGTGGAGGGTTACGTTGTTCTATACTATTATTGAATGGCGAAAACTCAGGTGAAGTCGATTTTACGTGAAGTTGATATCTAAGAGTTGTTAGATGAAAATTTAGTCAAATCAGTTAAATCATCTAACGGCTTTCAGATATTAACTTCACGTGAAGTCGACTGCACCTGACCACCTTATTGAATTGAGAAAGTATAGGGAGCCAATGACCTAAGCGTACAATGTGTACAATGAATGTTTAGAAAGTATTAGAGATATGGTTATTAGTGTTACATTATCCTGTCAAGTTATGTTTTTGGGATGAGTGGTTTCAGGACATGGTATTAGAGTTTCAGATCCAGAAGGTCAAGAGTTTGAATCTTGGTGAACCCGAAATTAACTTTTTATAACATGAGATGTTTATTATCCCTGGTATCTGGATAGTATATATGATGTTCATTTTAGCACTACTCTATTGAATTATATATTTAGCAAAGAACAGGACGTGATGAACTCACTTTTTTTTATGTGTTTATCCCGATTTACCTGGACTTAGTTACTAAAAATGTTTATACATGTAGTATTATTGATCTTAAAAATACCATAAGATATTACTAAGGATAAAAGATATATTTAATCTTTTCATAAATAAATAAAAACAGTTTTTTTTTTCTTTATCCTCGCTGTTCTTAATATCTACATTACATTTTTAACTTTTTAGATTTTTGGCAATCTTTTCGAGTATATTTTAAGTGAAGTAATTTGATGACCCTTTATTACTTTATTGAATTCAACGAGGAGTTAAACAAAATTGAAATAATAAAGTAATCTAAGACAATATTCTACTCACTAGAGTGAAGATTTTTTTTATTATTATTTAGCTTACATTGACAATTTACTACTCTTAGAACAGAGAAGGGACACAAACTAATCAAGAAATATTCTAATAATTAATTCGAGAATCGTACTGAACCTAATAATATTAATAAAATTAAGAAAGATTTTAGGTTTATATAAAGCCTAGTTTCATTTATCATGAATTTACAATCGTAAAGATAGAAATGGCTAAACACGGTATGTTTTATTTACTAATAATATTGATAATTGGAACAATTATCTGTTATGTTATTCTTGAATTTGATAGCTTTATTAGTGATAATGAAAAAGCATGGTATCCAACTCTTGATGATATCTTATATCTAGATCTAGAATTGTGTCGCAAAAGATGCGACCAAACCTATAATAGATTCTCATCATCCAAATCAAAACATAGATGGAAAAGATGCATACAATTGTGCAAAAAGTTGAACGAAGATATAGAAAATATGTGGGGGACGAAGGAATAGATAGAAAAAAGTGCACCTAGCTAGCTTACTACTTTACTAATGGTAAGTATTTAATATATTTGATTTTTTATTTTTGTGAGTTTGTTTTTTTAATTTATCATCAAATATAGTACTTTATTAATGATATGTATTTAATATATTTTCTGAAATTTTTGTAATGAGAAATACTAGCGTGTAATTTGGTTAAGGTGGTAACTGATATGAATTTTTTTTGGATAGTACTCTAAGATTCTAATCTTGGTATAAAAAAAATTAGTCATTGGGAGAACCTCTACTTTCCTTACAGGATTTCAATTAAGTAGAATTTCTAATAATAAGATCTAAATTATATTATATTAGTTCATTTAGGAAATTTTTTAATGAGATATATGAGATAAAAAAGAATTATGAAAAACACACTTAAAATATTCATGTCTCATCTTAAGTTTTTGGAAAAAGTAATATCATAACATAGTATTAGAATTTCTTTGACCTCATCTTATGAATTTAAACTTTTAGAAGAAGTAGTATCATAACAAAAACGTACTAAATGAATTATTATTGTCATGATATCACTTCTTCCAAAAACTTAAATTGATAATAAAATGTTACATGAATAGTTATATCTCTGACTCTCTGATTGCTACAACAATTTTTTTTGGATATAATCATACATGCTTGTTTTGAATTAGTCTATTAAATTATGATTCTAGGTTCTAGCTAAGCAAGAGCTGAGAGGTGCATTATGATTCAGGGATAATATGTTGCTAATTATATTTGTTTTGATGACAACAATTTATATAGTTTGAAGTTAATTTTCATGTATTCCTTACAGGGACTTGTATATGAATGTGAGGGTAAGATAGTTGGGTGATGCAACAAAGTTAAATGATAGGAATTTGGTTAAAGTGGAAGTTTATGATTTATGACCATTATAATCAAATTCTTTGTAGTGCTCATGTACTATGACAATTGTAATAAGTTCTTTATGTATTAATTATAGATTTTTTTCTTCTATTTTCTTTAGTTTTTTCTTGTCACATGCTAATTTATATTGTTGCTCTACAAGTTTTGATATAAACTATCAAAAAGAAATAAAAGGCTATTTACATTTTTGATTATTTTTTCAGTCCATCAGAGTATATATGAATGCTCGAACCGCCACTAAATATATTATGACGGACTAAACAGTCACTACATATAGAAAAAATTGTCGCATTAATTAGTAATTTAGTGACGGTTCTAACAACCGTTACAAAATATAGCATAAATAACACATTGACAAATGTTACAAATAATTAACAGTTTTATACTTTAAAACTCGTCACAAATAATTTAACAATACTCTTTATCAATGGTAGTCCAAAATCATCACTATCACTTGGTGATGTTCAAATCCGTAATACTTTTTAACCATCATGAAAAAATTTAACGATGGTTAAAACTATCGCAAAGTAATAAAAAAATTATTGTCCCAAAAATGTTGTTTTGTCGTAGTGTGTCGACAAGATGAGGTTATGTGAGGTTTGTCCCGAAAAAGGATCAAGCTTATAATCGGTTCAATGCCCAGACAAAACGTATGTGTATCGCGAAAAGACTTAGGCACATTTTGAGAAGGTTGGTGGAGTCAAAGGGATAGAAGATATTAGATAATAAACGCATATCAAAGTGGGTACATGATTGTGATCAAAGAGATTCAAATTTCAATAGTCAAGCAAGATAATTAGCGAGAGCAGTTTTTTTGATCAGAGGCAACCATTGGCACGTGCCAGGGGATCATTGGTCGAAAGAATCTATAAATAAGAGGATGCAAGACTAACAAAAGGTTGGAATCTTACGTTTAGAAATACATTTAAACACACACTCATCCCCACAAATTCATGTGCATTATTCTAGGTTGTATTTTGTTTAGAGTTTCTTCCACCATTTTATTTTCTGCACTTTTTTAATTAAGTCTTTGAAATTCTTTAAAGACTAATGACATAGTTAAGTACTTTGAAATTCTGTAAAGTGTTGTTGTATTTGATTAATATTTATGCAAAATTAAGTTTCACGTTGTACTTTACATTTATCAAACTTTTTGCTTCTTTTGCATCCCAATTTTCGTTCTTTATTTGATGCACTTCTTTGACTGGTACTCATGAGAGATTTTTTTGTTCTGGAATTTAAATCATGAACAAAAAGTTATCTTCGATGGTGAAACATAAAAATTAGTAAACAATGATTATCAATTATCATCTTCAATTCAAATGAAAACATTTTCAGATGAGTATATAGCTGCCTAGAGATTTAAAGTTTAGAACATGTTTCATTACATATTTGCTTAGTTGGTTGTTTAATATGACCGTGGGGGAGAAATATTAAATTTTATTGGAAGAATACTATTTATATTGAAAATTTTAAAATATAAAAACTATAAATAAAATGAATAAATATGTAACGTGTATTCTTGAAAGTGCTTGAGAATATTGTTAAGGACAAAAGATATCTAAATAATTAAAAAACATGTTTTTCTTTAATCTTACTGTTATACATTATACATTTATACTCAACATTGATATTACATTTTTAACTTTTTATATTTTTTGCAATCTTTTCGGCTATATTTTGTGTGAAGTAATTTGATGACCCTTCATTGAATTCAAGGAGTTGATCAAAATTGAAATAACAAAGTATTCTATGACAATAACAATATTCTACTAATTACTAGAATAAAGATTTTTTATTTTGTTTACATTGGCAATTTACTACTCTTAGAATAAGGAAGGGACACAAATTAGTCATGGAATATTCCAATAATTAATTCGAGAATCACACTGCATATAATAATGTTAATAATATTAAGAAATATTTTAGGTTTATATAAAGCCTAGTTTGATTTATCATGAATTTGTAAATGTGAAGAGAAATGAGTAAATTAGGTGTGCTTTACCTAATAATAATAATGATAATTGGAACAATTATCTATTCTGTTATTGCTGAATTTGATAGCTTTATTAGTGACGGTGAAGAACCGTGGTATCCATCTATTAAAGATCGCTCATCTCTAGAGCTAGATGTCTGTTACAAAAAATGTGACCAAATCTATGACAAATTCTCGTCATTAAAATCAAACAATAGATGGAAAAGATGCAGACGAATGTGCAGAGAGTTAGAGGAAAAACTTAGGGAGAGTATTTGGGAGGAGAAACATATTAAAAATAAGGTGCACCTCGCTTACTACATTATTAAAAGTATTTAATATACTTTATTTTGTTTATGTTTGTGAGTTTGTTTCTTCATTTATTATCAAATAATATAGTACTTTATAAATGGTAAGTATTTAATATATTTTTTTACGTTTTTGATGTGAGGAATATTAGCGTGCAATTTGGTTAAGGTGGTAATTATTTTGATTTTTTTAGATAGTAGTCTAAAATTTTAGTCTAGGTATAAAAATTACACCTTGGGAGACCTCTCCTCTCTTTACAGGATTTCAATTAGATCAAGTGGAATTAGTAGAATTTCTAATAATAAAGTCTAAGTTATATTATATTAGTTCGTTTAGGGTTTTTTTATGTGATAAATGAAAAAAAAAATTATGAAAAACACTTAAAAATATTTATACTATGTCTTGATTTAAGTTTTTGAAAAAAGTAATATCATGACATAATATCAAAATTTTATCATTGATTTCATGTATCTCATCTTATGATTAGTTTAAATTTTTAGGAGAAAAAGTATCATAATAAAACTAAACGAATTATTATTGGTATGATATTATTCTTTTCCAAAAGCTTAAACTGATAAGACTTAGGATAAGGCAATATGAATGATTATATCTTTAACATTTTTTTTCGAGTAAGAGACTCTTTTGGGTTCTTTAATTTTTGCATAGGCATTTTTTTTGTCTTGTACTATTTTTTTTTCTTTTGGAATTCACCAAATATCGAATTGTAAATTTTTTGAACATAAAATTCTGATACTATATAATGAAATCACTTCTTTTAAAAACTTAAACGGATAGGAAAAGACAACATAAATGGTTATATTTTTATCAATTATAATATTACTTGTAATGTTAGCCCTAATAGTATAAGAAATGGATAGTTAAGAGTTATTTTGGTTTCTACATTTTATTGTATTAGAGGAAGGAAGCCATAAGGGGACGAGGATAAGCTGATGTTAGAGTTGGCAAACGGACATGTCCATCCATCCTGTTCCACCAAAGTCCGCCGCTGGGTTTATGGAGTATCTCATTTTGTTCACTTGGCGTGTTGGCTTAATTCTTATTAATGGTTTAGTGTTTTAAGTCTTATGAAACGTAGTATACTCAGCTTTGTATGGATTTTAAGAATTTAATGTAATTTTGTTTCTCTCCCATTTAGATTCAAGCGTCTTCATAAATATTGGGCAAAAAATTGCATCATGTATTTCAGTTAATACATTTGACTTTTTGATAGTAGAATTTAATTTTGATGCACTATTAGTGTAAAGTAGTTTTATGCATGCATCTAATTATGTAACACGACATTAGTAAAAATAACTATCTTTCATATTGATCTCGTGAATGATCATCTAAAAGAACGGATATGTTTGTACGACTGTGTGAAATACTTTACACTGTCCGTGCATCAAAATTAAACTCTTGATAATAAATGGTTAAATAAAAGAAACGTATTACGGGAAACATCTTTATTTTTAAGTTTAATTACTCTGTTGGTCCCTATAGTTTCACCAAATTTTCAATTAGATCCCTATTCTTTTTTTTCTTTCAATTGGATCCTTATACTGCTTTTAATTTTATAATTAGGTCATTCCTAATGTAAAAAATGTTAGATTTAACTGAATATTTTTTCACAAATTGAAGGTATTCATAATAAAAAAATCTAACTAGATTTTTGACTGCATGTATTTTAGGAGAAATATTCTGTTAATTTTAATGGTTTTTACATGAAAATGGTCTAATTATAAAATTAAAAGCAATGCAAGGATCCAATTGAAAAGAAAAAAATATATATGAACTTAATTGAAAATTTGGTGAAACTATAGTGATAGTAATCAGTGGCTAAGAGAAGGGGGTTGAATCTTTGCCTCTTTTTTCTTTTCTTTTAACCTTGCTTTCCGTTGAGAGAGTACAGGAGATATTTTGATTCTGTCTCCTGATACAGTACGATACAGAACAATGTTTCTTGCAGGGAGTGTTGTATAGAGCGCGTGAGGCTTAGTAGAGTAATCAGAAGATAATTTACTTTTGTCTCCTAAACATAGCAGAGTTAGAAACTATTGATAGAGTAGAGAGAGACACACTGATGTATCTTGGTTTGGCTACTTAGTGCAATGTAGCCTATATCCAGTCTCCATCACAACAATGATGGAATTTCACTATCTTTTTCAACAGATTACAATCACCAATTCTCCCTAGGATCTACACAATCCTCTTTGGGACAAGTCCAGATTCTAACCCCAACCTAAACTTGACTAGGACTCACCCTAACTTTCAACAGTAAAGTGCTAACCCAACTTACAAGGGAATCCTCTCAGGATCATGACATAAAACAAAAAGACTTACAAAGAATTTTTGAGATAACTATGGCTTTTTCTCCAAGTCTAGCTCGCTGCCTTTTTCCACTCATTGGCTTTTTCTTACAAACCTCACCATATTTACCTTTTTCTAATGAAACTCAGACAGGCTAAATTGAGAAAAAAAATACTCAATAAAAACGATGGAGGAGAAGAAAAAGAACAGTTCAGGGAGTTATGGAAACCGAAGCAAGTGTTATTTCTCTCTTGCTCAATCCTTGGCCATTCACCCCTATTATAGAGGAGTGAAGCTTCAAAAGTTTGAACCAAGTCCAACACTTGGGTTGTCTTCTTCTCCAACATCAGAACTAGCAGCGACGTGGTCAGAGGAGAGAGAGAAGGCTGAAGCAATGACATGCAACCTTACTATTCTCTTTTATCCTTTTTCTTCAAACTTCTTGAATCTAGGCTGTGTATTCTTGCTTTGGCCACAAGTTTGATTTTTTATCGTTGATGAACCACTGAGCACCTTTGACTTCGCTGTCTTCATTGTTTCTTGAAGGATGCTTGAGACTTAGAAGATTTCTTCAAGGTTTCTCGTTGAAGCACAAATGAAAAAACCACCTTTTTGTGATCTTTTGTTGCATTGAGATCTTCCCTTTGTTGTAGCCCTTATACTTTCCCTTCTTACTTGAAAATGAAAGCAAGCTTTTGGTTATTCTTTTTGCCCTAGTTTTAGATCTTTCTTCTTTCTTCTTTCTTGTTTCAGAGTTGATGTGATAAGAAAGAAAATGAAGAGAGAGTTTTCTTTCGGTGGATTTGAAGTGAAATTATTTAACCAAATTGAATTTTGAATACTTAGATAGTGACTAAGTGAATTGTATGGTTTTGGGTGTTGGACCACCGAATGGACTTGTGATGGATTTGGGCTCATTTCTTTCTTTCTTTCTTAAGGTTCAGCAACTCAACTTTTGGATCAAGAATGATTGCTTTGCTGAATCCATATTGGACCAGAATGTGTATGTGTGTGGACTAATGTTTCATTCTTCTTGGGCTAGTGTGATTAGTTTCAATTTCTATCTGCACACTAAACAAGATATATCATACAACCAATTTAACTCAATAATATTTAGTCATTATTTTAATCATAATTTAGTTCACTAAACTCAACATATAGAAACCAATAGAGTAATTAAACCATAATTTTTATTATTAATCACAAGCTTATTGGTTTCAGTCGATCAGTACTTGTAATCACCAGTGCTATGATTATATAACATAATTCTCTTGCACACACATATATATAGCTTCATCGTAAGTGTTGTCCAAACTCAAGAAAAAGTGAATAAAATCACGATGTACATTAAGGAATAACGTCGTTACTCCAATAAGGAGAATAAAAACTCCCTACAAAAGGAAACAAGACAAAAAGGCCAAATCTAATAAAAGTGAACACAAACATAAAGACAAACTTAAGCATCAAAGTATTTTTGCAAATATTTCTTTTGCCATGGTTTAATTTGTGGCCAAAGGAGCCAATGATGAGTTCCAGTTTTTATTACAATGTCAGAAATTTGAGAAATACTCCAAATAGTAAAATAGTACAACATATATTATTATTTGGTGATATTTTGTTGTTTGTACCATTTAAATGCACCTTTTTCTGGAATATGTATCAGTGCTAACAAACACTTAAAAGACTAGCTATTTATCACTACTTTGGTTGAAGTATCCAAATGTTTAAAATTTTAGTTCTATGAAATGCTATTATGGTATTCTAGCTTAAGTATCTCTAATTTGAATTTATTTCTATGAAACGTATTGCATCATTTATAACTTCATCATTCATTACTTGTTCAAACACTTAGACATTATTTTTGCATAAACAAATAATTTAAGATAAAAGAAACACAAATCCTAGCAAGAAAAAACACATTACGCATTTCAAGCATCCTGTCTTTTAATTTCAATGCCATTCTTGTTCAATCTTCTTTTCTAATACATCAACCTATTCTTTCAACAATAGTAAGTTTTTCTTTATTCTAATTTTTATAAGATACTCAACATTGATATTATATTTTCAATTTTTTTTTGCAATCTTTTTTTACTATATTTTGGGTCAAGTAATTTGATGACCCTTTATTAAATTCAAGGAGGAGTTAAACAAAATCAAAATAATAATAAAGAATTTTAAGATAATATTTTACTAGAGTGAAGATTTTTTATTTTACTTATATTGGCAAGTTATTACTCTTAAAATAAGGAAGGGACACAAACTAGTGATGGAATATTCTAATAATTAATTCGAGAATCATATTGCATATAATAATATTAAGAATAATTTTAGGTTTATATATAGCCTAGTTTTATTTATCATGAATTTGTAATTACAAAGAGAGAGAGAGATATGACAAAATATGATGTGCTTTATGTACTAGTAATATTGATAATTGGAACAATTGTTTGTTATGGTAATGTTGAATTCGACGGCTTTATTCGTGATAATGAAAAAGCGTGGGTTCCAAGTGTTGATGATGCCTACAATCTTGACACATGTCATAGAAAATGCAATGAAGCCTATGACACATCAACAAGAAAATCAAGAAATAGATTATATGAATGCAAAAAGTTGTGCAAAAGCCTAAATCAGTGTATAGAATGGTGCAGGGAGCGATGTCGTGGGGATGAAGATGCATATAAAAAATGCATAGAACAAAGGACTAAAGATATAAATCATTTTTTTTAGTTTCTGACTAAAGCTATGAATGAAGATCCAATTCAGAGATGGATAGAAAATTTTAAAAATGATGAGTGCACTTAGTACTTTATTAATGGTAAGTATTTAATAGGTTTTTTTGTGAGTTTTGTTTTCTAAAAAATAAATGCATCTTGTACTTGATGTGATTAATACTACTTTGAATTTTGGTTCTAGTAGTATACAACATTATAAAATATAATAATTTATAATATATTCTGACATAAGAATGAAGAGTTAAGAACTTTAGTATATATATATTTTTTTGTCCAAAGTATCTCCCAACTCGATAAATTAAGACCTAATTTGTCGCGGATAATCCATTGCAGATTTGAGCTCCATTTAAGAGTTTGTCGTTAGCTAATGGGTTGTTGCATATATAAGATAGGATTTAAACTCTCAATACTTACTTAAGTGGATGAATAAGTTAACTACTCAACTAATTCAAGTTGGTACGAAAACTTCAATACTGAAAATGTGTTATATATGTGTTAATTGTTTATGCATAATACTATTATGCACAATTAGTCTTCACTTAAAAAAAAAAAGAACGTTCACATATAATTTATACATTTTAATAATATTATATTCTTTCCATTAAAATATTGCTAAAAATAAAGATATGATCAATTAAAAGAAGGGAATAAAAATTATTTTTTTTACAGAAATTTTAAATACATAAGACGTGCTTTAAATATTCATGATATAAAAAGTTTATGTATTATTTAATAATTACTAATTTATATTTTTAAATATTAAAATGTTTAATTTAATTTTATATATTTTAATTTTGTTGATTTAATTATTAGATTAAATTTTATGTTTAGGTTTAAAATTTTTCTTTATTTTGACTTAATATAACAAAAAATTATAAATATTTCCTAAATTATTGTAGCCATCATGCATATATATAAAGTGATTAGAAAAATGTTAAAATATTTTTAATTTCGTAATAAAACTATAATGTTAACAAATGAAATGGTGTAAATTGGAGGATACAAAACTGACAAAATGTCATAACCTTACTTTCAGAACCACACTTGAACACTCACTCATCCCTATAAATTCCTATGCATTATTCCAAGTTGTTTTCTGTCTAGAATTTCCTCCACAATTTATTTTATTTTATGTTCTTTCATTTATGTATTTTATCCTTTTTAACTTGTACTAGTTTTTTTTCTCCACTTTGTTAATTAAGTCTTTGAAAATCTTTAAAGACTAAAAACATAATTAAACACTTTGAAATTTTGTAAAATATTATTGTATTTGATTAATATTTATATAAAGTTAAGTTTTATCTTGTACTTTATATTTGTCAAACTTTCTTGCTTCTTTTGTATCCCAGTTTTCGCTCTTTATTTTATGCACTTTAATTCTTTCAGGTTTGGAACTCACAAGAAGAATTTGTGTTTTGATCCTAGAATTTAAATCATGAACAAAAAGCTATCTTCCACGATAAAATATAAAAATTGGTAAAATAATGATTCTCAATTATTATCTTCGATTTATGCAAAAATATTTTTAGGTGAATAAAGTGAATAGTTGCTTAGAGATATAAGTTTTGGAATTGTTCCATTACTTATTTGTTTAGTTGGCTAGTTAATAAGAGTGTGAGAGAAATATTAAATTCTATTTGTGAAAATACGTAGCAGAAGCGAGAGAAAAAATGAGAAATGAACAAAAAAAGAGAGGGAAAGAACAGGGAGAGAAAAAGAGACCAAGGTTGCCACTCTCTTTTCTGTTCTTTCTTTTGCTTCTGCTATGTATTTTCTCACTATTAAAAGGACATTAATTATATTAAAAATTTTATAATATTAGAAATATAAATAAAATAAATAAATATGCAGTATGCAATCTTAAAAGTGCTCTAGAATATTGTTAAAGACCAAATATATCTAAATAATTAAAAATAGGTTTTTTTTATCCTCAGTGTTATATATGATACTCAACATTGATATTATATTTTTAACCTTCTTAAAATTTTTGTAATTTTTGCGATTATATTTTGGGTAAAGTAATTTGATGACCCTTTATTACTTTATTGAATTCAAGGAGTTAAATAAAATTGAAACAATAATAAAGAATTCTAATATAATATTCCACTAGAGTTAAGATGTTTTATTTCGCTTAGGTTGACAATTTACTACTCTTAAAATAGGGAAAGGACAGAAACCAGTGAAGGAATATTCTAATAATTAATTCGAGAATTATACTCTATATAATAACATTAATAATATTAATAACAATGATTTTAGGTTTATATAAAGCCTAGTTTCATTTATCATGAACTTGTAATTAGAGAGAGATGACTAAACACGATGTGCTTTATGTAGTAATAATATTGATAATTGGAACAATTATTTGTTCTCTTAATGTTGAATTCGACGGCTTTATTCGTGATAATGAAAAAACGTGGTATCCAAAATGTTGATTATGCCTACAATGTTGTCTTGTGTTATAGAAAATGCAACAAAGGCTATAACACATTGTCGAAAAAATCAAGAAATAGACTGAGTAGATGATGCAGAAAGATGTGTAAAAGGCTAAATGATGCTACAAAAATGGTGCAGGACGCATGGTTGTAACACCCTAACGATCAAAATGTTACGCTTCTGGCTGCGCCACTCTGATAGCTCGGGTATTACAACTACTCTTATAGTATTTAATACTAAAATATGAACCTGTTTAAAATTTTAAACCGTATTTTTACCGTTTAAAGGACTTTTTAATAGATAACTTACATCCACACAAATATCAATACTTACAAAGGATACATACATACATATATATATATATATATATATATATATATATATATATATATATATATTATTAATTTTACAAGCATTACATAATCAAAATCCTATCCCTCTTATAAAAACTTGTAAAGATAAAAGCGAGGGGAAAGTAACTAATACAACACAAAATATTGCTTAAACAGAAACAAAACGAATAAACTCTTCCAAATTTCGTCGTCCAAAAACCTGAAAAGAAAAGACCTGTAGGGGAGTGAGAACATCGTCCTCGAAAGGATTCTCACTATAGGGTTACAGAATTATTATAATAGGATACGTGAAAATAAAAACTATTTTTAACGTACAGTGATTGTTACCCGCCTTATGTATCTTTTTCAAAATCATAGATCCACATTCAAATTTCGAAATCTTTTTTTTAAAGAGAAATCCATTAATTCTCCAAAAATCCAAACCTTTTTAAAAGAGCTTTTCCTAGGTAGTATGAATGACCAAACTGTTCCAAGCATAGGTTCATTAAGTCTATGCTGAACCAGTTTAGTTTTTCATACTTTACTAAACTAAAAACACACACCATTCACAGCCTTCGGCCCATCACATAATCAATCATGGCCATAGGCCCAAACATTTCAATCAACAGTCAATCCACCACAATCCAACCAGTTTTCTGTCACAAACACAAGTAAGAAGGTTCAAACACAGTCAAGTAGTTATATCAAGTAAAGCAATTAGCAATTAGACATAATTATTCACGTAGGCAAACCAATTACAATATGCACACCCAAACAATGTCACATAGATGCATATGATGAATGCATGTCCTATGGCTGATGAGTCTCATCTGTCGGTTATCAAGCCAACCCGACAAGTCCGGTTTACTAAACCTTTGGACTGTCCCTCGTCGCGCATCCCCATGAGTCTATGCATAGCTTTTTCTCTTTTCATTCATAAATCATACATTCATTTAATCAATGGGGGTTACCATTCCCGGGAATTTATAACATTTTTCAATGCACAACATAATACAAAACCATACATTATTAACAAAATCTCCAAAACCTCACTAAACAATACCCTAAACCTGACTAACCCCACAACTAATTAGCTACTACCCTCACTTATAGTCCCCATAAATCCCATCCTACGACATGTATAACAAATAAAAGGCATAAGCTGAACAAGTTTCAACAACGATGTACTTACTACTCTCCACAGAGGATACAGGTAGAACAACGAAGCTTCACTGGAACTGCTTCACGGAATAGGAATGGCGACAACATGGAGATGAAGCGTTGTATTTTTTTGGAGGGAAAACGTAAGTACTAGGTCTTCCTATAATTGTCTATTACTGATATGGGCATCATTGGCATATCTCATATGAACCGTTGCACAATGTTTTTCAAAACAGCGTGGTGTTAGTGCACAAGGACCAATATGTCCCATAACTTTCTACAACAGACCACGTCAGCCCCGTTTACAGCATCTTGGCAATATGTACCCACTCCCACACCACATAAGCTCCACGTAATCTGGCTTTGTAACGTTTGGCCAAGCATATTGAACGGAAGGATCCATTTGTACAGTGTTTTGAGTGGTTAGGGATCGTTTTGTATTTTTCAGTCCTGAGGGAATAAAATGTCCACGAATTAAAAGCTCAATGACCTATTTGTCCTTTTCCCTTTCAATTAAGTCTTTTAAATTCTCTAAAGACTAAGGATATAGTTAAGTACTTTGAAATTCTGTAAAGTATTGATGTATTTGATTAATATTTATGCAAAGTCGTTGTACTTTACATTTGTCAAACTTTTTTGCTTCTTTTGCATCCCGATTTCCGTTCTCTATTTGTTGCACTTCTTTGACTGGTATTCATAAGAGAAATTTGTTTTTCTCATGGAATTTAGATCGTGAACAAAAAGTTATCTTCGATAGTGAAATATAAAAATTGGTAAACAATGATTCTTAATTATCATCTCCAATTCAAACGAAAACATTTTCAAATGAGTAGTCACCTAGAGATCTAAAGTTTAGAACATGTTCCATTACATATTTGCTTAGTTTGTTGGTTTATATGACGGTGGGGGGAGAAATATTAAGTTTTATTGGAAGAACGCTATTTATATTGAAAATTTTAAAATACTAGAAATATAAATAGAATGAATAAATATGTAACGTATGTTCTTGAAAGTGCTCCAGAATATTGGTAAGGACAAAAGATATCTAAATAATTAAAACCATGTTTTTCTTTAATCTTAGTGTTATAAATAATACTCAACATTGATATTACATTTTTAACCTTTTATATTTTTTGCAATCTTTTTTACTATATTTTGAGTCAAGTAAATTTGATGATCCTTTATTGAATTCAAGAAGGAGATAAACAAAATTGAAATAATAAAGTATTCCATGACAATCACAATATTCTACTAATTACTAGAGTAAAGATTTTTTTTATCTCGCTTACATTGGCAATTTACTACTCTTAGAATAAGGAAGGGACACAAACTAGTTATAGAATATTCCAATAATTAATTCGAGAATGTATATAATAATCTTAGTAATATTAAGAAAGATTTTAGGTTTATATAAAGCCTAGTTTGATTTATCATGAATTTGTAATTGTAAAGAGAGATGAGTAAATACGGTGTGCTTTATGTATTAATAATAATGATAATTGGAACAATTATCTATTCTGTTATTGTTGAATTTGATAGCTTTATTCGTGATGATGAAAAAGCGCAGTATCCATCTCTTGGTGATTCTAATTTAGTTCTAAATCGAGATGCCTGTTACAAAAAATGCGACCAAACCTATGATAAATTCTCGTCATCAACATCAAAATCTAGATGGAAAAGATGCAGACAAATGTGCAGAGAGTTAGAGGAAAAACTTATAAAAAGTATATGGGGGACGAAAAAACATACTAAAAAAAGGTGCGCCTCACTTACTACATTATTAAAAGTATTTATTATATTTTATTTTTTATGTTTGTGAGTTTGTTTTTTAATTTATTATCAAATATAGCACTTTATAAATAATAAGTATTTAATATATTTTTTTAAGTTTTTGATGTGAGGAATAATAGCCTGTAATTTGGCAACTATTTTGATTTTTTTTATATAGTTGTCTAAGATTTTAGTCTGGGTATAAAAAATTACTCCTTGGGAGACCTCTACTCTCTTTATAGGATTTCAATTAAATCAAATGGAATTAGTAGAATTTTTAATAATAAAGCCTAAATTATATTATATTAGTTCGTTTAGGATTTTTTTATGTGATAAATGAGAAAAAAAGAATTATGAAAAACACTTAAAATATTCATGTCTCGGCTTAAGTTTTTAGAAAAAGTAATATCATAACATAGTATCAAAATTTTTATGATTGAGTTCATGTATCTCATCTTATTGTTAGTTTAAACTTTTAGGAGAAGTAGTATCATAACAGAACTAAACGAATTATTACTGACATGATACTATATTTTTTTTCAAAAGCCTAAATTGATAGGACTTAAGATAAGGTAACATGAATGATTATATCTTTAATATTTTTCTTCGAACAAGAGACCCTTTTGGATTTATTTAACTTTTATATAGGCCTTTTTTTTAATTTGTCTTAAACAATTTTTTTTCCTTTGGAATTTACCAAGGATTGAACGGTAAACTTTTCAAACATAAAGTTCTGATACTATATCTCATTAAATCACTCATTTTAAAAACTTACACGGATAGAAAAAGACAATATAAATAGTTATATTTCTATCAATTATAATATTACTTGTAATGTTGGCCCTAATAGTATAAGAAATGGATAGTTAAAAAAGTTATTTTAGCTTCCACATTTTATTGTATTAGAGTAAGGAAGCCATAACGGGGTGAGGATAAGCTGCTATTAGAGTTGGCAAACGGACATGTCCATCCATCCTGTTCCACCAAAGTCTGCCACTCACTGTGTTTATGGAGTATCTCATTTTGTTCACTTTGCGTGTTGGTTTAATTCTTATTAATGGCTTAGTTTTTTAAGTCTTATGAAATGTAGTATACTCATCTTTGTATATATGGATTTTAAGAATTTAATGTAATTTTGTTTCTCTCCCATTTAGAGTCAAGAGTCTTAATAAATATAAAGCAAAAAATTGTATCATGTGCTTCAGCTAATGCATTTAACTTTCAAACATTTTGATAGTAGAATTTAATTTTGATGTACTGTCAGTGTAAAATAATTTTACGCATGTATCTAATTATATAATGCCACATCAGTAAAAATATTTAGAATTTTGCTAGAAAGCCAATGGAATATTTGTACAATGTGTGCAATGGGCTATTTATTTGGCCTAATATGAGTTAAAAAATGAACATCCAGGCTAAAATACTATTAATTTCTCAAACTACACATATACGTACTATCCAGAATAACCATCTGGTTACCAGGGATAATAAACATCTAATATCCTACTGAATCGAATATCACTAAACCCTCATTGTACACATTGTACAGATATTCCATTGGCTCTCTAAAGTTCCTCAAATAACTATCTTTCACATTAACCTCGTGAATGATCATTCAAAAAACGGATGTGATTGTATGACTGTGTAAAACGCTTTACAGTGTCCGTGCATCAAAATTAAACTCTTGATAGTAAACTGTTAAATAAGAGAAACATATTACGAGAAACATCTTTATTTTTAGGTTTAATTACTAGTTGGTTCTTATAGTTTCACCAAATTTTTAATTAGGTCTCTAAACTTTTTTTTCTTTCAATTGGGTCCCTACACTACTTTTAATTTTATAATTAGGCCATTCTTTGTCTAAAAAATGTTAGAGTTAATTGAATATTTCTTTGCAAACTAAAGGTATTCATAATTAAAAACCTAACTAGATTTTTGATCGCATGTATTTTAGAAAAAATATTCTGTTAATTTTAACGTTTTTGACATGAAAATAACCTAATTATAAAATTAAAAGTAGTATAAGGACCAATTGAAAAGAAAAGAGAAGTATAGAGACTTAATTAAAAATTTGGTGGAGTAAAGTATCGTTTTTATCTCTAACGTTTGAGGTAAGTTCTATTTGTGTCCCTAACGTTTAAATCATCCTATTTGTATCCCTAACGTTTATAAAAGTGATTCAATGTTATCCTACTATCAACTATACTAACAAATCAGATTATATTTTTCAATTATTCTCACTTGGATGTATTTATTCTCAATTAGGTCTCACTTGGATGTGTTCGATTTTAATATTATACCCACTATTTGTGTTTAGATTCAATTATGTCCCTAAAAAAGTGAATTATATAAATGTTGTAGGAATTAGTTTCAACTTTTGATAAGTTATTTTTCGGAGTGGATCATCAATTTTATCTCAGACATTTGTATTCTAACTTCAAGAAGAGATTTTTAAAATTCAAACTAAAGCGCTCATAATGTGTAATTGACGGTAGGATAACATTGAATCACTTTTACAAACGTTAGGGATACAAATAGGACGATTTAAACGTTAGGGACACAAATAGGATTTACCCCAAACGTTGGAGACAAAAACGATACTTTACTCAATTTGGTGAAACTATAAGAACTAACAGAATAATTAAATCTTATTTTTATTATTAATCACAAGCTTATTGGTTTCAATCGATTAATACTTGTAATCACTAGTGCTTTGATTATATAACATGATTCTCTTGCACAAATATATATAATCATAAGTGTTGTCCAAACTCACGAAAAAGTGACAAAATCACGATGTACATTAAGGAAGAATGTCCTTACTCCAATAAGGAGAATAAGAACACCCTATAAAAGGAAACAGGAAACTAAAAAGGCCAAGTCTAATAGTAGTGAACACAAACATAAAGACTTAACTTAAGCATCAAAATATTTTTATAAATTATTTGTTTGCCATGGTTTGTGGCCGAACGAGCCAACTATGAGTTCCAATTTTTATTACAATGTCAGAAATTAAAAAATACTCCAAATAGTAAGATAGTACAATATATATTATTATTTGGTGATATTTTGTTGTTATGTTATTAGTACAATTTGAATCCACTTTTTGCTGGAATATGTATTAGTGCTAACAAACACTTAAAGACTAGCTATTTATCACTATTTTGGTTGAAGTATTCAAATCTTTAAAATTTTAGTTCTATGAAATGCTATTATAATACTCTAGTTTAAGTATCTCTAATTTGAATTTATTTCTTTGAAACTTATTACATCATTTATAATTTCATCATTCATTACTTTTCAAGCACTTAGACATTAGTTTTGCATAATCAAAAACTAAGTACAAAATTTAAGATAAAATCTACTTTAATATACCTAACAAGTGAAAAACACATTACTGCAGCATTTGAACCATCCTTTATGATCTTTTAATTTCAATGGCATTCTTGTTCAATCTCCTTCTCTAATGCATCAACTAATTCTTTCATCTTGTCTATCATGCACTTCATAATGAAATACCCTATCAAATCATATAAAGAATTTACAGTGCAAAACTTTCTCCTACCTGTACAAGTGGAAGAGAGCCAATTAGAGAATTATTACAACTGAAGTTTTGCATTTTGGATAAAAAAAAAAAAAGGTGAAAAACCTAGGTTCATTCCAAGTTGTTTTCTGTCTAGAGTTTCTTCCACCATTTTATTTTATGTTCTTTCATTTATGTATTTTATCTTTGTTAGCTTGTACTAGTTCTTTTTTGCACTTTGTCAATTAAGTCTTTGAAATTCTTTAAAGACTAAGGATATAGTTGAACAATTTAAAATTTTGTAAAGTATTTGTTGTACTTGATTAATATTTATACAAAGTTAAGTTTTATGTTGTACTTGACGTCAAACTTTCTTGCTTCTTCTGCATGTCAATTTTCGTTCTTTATTTTATGCACTTTAATTCTTTGACGTTTGAAACTCATGAGAGGAATTTGTGCTGATCCTTGAATTTAGATCATGAACAAAAAGTTGTCTTCTATGGTGAAGCATCATAAAAATTAGTTAAATAATGATTTTTAATTATCATCTTCGATACATACAAAAACATTTTCAAATGAGTAGTCGCCTAGAGATATAAGTTTTGGAACATGTTCTACTACTTATTTGATTATTGGTTGGTTAATAAAACGGTGGGGAAAATATTAAATTCTAATGGGTGAATATTTTTTATGTAACAACCTGTATTTTTTTAATCTAAATATGAATAAATTAAGATTTATCTTATTAACTTTAAATTTAATATTTTTAAAAATTATTTTATTAAAAAAATAATTACATTAATTTTATGATTATTAAAATTTAAATTAATTATTGAACTATTTATTAAAAATTATTTTAATAGGTAAAATTAAATTAATTTTTCTAATTATTATTATCATTTGAGTTTAGATCAATTAAGATTATTATATAATTTTACTATAATAAAGTATTTTATATAATTAATTTTATGATAACTAAAATTTAAATTAATTAAATTTTTTTATATAATTTTTATTATAATAAGATATTTTTAAAAAAATAAAATTATTATTATTATTATATTAATATTTTATTTTTATCCGCTTTAATTAAAATAAAGATTTGTTTAGTAATATTATTATCGAGTTTAAAATTTGTCAGTATATGAATAAATATCGATACTTTTCGATGAACTTAATTTTGTTAATGCTTCATCATATATCTTCTATTCTTATCATTATTATGTTATTATTAATGTTATTTATATTAGTAATTCGTATATATTTATCTCCATATATATTATTATTTGTGTTTTAATATATTCTGCCTTTATAGTTATTTATTTAAGATATTTATAACTTAAATTGTTGATTCGGCACCTTAATGCCATGACACTCAACCCCTTTATTTAATAACCATGACACCACATCATCTTAATTCATTTTTTCTTCCTTCACCGAAAATGCAGGAGAGAAAACGAGAGAGAAAACCGTGAAAGAAGCCAAGAAAATTCCAAGGAATCTTTGACCTTTCGAGTTTGATTTGTTGAGTTTTGTAACTCCGATAAAAAACTAATTCCATTAAAGAATTTATATTTTTCTCCTCTTCACATTGATGTCACTTTTGTTTGGAAGAAATCAATAATGATGCCATTAACTTTCCATATAGGAACGGATCCAGAAATTTTAATATGAAGGGGCCGAATTTTAAATATTTTTTTTCATTCCATAAAAATAATTAACATATAGTTAATTATTAGAGTTAGTTTTTTAAAAAATTTATCAATATATATATATATATATATATATATATATATATATATATATATATATATAAATTTTTTCACAATTTTATTTTTAATATTACATAAAAAAATATAACCATATCAATAGTACATTATAAAATTATAAAATACCAATAAATTATACATGTTTAGTTAGAAATGATCACATATTAATTAAAATTAATTCTTTCAAAAATTTTAAAAAATTTAAAAATAAATTATAAATTATTAATTATTTGAAAGACATGGTACCTCTATAGAATACAATATATAAGATATTTTTATAAAAAATTTTCTTTTAACAACGTAAATTTAGAAGAAAAATGAGTATTTTTTATAATAAAAAAATATCGTCTAAAGTACATAATATGATTACCAAAATATAACTACGTAAGTCATTATTAATATAATAATATAAATGTTAAATATGTTAATATAAAAAAATAAATGATTTTTTTTAGAATAAATATAGATATTATTATATAAAAACTAATTTAAAAGGTACAAAAACTTGATGGTATGATATTAAATTAGTTAAGTAAAAAATACTAGTGAATTAAACAATTAAGACATAAATTCATCACATAGTAAAAAATAATACATATAAAACTACTAAATTATATAATATTTTTTATTTTTTAAACAAATATCTCGTATATAAATATAGTTTGTTAAAATTTTGGGGGTCGAGGCCACTACTCGCCCCCTCTAGGTCTGTCCCTGCTTCCATTCATGGTTGGGCCAAGTGGGAACCCAGAGGTAGAGCAGCCGATTTTGACATTTTCTTTTTCGATCGATTTCTCATTCATAAAGCTTCCTTGGTGCTTCGGGTTGGTGGCTGTCATACAAAGATAAGATTTGGTAATTTTTTAATAATTAAATATGTTCTTGATGTGTGATTATTGATTGGATGATTGTGGCTTGAAATTGACCAATTTTGTGTTTGAATTTTGATGAAATATTATTGATTTAGTGCTTCATGTTTTGGTTTTGATGAAGCTGCCAAAACTGATCTGTTGTGGGTGTTTTTGGGTTGTTTTTAAGTTTGGAGTATTGATAAATTTGATGCGGTTTGTTGGTTGAAAGATTAAATTAAAAGCTGTGAAAAATAGGTAACCGTAAAGCTAAAAAACGGATTAAAAATCAATTATATTTTGAAAGATCATAAGAGAAGATTTTGGTTTTAAGAAGAGATGTTATATCATCAACACAAAAATTATTTTGAGTATGAAAATATAATTTGATAAAAGATCAGGATTAGAAATAGTAATTATATAATTTTTGGGAGTATTTTGAGTAAAAAATAAAAATTTTGAAATAAACCAGATATTTTATAAAAATTTAGAGTTATTTCTAGATATATGAAGTTAAATTAGTAATTTTATAAAATATTGAGTTAAAAAATAAAATATTTAAAAATGTTTAAGATTTAAAACCAAATTTCTAAATGTAAGACCCATAATTTTCAAAAAAATATTATTATGAGTTAATTTCAATTCATTTATAAATTAAAGACTTTATTTTAGAAATTATTTTACTAGAAGTAATTAAATCAAGTTTTGACAATCAAATTAGAAATTTTACTTAATTTTATAGTTATTGAATACTTTTCTATATTTAAATTATACAGCTTAACAGTTGCAAAAGAATAAGAATTTCATACGATTTAGTTAAATAATTGAGATTCTAAAATTTAATACTTTAATTTTATAAACAAAGAAAATTAATTATATTGTCCTTAATTTTAAATTAAAATATTTGATTAAAAGTTAATTAGTAAATTAATAATCAAATAACATTTTCAAAATAATTTTGAATAGATTAAATTAGGTTTTAAACTAATACTCTATACCCCTAATTTTATTAAAATTATCTAAACTATCCTAATCCTAACCTTCTAACCCACCGTCATTCCCTTCCCCCAAACCTAATACCTAAACTACTTCAGGGAACAAGGAACAATACAGAAGAGAGAAAGAAAGGAAAATAGAAAGGGGAAATGGGAAAAAGAAAGAAAGAAAGAAACGTTGAGGGAGAGAGGGAGAAACGAAACAGAGTTAGAGAAGAGAGAAGAGGGGGACGGCTAGCGCTGGTGGCCCGGGCTGCTCGCCGCCATCGCTCGTTAGCACCGACGCGGAGGAGAGAGCCGAGAGGAGAAGAGGGGAAGAAGGCGCACCGGCGTTGTTGGGTCTCGCCGCCGCCGCCACCGTCGCGTCTTCACCGAACCTTGGAGGAAGACCACGCCGTTAAGCCGCTTCATCGCCGAACATGTCCAACCGTGTCACCGCCGTCGGATCTGTCATCGCGCCGCCGAGGAAGAGAAGAGGAAGGCCCGTGAGAGAGGGAGAGCGTCGGGAGAGAGGAGGAGCCCGCGGGAGAGGAGCTTGTTGCCGCCGCTGCCATGGCTTCCTTGCCGTCGCCATGGTTGGGTAGTCACCGGAGGGAGCCGTCGCTGTCAGCGCCGCCGTCGGGGTTACCGCCGCCTCTGCCGCCGGAGAACACCTCTGCCGCCACTGAGATCTGCTGCCGGTAAGGTTTTAAGTTGGTTTTTGCTTTCTTTGAATTTCCGGGAGCTTAATCATCGCTGTATGTTTGTTTCAGTCGCCGTTGCCGGAGTTCTGGTCACCGCTGCCGTTCGAGGTGGCTGCCGGAGCTGCCGCTAAACCAATTCAGCGACCGCCGCTGTTTCATTTTCTTAGTTCGGTAAGTATTTACGTTTCGAAAAGCCATGTTAATATTCTGTTATGTTTGGTTATAAACTCTGAGATTCTGGTAACGTAGGGTTGTGTTTTGAGCATTGCATGTTGCTTTTAAGTTGCTGTGAGTGCTGCAAAAGTGATCAGGGACTGAGTTTGCGGTTGCTGTTGGTTTCGGGTTAAGAGAAATGGTTTCGTTGACGCATTTTAAGTTATGGTTTCGACGAGTCGAGGTAGGGGTTTTTCTTAAAATCTAATTTATATTACAGAGTTGTGATAAATAGATATTAATGTGAGAGAACATATGCCTGTGATTATAATTGCCTTCTAAATGTGGTTGTTTGCTGGACTAAATGACTGATTGCTTGACTGCTTGAGTAGTTTGTGATTGCTGAAAAGAAATTAGTTTGAAAGGTTATTTAGTTGATTATTATGAGAAATGGCTTTTCTTGGTTTTGAAGCTATTTTTGATGATGTAAAGGAATTGGCTTTGGAAATGGTTTAATTTTGAGTTAGTGACTTTATAAATGATTTAGTATTTGAGCTGATCTGATTTTAAAAAGAGATTTATTATGGGCACTGATTCGCTTTGAAAATTATTTGATATTGGAACTAGCCGAATCTTGAAAAATGATTGAGGTTTTGGAAAGGTTTGAGAAATGTTTGGATGGGACCCGAAAAGGGTGGCAGAATCCGAGTTTTAGAGGAGATGCTGCCGAAATTTTATAAAATTAGAAGTTTCATTTGAAGTAGTTATTTTAAAAGGTTTAATTTTAAGCATTAAATGATGATTTAAGAATACTTCATTTATTAAAGAAAAAGTTATGTTTTGGATTGAGAATTGTTAGTGAACAAAATGGAAAGAAGGATGATGAGGATTGATTTGAAATATGATTTTTGAATGAATTTAGAAATGGATATGGATTGACGAATGATGATAATATTGAGAATGGCTTAGATATTGATGAATGATGAATGAATTATTTATATGGCTTATGAATTTGAAATATCTGAGATACGAGGTTCCCTGGATTAAGTGCCGTGGCTTGCCACCACGTGTACCAGGTTGAAAACTCGATACTCTATTGACCCTACGACGTAAGTGTGACCGGGCACTATATAAATTCCCGGGAATGTTACCCCCATTGAGTAATATTGATTATTTGAGAAAAAACTATGCATAGACTCTTGGGGATGCACGTCGGGGGATAGTCTAAGGACAATTCAGACTTGTCGGGTTGGCTGAATAACCGACAGATGAGCCTCATCAACCATAGGACAGGCATGCATCATATGCATTTGTATGCTTTGCTTGGGTTTGAACTTGTTTTGGTTTGCCTAATTGCTAAACTGTTCTTAACTGCTACTTGAACACTTTGCTGTAACTGCTACCTACTTGCGCTTTCCTTGTTTGTCTTGCCTGTGTTTGTCCTGGTGTGCTACATTTAAGAATGAACTTTGGTGCTGAATTAATGACTGTGTTGTTTGATTGTGTGGTTGGTTTCTGATTGAGATTTGCTTATGAGAAAGGAAAGACTTTGAATTTCTGAAAATGTTAAACACTGCCCCTTTGAAAAGGTTTTAAACGATTAGCTATTGAATTTTAGAAGTATTTATAAGACAATGATAATCACAGAATCTGAAAATAGTTTTCTTATTGAATATCTTCTTATGACAACTTTGAAACTCCGTGGTGAGACCGTGTGGTTAGGTTCTCACCCCCTACAGCTTTACTTTTTCAGGAACCGGATGAAGAAGCGTTAAGAAGAGTTATACTGCGTTTGGTTGATATGTTGTTGTATTAATTAGATTATTTTATTCCCTCGTCTTTGTTATTACAAATTTGTAAGAGGGATAGGAATTGTATGTTCTATATGTATATTATATTATGGGTTATTATGTAAGGAGTCTTGTATATGAATCTATGCCTGTTTGTATTTTTATTAAGATAAAGTGTTTATTTCCGGTTTTTAAGGAAATCAGCGATACAGTGTCGAGTCACAGGCTCCTATTTTAGTATTTAGTATGTAAAGTAGTCGTAATACTCCTTGCTATCAGAGTAGCGCAGCCGGAAGCGTGATTTCTGATAGTGAGGGTGTTACACTAAAAACTTAGGAATAATTAAAGCCTTACAAATTGTTTTTTATATTAAAATAAAAATATAAAATATACTAATCTTTAGTTACTATTATTACTTGTACTAATTTTATTAGTATAATTTCATTAAAGTTATTATTATTAAATAAAAAAGAAAAATAAAATAATAAAATTTTCTAAAAGTATTAGAAATATAAAGTTAAATTAAAAATCTTGTGATTTTCCTTCCATAACACATGTAGGAAAAGGTGAGTGAAGAGTGCGAAGTTAAGTTGAGATACTAAAAGTTAGCACTAAAAGAATGATAAATCACAAAGAAAAGAAACGAAAAAGCAAAATAAAGAGGAGAAAAGAGGTGAAAGATAAAGAAGAGTTTTAAATAATGAAAAATGGATTCCTTCCCTAGTTGAATATTTAAAGAAAACTGAATTTAAAAGAATAATAGCCATAGAAAGTAGAGAAAGGAGACTGAAAGAATGTTTTATAGAATTGATATGAAAGAATAAATGACTGAGAATGAGAATGGCTAAGCCTAACTAAAAACTGAAAACTGAGAAAGATATAAGGATTAGTAAACGAGAACTAAGTGATTGAAGGTTTGTCTGGCAAGGGCGAGGATTTTGTCCCCACATACTGATTGATTGTTGAACTCGGAAAAATCCGCGTACTGATTGATTATTGACTTCAGGGATGCCCACGTACTGTTAATTTCTGTTTTTCATTGTGTGCATATTATGGAGTCTAACATTGCGACGATTGCCGGTGGTCACATACTGATGGTGTTCTTAACCATATCGACACATGCACGTACAGTATGCAATGGGAAGCCATATCTGGAACTTGTTTTCAGGTAATGTCGGGTTGTGGGATGTAAACCGACACATGAGATCATGGCCTACATAGGACAAACATGCATCATATTTGTGTGCGCATACTCCTCTGTGATATGTGTTTCTATTATTGTGTGTGTGCGCTTCTTGACTTGTGATTTTCTCTGTATCTTGGTTTGTTAAAGTTATTTGTATTCCGGAGTTTGTTGCTGTTGGCTATCTATTGAAGATTGTATGTATTTTATTGTGAGATTACTATGTAACAAATAATAAAATGAACCTAATTAACTACCCAACCCTACTAAGGACTTCCCCGTTCTTACCCCTCTTTTCACCCCCCCTTCAGCTACAAGTGCGAAGGCTTATTACAAAGCTACAGGAGCATAGAAGAATATATTTGCAAGTTGAGTTGTTGTTAGAATTTATTTCTTACCTCGCCTTCTTAGTTGAAGTTTTATTTAGACCTGAAGATTTTGTAATTGATTTTGTAAGTAATACTATAATGTATTATTAATAGTAAGTATGTGAATATGTGTTATTTGTTCTTGACAAAAAAAAATAAAAGGCTATTGAAATTTTTTATTATTTTTTAGTACATTGGAGTATATATGAATGCTCGAACCGTCACTAAATATATTGTGATGGATTAAATAGTCACTAAATATAGAAAAATTGTCACTTGAATTAGTAATTTAGTGATGGTTCTAACAACTGTTACAAAATATAGCATAAACGTCTTGACAAGTGTTACAAATTAGTGACAGTTTTATATTTTAAAAGTCGTCACAAACAATTTAGCAACACTCCTTACTAATGGTAGTCTAAAATCGTCACTGTCACTTGGTAATGCTCAAATCTGTGATACTTTTTTAACCGTTGCGAAAAAATTTAACGATGATTAAAATTGTCACTAAGTAGTAAAAAAATTGTCCTAAAAATGTTGTTTTATTGTAGTGTGTGTCGACAAGATGAGGTTGCCCGAGGTTTGATCATAGGCTTTTGGAGTTGATCGAGGGGAAAGGTCAAGCTTATAATCAGTTCAATGTCCAGACAAAACAATATGTGTATCGAGAAAAGACTTAGGCACATTTTGAGAAGGTTGGTAGATGAACGCATATCAAAGCGGGTACATGATTGTGATCGAAGAGATTCAAATTTCGATCAAGCAAAATAATTAGTGAGAGCAGTTTATTTGATTGGAGGCAACCTTTGGCACGTGCCAGAGAATCTTGGTAGAAGAAATCTATAAATAGGAGGATGCAAGACTTGACAAAAGGTTGGAATCTTACCTTTAGAAATACATTTAAACACACACTCATCCCCACAAATTCATGTGCATTATTCCAGGTTGTATTTTGTCTAGAGTTTCTTCCACAGTTTTATTTTATGTTCTTTCATTTTGATGTATTTTATCTTTCTTAGCTGGTACTAGTTCTTTTCTCCATTTTTTCAATTAAGTCTTTGAAATTCTTTAAAGACTAAGGATATAGTCAAGTACTTTGAAATTCTGTAAAGTATTGCTGTATTTGATTAATATTTATCCAAAGTCATTGTACTTTACATTTGTCAAATTTTTTTTTGCTTCTTTTGCTTTCCAATTTTAGTTCTCTATTTGATGCACTTCTTTGACTAGCATTCATAAGAGAAATTTGTTTTTCTACTGAAATTTAAATCATGAACAAAAAGTTATCTTCGATAGTGAAATATAAAAATTGGTAAACAATGATTTTCAGTTATCACCTCTAATTCAAACGAAAACATTTTCAGACGAGTAGCCACTTAAAAATCTAAAGTTTAGAACATGTTCATATTTGCTTAGTTGGTTGGTTAATATGACGGTGGGGAGAGATATTAAATTTTATTGGAAGAACACTATTTATATTGAAAATTTTAAAATATTAAAAATTTAAATAGAATAAATAAATATGTAATGTATGTTCTTGAAAGTGCTCCAGAATATTGGTAAGGACAAAAGATATATAAATAATTAAAAACATGTTTTTCTTTAATCTCACTGTTATACATGATACTCAACATTGATATTACATTTTTAACATTTTATATTTTTTGCAATCTTTTTTACTATATTTTGAGTCAAGTAATTTGATGATCCTTTTTGAATTCAAGAAGGAGTTAAAAAATTGAAATAATAAAGTATTCTATGACAATAACAATAATATTTTACTAATTATTAGAGTAAAAATTTTTTATTTCGCTTACATTGGCAATTTATTGCTCTTAGAAGAAGGAAGGGACACAAACTAGTTATAGAATATTCCAATAATTAATTTGAGAATGTATATAGTAATCTTAATAATATTAAGAAAGATTTTAGCTTTATATAAAGTCTAGTTTAATTTATCATGAATTTGTAATTGTGAAGAGAGAGATGAGTAAATACGGTGTGCTTTATGTACTAACAATAATAATAATTGGAACAATTATTTATTCTGTTATTGCTGAATTTGATAGCTTTATCCATGACGATGAAAAACCACAATATCCATCTCTTGATGATTATCGTTTATATCCAGATCTAGATGCCGTTACAAAGAATGCGACCAAATCTATGACAAATTCTTGTCAACAAAATCAAAATCTAGATGGAAAAGATGCAGAGGAGTGTGCAGAGAGTTAGAGGAAAAATTTATGGAGAGTACTTGGGGAACGAATATTAAAAAAAGGTGCATCTCGCTTACTACATTATTAAAAGTATTTAATATATTTTATTTTATTATGTTTGTGAGTTTGTTTTTTAATTTATTATCAAATATAGTAGTTTATAAATAGTAAGTATTTAATATTTTTTTAACTTTTTGCTGTGAGGAATATTAGCGTGCAATTTGGTTAAGGTGGTAACTATTTTGATTTTTTTTTGATAGCAGTCTAAGATTTTAGTCCAAGTATAAAAATTATACTTTGGAGACCTCTACTTTCTTTACAGGATTTCAATTAGATCAAGTGGAATTAGTAGCATTTCTAATAATAAAGTCTAAATTATATTATATTGGTTCGTTTAGGGGTTTTTATGTGATAAATAAGAAAAAAAATTATAAAAAACACTTAAAATATTCATGTCTCTACTTAAGTGTTTGGAAAAAGTAATATCATGACATATTATCAAAATTTTTATGATTGATTTCATGTATCTGATCTTATTATTAGTTTAAACTTTTAGGAGAAGTAGTATCATAACAAAATTAAATAAATTATTATTGGTATGATACTATTTTTTTCCAAAACCTTAAACTGATAGGACTTAGGATCATACAATATGAATGATTATATCTTTAATATTTTTTCTCGAATAAGAGACTCTTTTGGGTTTCTTTAATTTTTGCATAGGCTTTTTTTTATTTATCTTATACTATTTTTTTTCTTTTGTGATTCACCAAGGATCGAACTGTAAATTTTTTTTATCATAAAATTCTAATACTATATCATGCAATCACTTCTTTTAAAATCTTAAACAGATAAAAAAAGACAACATAAATAATTATATCTTTATTGATTATAATATTACTTGTAATGTTGGCCCTAATAGTATAAGAAATGGATAGTTAAAAGAGTTATTTTGGTTTCCACATTTTATTGTATTAGAGGAAGGAAGCCATAAGGGGCGGAGGATAAGCTGGATAAGCTGCTGTTAGAGTTGGCAAAGGGATATGTCCATCCATCCGTCATGTTCTGCCAAAGTCCACCGCTCTATGAGTTTATTGTAAACCCCGGTTAAATTAGTAGATAATTAGTTGATAAATTAGTTTTTAATAAGGAGGATTAGAAATGCAAATATTATATCAAAATAGGGTAGAGCTCATCGAAACGAGAATTTTGACACCAATTTCGAAGAAATCGGTCCAAGATTGGATCGAACGGGCCGAACCGGTTGAACCGGGCCCAAACCGGGCCGTGGGCCCAACCGGACCAGCCCTTTAAGTGAACCCACGTTCTTCTTCTCCCCATTTTTGGCAGCGTCGAAGAGCATCAGGGAGAAGAAAGGAAGAACGTCAAAATTGTTACGTTAACTTCCGATCCCCGTAACTTCTCCGTTCGAGCTCCGATTGCCGCACCGTTTGCGGCCACGCGTTCACTGCGTCGAGCTCTACATTTCTACCGGAACAATTTCACTGGTAACTTGTTTAATCACTCTCAGCCCTCTTTTCTCCCAATTTTCGAATTTTAAGTGGGAATGTTGAATTTCTTTGATTTCTGATGTTTTAGGATCCAATTAGCTTGAGAGAAACGTTCACTCTTGCTTATGTGAAGCTTGGGTAAGGTGAGGATATGATAATTCTATTTTAATTTCATTAAATTTGAGCTTTGAGTATTAAATTGGGTATATATGTATTATGAATGTGTATTAGGTTGAAAATAAATAATTGGAGCTTGAAATTGTGAATACTGGAACTTGGAGGAAGCGGATTAGTTGAGGTTTTGAGGGCTATGTTGTTTTAGGAAAATTGTCTTGGAATAATACTTGGGAATCGGCTAAGGTATGGTTTAGGTTTCTTGCATTTAATATATAATGTTCTGTGAAAACTTAGGCTAGATGACCATAGGATAAGTTGGAATGCAGGTGTATGTTCAATGTTTAGCAATTTATCGATGAATATATTTGGTTGAAGTTTATTGGATAATTAGTTTTTAATTTTGGATGGTGAATGTTGTTATGTTAATTTGGATAGAATTATGGTTGAATGTTATTGTTGATTAACTAATGATTTGGTGAATTATTGATTTGAGGTATTTTGTGTTAAAAGCCTAGGATTTGTGAACTATGATTCTTAGTTGAATTTTGGTTGTTGGATTTGAATATTGTATGAGTTTAATTGTTGATTTGAAGTAGATTTATTGTGATGATTGTTATGATGATGAGGAAGGGTATGTTGAATTGAAAAGAAAGCAGGTTTGGACCCGAAAAGGGTGGCAAAGTCCGAGTTTTAGAGGAGATGCTGCCGAAATTTTATAAAAAATTAGAGATTTTGTTTAGATGATTATTTAAAAGAGATTTAGATTTAAATGTTATATGGTTTGATTTTGAGTTATTAAGAAAGTGAGTATGTTTTAAGTTTGAAGTTTGATTCTTAGAAAAGAATGAATTATGTTTTGAATTGAAACTATTGATGGACGGAATGGGAGGTGTGATAATGAAGGATAAGGATTGAATATGTTTAATGTATGATGATGAATGAAATGCAATTGAGAATGATGTGGATGTTGAGGAATTATAATTGAATTATTTATATGGCTTATGAATTTGAATAATCTGAGATACGAGATTCCCTGGATTAAGTGCCGTGGCTTGCCACCACGTGTACCAGGTTGAAAACTCGATACTCTGTTGACCCTACGACGTAAGTGTGACCGGGCACTATATAAATTCCCGGGAATGTTACCCCCATTGAGCAATATTGATTATTTGAGAAAAATCTAAGCATAGACTCTTGGGGATGCACGTCGGGGGACAGTCTAAGGACAATTCAGACTTGTCGGGTTGGCTGGATAACCGACAGATGAGCCTCATCAGCCATAGGACAGGCATGCATCATATGCATATTACTTGACTTACTTGCTTGTGTATTAACTGGGTGTGCCTAAATGTACTTGCCATGTTAAATGTATATTTGTTATCTGCAGTACTTGTAACCTTCTTGTGCTTGCCTTTGTCTGTTTAGTTGTCTGTGAAAATGCATGATGGAGTCGGAGGTATGGAGGAATGGCAGAATGGGATTTAGATTTAAGGTTAAGTTAAGTTAGGTTTAAATATCCTTAGTAAACCACCTTTTATGGTTTCTGTTTAATACTTTAAGCTCTACAATCTGAGTGTCGGCGTTCTAGGATTGCCTCTGGCATTCCCAGGACCTTATATATTATGTGTGTGGCACCTTTACCATACTGAGAACCTCCGGTTCTCATTCCATACTATGTTGTTGATTTTCAGATGCAGGTCGGGAGCCATCTCGTTAGTCGTCTGGACTCTTAAAGCGGAGGGGTTACTGGATAGTGTTGTTGTATAGTTTTGTTGTACAGTGATGTATATATATGTACTTAGCTTTCTCTCCGCATAACTTGTCCTTTTTGATCCTCTTAGAGGTTTATGGAGAGGCAGGATTGTGTGTATGTACTTTTGGGTTTTGGATATGTATGTATATATGTGTAAATATTCTCCGGCCAGTCTTGACTTCGCAGGCTGAGTTAGGAGCTTATTATTTTGTATCTTTGGCACTCTATTCCTACTTCTGTTATCTTATGTTTGACAATTACAGTTTTCTTAGCATGCAAGTTAACTCGTTCCTTGAGCGTTGCGCTTTTATCTCGCGATTTTTATTTTCCCTATCCTTCAAGGCTCCTAGCATATTATAACTCTTCTGCTATTATATGTACTTATTTTATTTTAGAGGTCGTAATACCACATCACCTCTGTTTTACGTCTTAAGCGTAAAGCTTTGTGTGGTAGGGTGTTACATTTATGGAGTATCTCATTTTGTTCACTTTGCGTGTTGGTTAAATTCTTATTAATGGTTTAGTTTTTTAAGTCTTATAAAATGTGGTATACTCATCTTTGTATGGATTTTAAGAATTTAATGTAATTTTGTTTCTCTCCCATTAGATTCAAGCGTCAAGTGTGTTCATAAAAATTGGACAAAAAATTGCATCATGTACTTCAGTTAATACATTTGACTTTCAAAATTTTGATAGTATAATTTAATTTTAATGCATTATCAGTGTAAAGTAGTTTTGTGCATGCATTCAATTACATAATGTTACATCAATAAAAATAACTATTTCTCGTTGACCTCGTGAATGATCATCTAAAAGAACGGATATGATTGTACGACTTACACTGTCCGTACATCAAAATTAAACTCTTGATAGTAAATGGTTAAATAAAAGAAACATATTACGGGAAACATCTTTATTTTTAGGTTTAATTACTCTATTAGTCCCTCTAGTTTTACCAAATTTTTAATTATGTCTCTATAGTTTTTTTCTTTTCATTGGATCCCTACACTGCTTTTAATTTTATAGTTAGGTCATTCCTAGTGTAAAAAACGTTAGATTTTACTGAATATTTCTTGGCAAATTGACCGCATATATTTTAGAAGAAATATTCTGTTAATTTTAACGTTTTTGATATGAAAATGATCTAATTATAAAATTAAAAGTAATGTAAGGATCTAATTGAAAAGAAAAAAATATATATGAACTTAATTAAAAATTTGGTAAAACTATAGAAACCAATAGTGTAATTAAACCTTAATTTTTATTATTAATCACAAGCTTATTGGTTTCAATCAATCAATACTTGTAATCATGAGTGCTCTGATTATATAACACAATTCTCTTGCATATATATATATATATATATATATATAGCTTCATCGTAAGTGTTGTCCAAACTCAAGAAAAAGTGACATAAAATCACGATGCACATTAAGGAATAACGTTGTTACTCTAATAAGGAGAATAAAAACATCCTATAAAAGGAAACAAGAACCCAAAAAGGCCAAATCTAATAAAAGTGAACACAAACATAAAGACAAACTTTAGCATTAAAATATTTTGCAAATATTTATTTTGCCATGGTTTGTGGCCAAACGAGCCAACGATGAATTCTGGTTTTTATTACGAGAAATTCAGAAATACTCCAAATGGTAAGAGAGTTCAACATATATTATTATTTGGTGATATTTTGTTGTTTGTACAATTTAAATGCACCTTTTGCTGGAATATGTATCAGTGCTAACAAACACTTAAAAGACTAGCTATTTATCACTACTTTGGTTGAAGTATCCAAATGTTTAAAATTTTAGTTCTATGAAATGCTATTAAGGCACTCTAGCTTAAGTATCTCTAATTTGAATTTATTTCTATGAAACTTATTGCATCATTTATAACTTCATCATTCATTACTTGTTCAAACACTTAGACATTAGTTTTGACACTTAGACATTAGTTTTGACAAAAACAAAAACTAAGTACAAAATTTAAGATAAAAAAAAAAAACACAAATCCTAGCAAGAAAAAAACACATTACTACTGTAGCATTTCAACCATCTTGTCTTTTAATTTCAATGTCATTCTTGTTCAATTTTCTTTTCTAATGCATCAGCCTATTCTTTCAACAATAATAAGGTTTTCTTTATTCTCACTGTTTTATAAGATACTCAACATTGATATTATATTTTCAACTTTTTTTTAAATTTTTTGCAATTTTTTTACTATATTTTAGGTCAAGTAATTTGATGACCCTTTGTTGAATTTAAGGAGGAGTTAAACAAAATCGAAATAATAATAAAGAATTTTAAGATAATATTTCACTAGAATGAAGATTTTTTATTCCACTTACATTGGCAATTTATTACTCTTAAAATAAGGAAGGGACACAAACTAGTGATAGAATATTCTAATAATTAATTCGAGAATCATATTGCATATAATAATATTAACAATGATTTTAGGTTTATATAAAGCCTAATTTTATTTATCATGAACTTATAATTACAAAGAGAGAGATATGACTAAATATGATGTGCTTTATGTACTAATAATATTGATGATTGGAACAATTGTTTGTTATGTTAATGTTGAATTCGACGGCTTTATTCGTGATAATGAAAAAGCGTGGATTCCAAGTGTTGATGATGCCTATCATCTTGACACGTGTCATAGAAAATGCAATGAAGCCTATGACACGTCAACAAGAAAATCAAGAAATAGATTATATGAATGCAAAAAGTTGTGCAAAAGCATAAATCAGTGTATAGAATGGTGCAGGGAGATGTCGTGGGGATGAAGATGCATATAAGAAATGCATAGAACAAAGGAGTAAAGATATAAATCATTTGTTTTAGTTTCTGACTAAAGCTATAAATGAAGATCCAATTCAGAGATGGATAGAAAATTTTAAAAATGATGAGTGCACTTGGTACTTTATTAATGGTAAGTATTTAATAGGTTTTTTTGTGAGTTTTGTTTTCTAAAAAATAAATGCACCTTATACGTACTTAATGTGATGAATACTACCTTAAATTTTGGTGCTAGTAGTATAAAACATTATAAAATATAATAATTCATAATATATTCTGACTTAAGAATAAAGAGTTAAAAACTTCAATATGTATATTTTTTTGTTGTCTAAAGTATTTTCCAACTCGATAAGTTAAGGGTTAATTTGTCGCGGATAATTCATGGCAGATTTAAGCTTCATTTAAGAGTCTGTCGTTAGCTAATGGATTGTTGTATATACAAGACAGAATTTGAACCCTCAATACTTACTTAAGTTGATGGGTGAGTTAACTACTCGACTAATCCAAGTTGGTACGAGAACTTCAATACTGGAAGTGTTTTATATATGTGTTAATTGTTTATGCATAATATTATTATGCACAATTAGTCAAAAAAAGTGTACGTTCACATATAATTTATACATTTTAATATTATATTTTTTTCATTAAAATATTACTAAAAATAAAGATATGACGATCAATTAAAAGAAAGGGATAAAAATTATTTTTTTCTTACATAGAAATTTTAAACACATAAGACGTGCTTTAAATATTCATGATATAAAAAGTTCAAATATTATTTAACAATTAGTAGTTTATATTTTAAATATTAAAATATTTATTTAATTTTATATATTTTAATTTTGTTGATTTAATTATTAGATTAGATTTTATGTTTAGGTTTAAAATTTTTCTTTATTTTGATTTAATATAATAAGAAGTTATAAATATTTCCTAAACTATTATAGCGATCATATAAAGTAATTAGAGAAATGTTAAAGTACTTTTTAATTTTGTGATAAAACTATGATGTTAACAAATGAGATGGAGTGAATTAAAAGATACAAAAATGACAAAAAGTCATAATCTTACTTTCAGAACCACACTTGAACACTCACTTATCCCTATAAATTCCTATGCATTATTCCAAGTTGTTTTCTGTCTAGAATTTTCTCCACCATTTATTTTATTTTATGTTATTTCATTTATGTATTTATTCTTTTTTACTTGTACTAGTTTTTTTTCCTGCACTTTGTTAATTAAGTCTTTGAAAATCTTTAAAGACTAAGAACATAATTAAACACTTTGAAATTCAAATATTATTGTATTTGATTAATATTTATATAAAGTTAAGTTTTATCTTGTATTTTATATTTGTCAAACTTTCTTGCTTCTTTTGTATCCCAGTTTTCGCTTTATTTTATGCACTTCAATTCTCATGTTTGGAACTCATAAGAGGAATTTGTGGTTTGATCCTAAAATTTAGATCATGAACAAAATGCTATCTTTCATGATAAAATATAAAAATTGATAAAATAATAATTTTCAATTATTATCTTCGATTTATATTAAAATATTTTCAAGTGAATAATTGCTTAGAGATATAAGTTTTGGAATTGTTCCATTGCTTATTTGCTTAGTTGGCTAATTAATAACACAGTGGGAGAAAAATATTAAATTCTATTTGTGAAAATACGTAGCACAAGCTGGAGACAAAAGGGGAAATATAAAAAAAAAAAAAAGAAAAAGAAGAAAAAAACAGAGAGATAGAAAGAGACCAAACTTCCCACTCTCTCTTCCTCTCTTCCTGTTCTTTTTCTCTCTTTCTTTCTCATTTTTCCTTTTTCCTCTTGCTTTTGTTATGTATTTTCACATTATTAAAAGGACACTAATTATATTAAAATTTTAAAATAATAGAGATATAAATAAATATGCAATATGCAATTTTGAAAGTGATCTAGAATATTGTTAAAGACAAAATATATCTAAATAATTAAAAATAGTTTTTTTTATTCTCACTGTTATATATATATATGATACTCAACATTGATATTATATTTTTAACCTTCTTAAACCTTTTGTAATTTTTTCGACTATATTTTGGGTCAAGTAATTTGATGACCCTTTATTACTTTATTGACTTCAAGGAGTTAAATAAAATTGAAATAATAATAAAGAATTCTAATATAATATTCCACTAGAGTTGAGATGTTTTATTTGGCTTACGTTACAATTTACTTCTCTTAAACTACGGAAAGGACAAAAACTAGCGAAAAAATATTCTAATAATTAATTCGAGAATCATATTGTATATAATAACAAAAATATTAATAACAATAATTTTATGTTTATATAAAGTCTAATTTCATTTATCATGAACTTGTAATCAGAGAGAGAGAAATGACTAAACACAATGTGCTTTATGTAGTAATAATATTGATAATTGGAACAATTATTTGTTCTCTTAATGTTGAAATCGACTACTTTATTCATGATAATGAAAAAGCGTGGTATCCAAATGTTGATGATGCCTACAATGTTGTCTTGTGTTACAGAAAATGCAACAAAGGCTATAACACATTATCGAAAAAATCAAGAAATAGATTGAGTAGATGCAGAAAGATGTGTAAAAGGCTAAATGATGCTACAGAATGGTGTAGGACGCGTTGTCATAGTGATGAAGTTGCATATAAGAAATGCATAAAACAATGGAGACACTTTTTAAGGGGAAATCCAACTGAGAGACAGATAGAAAATTATAGAATAAATAATGATGAGTGTACTTAGTACTTTATTAATGGTAAGTATTTAATATGTTTTATTTTATCTTTTTGAATTTTTGTGAGTTTTGTTTCTTAAAAAATAAATATATCTAGTACTTGATCTGATGAATACTACTTTTAATTTTGGCAAAATGTACGTCCATGCGTATGCGTGACCTGGGGTATATGCATACGCAAACCTTCTCATACGCAGCATGCGATTCTGTTTGACGCACATGTGTGCGCATGAAAAGGGAATGCGTATGCAAAATGGTCCAAGGTGCACGCCCACGCGTACGCGTGACCTCTGTTTTAGCATAAAATGGATTTTTGTGTTTTAAAGCTCAAATTCAAATTTCTAAACATCTATTTTTATTCTTTTAAATCCTAGATCTTGCTAGTAAGCCTAGTAATAAGTTGTAGCTAGGAAATAGAGGTAATTTAAGGACGAAGTAAAGGTTAAAAATGATGAATCATATGAGGAGAATGTGTATGCATGAAGGATATATGATGCCATGGCTACGATGAACGATTATATAATGAATATGAACGATTAAAAATACTTATGTAGATTATGTATTCAATGTTATCCGAGATACGAGTTTTCCTAGGTAAAGTACCGTGGCTTGCCACCACGTGTTCCAGGTTAAGACTCGATACTCTGTTGACCCGACGTAAGTGTGACCGGGAACTTATAAATCCCCGAGAATGTTGATCCCCATTGAGAAATTTTACATAAATATGAGAAAAAGATATGCATAGACTCTTGGGGATGCGCGTCGGGGGACAGTCCAGGGTTTAGCAGCCAGACTTGTCGGGTTGGCTTGATAACCGACAGATGAGACTCATCAGCCATAAGACAGGCATACGTCATGTGCATATTATCGAATTTGCTTGCTTGTGAACTATATGAGATTGCCTACGTGATTTTAATTTGCTACTTGTTATAATTGTTATTTGTATTACCTGTGAACTACTTATGTTTGCCTTGTTCTGCTTGTTTGTCTGTGCAACTCATAGGAGATGGAAGAATGGAGGAAAGGTGAAAAAGTTTAGTGTACAAGTTAAGTTTAGTTAGGTTTGAGAACCTTAGATGACCACCCATTTATGGGTTCTGTTTTTAGTTCCTTAAGCTCTATATCTGAGTGTCGGCGTTCTAGGATTGCCTCTGTCATTCCCAGGACCTTATATCTTATATGCATAGCACCTTTACCATGCTGAGAACCTTCGGTTCTCATCCCATACTATGTTGTTGTTTTTCAGATGCAGGTCGAGAGGCACCTCGCTAGGCGTTTAGACTTCTGCAGCGAAGTGGTTTCTGGGTTTTTATTTTGATGTATAGTTTATGTATATATATGTACTTAACATTCTCTGAACAACTTGTTTATTTTGCTCCTCCTAGAAGATTATGGAGAACTAAGGTTTTATTTGTGTATTTTGGATTTTGGGATATGTATATATGTATGTAAATATTCTCTGGCCAGCCTTGGCTTCGCAGGCTGAGTTAGGAGCTTGATATTTTGTACTCTTGACCCTCTACTCTTGTCTTTTGTATATATATGTTAGTGAACTTTAGTTTTCTTCGCACGTAAGTAATCTCGTTTCCTGAGCGTTGCGCTTTTAATTTTGGCAATTTCGATTTTACCTGTTTCTCAAGACTCCTCATATATTACATTCTTTCTACTATTATATATATATATATATATATATATATATATATATATATATATATATATATATATATTATTTTAGAGGTCGTAATAGCACACTACCTCTGTTTTACGACTTAAGCGTAAAGCTCTGTGTGGTAGGGTGTTACACATGCCGATTTTTGTTCTCTATTTGATGCACTTCTTTTTCTGGTGCTCATAAGAAAAATTTGTTTTTCTCCTGGAATTTAGATCATGAACAAAAAGTTATCTTCGATTGTGAAATATAAAAATTGGTAAACAATTATCATCTCCAATTCAAATGGGAAAAAATTTTCAGATGAGTAGTCACCTAGAGATCTAAAGTTTAGAACATGTTCCATTACATATTTGCTTAGTTGGTTGGTTAATACAACGGTGGGGGAGAAATATTAAATTTTATTGGAAGAACACTATTTATATTGAAAATTTTAAAATATTAAAAATATAAATAGAATGAATGAATATGTAATGTATAAACACATGTTTTTCTTTAATCTCACTGTTATATATGATACTCAACATTGATATTATATTTTTAATATTTTATATTTTTTGCAATCTTTCCGATTATATTTTGAGTGAAGTAATTTGCTGACCCTTTATTGAATTCAAGAAGGAGTTAAACAAAATTGAAATAATAATAATAAAAAATTCTAAGATAATATTCCACTAAAATAAAGACTTTTTATTTGGCTTACATTGACAATTTACTACTTTTAAAATAGGGAAGGGAGACAAACTAGTGAAAAAATATTTTAATAATTAATTCGAAAATCATACTACGTACAATAATATTAATAATATTAACAATAATTTTAGATTATATAAAGCCTAATTTCATCATAAACTTGTAATTACAAAGAGAGAGATGACTAAACACCGTGTGCTTTATGTACTAATAATATTGATAATTGGAACAATTATTTATTATGTTAATGTTGAATTTGACGGCTTTATTCGTGATGATGAAAAAAGGTGGATTCCAAGAGTTGATGATGCCTACGATCTTGACTCGTGTTGCAGAAAATGCAACGAAGCCTATAGCACATTATCGAGAAAATTAAGACAAAGACGGCATAGATGCAGAAATACTTGCAAAACCCTAAATTGGTGTATAGAATGGTGCAGAGAGCGATGTCGTGGGGATGAAGATGCGTATAAGAAATGCATAGAAGCATGGATAAGCAAGATACAAAGAGAATATGAAAAAATTATTACACCTCTAAATCTTTTTATGAACTAAGTTTAACTAAGTTAAATAAAAATACTTAGAATAATATTTTATGTTAGATCAACTTGATTATTAGTTAGACTTAATTAATAAAAACTAAAAAGACTTAAATATATAATATTATTCATTTTATAATAAATATTGATGAGTGCACCTAATACTTTATTAATGATAAGTATTTAATGTGTTTTATTTTTATTTGTTTTAATTTTTGTGAGTTTTGTTTTTGGAAAATAAATGCACCTAGTACTTAATGTAATATGATGAATACTACCTTTAATTTTGGTTCTAATAATATAAAATACAATAATTCAGGAATATTTATTCTAAGTTCATCAAATTTGGCATCTAAATAATATAAATATTCTGACATAAGCATAAAGATTTGAGAACTTCAATATTGGAAGCGTTTTCTATACTGGGTTAATGATTGTTTATATATAATACTATTATGCACAATTAGTCTTTGCGTAAAAAAAAGGTGTATGTTCACAAGTAATTTATTAACATTTCAATATTATATTCTTTTTATTAAATATTTTTTCTATATTTAAATTTTAAATCAAATCCGGTAAAAAACATATAAAAAAGCATATAAAAAAAATTAGCGGTCATTATGAAATATATGAGATAATGACAACTCAAGAAGAAAAAACGAGTTTAACCCAAGATAATTTGAATGTTTTGAAAGGGAAAGAGCCTTATATACTTCTAAATTAATGCCTAATAGGTATATGTATAGGGCAAGAATTAAAAGCAATGGTAAAGTGTAAAGAAAGAATCAACCTAATTGGATCAATTGAAGAAATTTTAAAGTAAGACAAGAAGATAATAGTAGAAAGAACATTGAGTTAGGAAGATGTTGAATCTCAGAATCAAGAGTTTCTCATAATAATATGTGAAAGTGATTTTGAATCATGATATAACTAAGAATCACAATGTACATCAAGAAAGAAGTCATTAGTCCAATAAGGAGAAGAAAAATAATACCCTATAGAAGAGAAGAGGGAAAAAAAAAAAGACGAAATCTAATAATCGTAAACACAAACATAAATATTAACTTAAGCATCGAAATATTTTGTAAATACATTTTTTACCATGGTTCATGGTTGAACGAACCAACGAGTCCTAGTTCTCATTACAATGTTGGAAATTTAGAAATACTCCAAATAGTTAGATCGTACAACAAAACATATTAACAATGATTATAAAACATTATAATTTGTTGTTGCCAGTAATATGTTAATTTATATGAAGACATAATTAGTTGGTTAATAGAACGATGAGGGGTCATAGCAACCGTGTTGGAGTTATAGTGAAATTGAAATAATTAAGCAACAAAAAATTTAACTATATAAAAAAATATTGGAGGAGAAATATTAAATTTTATTGGAATTTGAAAAGACATTATATATTAAAATTTAAAAAGATTTGATATGTAATAAATTGAAGGATAAAGTATATTTTTTATTTTTAAAATTTGGTAAAAGTTTTAAAAATACTTCTAAATTTTATTTTGTTTTAATTTTGTCCTAAAAAATTTCGATTTGCATCAAATATATTCTCGACGGCTAAAATTTCAAAAATTTAAGACCAATTTAACAATAATGCATAAAAATTATGCTTGATTTGCTTATGTTGTTGAGGGTTGTTCTTATGAAAATGTTATTGAATTGGTCTTAAATTTTTTAAAAAATTAGCCGTTAGGGGTATATTTGACGCAAATCGAAAACTTTTGGGACAAAACTGAAACAAAATGAAACTTAAGAATATTTCTAAAATTTTAGCCAAATTTCAGAGACAAAAAATATATTTTACCCTAAATTGAATAAACAGAGATGTAGTATGGGAATTTGTAAATACCCCAAAATAATAGTTATTAAGGATAAAAGATATATTTAACCTTTTCAAAAATAAGTAAAAGATTTAGCAACCGATTTCATTGGTGACTGATTTAGTGACTGAAAAGTTAGTCGCTATTTAGCGACCGATTTACTCAACGACCGATTTAGCGACGAAAATTTGGTTACCATTTAGCGACCGATTATATTAGCGACCGATTTAGTGATTGATACTTTTTGGTGAGGGATTTGGTGGCCTTGTTCAAAAATCGGTCACTAAATTATTTTCTAATTAGCGACCACCAGAATCGGTCGCTAAATCGATCGGTATTTCGATAATTTTTTGTAGTGATACATATTTGCTTAGTTGGTTGGTTAATACGATGGTGGGGAGAAATATTAAATTTTATTGGAAGAACACTATTTATATTAAAAATTTTAAAATATTAGAAATACAAATAGAATGAATAAATATGTAATCTATGTTCTTAAAAGTGCTCTAGAATATTGGTAAGGACAAAAGATATCTAAATAATTAAAAACATGTTTTTCTTTAATCTCACTCTTATACATGATACTCAACATTGATATTACATTTTTAACTTTTTATATTTTTTGCAATCTTTTCGACTATATTTTGAGTCAAGTAATTTGATGACCCTTTATTGAATTCAAGAAGGAGTTAAACAAAATTAAAATAATAAAGTATTCTATGACAATAACAATATTTTACTAATTACTAGAGTAAAGATTTTTTATTTCGCTTACATTGGCAATTTACTACTCTTAGAATAAAGAAGGAACACAAACTAGTTATAGAATACTTTAATAATTAATTCGAGAATGTATATAATAATCTTAATAATATTAAGAAAGATTTTTGGTTTATATAAAGGCTACTTTGATTTATCATGAATTTGTAATTGTGAAGAAAGAGATGAGTAAATATGGTATATTTTATGTACTAATAATAATGATAATTGGAACAATTATCTATTCTGTAATTGCTGAATTTGATAGCTTTATTCATGATGATGAAAAACCGTGGTATCCATCTCTTGATGATTCTCATTTATATCGAGATCGAGATGCCTGTTTCAAAGAATGCGACCAAACCTATAACAAATTTTCGTCATCACTATCATACTCTAGATGGAAAAGATGCAGAAAACTGTGCAGAGAGTTAGAGAAAAAATTTATAGAGAGTATTCCGGGGACAAAGGAACATATTAAAAAAAAAGGTGCACCTCACTTACTACATTATTAAAAATATTTAATATATTTTATTTTTTTATGTTTGTGAGTTTGTTTTTTAATGTATTATCAAATATAGTACTTTATAAATAGTAAGTATTTAATATATTTTTTTTAAGTTTTTGCTGTGAGGAGTATTAGCGTGCAATTTGGTTAAGGTGGTAACTATTTTGGTTTTTTTATTAGATAATAGTCTAAGATTTTAGTTTAGGTATAAAAATTACATCTTGGGAGACCTCTGCTCTTTTTACAGGATTTCAATTAGATCAAGTGGAATCGGTAGAATTTCTAATAATAAAGTCTAAATTATATCATATTAGTTCGTTTAGGGTTTTTTATGTGATAAATGAAAAAAAAAAAAGAATTATGAAAAACACTTAAAATATTCATGTCTCGACTTAAGTGTTTGGAAAAAGTAATATAATGATATAGTATCAAAATTTTTATGATTGATTTCATGTATTTGATTTTATTATTAGTTTAAACTTTTAGAAGAAGTAGTATCATAACAAAAGTAAATGAATTATTATTAGTATGATACTATTTTTTTCCAAAGCCTTAAACTGATAGGACTTAGGATCAGGCAATATGAATGATTATATCTTTAACATTTTTTTTCGAATAAGAGACTCTCTTGGGTTTCTTTAATTTTTGCATAGGCCTTTTTTTATTTGTCTTATACTATTTTTTTTTCTTTTGTAATTCACCAAGGATCAAACTGTAAATTTTTTTACCATAAAATTCTAATACTATATCATACAATCACTTCTTTTAAAAACTTAAACAGATAAAAGAAGACAACATAAATGATTATATCTTTATAGATTATAATATTATTTGTAATATTGGTCCTAATAGTATAAGAAATGGATAGTTAAAAGAGTGATTTTGGTTTCCACATTTTATTGTATTAGAGGAAGGAAGCCATAAGGGGCGGAGGATAAGCTGCTGTTAGAGTTGGCAAACGGACATGTCCATCCATCCGTCCTGTTCCGCCAAAGTCCACCACTCTATGAGTTTATGGAGTATCTCATTTTGTTCACTTTGCGTGTTGGTTAAATTCTTATTAATGGTTTAGTTTTTTAAGTCTTATGAAACGTAGTATACTCTTCTTTGTATGGATTTTAAGAATTTAATGTAATTTTGTTTCAATCCCATTTAGATTCAAGCGTCTTCATAAATATTGGGCAAAAAATTGCATCATGTACTTCAGTTAATACTTAATACATTTGACTTTCAAAATTTTGATTGTATAATTTAATTTTGATGTATTATTAGTGTAAAGTAGTTTTGTGCATACATTCAATTACATAATGCTACATCAATAAAAATAACTATCTTTTACGTTGACTTCGTGAATGATCATCTAAAAGAACCGATGTGATTGTACGATATAGACTGTCCGTACATCAAAATTAAACTTTTGATAGTAAATGGTTAAATAAAAGAAACATATTATGGGAAATATCTTTATTTTTAGGTTTAATTACTCTATTGGTCCCTCTAGTTTTACCAAATTTTCAATTAGGTCTCTATATCTTTTTTCTTTTCATCGGATCCCTACACTGCTTTTAATTTTATAGTTAGGTCATTCCTAGTGTAAAAAACATTAGATTTTACTGAATATTTTTTCGCAAATTGACCGCATGTATTTTAGGAAAAATATTCTGTTAATTTTAACGTTTTTGACATGAAAATGATCTAATTATAAAATTAAAAGCAATGTAAGGATCTAATTAAAAAGAAAAAAATATATGAACTTAATTAAAAATTTGGTGAAACTATAAAAACTAATAGAGTAATTAAACCTTAATTTTTATTATTAATCACAAGCTTATTGGTTTCAATCAATCAATACTTGTAATCATGAGTGCTCTGATTATATAACATAATTCTCTTGCATATATATATATATATATATAGCTTCATTGTAAGTGTTGTCCAAACTAAAAAAAAAAAGTGACATAAAATCACTATGCACATTAAGGAATAACGTTGTTACTCTAATAAGGAGAATAAAAACACCCTATAAAAGGAAACAAGAACCCAAAAAGGCCAAATCTAATAAAAGTGAATACAAACATAAAGACGAACTTTAGCATTAAAATATTTTGCAAATATTTATTTTGCCATGGTTTGTGGCCAAACGAGCCAACGATGAATTCCGTTTTTATTACGAGAAATTCAGAAATACTCCAAATAGTAAGATAGACAATATATATTATTATTTGGTGATATTTTATTGTTTGTACAATTTAAATGCACCTTTTGCTGGAAGGGAGCTACTCAAATGAAGATACAAAAAACATCTTTTTATGAAGATGTTTTGTATAAAAGTGTTATTTATTGATTTGGCCACACTTCAAATAAAAACAACACTTTTATAACATATCAAAATCTAACCCTACAATCCATCATCTAAGGGTCAAAAAGAAAAATCATCACATGAAGACAATTATAATATCTTCATAGGAGTACCCACCTTGCTGGAATATGTATCAGCGCATCATTTATAACTTCATCATTGATTGCTTCTTCAAACACTTAGACATTAGTTTTGCAAAAACAAAAACTAAGTACAAAATTTAAGATAAAAAAACACAAATCCTAGCAAGAAAAAAACACATTATTGTAGCATTTCAACCATCCTATCTTTTAATTTCAATGTCATTCTTGTTCGATCTTCTTTTCTAATGCATCAGCCTATTCTTTCAACAATAATAAGTTTTTCTTTATTCTCACTGTTTTATAAGATACTCAATATTAATATTATATTTTCAACTTTTTTTTTTTTTAACTTTTGCAATTTTTTTATTATATTTTGGGTCAAGTAATTTGATGACCTTTTATTGAAATCAAGGAAGAGTTAAACAAAATCGAAATAATAATAAAGAATTCTAAGATAATATTTCACTAGAGTGAAGATTTTTTATTTCACTTACATTGGCAATTTATTAATCTTAAAATAAGGAAGGGACACAAATTAGTGACGAAATATTTTAATAATGAATTCGAGAATCATATTGCATATAATAATATTAACAATGATTTTAGGTTTATATAAAGCCTAATTTTATTTATCATGAACTTGTAATTACAGAGGAAGAGAGATATAACTAAATATGATGTGCTCTGTGTACTAATAATATTGATAATCGGAACAATTGTTTGTTATGTTAATGTTGAATTCGACAGCTTTATTCGTGATAATGAAAAAGTGTGGGTTTCAAGTGTTGATGATGCCTACAATCTTGAAACATGTCATAGAAAATGCAATGAAGCCTATGACACATCATTAAAAAATCAAGAAATAGATTATATGTGTTAGAGAATCATTAGCATCAATTAGGATCAATTAGTATCGTCTATATTTATGTAGTATATTTGTATATTAATTATAGGATTCTATGCCTTTATTACTCTGATTTATTTAGCACCTATAAATACCTCTTATATATTGTACTTTTTATCACAACTCAATAATACACCTTTCAGATTACTCTCTCAGTCTCTTGTTTCTAACATGGTATCAAGAGCTTAGGTCCTTTTTTTTCAATGAATATTAGTTCATAACCCCATTGTTTTTCCTTTCCGGCAGTGTTCTTTGGCCTCCTTTTTCGTTCTCTTTTCGACGCTTTGGTTCGTCACCCCCATAACCATCTTGTTCGTCTTGTCTCCGTGATTCCAACGCAACCAGAACCACTGCCATCCGCCGTCAGACGCGCCTCCACGCGCCGCCGAAATACGCTGCCACGACCAGGTTGCTCTTCCTTCTAGCTACCACCCGTGCCTCTTTGCTCGCCTTTTTCGACCTGTTTCCGACGCTTTGGTTCGTCACCTCCGGCACCGTTGTGATCCTCTCGTCGTCAGCTTTCCAACGCCGTCAAGATCGCCGCCAGAAGCCCCTGGACGCGCCGCCACGCGCCGCTATAAGATCGCTGTCCACCTCCATTGATCCTCCCCCGAGATGCTTCAGTAGCCGTTGGATCTTGCTGTTGATCCCACGATCCTGAAGCCGCCACGTGTCACGCCACCAGCCTTCCTGCGACCCGCGCACCCGCTCATGACCCGACCCGGACCGCGCGCTGACCCGGCCGCCACCTCGACGCCAGCTCGTCCTCCTCATCCTCTCACGGGCTGCCACGTGTCTCCGTTGCCCTGACGTGGCGCTGATGTGGCTGCTGACGTGGCGCTGACGTGGCAGACAAGTGGGACCCTCCCTAAGGTTTTTTGGTGAGCTCTTTCCGATTTTGCCATCCGTTTCCTCATTTTGTGCTCCGAAATTGCAGTTTTTCTCTCCTCTCCTTGTTCTCTATGACTACTTTTATGGAAAAGTCAGATATTTTTGCTGCCACAGACAGAAAGGGGGCCTTCTGTCGCAACTGTAACCGCTTCGGGCACCCGTTCTCCAGCTGTCCCTCTGTTGAATGTCGCACATGCCACCAGAAAGGGCATATTAGCTACCATTGTTCACAGTTGTTCTGCCGTTATTGCAAGCTCTCGGGACATTTGCTTACTACCTGTCCTACTCGTCCACCACGTCCTGCGCCTGCTTCTGCTGTTGCTGCTACTACTGCACCTACCACTGTCTCTCTATCTGATATTGCATCTCTTCTACAGCGTCTTCTTTCTGTTTCTGGTAATACCCCTGCTGCTTTATCGAGCCCTCCAGGTACTTCTAAATGGTACTTTGACTCGGGTTGCTTTAATCACATGTCTCCGTTGCATAATATTTTCTCGTCCATGTCTGCAACTACAAATGGACCTTCTGTCAATACTGCAAATGGCTCCCTCTTGCATGCAACACACAAGGGTTCTATATCTCAGTCATCTCTTAATCTTCCTGATACTTACTACATTCCCAAATTAAACTTCAATCTTATTTCTGTTGGTCAACTCTTTGATCTGGGTTTTGACGTCACCTTTTCTGTTTCTGGTTGTCGTGTACAGGATCCTCGGACAGGACAGATCATCGGGACTGGACGTAAGGTCGGAAGGTTGTTTGAACTCGAAAGTCTTCATATTCCTCCTGTACCAAATCTCTGTGCTGCTTCTTCTCCCTCTACCCTTCACTTATGGCATCAACGTCTTGCCCACACCTCCTTAGGAAAACTGCGTCCTCTTGTATCTCAGGGTGTTTTAGGTCAGGTTCCGAATGAATATTTTGACTGCATTTCTTGCCAAACTGCCAAACAACCTGCTTTATCTTTTCACAATAATTCATCTCTTGCTTGCTCTCCTTTTGATCTCATTCACTCTGATGTTTGGGGCCCCGCTCCCACTGCCTCTATGGGCGGAGCTCGATACTTTGTTGTTTTCATTGATGATTATTCCCGTTTTACTTGGGTTTATTTGATGACTAATCGCCATGAGTTACCTTAGATCTATATCAACTTTGCTACTATGATTAAAACTCAGTTTTCCAAAGCCATTAAGGTTTTCCGACGTGATAATGCTATGGAATACCGTGATTCCAAACTCTTAGCCTTTCTTGCAGAACAGGGTACTCTGTCTGAGTTTTCTTGTCCTGGTACGTCTCAACAAAATGGTAGAGCTGAACGCAAACACCGTCACATTCTTGACTCCGTCCGTGCAATGCTCCTTTCCTCTTCGTGTCCTGAGCGTACTTGGGGTGAAGCTGTTCTTACTGCTGTTCATGTTATCAATAGACTCCCTTCTTCTGTTCTTGGTAATGTTACTCCCTTTGAGCGTCTTTATCATACCCCCCCAGATTACAGTTCTCTTCGAGTTTTCGGTTGTGTATGTTTTGTTCTTCTTCAGCCTCATGAACATAGTAAACTTGAACCTCGGGCTCGTATGTGTTGTTTTCTTGGTTATGGCACTGAACACAAGGGTTATCGTTGTTGGGATCCTCTTTCTAAACGTATTCGTATATCTCGTCATGTTGTCTTTTGGGAGCACCACATGTTTTCTCGGTTCTCATCCTTTGAGTCGATTCCTACTACTCAGTCACCTTTGTTTACTAACCCCAATGTTGATCTTTTTCCTAGTGATAATTCTACAGGTTCTATCTCGAGTGACCCTCCACAGCCTCCTGTTCCTCCGCCTTCTCCATCTCCCGATGATTCCAGACCGGACGATGATCCTGCTCCTACCGTCATGCCTCCTCCTCCCGCTCGTTCTTCTAGGGTAAGGAATCCACCTCCTCATCTTCTTGATTACCATTGCTTTTCTACTATTCTTCATCAACATGAACCTAAGACATTCAGAGAAGCCTCCTCAAACCCAAATTGGCAACAAGCAATGCAAGAAGAATTACAGGCACTTGAAAAAGCACACACTTGGGATCTGGTTGATCCTCCTTCTGATCAGGAAGTTGTGGGCAGTAGATGGGTATACAAGATCAAGACTCGCTCTGATGGCTCTATTGACCGTTATAAGGCCCGCTTGGTTGCTCAAGGTTGTACGCAAGAGTATGGTATTGATTATGAAGAGACTTTTGCCCCTATCGCTCGCCTTACGTCTGTTCGAGCTCTTCTTGCCATTGCCGCGGTTAAAAAATGGTCTCTCAGTCAGATGGATGTGAAGAATGCATTTCTTAATGGGGATTTGAAAAAGACAGTCTATATGAAACCACCTCCGGGATATCCTTGTCCTTCTGATAAGGTTTGTCTCCTTCGCAAGGCACTTTATGGACTTAAGCAAGCTCCTCGTGAATGGTTTGACAAGTTCAGCACTACCATATGCAGTCTTGGTTTCACTTCTAGCCCTCATGAGAATGCGCTCTTCATTCGTAAAAGCGAACGTGGAGTTGTTCTTCTACTTTTGTATGTTGATGACATGATAATCACTGGGGATGATGTTGATGGTATCTCTGCTCTCAAGGCCTTACTTCACCGTACCTTTGAGATGAAAGATCTTGGTTCTCTCAGCTATTTTCTTGGTCTCGAGGTCATCTCCACCGATGATGGCATCTATCTCTCTCAGGCTAAGTATGCTTCAGATCTTCTTGCTCGTGCTGGGATTACAGATAGTCGCACTGAGTCTACTCCTCTTGAGCCTAATGTTCGATTTACCCCTATGGATGGCACTGTTTTGGATAATCCGACTCTCTATCGACAGTTAGTTGGCGGTCTGGTCTACTTGACTGTCACCCGACCAGACATCGCCTATCCGGTTCATGTACTTAGCCAGTTCTTGTCAGCTCCTCGTACTACTCACTATGCGGCAGTTCTACGCATTCTTCGCTACATCAAAGGCACTCTCTTTCATGGTCTTTATTTTTCTGCCTATTCCTCTTTATCTCTTCAGGCTTACTCCGATGCTGATTGGGCTGGTGATCCCACTGATCGTCGTTCTACTACTGGTTACTGTTTGTTTCTTGGCGACGCTCTCATTTCTTGGCGTGCTAAGAAGCAAACGTTCACCGCTCGCTCCAGCACAGAAGCTGAGTACCATGCCCTCGCTGACACCACTGCTGAAGTTGTCTCGGTTCGTTGGCTTCTCGAAGATTTGGGTGCTCCTCAGTCGTCCCCTACTGATGTTTTTTGTGATAATCGCAGTGCTATTCAGATCGCCCATAATGATGTCTTTCATGAACGCACCAAACACATTGAGCTTGATTGTCACTTTGTTCGGCAACGTATCCTTATTGATGCTATTCGTCTCATTGCTGTTGGAACACTAGATCAGACTGCTGATATCTTCACGAAAGCTCATCACCCGACTCGTTTCCGGACTTTGTTATCCAAACTCAAGTTGGTATCCTTAGCTCCCACTTGAGTTTGAGGGGGGATGTTAGAGAATCATTAGCATCAATTAGGATCAATTAGTATCGTCTATATTTATGTAGTATATCTGTATATTAATTATAGGATTCTATGCCTTTATTACTCTGATTCATTTAGCACTTATAAATACCTCTTGTATATTGTACTTTTTATCACAACTCAATAATACACCTTTCAGATTACTCTCTCAGTCTCTTGTTTCTAACAATATAAATGCAGAAAGTTGTGCAAAAGCCTAAATCAGTGTATAGAATGGTGCAGGGAGCGATGTTATGGGGATGAAGATACATATAAGAAATGCATAGAACAAAGGATTAAATATATAAATCATTTTTTTTAGTTTCTGACCAAAGCTATACATGAAGATCCAATTCAGAGATGGATAGAAAATTTAAAAAATAATGAGTATACTTACTTTATTATGGTAAGTACTTAATATGTTTTTTATTTTTATTTTTGCGAGTTTTGTTTTCTAAAAAATAAATGCACCTAGTACTTAATGTAATAAATACTACTTTAAATTTTGGTCCTAGCGGTATAAAACATTATAAAATATAATAATTTAGAAAATATATATTTCAAGCTCATCGGATTTGGCATCCAAATAATATATTCTGACGTAAGAATGAAGAGTTAAGAACTGTAATATATATATATATTGTTCAAAGGTAATTCGATAAGTCAAGAATTAATTTATTATGGATAATTCATCGTAGATTTAAGCTTTATTTAAAAGTCTACCATTAATTAATAGGTTATTGCATGCATAAAACAGAATTTAAATTTTCAATACTTATTTAAGTAGACGAATAAATTAATTACTCGACTAATCCAAATTAACCAAAAAAGACTTTAATATTGGAAGCGTTTTGTATAATGTGCTAATTGTTTATGCATAATACTATATTATGCACAATTAGTCTTAGCTTAAATAAAAAAAAGGTGTACGTTTACATATAATTAATACATTTTAATATTATATTTTTTTCATTAAAATATTACTAAAAATAAAAATATGACGATGGATTAAAAGAAGGGAATGAAAATTATTTTTTTCCTTATATTAAAATTTTAAACTCATGAGACGTGCTTTAAATATTCATGATATAAAAATTCAAGTATTATTTAATAATTATTAATTTATATTTTTAAATATTAAAAATGTTTAATTTAATTTTATATGTTTTAATTTTGTTAATTTAATTATTAGATTAGATTTTATATTTAGTTTAAAATTTTTTTATTTTGATTTAATAAAATAAAAATTATAAATATTTTTTAAATTATTATAGTCATCATACAAAATAATTAGAAAAATATCAAAATATTTTTTGATTTTATGATAAAACTATGACGTTAACAAATAAAATTGAGTAAACTGGAGGATACAAAACTGACAAAAACTCATAATCTTAAGAAACACACTTGAACACTCACTCATCCCTATAAATTCCTATGCATTATTCCAAGTAGTTTTCTTTATAGAATTTCCTCCACCGTTTATTTTATTTTACATTCTTTTATTTTTGTATTTTATCCTTTTTAACTTGTATTATTTTTTTCTGCACTTTGTTAATTAGGTCTTTGAAAATCTTTAAAGACAAAGAACATAATTAAACACTTTAAAATTCTATAAAATATTATTATATTTGATTAATATATACAAAGTTAAATTTCATCTCGTATTTTATATTTGTCAAACTTTCTTGCTTTTTTTTTTATATCCCGATTTTCGCTCTTTATTTTATATGCACTTCAATTCTTTCATGTTTGGAACTCCCAAGAGGATTTTTTGTTTTGATCCTAGAATTTAGAACATGAACAAAAAGCTATCTTCCACGATAAAATATAAAAATTGGTAAAATAATGAATCTCAATAATTATCTTCTATTATACAAAAATATTTAGGGATATGTTTTGGAATTGTTCCGTTACGTATTTGCTTAGTTGGCTAGTTAATAACACCGTAGAAGAGAAATATTAAATTCTATATATTTGTGAAAATAAGAGGAAATTCTATTAGTCTCTTTCTTTCTTTTGCATTTTTTCTTTTTGCTCTCGCTTCTGCTATCTATTTTCATACTATTAAAAGGACACTAATTATATTAAAAATTTTAAAATATTAGAGATATAAATAAAATGAATAAATATGTAATTTGCAATCTTTAAAAATGCTCTAAAATATTGTTAAAGACAAAATATATCTAAATAATTAAAAATATTTTTTTATTCTCACCATTATATATGATACTCAACATTGATATTATATTTTTAACCTTCTTAAAATTTTTGTAATTTTTTCGACTATATTTTGAGTCAAGTAATTTGATGACCCTTTATTACTAGAGGTGAGCACGGGTAGCGGGTATCCAATTACCAGTTTAAATCTGAACCGAATCGATTAAAATGGTTATGGAACTAACGGGTAATAATCGGGTCCAACCCGAATCAAACTGATGATCTTTGTTACTGATCGGTTCGGGTATCGATTCTAAGAGTGCTGAACCCGAACCAACCCGCGAACCCGATCATATATTAATTAAATAAAAAAATAAAAAATATGGCTTTTAGTGAGTTTTGCAATTCGTAACTCTAACACTTTAAAAACTAGACAAATATTTCTATTGCCCTTTTGTATTTAGTTTCTAATGTTTGGATTTTAATGTGTTTTGATTTTAGCTTTTTTAAAAGATTATTCACTAGACTTTTATATTTAGCTTTTAATATTTTTATTACACTTTTGTATTTTTATTAGACAAAGATTATTCACTATTAATATGTTTGGATTTTAATGAGTTTAGTTTTTAGTATATTTGGTGTTTAACATGTTTGGATCTATTGATGTTACATGTTTATTGTACTTGTTGAATTTTTAAGATAAAAATTTGGTTTTTTTTTTATGAATTTTAAAGTCATCGGGTACCTAATTACCCGAACCGAACCAATCCGTTCTTAATCGGTTTGGTTTGGTTCGAGTACATATACAAAAAAATGTAAATTCAAACTAAACTGAACCAATTATATTTTGATCGGTTCAGTTCTAATTTTACCTTAAACCCGAACCAAACTGACCCGTATTCACCCCTGTTTATTACTTTATTGAATTCAAGGAGTTAAATAAAATTGAAATAATAATAAAGAATTCTAATATAATATTCCACTAGAGTTAAGTTGTTTTATTTCGTTTATATTGACGATTTACTATTCTAAAAATAGGGAAAGGACAGAAACTAGTGAAGGAATATTCTAATAATTAATTCGAGAATCATACTGTATGTCATTAATAATATTAATAATGACAATGATTTTAGATTTATATAAAGCCTAGTTTCATTTATTATAAACTTGTAATTACAAAGAGAGATGACTAAACACAATGTGTTTTATATACTAATAATATTAATAATTGGAACAATTATTTGTTCTCTTAATATTGGATTCGATAGCTTTATTCGCGATGATGAAAAACCGTGGTATCCAAATGTTGATGATGCCAATAGCATTGTCTTGTGTTTAGAAAAATGCTACGAAGCCTATAACATATTATCGAAAAGATCAAGAAATAGATTGACTACATGCAGAAGGAAGTGCAAAAAGCTAAATGATGCTATAAAATGGTGCAGGACGCGCTGTCCTAGGGATGAAGTTGCATATAAAAAATGCATAGAACAATGGACTCAATTTTTAAAGAGAGATCCACGTCAGAGTGAGATAGAAAATTATAGAAGATATATTATTAATAAGTGCACCTAGCTAGTACTTTATTAATGGTAAGTATTTATTATTTAAGATATTTTATTTTAATTTTTTGAATTTTTGTGAGTTTTGTTTTTTAAAAAATAAATGCACCTAGTATTTGATGTGATGAATACTACTTTTAATTTTGGCCCTTAATAGTATAAAATAATATATAATAATTCAGAAAATGTTTATTTTAAACTCATCGGATATATCAGTGATTTTAGATTATATAAAGCCTAGTTTCATTTATCAAAACTTGTAATTACAAAGAGAGATATGACTAAACACCGTGTGCTTTATGCACTAATAATATTGCTAATTAGAACAATTATTTGTTATGTTAATGTTAAATTCGATATCTTTGTTCGTGATGATGAAAAAATTGTGGATTCCAAGTGTTAATGATGCCTACGATCTTGACTCATGTCATAGAAAATGCAACGAAGCTTATAATAGCATATTATCGAAAAAATAAAAAATAGATGACAAAGATGCAGAGAGTCTTGCAAAAGCCTAAATCAGTGTATAAAGTGGTGCAGGGAGCGATGTAGTGGGGATGAAGATGCATATAAGAAATGCATAGAAGCATGGATAAGCCAGATATAAAGAGGATATGAAAAAAATATTATACGTTGAAGTTTTTTTATGAACTAAATCTAACTAAGTTAAATAAGAATACTTAGAATAATGTACGTTCATTATAATTGATTTTTGTTATGTTAGACCAACTTTATTATTGGTTAAACTTGATTAATAAAAAGACTTAAATGTGTAACATTATTAATATTATACATTTTATAATAGATATTGATGAGTGCACCTAGTACTTTATTAATAGTAAGTATTATATTTAATATGTTTTATTTTTATTTTTTTGAATTTTTGCGAGTTTTGTTTTTTGAAAAATAAATGCACCTAGTACTTGATGTGATATGATAAATACTACTTTTAATTTTGGTCCTAATAGTATAAAATATTATAAAATATAATAATTCAAAAAATATTTATTCCAAACTCATGATTTTGACATCCAAATAATATAAATATTTCGACATAAGAGTAAAGATTTGAGAACTTAAATATTGGTATTAACCTACTACGTCCTTATACTAGGTGGTACTTAATGTAATATGTTATTATCTAATTAACGAATTGAAATGATTATCAATTTGACTTACGTTTTATCTTTTAGTGATTAATAATTTAATATGACTAAAAAAATTATTTAAAGATTAATTTAAAAAATAAATAATCTTTTAAAGACGAATTTGACTATTAATCCTAATTTAATAGATAGGACAGAATGTATACTTCATCATACGTATATATCCTTTTATGAACATGTACATTATATATATATATATATATATATATATATATATTAAGAGTGAAAATTGTGTGTGTAATACCCTATAACATAGAATTTTATGTTTAAGCCATAAAATAGAAGTGGTATGGTATTACAACCTCTAAAATAAGATATATATATATATATATATATATATATATATATATATATATATATATATATATATATATATATATATATAAAATAGTTGAAAGGATATAATATTCGAGGAGCTTTGAAGAAAAATTAAACGAACTACAAACAGGACAGCGCAACACTCATGATTGGATAAATGTGGAAAGGCAGGTGAGATTAAGTGGAAAAGATAAGGTATATATAAGATCAGAGTTCTAAAGGTACAAATAACAAGCTCTAGCCCGGCTTGCAAAACAAAGGCCGACCAGAGTATACATATACACATATATAACCCAAAAGAGTAACCTAAAATATATGACAAAACCCCTATTTCTCCGAGTCCGCCTCTAAAAGAGACAAAACATAATGTATACAGGGTGGAGAATCTATATACATATATACAAAGTATAAAACAAAATACAATAATCCCAGAATAACCAACTTCGCTTGCAGAGGGAACTCCAAATGCTCACCGAGACGCATCTCGACCTGCATTTGAAAAACGACAACATATATATAGAATGAAAATCGGAGGTTCTCAACATGGTAATGGTGCCCGCATAAATAATATATAAAGTTCTGAAAAAGCCAGAGATAATCCTAGAATTTTGACACTCAATTTTAAAAACTTAAAGATCAAAACGGGAAACCATAAGCAAGGTAACTATCTAATGTTCTTAATCTTAATTGAACTCTAACTAAATCCCTCAATTCTTCGCCTTCCTCCAATCCTTGAAAACTCTGGAGGAACTGTTCTCGTCTCCCCTCCGTCAGATAAGGAGCATCTCAGTTACACAGACAAACAAATCAGACAAGAAAAACACAAATAGAATACAGATACAGTAGGTATCAATTAAAACACTTAAGCATAGTAATCACATAAGCAAACTCAAACAATGCACAAGCAATCAAAACAAACAAATGCATATGATATATGTCTTTCCCATGACTGATTAGTCTCATCTGTCGGTTGTATAACCAACCCGATATGTTCGATATCTAACCCAAACATCATCCTCTTGAAAACTGATGAGTGGTACAGTATCACGATTCTCACTTGGGGAGCGGTAAACCACCTCGATCCCCACAGACATTTTCAATTGGCAAACAACACACATATGGGCGATAAATAACCACGATCCCCAGAATTTGAACATTACAACCATGACCATAGATAAAAACTGTGACCATAGGTCTATGGCCACAGGAGAATAGGCCATGGCAGAAAAACCGTAACCATAAGTCAAAATCTGTGACCATAGATCTATGGTCACTCTTTTCACTAGCTATACCGTGACCATAGACCTTTTTTTTTTTGTAGTGGAGGCGGTAAATAATCACGCATGATCCTCACAAAATAATTTTCTTAAAAGTTTGGTGGGCGGTAAATGACCACGATCCCCACAAAACAATTTCAAAATAATTTTATTTGTGAAAATACTTAGCAGAAGTGAGAGGAAATTCTATTAGTTTCTTTCTTTCTTTTGCATTTCTTTTTTTTTTTTTGCTTCTGCTATCTATTTTCACACTATTAAAAGGACACTAATTATATTAAAAATTTTAAAATATAAGAGAGATAAATAAAATGAATAAATATGTAATCTACAATCTTAAAAGTGCTCTAAAATATTGTTAAAGACAAAATATATCTAAATAATTAAAAATAAATTTTTCTTTATCCTCACTGTTATATATGATACTCAACATTGATATTATATTTTTAACCTTTTTAAAACTTTGCAATTTTTTCGACTATATTTTGGGTCAAGTAATTTGATGACCCTTTATTACTTTATTGAATTCAAGGAGTTAAATAAAATTGAAATAATAATAAAGAATTCTAATATAATATTCCACTAGAGTTAAGTTGTTTTACTATTCTTAAAATAGGGAAAGGACAGAAACTAATGAAAGAATATTCTAATAATTAATTCGAGAATCATACTGTATATAATAACATTAATAATATTAATAACAATGATTTTAGGTTTATATAAAGTCTAGTTTCATTTATCATAAACTTGTAATTACAAAGAGAGATGACTAAACACAGTGTGTTTTATATACTAATAATATTAATAATTGGAACAATTATTTGTTCTCTTAATGTTGGATTCGACAGCTTTATTGGCGATGATGAAAAAGTGTGGCATCCAAGTGTTGATGATGCCTACGATATTGTCTTGTGTTTCGGAAAATGCAACCAACGCTATAACATATTATCGAAAACATCAAGAAATAGATTGAGTAGATGCAGAAAGAAGTGCAAAAGGCTAAATAATGCTATAAAATGGTGCAGGACGCGCTGTGGTAAGGATGAAGTTGCATATAAGAAATGCATAAACCAATGGACTCAATTTTTAAAGGGAAATCCAACTCAGAGAGAGATAGAAAATTTTAGAATAGATATTGATGAGTGCACCTAGCTAGTACTTTATTAATGGTAAGTATTTATTATTTAATATGTTTTATTTTATATTTTTGAATTTTTGTGAGTTTTGTTTTTTAAAAAATAAATGCACCTAGTATTTGATGTGATGAATACTACTTTTAATTTTGGCCCTTAATAGTATAAAATAATATATAATAATTCAGAAAATATTTATTTCAAGTTCGTCAGATTTGGCATTCAAATAATATAAATATCCCGACGTAATTAAAAATTGTTTAAAACAAAATATATCTAAATAATTGAAAATAGATTTTCTATTATCCTCACTGTGATATATAATACTCAACATTGATAATATATTTTTAACTTTCTAAAAGTATTCGTAATCTTTTCGACTATATTTTGGGTCAAGTAATTTGATGACCCTTTATAATTAATTTATTGAATTCAAGAAGGAGTTAATGTTAAACAAAATTAAAATAATAATAAAGAATTCTAAGATAATATTCAACTAAAGTAAAGACTTTTTATTTAGTTTACATTGGCAATTTACACTCTCAAGATAGGAAAGGAACACAAACTAGTGAAGGAATATTTTAATAATTAATTCGAGAATCATACTGCATATAATAATGTTAACAATGATTTTAGATTATATAAAGCTTGGTTTCATTTATCATAAACTTGTAATTACAAAGAGAGAGATGACTAAACATCGTGTACTTTATGCACTAATAATATTGATAATTGGAACAATTATTTGTTATGTTAATGTTGAATTCGATGGCTTTGTTCGTGATGATGAAAAAATGTGGATTCCAAGTATTAATGATGCCTACGATCTTGACTCGTGTCACAGAAAATGCAACGAAGCCTATAACAATAGATTATCAAGAAAATCGAGAAATAGACGACGAAGATGCAGAGAGTCATGCAAAAGCCTAAATCGGTGTATAAAATGGTGCAGAGAGCAATGTCGTGGGAATGAAGATGCATATAAGAAATGCATAGAAGCATGGATAAGCCAGATACAAAGAGGATATGGGAAAAATATTATACGTTTAAGTTTTTTTATGAACCAAGTGTAACCAAATTAAATAAGAATATTTAGAATAATGTACGTTACTTATAACTGATTTTTGTTATGTTAGACCAACTTTATTATTAGTTAGCTTTGATTAATAAAAAAACTTAAATGTATAATATTATGCATTTTACAATAGATATTGATGAGTGCCACCTAGTACTTTATTAATAGTAAGTATTTAATATGTTTTATTTTTATTTTTTTGAATTTTTGTGAGTTTTGTTTTTTGAAAAATTAATGCACTTAGTACTTGATGTGATATGATAAATACTACTTTTAATTTTGGTCCTAATAGTATAAAATATTATAAAATATAATAATTCAAAAAATATTTATTCCAAACTCATCAATTTTGACATCCAAATAATATAAATATTCTGACATAAAAATACAGATTTGAGAACTTAAATATTGACATTAACCTACTATACTATTATGTTACGTGGCACTTAACATATCATGTTATTATCTAATTCACGGAAAGACTAATTTGACTTATATTTTATCAAATGTAATTAAAAAAATTATTTGAAAACCAATTTAAAAAATAAACGATTTTTTATTGGCAAATTTGACTATTAATTATAATTTAAAGACTATTAACCAACTAATTATGTCTAGATATAAATTATTAACATAAATATTAACTTAAACGTCGAAATACTTTGTAAATACATTTTTTACCATGGTTCATGGTTGAATGAACCAACGAGTCCTAGTTCTCATTACAATATCGGAAATTTTTCAGAAATACTCCAAATAGTTAGATCGCACAAAAAAAAAACACATTAACAATGATTATAAAACATTACAATTTGTTGTTGCCAGTAATATGTTAATTTATATCTAGACATAATTAGTTGGTTAATAGAACGATGAGGGTCATAGCAACCGCGTTGGAGTTATAGTCAAATTGAAATAATTAAGCAACAAAAAATTTAACTATATAAAAGAATATTGGTGGAGAAATATTAAATTGTGGAACTTGAAAAGACATTATATATTAAAATTTAAAAAGATTTGATATGTAATAAATTGAATAAACAGAGATGTAGTATGAGAATTTGTAAATACCCCAAAATATTACTTATTAAGGATAAAAGATATATTTAATCTTTTCAAAAATAAGTAGAAAAAAAAATTTTTTTTTCCTTTTATCTTCATTGTCATACATATAATACTTAACATTGATAATACATTTTTAACTTTTTAAAGTTTTTGCAATTTTTTCGATTATATTTTGAGTCAAGTAATTTGATAACCCTTTATTATTTTAATGAATTCACTACTACTCTTAGAATAGAGAAGGGGCACAAACTGAGCAACGAATATTCTAATTAATTAGAGAATCATACTATATATAATAATATTAATAATATTAACAATGATTTTAGGCTTATAAAAAGGCTAGTTAGTTTCATTTATCATCATGAATTTGTAATTATAAGAGAAAGAGAAAAATGACTAAACACAATATGTTTTATGTAATAATAATAATAATAATGATAATTGGAACAATTATTTGTCCTGTTATCACTGAATTTGATAGCTTTATTCGTGATCATGAAGAAGCATCGTTTCCACGAACTGCGGCTGATGCCTTAGATCTAAAAACATGTTACAACAAATGCAACCAAAGCTACGACAAATTGGCGTCACTAATATCAGAAACTAGATGGAAATTTTGCAGAATGTTGTGCAAAGAGACAAACCATATTATAAAACGGTGCATGGAATCCTCTGGTGGGAATAGAGATAAAGCTGTGAGATGCATACAAAGATCGTTTGGAATATTGTTGGAATCTTTATCAAAAAAATATAAACTATTAAATTAATTATTATATATTTCCATATAAATATATGTATTACTTAATTTATTTTTAATATATATTTTATGTTTTAATATATAATTTATATTAATAACTAATTTAATAATTATTTTAAGTGTATATTTAATACAGAATTATACGTTCTTTTTATGACATTTTTTATTTTAATGTAATAATAAAAAGTTAATCTACCATTAATTTAAATTTTATTTAAAAATTTATTATTAATTAATATATTATTATATATTCAAATTTTTAATATTTATTTAAACAAATATATGAGTTGATTATCTAATCACGCATTAGTGTAAAGGTCAGCGAAGAAAAATAAAAATATTTTAGTTATCCACCGATGCAATAAACGTCACTATATATATATATATATATATATATATATAGAGGTGTAATGATTCTTGGACTCAAGTTCATGCACTAGGGGGGGGAGTGGAGGCTTGCTAATTAAATACTATAATTAATTAAAAATTAGACACCAAAGTACCCAAAATAAAATAAAGAAAAAAATTAAACAAGTGTAATTTTAGACTACTTTAACTATTAATCTATAAATTTTGATGTATTGTAATATCAAACAACTATCTAATTATAATCGTTACATTAATAAAAATAATTATTATTTTATTAATTACGTAAATAATTATTTAAAATAACAGATATAATATATATAATAAATATTCTATATTATCAATATATTAAAATTAAACTCTTAATCTATTAGCACAATCAAAACATTTAAAATATTAGACATGTAAATAAAATGAACAATCATGCATGTAATAGACAATTTAAAATATATTAAAAAATATTAAAGACATAAATAAAATATTTTTCCTTATGCTACTATGGAGGTTGAAGTTAGGAGTGTTCATGGTTTGGTTAAACTAAAAATTAAACTAATTTTTTGGTTAACTAAAAATATAGTATTGGTTAATTAACTAAATTGGTTTCATAAGATAAAATCGGTTATTAAACGGTTAGTAAAATTTAAAACCGGTTATTAAAACAAAAACTTGTTTTTATATAAAAAAAAAATAGTTTTCTATATAAAAATTGGTTTTTATATAAAAAAACCGGTTTTTACACTGAAAAATTAATTTTTATACCAAAAAATTAGTTTTTACACCCAAAAATTAATTTTTGGGTAACCACCAAAAACGTTCCCGAATTATTCAAACGCTGATAAAAATGCACCCGAATTTTACTATCGACAAAAATGCCTTTAAATAATTTAAAAATACAACAACAATACCCAACAGTAAATATATATTTTCAAAAAATACCTTAGAGATTGAATTTTGATGTGATTTTTACAAGCATAATTAAAAAAATGAGATATTATTATTCTTAAAATTTGGTGATTTTTTCTAAGTATATATTTTTTGTGATTTTTTAAAAGTATTATTAGTTGTTAACAAAAAAATTATAAAAAAATATATACTTAACGAAAAAACAGTCAGAACTTGCCTTATTTAGCATCAATGCGACAATTAATGAATGCTAAATAAGACAAATTATGACTGTTTTTGGCTATTTTTTTTGTTACCAAATATTTCCGTTTCTCATTTATTATGTTTTAGGCATTTGGAGAGGGAAGGAGGGTGAAGAGACCGAAGCTAATTGAATCAGTTTCCGTGATTCACGTTGCAATGATACTGAACGTATCTCCTCCTAATTTGAATATGGTAAAACATTTAATAACCAATATTTTAAGTTATAAATAAATAAAACTAATTATTATATATATTTATAATTAATTAAGTTATTTCATTCTTAGATGATTTGGAGTTAGTTCCATATACTTTTCTTAAGTAGTAATAATATGTGAAAGTGAGTTTGAACCATGACAGAATCAGACTAAAACCCCAAAGTGATCCTTGAGATTGGGTGAGTTACCCATAATCGTCATTGACTTTCAAAATTCCCTAATGGTATCCCTCACATTCAGCTCCGGGACCCATAGTCGTCCTGCGACTCTTTCCGGCGCACAGTCAGCAAACGGAGTAATGATTTGGCACCTTCCATGCCATGCTGGAGCCAGCAACGGCTAGCTGACGTGACAAATCTTAATTTTCTACCCAATTTGGTCCTGGTCCCATTAAAACCCTAGAAGGTAAGAATGATTATTATATGCAGTATCTCTTCTTCCCTTCTCCTCTGTCCCATAGAATTTTGCTTGCTTCAATTAACAAACTATGCTCTGGTCCAGCAGAAAGCTAACTAAACCCTAACTTCACTTCTGGTCAAAATTATAACAATTCAACTTGATTTCGCTGAACATGTTGACCTAAATTGGAAGCTCGAAGCTAAAATTGCATACTTGGAGCTAAAATTTGGGAGTTGGGGATAGTAACAATGCAAATTGAAATCCATTGGAAGCTCGAAGCTCAAATTGCATACTTGGAGCTAAAATTTGGGAGTTGGGGATAGTAACAATGCAAATTGAAATCCAAAGTCCAAAAACAGAAACACTCTGTTATCCCCTGCAAAAAGTGAAGAAAACTCACCAAGAGGATTAATCTCAGAGCCATATCCACGAACCCTAACAACATCTTCGAACGCCACGACTGTATCTTCGGCACGCCATACCAGGTCTTCCCAGAACCCATGTGAAGGTAATTCAAGCTATGGAGGTCATGGTCCTCAACATGCCAAGCGAACCAGCTGAACAACATAGCCAAATACACCATAGGAGAAGTAACATCATGTATCTCCTCCTTCATGAACCTCAACAACGAACCATTTACCCTCGAAATCTCCCTCATATTCCACGCCGACTCCGCTAGCGCCGCCGCACACTCCTCCCTGCATTTCCGGCTGAACACCGAGCCCGGCATGTCGTTCGCATACTCCACCGAGAATGGCTTGTCAACGGTCGCCTTCTAGAACAGCGTCTCCACCTCGAGAGGCCTTAGGCCACCAGAACAACAATTATGGTGGACCACAATTATGGGACGGAGGAGAAGGGAAGAATAGATACTGCATATAATAATCATTCTTACCTTCTAGGGTTTTAATGGGACCAGGACCACATTGGGTAGAAAATTAAGATTTGCCACGTCATCTAGCCGTTGCTGGCTACAGCATGCCCTGGGAGGTGCCAGATCATTACTCCGTTTGCTGACTGTACGCCGGAAAGAGTCGCAGGACGACTATGGGTCCCGGAGCTGAATGTGAAGGATACCATTAGGGAATTTTAAAAGTCAAGGACGATTATGGATAACTCGTCCAATCTTAGGACCACTTTAGGGTTTTAGTCACAGAATTATGATGCACATTAAGAAATAAGTTATTAGTTCAATAAGGAGAAGAAAAATAATACCCTATAAAAGAGAAGAGAAACCAAAAAAGACTAAATCTAATAATCGCAAACACAAACATAAATATTAACTTAAGCATAGAAATACTTTATAAATACATTTTCTATCATGGTTCATGGTTGAACGAACCAACTGAGTCCTAGTTTTCATTACAATGTCGGAAATTCAGAAATACTCCAAATAGTTAGATCGTACAATAAAACATATTAACAATGATTATAAAACATTATAATTTGTTGTTGCCATTAATATGTTAATAATTTATAGAGTAAAGCATCGTTTTTGTCCTCAATGTTTGGAGTAAGTCTCAAAGTTGTTCCTAACCCGTTTCAATCGTCCTATTTAAGTCCCTAACGTTTTAAAATTGACTCAATGTTGTCCTGCCATTAGGAATCCGTTAACAGAATTGACAGCGGGACAAAATTGAGACGATTTTAAAACGTTTGGGACTTAAATAGGACGAAAATATTGGAGATAAAAACGATACATAAAAATAAATTTTAATTTTATCCTTCAATAATATTAAATTTTATTGTACATAGTATTCAATTATTTTTTAATCACATCTAAGTAAATTACAGTTATTCACATTACTTTCATTCTAAATAAATTAATCTTTTTATAATTTTACTCTTAAAGTAATGTAATTTTTTTGTAAATAAATAAATTTTACACTTTCATTTTAAATAATGTAATTTTACTTCCCTTTATTTAATCACATTACTTATAATTTTTTTTTTTATAATTTTACAATTTCATTCTAAATAAATTAATTTTTTTTATAATTTTACACTTAAAGTAATGTAATTTTTTTATAAGTAAATAACTTTTACACTTTCATTTTAAATAATGTAATTTTACTTTCGTTACTTAATCACATTACTTATATTTTTGTTTTTATAAATTTACACTTTCATTCTAAATAAATTAATTTTTTAAAATTTTATGCTTAGAGTAATGTAATTTTTTTATAAATAAATAAATTTTATACTTTCATTTTAAATAATGTAATTTTACTTTCATTACTTAGTCACATTACTTATAATTTTTTTTATTTTATACTTTCATTTTAATCACATTACATTATTTATTTAGAATAAAAGTGTAAAATTTATTTATTTATAAAAAAATACATTACTTTAAGAGTAAAATTATGAAAAATTAATATATTTAGAATGAAAGTAATGTAATTAACTGTAATTTACTTAGGTGTGATTAAAAAATAATTGAATATTATGTACATTGAAAAATTAATATTATTGAAAGATTAAATTAAAATCTGTTTTTATGTATCGTTTTTGTTCTCAACGTTTTCGTCCTATTTAAGTCCCCTAACATTTCAAAATTATCTCAATTTTGTCCTGCCGCCAATTCTGTTAACGGATTCCTAACGACAAGACAATATTGAGTCAATTTTAAAACGTTAGGGACTTAAATAAGACGATTAAAACGTTAGAGGACTTACCCTAAACGTTGGGAACAAAAACGATATTTTACTCTAATTTATATCTAGACATAATTAGTTGGTTAATAATAGAATGACGAGGGGTCGCAGCAACCGTGTTGTGTTATAGTGATATTGAAATAATTAAGCAACAAGAACTTTAACCATATAAAAAAGGAAAAGTATATATAAATAATAAAAATATTAAACAATGTGAACAATGAATATATCGGATGTTCAATTTATTAGGTGTTCGGATGTTCAATTTACTAGGTGTGCAGATGGTTATTCTAATATTAAGATTTAGGTGAGTAATTTGGAATATAGTATGCTTTACTTGAATTGGGTCAATTTTAAAATCCATTGTTCATGTTGTTCAAAAAAGTCATTAATTACCTAGCATAATCTAAAAAAAATATTAGAGGAGAAATATTAAATTTTGTTGGAACTTATTGGAAAGACATTATATATTAAAATTTTAAAAGATTTTATATATGTAATAAATTGAATAAAAAGGGATGTAGTAATATGCGATCTTGAAAATACTCTAAAATATTACAAAGGATAAAAGATATATTTAACCTTTTCATAAATAAGTAAAAACTGTTTTTTTTTCTTCTTGTTATCCTCGCTGTTATACATGATACTCAACATTGATGTTACATTTTTAACGTTTTAAAGTTTTTGCAATCTTTTTAATTATATATATTTTCAGTCAAGTAATTTGATAACCCTTTATTACTTTAATGAACTCAGGAAGGAGTTAAACAAAATTGAAATGATAAAGTATTCTAAGACAATATTTTACTGTATAGTGAAGATTTTTTGTTTTGCTTACACTGATAATTCACTACTCTTAGAATTGGGAAGGGGCACAAAGTAAACGAAGAATATTCTAATTATTTAGAGAATCATACTGTATATAATAATATTAATAATATTAACAATGATATTAGGCTTATATAAGGCCTAGCTAGTTTCATTTATCATCATGAATTTGTAATTGTAAAAGAGAGAGAGATGACTAAACACAATATGTTTTATGTAATAATAATAATGATAATTATTGGAACAATTATTTGTCCTGTTATCGCTGAATTTGATAGCTTTATTCGTCGTCGTCATGGAGAACCATGGTTTCCAAGAACTATTGTTGATGCCTTAAATCTAGAAGCATGTTACAACGAATGCAACCGAAGCCATGACAAATTGGCGTCACCAGAATCAGCAGGTAGATGGGAAAGTTGCACAATGTCGTGCAAAGAGCTAAACGATTTTATAGAACGGTGCAAAGAACTCTCTGGTGGGAATGAAGATAAATTTAACGGATGCATAGATGAATGGTATGAAACAAACCCATATTGAAGTTTCGGTGAGTTATTTGATAATAAAGTTTAGGTCCTATATACAAATGCTACGCCAATATTAAAAAAAATAAACTATTAAATTAATTATTATATATTTACATATAAATATATGTCAAAAAATAATTTAAAAATAAAAAAATAGTGTTATGCACACATATTGTATTATAATGTGTTATGCAAAATTATGGGTGTGTAAATTTATAGTTGTGGAAAACGCAACCTGCGTTTTATTAGAAAAAAAATAAAAAACCAAAACGCGTTTATGAAACATAAGAAAAAAAGAAAAAAGATCCCCTGCAAAGAGTTGACTAAGGCGGCATACTAGTATTATTAATATTATTATATTATTATTATTATTATTGTTATTAGCACTACAACAAGTTACTATTATTATTATTAAGTTTAATTATTTTGTTGGTCTCTATAATTTTACCAAATTTTTAATTAGGTCTTTATACTTTTTTTTTCAATTAAATCTCTATATTACTTTAATTTTGTAATAAGTTCTTTCTAGTGTAAAAAATATTAGAGTTAACTGAATATTTTTTCGCAAATTAAAGGTATTTATAATTAAAAACTTAATTAAATTTTTTACTGCATATATTTTGATAAAAATATTATGTTAATTTTAATATTTTTAATATAAAAATAACGTAATTATAAAATTAAAAATAGTATAAGAACCTAATTAAAAAATATAAGAATTTAATTAAAAATTTAATAAAATTATAAGAATCAACAGAATAATTAAACCTTATTATTATTATTATTATTATTATTATTATTATTATTATTATTATTATTATTAATTATAATTACTATTATTAAATACTACTATTGTTATTATATATTATTGTTGTGTGCATTATTATTATTATTATTATTATTATTATTATTACACGAAACTGTATATCTATTATTGTTATGATTTAGATTATTCACCGTTTTAGTTATATTATTGTTACTGTTAGTTAATATTAGGAATAATAGTACTATTAATATTATTATATTATTATTAGATTATTAGTATTAGCACTTCTGTTATTGTTATTATTACTACTAGAATGTAACTTGCGTTTTGATTATTATTAAAAAATAGCAAAATGCAAAATGTAACCTACGTTTTTGCAGGTTTTATTTTAATTTTTTTTTAAATAAAATGCAACCTACGTTTTATGTTGTTTACAAAAAAAAAAAAGGGTAAAAATGTAAAATGTAACTTACAATTTGTATTAATATCATAACAGTGTAAATACTGTATAAACATTTATTTCATTATATAATATCAATATTTTTTTTATACATAAAAAAATGAGTCAATATATATATTATTTAATTTATTTTTAATATATATTTTATATTAATAATTGATATAATAATTATTTTCAGTGTATTCAATACAGAATTATACATTTTTTATGACATTTTTTATTTTAATATACGAAAAATCAATCTATCATAAATGTAAACTTTATTTAAAATTTTGTTATTAATTGATATATTATTATATATAAAATAAAATTTTAATTTTTAATATTTATTTAAATAAATATATAAGTTGATTATCTAATCACGTATTAGCGTAAGGTCAGAGAAGAAAAATAAAAATATTTTAGCTACCCACCGATGCAAATAAACGTGGCAACAACCAAATTAAAGCATATATATGCGTTGCTAAATGTTAAAGTTAAATAGGTGTAATGATTCTTGGACTCAGATTCATGAACTGTGGTGAGTGGAGGCTTGCTAATTAAATACTATAAGTAATTAAAAATTAGACCCCAATGTACCCAAAAATAAATAAAGAGAAAAATTAAACCTGCGTAAAGGACAAATTAAACAAGTGTAATTTTGCACTACTTTAATTATCGTTAATTATAAGAATTTGATAAATTAGTGACGAACTTTTGCGAAAAATATTTTTTGTTATTAATCCATCACTAATTAACAAGAAATTAATAACGTACTAACAATAAAATTAATAAACGGTCACAAAATATTCGAATTTGAGACAAACGACTGATTAGCGATAAATTTATGAGTAAGTTTATTTTTCGTAAATTGAATTTTGTAGCTAAAAAAAAAGTAGCAAAAACTTTTTCGCTAATTTACCACAAATTAATTAGCAAGTGACAATGTTATAGAATTCTAGTCACTTAAGAGTTCAATCGAATAAAAGTAAAGTAGCAAAGAATATTGTTGTCACTATTCCGTCACAAGTGTTTGATATACAATTAACGAGAAACAATTCGCACACTAGTTTGTCGCTAAATAATAAACTGTGCAAAAGGGCTAATTAGTGAAGAACAATGTTCCGAGCTAATCCGTCACGAAGACTTAAAATACATTTTGCGATTAATTTGTCGCCAAAGATTTTTTTTTAGCGAGCAACTAGTTTTTTGTCAATTTGACGCATAATATTGTAAAATTTAAATTAGATTAGCGACGGAAAACAGTCGTCGATAATTCGTCGCAACGGATAAATCATTTCGTTAGGGAAGTGTTCCTTGCTAATTAGTCGCTAAAGTGGAAATATGGATGTTGAGCGCCTAAGACCTTAATAGCAAGAAATTTGCTACTAACAATGAAGGAGAAGGAGAAAGAGAAGGAGAAGGAGAAGGATATGAAAAGGTAGTGTGTTCACACACGTTAATAATGAAGCTGATTTTTATTAGATTTAAACCAATTTAATTAGACTTAATTGCGAAAAAAATTTGAATGTATAATATCGTTATTACGTTAATTGTATCTTTTATAAGGTAATATGTAGGGGTGTCCATGGATCGGCTCGTATCCGCAGATCCGCGGTAAATATCCGCATCCGATCCGAAAATTGCGGATACGATCCGATCCACAAATTGATCGGATCGGATCGGATCCAATCCGCACCCTTTGCTGATCGGATCTCGGATATCTGCTCTACATCCGCGTATCCGATCCGCGGATCCGTAGATCCGCACCATAATAATTAAAAAATAAATAAATATATATATATTTGGTATTATATTTACTTGTTTGTATGTTTTACTTAGTAATTATTATTCATATATTGTATTATTTTATTTTTGTTATTTAGAAAGAGTTTGATTAAAAATATTTTAGGAATAAATAAGTTTAAAAGTATGAAAGGAATATTTTTATCGAATTTTTTTATATAGAAATATGATTAAAAAGAGAACGTTTAATTATGCGGATATATCCGATATCCGATATCCGATCCGATCCGCAAATGTGCAGATCGGATCGGATCGAATCCGACACTAAAAAACGCGGATATCATATCCTATCTGATCCAATAGAAATTGTGCGAATCAGATTGAATTTTCGGCTATATCCGATCCGCGGACACCCCTAGAACTAATATGTAGTAGTCACTTAGACTACAATTAAATATACTAGAATATATGAAATATAATAATTTATGAACGGTTTATTCCGGGATATGAAATCCAAATAATTATTCCGCGGGAAGAAGAAAATTTTGAACATTATAATATTCACATATAATTTATTAACATTTCAATAATCTTTTTATTAAATTGTTGTTAAAAATAAAGACACAAGGATCGACTAAACGAAGGTGTTAACAATTAAACACATTATTAAAAAAAAACTAATTTAAGAGGTATAAAATTGAGTTATATCTCAATATCTTATTTAATTTAAAATAAATATAAAAATTAAAATAAAAAAATTATTAAAATACTTTTATTTAAAAAAAGTTATTCTTATAAAATAAGGCCGAATGAAATTGTTGAATACTGTGAAAAGCGGTTCGAGTTATGAGCAATAAGGGATGAACACTGAATATTCAAGAACAAGGAAAGAGTGCTTTTGAACTCTGAATTCTTGATGTGAATTGCAGAGAGTGAAAACTTGATTGGTGAATCTCAATTGCAAATGTTACATGTTCAACTATATATAGAGTGAATGTCACTAACTAACTATCTTACTTGGCATAAATACAACAACAAGCAGTTACTTAACAGGACGAGATAACTGCCTAATTAATTCTATATAAAGGAGTGTAAGGTGTGAGTAGAAGAGGGTGAGATCTGAAGGTATAGAGTTGGTTCACACTCCTCCCTCAAGGTTGGGCTTATGAAGATCACATAAGCCAAGCTTGGAGTGACAGGAGGAGAAAGGTGCAGGGGAGAGGACTTTAGTGAAGATATCTGTAGTTTGGTGTAATGTGGAGATGGGAAGGAGCTTGATAACTTGTGCTTGAGCCTTGTCGCGCACTATATGGGAATCAGCTTCTATGTGTTTGGTACGTTCGTGAAACACCGGATTCGCCGCAATGTGCAATGCGGACTGATTATCACAGTAGATAGCTGCTGGTTTGAGGATTGGAACTGTGAGATCCTGAAGGATGAAGACGATCCATTGAGCTTCACATGTTGAGGCAGCCAAGGCTCTATACTCGGCTTCAGCGGAAGAGCGAGCAACGGTAACCTGTTTCTTGCTCTTCCATGTGATCAACGTAGTGCCCAGAAAAAAACAATAGCCAGATATGTACCTCCTCGTGTCAGGGCAGGTGGCCCAGTCACTATCTGAGAAGCCAGTGAGCTGTAAGTCTGATTCGGTTTTGAATAAAAGGCCCTGGGCAGGAGCTGATTTCAGATACTTCAGGACTCTTAGAGCGGCTTGGAAGTGTTTATTAGTGGGGCAATCAAGAAACTGACTTAACTTTCCAACGGCAAAGCTAATTTCGAGTCTTGTATTGGTTAGGTATAAAAGTCTTTCTAGCAGTCTTCTATATTCACTAGCATTTGGCATTGGGTCTCCAGACTCTTTAGAGAGATGAGAAGTGTAATCCATAGAAGTTGAACAACTCTTGGATCCAAGCATCCCATATTCTTCCAGTAGATCTAGGCAATATTTTCTTTGATACATTGTTATTCCTCTCTTGCTTCGAGCAAACTCAAAACCGAGAAAGAACTTCAATTCTCCAATATCTTTAATTTTGAAAAGGTCATGAAGATGTTGCTTCAAAGCTGTGATTTCTTTGATGCAGTTTCCCGCAAGCACCAAGTCATCGACATAGACTATCACAGCTGTGAATCCAGAACCAGTAACCTTTGTGAACAAATTGTAATCATGTTTTGACTGAGTGTAGCCAAATTTGATCAAGGTGTTAGCTAATTTTGAGTTCCACTGTCTGCTGGCTTGCTTTAAGCCATAGAGTGACTTCTCTAATTTGCATATCAGCTTTAGATTGGACACATTCAAGCCAGGGAGTGGTTTCATGTAGACTTCCTCTTCAAGATCTCCATGTAGAAAAGCTGTGTTCACATCCAACTGGTGGACGAACCAGTCTTTGGCAGCTGCAACGGCTAGAAGAATCCTCAAAGTGTTCATTTTCACTACGGGACTAAAGGTGTCAGAATAGTCTTGCCCTGGAATTTGGGTGAATCCCTTTGCTACCAGTCGGGCTTTGCATCTTTCAAAACTTCCATCAGCCTTAAGCTTGGTCTTAAAAATCCATTTGCATCCAATTGTATGCTTGCCAGCTGGTAAAGTAGTGAGTGACTAGGTTCGATTTTCATCAAGAGTAGCAAGTTCTAATTTGATAGCTTCTTGCCAACAGGGATACATCACAGCCTCCTCATAAGTTTTGGGATCTGTGTTGGTGATCAAGGCAATGGAGAATTTTCTTTTGTTTTCGGATAGACCATGATAGGACATAACATGAGAAAGAGGGTACCTACTTGAAGTTGGTGGTGTAGTTGAGCTAGTAGTTAGAAAACAATGATAATCTTTTAGGTAGGAGGGACGTTTTCTTTCTCTGTGAGGTCTTTCAACAATCGGGCCAACATTCTGAGGAATGTGAGGTGCAGCAGTATCCTGTTGATTGTATAGTGTGTTTGGTGCACTGATTTGTGGTGAATTGGCCACTTGGCCTTGTGGTGCTATGTTTGGATTTGTGATGCTGTGATAATGAGATGCAGAGTGTGTTGATGGTGCATTGAAAGGAGTGGTGTCAAAAAGAAGAGGGTCTGATAATTGAGTTGATGATGCATGGCACTTTTGGGAGAGTTCTGAATTCTGTGTATTGCACAAAGGTAAAGTGTTCTCATAGAAAACTACATCTCTGGAGAGAAAAATTTCTTTAGAATATAGATCATATAAAATGTACCCTTTTACTCCTTGTTTGTAGCCTAAGAAAATGCATTTTCTAACTCTTGGGTCGAGCTTTTTTCTATTAGCATGAATGGTTGCAGCAAATGCTAAACATCCAAAGACCTTGAAATTGAGTATGTCAGGTAGTTTTTTGTGAAGAATATCATAAGGGGATTTATTTTTCAAAATATTGCTGGGAATTCTATTGATGATATATATGGCATGAGCGGCAGCATAATGCCATAGTTTCTTTGGTAAGTTTGCATGAAACATAATTGCTCGGGTTACTGCCAAAATGTGTTGGTGTTTCCTCTCAACTATGCCATTTTGTTGAGGGGTTTCAACACATGTGTTTTGGTGTATAATACCCTTTTCTACATAGAATTCAGTTAGTTTGAACTCAGTTCCATTGTCTGATCTAACTTGTTTAATAGTTTTGTTAAACTGAGTTTGAACTAACTGAATAAATTTTTTAGCAGTGTGGCAGCTTCAGATTTATGTTTCATGAAAAATAGCCAACAAAATCTACTTTTATCTTCCACTATTGTGAGAAAGTATTTGTGTCCAGCAGTGAAATTAATATTAATTGGTCCCCATATGTCTATGTGTACTAAATCAAATATTTCTTCTGACATAGACATGCTTATTGGAAATGGAAAACGCTTTTGCTTAGCATAATGACAAGACTCACAAGGACTGGTACAAAGATCAGATTTATTGATGAAATTGTAATTTTGTTGCAATACAAAAATTCTGTCATTTGGTAAGTGACCTAGTCTAAGATGCCATAAGTTTGAGGTACTTCTATTCTTATTGTCATGCAGCTTATTACTATTGCTAAGATGTTGTGTTTGTGGTGTGAAGAATGCTGCTGCAATTGTTGGTCTTAGTTGAAAGTTCCTTACAGGTTTTAGGTCTTCAAATGCATAAAGTCCCTTCTTTTGCTCAGCTACACCAATCATCTTCGAGGAAAGGCAGTCCTGGATCTTGCAACATTTTTCATCAAAGACAAATTCACATTTGAGCAAGTTAGTCGTTTTGGAAACTGATATGAGATTAAACTTAAAACTTGGAATGTACAAGACCTTTGTGAGAAAAAAAGTTTTGGAGAAAATTATAGTCCCAGCTGTTGAAGTAACAGTATTGGTTCCATCTGGATCCTAACAAGTATGGGTTCTATTTTATGTAATGAGTGAAAGGACTTTAAACAGTATGCTACATGATCGCTCGCTCCTGAGTCAATCACCCAGGAGCTAGGTTTAAAGGTTGAAACAGACATGGTATGAGCAATACCTTGATGAGAGGGTAATGCGACAATTTGGTTTATGGCATGTTGAGGCTTGTGTGTATCCAAAGACGGCTGCTTCAAGAGAGCTAGCAAGGCATGCTTCTGTTCTCTTGTGAATTCCAATTCTGCACTACTATCCTCTACTAGCTGGTCATCACCGATTCTTGCAAAATTCTCGTCTTCAGTGATAGCATTGTTGATTGCACTGCTTTCTTGTTTGAGGTGAGGAGGTAAACCATGCTTCTTGTAGCATGTATCGATTAGATGGCCAGTTTTCCCACAATAGGTACAGACTTTTGTTCGTCCTCTTTCTCTGCCAGTAGTTCTTCCTCCCCTGCCTCGGCCCCTTCCTCCTTGTGTTGAGGGTTGATATGGAGCAGCGCTGTTCATCAAGATTTTGTTTTCAGTGAGGGGTTCACTACATTGGAACTATCTTTCTTGTTGCAAAAGCAGTGAAAAAGCTTGTTCAATACTTGGTAAAGGTTGCATCAGCATTATTTGTGACCTCACTATCGCATATTGTTCGTTCAAGCCTCTGAGAAAGCGAACGATATAGGTCTCATCTCTGTATCCTCTCATAAAAGTTCCACACGTACAATTCCCGTTCTTGCAATGTATGCAGTTAGGTAGGGGCCTAAAATTCTCCAGCTCTTCCCAAATACTTTCAGCCTAGTGAAGTAGTCGGTCATGTTCAAATCACCTTGCTTCAGAGTGAACATTTCTTCTTCCAATCCTGCTACCTTGAATACATCTCCCTGAAAATATCTGTGTTTCAAATCTTTCCACAGATCTGAAGCGACATTGTGCCACATCACGCTTTGTGCTATGTCGGGACTAAGTGAGAGGGTGATCCAGGAGATGACGTAGTCGTTGCATCGTTCCCACACTTCAAACAAAGGATCTGTTGGTTCTGGTTACTGATGCTTCCATTCACAAATTTGATCTTGTTCTTTGAGCTTAGTGCACGCAGCATGGCCCTCTCCCAACTGTGATAGTTGTTTGAGTTTAAAACCATGGAGATTAGCGGTGAACCAGAACTCTCACCTGGATGCAGATAATAGGGACTTGTCGGATCTACGATTGAAGAGGCATGAGTTCTTGGTGATTGAGTCTGATTGATTTGTTGACTAACCAGACTCGCTAGGGTTTGAAGATCGATTCCGGAAATTGTCGCATCGGGAACTGGATTTGGTGGACGATTAGCCATTGATCGAGAATTGAAAGGAGAGAGGAGTTCTTGATCAAGATTTTGAGTGCCAGAAAACGAACAGATGATCAAATCGAATCAAGAAGAGAAAGAATCACCGTGATTGAAAAGGAGGAAGAGATCGATGAGGTATGGATTCACTAACTCTTCACCAACAGTTCAAGTTCTTCAACCTTACTCCACGCTCACCGCACCATGTGAAAAACGGTTCGAGTTATGAGCAATAAGGGATGAACACTGAACATTCAAGAACAAGGGAAGAGTACTTCTGAACTCTGAATTCTTGATGTGAATTGCAGAGAGTGAAAACTTGATTGGTGAATCTCAATTGTAAATGTTACAGGTTCAGCTATATATAGAGTGAATGTCACTAACTAACTATCCTACTTGGCATAAATACAACAACAAGCAGTTACTTAACAGGAAGAGATAACTGCCTAATTAATTCTATATAAAGGAGTGTAAGGTGTGAGTAGAAGAGGGTGAGATCTGAAGGCATAGAGTTGGTTCACAAATACCATGTCAAACAAAGCACAAATTGATTCCAAACAAACTACATGCCTGTTCTTCGTTCTTCATTGTTTTTATTTTTTTCAATTTTTATTCATTGAAAAAAACTCAACTCAACTCTCTGAAATAACACTACCTCAGAAGTAGTCAGAACCCAAATTAAGAGAAAGATTGTATTTTTTAAAATAGAAGAACAAGCACCTCAATTATCAGCACCCTCAAATTTTTGCATGTTGAAGAAGGGTGTTTGTGTGTCGGTGTGTGTAAAAAAAAAGACTACAAGAAAAATCCTTGTTTAGTATGTCTTGAATGGATTAATCTCTACGTACAAGTGATTTTACTATACAAGTCTTACAAGTTCTCTAATTGATATTACGCTCAAACGCTCTTGTTATGCACATATGTTTCACGCGCCTCTAAGAGATTTTTAATTTTTGAAAGGATTCCGTTTCCTTTTTCGAATTTCTTGTCTTCTCTCTTCGATCTCTTTTGTGAGTTTCTCTCTGCCTTCTCCTTCGTTGTTTACGTGCGTTTTTCTCTGCTTTCTCCTGCTTCATTTACGTGCTTTTCTCTCTCTGTTCTCTTTCTTTGTTATTCTCGATTTCCATTATTTTTTGACATCAAGCTCTGAAATTGTTTTTGAAGATAATGGATAATTCAACTTCAGATTCTCAGATGAACCAGTGCGTGAACCTTGCCTGTGAAATTTGCTGTTAATTCTTCCTTATTTGAATTGAATCTAATGTACTATTTCTGATTAGAATTAATATAATCTTGTCCATTTTATATCAGACGTTCGGGTGTAAATCAGGAATATTTGGGTGTATTTTTATAAAAGTTTGGATGTATTTACAGTTTATGACTTTTCATCTGACGGAGGGTGAATTGTCTTATTCTTTTAGTTGAATTATTTTAGTTTCTGTTTAGTTATGATTCATGAATCTGGTTTTTGTTATTTTTTATGATGGTTTTATAGTTGTATTTGCATTCTATAGTTTATGCTTGTTTTAATATGGTGTATTTTGCAGCCCTTCTGTGGTGTATTTTGGGTGTATTTTGCAGCCCTTGCTGACTTTGGTGGCTGATTTTAGTGTACACGTAACATAACTCATTTTTGTATCTGCAGTAAATTTAGGTGTAAAATGAAGATATTTGGGTGTAATACGAAGATATTTGGGTGTAAAACAAAGATATTTGGGTGTATTTTTATTCTGACGAGTTCTGCATAATTCAGAACTCTTCCTCTTCCTCCTCCTCATCTTCTGCTGCTTCTTCTTCTTCATCTTCTTATTTCATATTCTCATAATTCTTTTTGGGAGGAAAAAATCAAACAAAGAAGAAAAAATACATAATGTTGCAAAATCAAAAGAAAAAGGAGGAGAAATACGACAATGAAGATGAAACACACGAAGAAAAAGGAGGAGAAACACAAAGGAGGAGGAGAAGAAGAAGGAAGAAGAGGAGGAGGAGGAGAAACGCGAAAAAAATGACAGTTATGGTTTTCATCGAGGAAGAAGAAGAGTCGTTCATAATGGTAAGTAGCGCGCTTTGGAAACAGGAAGTGGTTGAGTAACGTGCGTGTATTTACTCTTGAATGTGGGAGTGTAATGCGCGTGTATTTTGTTGGGCTTGTGCCAACTTGTAAGACTTATAAACCAAAAAAACTTGTATGTGTAGCATACCTGGTCTTGAATAAAGGTAAATATAAAAAGATGTATTATTAAAATTTTAATTTTTGTTTTTACAAATATAGAAAGAAAAATCCTTGTTTTAAATTTTTATTTTTTGGAGTTATTAAGATTAGAATTTTGAATCTTAGAATAAAAATTTTAATTTTATATAATACTGAATCTTAATTTTTATAAATAAATAGAATCTAAATAAAAGACAAACTTAATTATTTTATATTTTACACTCAAATTAATTTTTTATATATTTTATTTGAATTTAAAATATTATATTTGATTTGGATTCTAAATAATTAATTTATCACATTATTTTACTATTACAAGAATATAAAATTAAAAAAATACCTGTATATATAATCCTAATAATACATTTAAAAGATGCTCCAAAAACTTACTTTTGTTACTTTTTGTCATAGTTACTTAATATTCTAATAAATTATTGTACAATAACTTAATACAAAATAATTTATCCTCTAATTTTAAAAGTACTAAAAAATGGCAATTTTTTATATAAGAAAAAGCATAGCGTCCAAGTGTTCACTACAAGATTTTTGTTTATTTGTGGAGGTTTTTTTTTCTTATTTGTGGAGGTTTATAACCCCCACCAAATGGTTTGTGGGGATTTCCAAAACCCCCAAAATTTGAGGTGCCACGAGGTCTTTTGTGGGGGTTTTTAAAAACCTCCACAATTTATTCAGTGGGGGTTTTGTGTGTTTAGTGGAGGTTTTATATTGAACTTTTGTGGCAGTTTTAAATCACTTTTGTGGCAGTTTAAAACCCCCACAATTTGACTTTTCAATTTGACACAAATTAACTATTTTGTGAGGTTTTCAAACCTCCACAAACCTTGTAGTTATTTATTTTTAATTTCAAATCATTCATTAATCTCAATTTAAAATCCTAAACATTCATTAATCTCATCTCATTTACATATTCTCAAATTAAAATTTTATTTTTTAATATTAAAATTTAAAAACTAAATCTTTTATAACACAAATCTTTTAAAAACTAAATTTTTGATAAGTGCAACACAGCATGCTACAGACAAACATTCTAAGAATAGAATGAATAAATAAAAGATATACAAAGAAAATGTCTTCTTTCATGAATCAACTTGTATCTTTTATAAGCTGCAACATCAAATTATCCATTCGAGATGCACAAAATTCAAGAAGTATAAATATAGTTTTAATTCAGCAGAATAAGTAAACATATAAACTCTGAATAAAAGTAAACAATAAAGCTAATTTTAGAAAAAACAAAAGATGCTATACTTTACAAAGAGCTCTGTATTCCTTCTCAAGGTACTTGATACATGACTTCAAGTAGTATAAATAGCTTACACAGTTCTTTGTCTCTTTATTATAGTGTCCTCTGACAAGTTCATCTCCTCCAATGCCGACGTTACTACCTCTAAAATTGGCCACAATAATCCATCCATAATCTTGTAAGGGCCAACCTCAGAAAGAAAGTCCAAGTAGGGTTTGAGCCTCACAATACCCTGAAAGAAATAGTTCAGTGACATCAAAAGGACCAGTTTGAACATAGATGAGCTTCATATCTACCAGTCCACCTATGCCTAAATAATTTAACAAAGATTTATTAATAAGAAAGCAATTCTATATGCAAATCATTGAACCTATTATTGTTCAAACACTAGTCTTTCTAACAGCAACAAAAGCACTAACCTTGTAACACCTCTATATTGAGATGTTCTCTAGCCAAAGGTATCAATGGATTTTCTATGATTAATTTGCTTCTGGTTCTGCTCCACTATTTCGTCATGCACCCTCTTCTTTGTAGTGCTCATGACAGCATGTGATGCTTGTTGTGAGGATGTGACACAACTTGATTGGGAGCTTGGACTCATGGACAACCTCAGTGATCGTAAAGGGTGTTAAAGCAAAAGCTGGACATTATGCCCAAACAGACCTGAGAATTGAAAAAGAGAGATTATCTTTACAAGAGAAAATATTAAAATGAAACTAAGATAAGAAAGAGATCGATCAGGTAACTGAATAGGAGAAGAGAGATAGTGTTTGTGGTTAATTAATGAATTAATATATATATATATATATATAATAAAATTTAAATTCTTTTAATATTTATTTAACTGAACCAGTAAATTAAAATTATTTGACTAGCCTAAATTGATTACAATCAAATAAGACTAATTGATATATTTAACTAAAACGATGCAATTAAAATATGATTAGATAAAGGTTTCAAAATGCATGAAACGTAATAGTAATTATATCTTGTTTTTATTTTATCAATTTCCTTATTTTATCAATTTTCTTATTACGACACTAGCTAGGAATGCAAATAAGTAGTTTATTAGTCTTATCCCAACAAGAATGTGAAGCACAGACCATAATGATTCTAAAATAACCTTATGGAAAATATTGGAATGTATGATCGGAGAGAGAGTTTTATGTTAGTACTTATTGACACTTATTATGGATAAGTAAGAACAGGGAATTATTTGATTCAAGTTACACTAGACCTCCTTATCAGCAATCACTAATTCTCAATCACGTCCACAACATTAGAGACACTTCATAAAAGGAACATGAGCATAGTTTCTAAGGGCAAGACAGAGTAAACCTCCTCTTATTGGCAGAGTTATCAGGAACTGGAATGAAAACTGGATCATTGGATTCAAACAAGAAAAAAAAAAGGTTGAGATATGTGACGCTATGCTAACCATAGCCACCAATCAGCAGAACAAAATTTCAATCCAATCATTAACAGGATAATGGAATTCAAAAACAAAATTTGCAAGCTAAAATGAAGACATACCTTGCAATGTTCAACACAAGTTGATGCAAGATGAAATTAAAATGCAAGTAAAAAAGACTTGTTTATTTTTTGTGATGCTATGCTAACTGTGATCATCAATGATACAAGGTGCAAAAGAAGGCAACAAATAGAAAATGACGGATTAATAACTGTAATGACAATATTAAATATGAATGGATTTTTTCTATATAATATGCAATGCATTGCAAGCAACATACAAAAACAAAATAAATTAAAAGAAAAGAATGAAGATGAGGAAATTTCGAAGAGGACAAAATGGTCAAAGAGCGTGCCCTTTCCTGGAAGCCTTCACAGTCCACACCCACCAACTGTACAAAAACCAAAGCCACTTTTCTAGAAGTACCCTTAATCCCTTTTTCCCCTTCTTCCAAGTCTCACACACACATTTCTTAATTACTATTATAATATTATTCCAACCTGCATGAACCTTCAAATCACATATACACACACCAATCTTTATCTCTCTTTCCGTATATAAACCCCCTAATAAACACTATCTTTGCCCATTGCACTTCCTAATCCCAAAACCACTCTCGCTCTACACAATCACTCATAACTGAATAGTAGTTTCAGTGGAGTCGATATAATGGAAGCATTGAATAATAGAAGATTATTGCAGTCACATTCAGTCAATATTATAATAGAGATTACTGCTGTTATAGTATTTGAAATATGAATTTAATTTTTTTTCCTTTCTTATAATGCTCAAAATCCTGCCCTGCATCTAATTTCTTCCACAATTACCAACTAATTTAAATAATAAAAGATTCTCATTGCAATCTTTGTTACTCACAAAACTATATACTATATCATATGATTTTTCTGACCTCTATACACTGTGGTCCATGTTCCAAGTTTCCTCTGCTAGCCTCAAGCTCAGGGCTCAGAGCAACACTTATCACTTAATTATAGCAAATAACAAATCTTGAAAGATAGGCAGTTAAAGGCAGTTAAAGAGAGATAGATCTAAGTTTAAGGTAAGACGAAGGCAGTTAAAGAAAAACACTATATAAATAAACAGATGAGGACTTAATTACTCATGCATTCTAAGACCAACAAAACCCTCATAAGAAAATCTCATATATAAATTCCTGGATGAAAGAATAAAAATAAACCTACAATATAATTGAAAATAAACTGTTAGTTTTAACTTTCAATACCTGTTTCAGGTTAATCAAGAAGTTCCAGGTTAGATAAGCTTGGACAATTGCACGAGCACTCAGAAATAGTAGCTGATAACCATTTTCCTAACCTAAATTCAGTATCCAGCATTAGATTTGAGATTCAATTCAATGAAACAATAGATAGATAATAACGTCAACCATGCTGGGGTGCATTTACATTTGATAGAAGAAAAAGTTAAGTTGACAACCATTACTATGTAACAAGCTTGCTGAAGAATGCAAGGTGAAACATGGAAACAAAAGAAACAAAAAAAAAAACGTAGAGCATGCAATTGGACTATGGACCATGGACAATTGGTATCAGTTTTGTTAGACACAAAAAAAGCAACCATCTCAATATGTAAATTAAATGTAGATATTATTATAATGTCAAATTTAGTAATTTACCTCCAATTGAGATTTTCGAAAAATAATGATAACATGGAAGAAAATATAGCTGGAGAGTGAGAGTGAGATGAGATGCAGAGTAAACTGATAAAATCTATCAACTCAAACCTGCAAAAGCATCAAACAAAGGGAAAAAATATTCATATAATAATCTTTTTTTTCCTCATTCATTTTCACCTTTTCGGCTGCGCACTCTGAGTCACGTTCAATCCGAAAACAAAATTTCACAGAAAAATAAAAATAAAATAATCGAAACTTGAAACCCCCCAAAACAATGCTCTGCTCGTTCTTCTTCTCTGAAATTAGAACACAAGTTTGACACACACACACACACACACATTTTCCCAACCATGGCTGTAGTCTATTTAGCCAATAAACAATTACAGCAGAAGCATATAAAGACCGCTTCGGATCTCACCATACACATATATTCAATCCAAGCAACTTTTGAATTCCTAAAACCATCCATTGTTAGCTACATGATGACATTAATATGGCAAAAAACCAAAATGCGCATAACATGGTTAACCCGTTCGTCCACTAAAGGAAACGGCACAAAACAAAAACCAAACATGACCAAAAATAAATAAATAAAAAAAAAAAGAAGAAGAAATAGCAATACAGAAATAGCTGAGAAAAAAGAAAGAACACATTTAGGAAAATCCAGAAGCAGAGCGAATGGAATTTGCAAGGATCTGATATGTGAGGAGTTTACTTAGCAACCATTCTGGCGATGAAATCCTCATAACGGATCTTACCATCGGGGCCAACATCAACCTCCCTGATCCAGAAGTTCTCGATCCAGAAGCTCTCTACCGCAACGTACACGGCAATGGTGACGGTGCCGGCGGAGGAAACGGCAGCGAGAACGGCGGCAAGAATGGCGTATGTAGAAAACTTAGGGTTTCATTCTCTGTCAGCGAACTCGGTGCCTCACATTTTGGGAAAAAAAAAAAGAGAAAATGATGTTTTATTCCAAAACTTTGAATTTTAATTAATTATGAGTGGAGGTTTTTTAAAATGCCATAAATAAAATATATTGTGGAGGTTTTTAAAACCTCCACCAAAATACTCCCTTAAATCAATATTAATCTTGTAGTGGTTGATGATGATGCCTATAATCTTGACATGTGTTGCAGAAAATGCAACGCCTATGACACATCATCGAAAAAATCAAGAAATAGATGGTATATGAATGCAAAAAGTTGTGCAAAAGCCTAAATCAGTATATAAAATGGTGTAAGGAGCAATGTGGTGGGGATGAAGATGCATATAAGAAATGCATAGAACAAATTAAAGGACTAAAGATATAAATTTTTTTTTTGTTTTTGACTAAAGCTATAAATGTAGATTCAATTCAGAGATGGGTAGAAATTTTTAAAAATGATGAGTGCACTTAGTACTTTATTAATGGTAAGTTTTTAATATGTTTTTTTTTCTAAGTTTTGTTTTCTAAAAAATAAATGCACCTAGTATTTAATGTGATGAATACTACTTTAAATTTTAGTCCTAGTAGTATAAAAATTATAAAATATAATAATTCAAAAAATATTTATTCTAAATTCATGGGATTTAGCATCCAAATAATATATCCTAACATAAGAATGAAGAGTTAAAAATTTTAATATGTATTTTTTTTGTTGTCTAAAAATATTTTTCAATTCGATAAGTCAAGAATTAATTCATCACGAATAATTTATTATAGATTTGAGATTTATTTAAAAGTTTGTTATTAGTCAATAAATTATTATATATAACACAGAATTTGGACCCTAATACTTATTTAAATAGGTGAATAAGTTAAACCAACTTAAATTAATTTGAAAACTTCAATATTAAAACCGTTTTATATAATATGTTAATTGTTTATGCATAATACTCTTATGCACAATTAGTGTTCGCTTAAAAAAAAAGGTGTACGTTCACATATAATTTATATATTTTAAAATTATACTCTTTCTATTAAAATATTACTAAAAATAAAGATATGACAATTGAATAAAAGAAGGGGATAAAAATTATTTTTTCTTTACATCGAAATTTTAAATTTATGAGACGTATTTTAAATATTTATGATATAAAAAGTTTAAATATTATTTAGTAATTATTATTTTATATTTTAAATATTAAAATGTTTAATATAATTTTATATTTTTTAATTTTATTTATTTAATTATTAGATTAGACTTTATATTTAGGTTTAGAGTTTTTTTTATCAATAAAATTTCACATTTAAATAATTTAATCAACCAAGTCTTTTAGATTCACGTTCTTTTTTTTCTTCTAAATTCACACATGCACATTCTTCTTCACCTCTAATGCTACATCTTTTTCTTCTTTTTCTCCTTTTTCATTATTTTTCAATTTCGTTACCATCGTCACCTCCTCCTCCTCCTCCTCTTTTTCTTATTGAAATTTTCTCTCCTCCATCATCATTATCGTCATGATCATGATCATGATCGTTATCATTATTGTCTTCTTCTAATACGTATCATCGTTGTCGTTATCGTTATTATTACCGTCGTTATTGTTATCGTTATCATCAATTTTTTTTCATATTGATGACATTGTGTGATCCAAAATTGATTTGGATGTGTTTTTGTTCAAAATTGACTTGGTTTGTACTTGTTTTTAAACGAGTTTGTTTATATATCATCATCATCAAGTAATTTCGGTTTATTTGAAATTTAATTTTCGGTTCATTCTGGATGTAATTTCGGTTCATTTCTGAGTGAAAAATTTATGATCATTCAATTTTGTTTGTGTACTTGTTTTCAAACACAATTATTACGTAATTTCAGTTCATACTAGGTTATTTAAATAAGGTGCACTTGGTCTATACTTGTTTTGAAACGAATTTGTTTGTGTATCATCATCATTAAGTAAATTCGAAATTTAATTTTTGGTTCATTTTGGATGTAGTTTTGGTTCATTTCTGAGTTAATTAAGATGCATTTGGTCCCGTTGTTCTGTACAATTCAAAACTCTTCCTCTTCACATCCTCTCTTGAGAGGAATAAAACCAAGAAAAAGAAAAAAATTCAAACAAAAAATAGAAACAAGAATAAAAAACTCCTCAAAACTCTTCATCATATTCTTCTTGTCTTGTTCATCTTCTCTTTCTTTTTTTTCTTCTCATCATTTTTCTTCTCATATTCTTCTTGTTCATCTGTTTTTTTAGTTTGACTTAATATAATAAGTTATAAATATCTCCTAAACTATTATAATCATCATATAAAATGATTAGAAAAGTACCAAAATATTTTTGAATTTCATAATAAAATTATGATGTTAACAAATGAGATGGACTGAATTAGAAGATACAAAACTGACAAAATGTCAGAATCTTACCTTCAAAAACACACTTGAACACTCACTCATCCTTATAAGTTCCTCTGCATTATTCCAAGTTGTTTTCTATCTAGAATTTTCTCCACCATTTATTTTATTTTATGTTCTTTCATTTATATGTATTTTATCTTTTTTAACTTGTACTAATTCTTTTCTACACTTTGTTAATTAAGTCTTGAAAAATCTTTAAAGACTAAGAACATAATTAAACACTTTGAAATTCTGTAAAATATTATTGCATTTGATTAATGTTTATTCAAAGTTAAGTTTCATCTTGTACTTTATATATTTCAAACTTTCTTGCTTCTTTTGCATCCCGATTTAATTTTTCCTCTTTATTTTATGCACTTCAATTCTTTCTGAGTTTGAAACTCACAAGAGGAATTTGTTTTGATCCTAGAATTTAGATCATGAACAAAAAACTGTCTTCCAAGATAAAATATAAAAATTGGTAAAATAATAATTTTCAATTGTTATCTTTGATTTATATAAAAATATTTTCAGGTGAGTAGTCAACTATAGATATAAGTTTTGGAACTGTTCCATTACTTATTTGCTTAATTGGCTATTTAATAAAACAAGCGGGGAAGAAATATTAAATTCTATTAAAAAGACACTAATTACATTAAAAAAATTTAAAATATAAATAAAATAAATAAATATGTAACCTGCAATCTTAAAAGTGCTCTAAAATATTGTTAAAGACAAAATATATCTAAATAATTAAAAATAGATTTTTTTTATCCTTACTGTTATATATGATACTCAATATTGATATTATATTTTTAACTTTTTAAAATTTTACAATATTTTCGACTATATGTTGGGTCAAGTAATTTGATGACCTCTTATTACTTTATTGAATTCAAGGAGTTAAATACAATTAAAATAATAATAAAGAATTTTAATATAATATTCCACTAGAGTTAAGCTGTTTTATATCGTTTACATTGATGATTTACTATTCTTAAAATAAGGAAAGGACAGAAACTAGTGAAAGAATATTCTAATAATTAATTCGAGAATATTATACTGTATATAATAATATTAATAATATTAATAACAATGATTTTAGGTTTATATAAAGTCTAGTTTCATTTGAAAGGTATCAAGAACCTTGGTTGAAGGTTAAAGAATTAAAGAAGAAGAAGGAGATTAGAGAGAAGAGAGTGAAGAACGTAAATGTGTAATTGTGTATGTTTGAAAAGCAGTTACTGTAGCAGTAAGAGTTGCTACTTATAGTTGTAGCTTGAGTGTGAGTCACTAGAAGGTTCTAGCATCAACTAGTTCTAAACAGCAGCTTAGTGGCTTAACTAACTATTACAACTAACTAACCAATTGAGCCACAGACCTAGCAGCAACAAAGCCCACTAGTTATATTATAACTAACTCAGCTGAATACAGTTGCTTAAGTTTAAGTTTACCTATCATGACCTCTACTTTCACCTTCTTCTTGTGTTGTTGTGTTTTGATCATCATGCATCATCATCTCTACACATTTGTTTTGTTGTTTCTGCTGATTATTGCCTCTGCTCTTCAACTCTCCCGTTACACTGTCAAGCTCTTTAATATTCAATTTTCTCCTGAAGTGAAGAAAATTCTCAGAGGACACAGCCTTTGTCAAGATATCAGCCACTTGCATAGCTCCTGGAATGTGACTTACTTTAATGTCTTTGCTATTTACATGATCCCTGACAAAGTGAAGGTCTATCTCAAAATGTTTAGATTTTGAGTGTAAGATTGGGTTGGCAGCAAGTAGAACCGCACTTAAGTTATCACAGTAGATCATGGGTGCCTCTTTTGATGGAAATTGCAGCTCAGACATTAAGTTTTTCACCCAAATTAGCTCAGCTACCAAGTCTGCCATACTCCTATATTCAGCTTCTGTGCTTGACCTTGCTACAGCTGTTTGCTTCTTTGAAGCCCAAGAGACTAAATTTGAACCAAGAAATACACAGTACCCACTTGTGGACTTCCTGTCATCAGGGTCCCCTGCCCAATCTGAGTCACTGTAGGCTGTGATTTCCATGGAGTTAGCTTTGTTCAAATGCAGTCCATGATTTATTGTACCACTGAGATATCTTAGTATTCTCTTCACCATTTTCCAATGACTGTCTAAAGGGGCTTGTACAAACTGTGACATCTTGTGCACACTATATGAAATCTCAGGTCTGGTCACTGTTAGATATTGCAGGCTACCAATAATCGATCTGTAAAGCTGAGAATCACCAAAGTTGGAACCACCTAGGGCCGATAATTTTACTGTTGAGGGCAGAGGAGTGTGACAACTTGAGCAACCTTCCATATTTGCTTTCTTCAATACCTCATTGATATACTTCTGTTGAGAGAGAAGTAATCCTCCATCACTTGTTTTTGCCACCTGAATTCCAAGAAAATAGTGGAGATTGCCCATGTCTTTGAGTGCAAATTTTGCATTTAGCCTTTCAATTACTTCTTTTATCTGAGTTTCAGCTTCTCCTGTGATGATTATATCATCAACATACACCAATACAAAGGTCTTTACTCCATTCATCTCTCTTAGAAACACCGACACATCTGATTTTGTTGCTTTGAATCCAATTTCTCCTAACCCGTTAGCAAGTTTGTGATACCACTCTCTAGGAGCTTGCTTTAGTCCATAGAGAGCCTTGGTTAACCTACATACCAAAGAGGAGTCACCCTTTTCATATCCCTTTGGCTGCTTCATATACACTTCTTCCACCAAATCTCCATGTAAAAAGGCGTTATTTACATCCAACTGCCTAATAGTCCAAGACTTAGCTAGAGCAATTGACAACAGAATTCTGATTGAAGTGGGCTTGACCACTGGACTGTATGTTTCAGTGAAGTCAAACCCTGGTCTCTGTGAATACCCTTGTGCTACCAGCCTTGCCTTGTACTTTTGCAGAGACCCATCAGAGTTGTATTTAATTCTGAATACCCATTTGCTTCCTATTGCTTTTCTATTGGGGGGGAGAGTAACCAGTTCCCAGGTTTTATTTTTCAACAGGGCTTCATATTCCAGGTCCATAGCTGCCTTCCATTCAGGGGATTGAAGTGCTTGCTGTACATTTCTTGGCTCCACACAGGCCAGAAATACTCTTGGTTTGAAGATGCCAGCTTTGCTCCTAGTGATCATAGAGTGTGTATTCACGCTTGGTGCTACTGGAGGTGCTTCTTCTTCAAGTGGTAAAGCGATTTCAATGTCATTTATAGGTACAGGGATGGGGGTTGCTGAAGCTGCTGCTGCTCTTTGAAGTGTTGTTGTTCTGATTGAAAACACAGGTTCAGGTCTAATTCTACTATGTTGCTGCTGTTGTGTGAGGATTTTTGAATTGTTTGGTCTTTGTTGCTGCTGCTGCTGAATAGTAGTTTCAGGAGTGCTTCTTAATTGTTGTTGCTGCTGTCTTGGGCTGATTAGCTGTTGTAATTGCTGCTGGTGCACACTAGTATTACTCACTTGTTGCTGTCTCAGATTGATTAATTGTTGCTGCTGTGTTGGACTGATTAATTGTTGTAATTGTTGTTGTTGTGCACTAGTGTTAGTCATTTGCTGTTGTCTTGGATTGATTAATTTTTGCTGCTGTCTTGGGCTTATTAGTTGTTGTAATTGTTCCTGCTGCTGCTGCCTTGGGCTTATTAGTTGTTGTAATTGTTGCTGCTGATTTGTAGTAATGAATTGTTGCTGAAGCTGCTGCTGTCTTGAACTGCTTGGAGTCATTGATTGTTGCTGTCTTGGACTAATTGTTGCCAATTGTTGCTGCTGCTGCTGCTGACTTAGGGGGATGAATTTTTGCTGCTGCTGCTGCTGATCTGTAGTGATGACTTGTTGCTGAAACGGCTGCTGTCTTGAACTGCTTGGAGTCATTGATTGCTGCTGTCTTGGACTAATTGTTGCCAACTGTTCCTGCTGCTGCTGCTGACTTAGGGTGATGAATTTTTGCTGCTGCTGCTGCTGATCTGTAGTGATGACTTGTTGCTGAGGCTGCTGCTGTCTTGAACTGCTCGGAGTCATTGATTGCTGCTGTCTTAGACTAATTGTTGCCAACTGTTCCTGCTGCTGCTGCTGACTTAGGGTGATGAATTTTTGCTGCTGCTGCTGCTGATCTGTAGTGATGACTTGTTGCTGAGGCTGCTGCTGTCTTGAACTGCTCGGAGTCATTGATTGCTGCTGTCTTAGACTAATTGTTGCCAATTGTTCCTGCTGCTGCTGACTTGGAGTGATGAACTGTTGCTGCTGCTGTCTTGAAGTACTTAGAGTCATTGATTGTTGCTGTCTTGGACTAGTTGTTGCCAATTGTTGCTGCTGGCTTGAAGTGATTAATTGTTGCTGTGTACCAATATTGCTCAACTGTTGCTGCATTGTTGAGCTTGCCAATTGTTGTTGCTGGTGTTGTTGTCTATTATTTCCTAAATTGTGCAACTGTTGTTGCTGTTCTTGCTGTCTTATGATGTCAGATATGCTTCCTAACTGCTGTTGATGAAGCTGCGGTCTATCAGTGTTGATTAAGGGAATTCTTGGACATATTGGAGCTGCTGGGCTTGACCCAGAACTGCTTAGCTGCTGCTGCCTGTTTTCACTTGTTTGTGATGCTTGTGATCTCATGGTTGTATTGTGTTGTTGCTGGTGGACTTTTGCTACTGGTTGCTGTGAGTGTGGATTGATTTGCTGCTGCTGTTCACTATTGTCAATGTTAACTCGAGGAATTTTAGGCATCATTGAGATTTCTGGTGAGCTTGAATCATCTAGCCTCTCATCCTGCTTAGCTGCTTCTTCAAAAGGAAATCTGTCCTCAAAGAAGATTACATTTGGAGTTGTAATGATCTTTCCTTGTTGAGTGAGACACTTGTACCCCTTTTGAGTTGTCCCATACCCAACAAATGTGCATGGTGATGACCTGAAATCCAACTTGTGCTTGTTGAAGGGTCTTTGGTGAGGAAAACATAGACATCCAAAAACCCTTAGATTCTCATAGGAAGGTCTCTTTCCAAATAGCTTTTCTGTAGGTGATTGTCCCTGTAAAACTGGTGTAGGCAGCACATTGATTAACTTGGTTGCTGTTGTAAACGCTTCCCCCCAAAATTTTGTAGGCATTGAAGCTCCAGCCAGTAATGTTAACCCCATTTCAACCACATGCCTGTGTTTTCTTTCTGCTGAGCCGTTTTGCTGGTGAACATGTGGACAAGAGAACCTGTGACAAACTCCTCTTTCCTGTAATATCTTTGACAAACTAACATATTCAGCCGCATTGTCACTTTGAATCATCTTTAATTTTGTATTTAGTTGCAATTCAATCATTTGGTAAAAGTGATTAAAGACTGATTTAAGCTGAGCTCTAGACTTAAGAAGGTATATCCAAGTAAACTTTGAAAAGGCATCAATGAAGTTCACAAAATACCAGTTTCCATTATTGTCAGATATGGGTGCTGGCCCCCAAATATCAGTGTATACAAGTTCTAATGGTTTTGTGTACATTGTTTGTGAAACAGGAAAAGGTAATTGATGCGATTTGCCAATACAACAAGCTGGACATTCTAGTTTATCAATTTTAAAAGAAAGATTACAAGCACTAAGGACTTTTGACATGACACTTCTACTTGGGTGTCCCAATCTTGCATGCCAAAGAAGAAGGTTATTCAAGCTTTTTAGAGAAGAAACATAGGCTGCTGGTGTGTGTGCAGTGGTGAACTTGACAAACTTATACAATCCTCTATCAACACTCCCTTGAAGGACAATTTCCTTGTTTTCCTGAGATTTAATGCAACATTTATCAGCATGGAATTCAAAGAATACTTTGTTATCACAGCAGAATTTATGCACACTCATCAAGTTCTTAGTGATTTCAGGTACATGCAACAATTTTCTCATCAAGAACAACTTAGAGCTTAAATCAGACTTAAAACACGAATTACCAACAAAATTGATTTGCAAACCTGTCCCGTTGCCTATCACAACTTGCTCATCTCCTCCGTACTCCTCCTTTTCCATTAGATTCTGTTCATCATGTGTCATGTGATGCGTAGCACCTGAATCAGGGTACCAATTTGGGTCTTGAATGGTTGCTGGAGTTGCCAACACATTGCTGTAATTGGCTGCGGGTTGGGAAATCTGATTGTTGTATCCTCCTTCATTGTAGCCTGCATCATATTGATCCTCATTGTACCTATACCAACACGTCTTTGCTGTGTGGCCTATTTTGTCACACACTTGACACTGTGGTTTGTCAAATTGACTATAGCCTCTTTCTTGATTATAGCCTCTTGAATCCCCATAGTTTCTTAAGTCACCGTAATTTCCTCTTCCATACTGGCCCCTTCCATAACCAGAAGCGGATTGTCCCTGTGCTGTTCTGCCTCCATTGTATTGTTCTTGCATCACTTTGCCACCTGCATATGAGCCTCTGCCTCCTCTGTACGGTCTGCCACCTCTGCCTCGAAAACCACCTCTAAATCCACCTCTTGACTGCTGATTTTGCCCTGGTTGAATGTGCTGAGCTAAATTGGCTTGAGCAAAAGCTTCTGGTCTTCGAAATCTTGCTAACATGCTTTCATGAGCTAAAAGTAAGGCTTCTAATTCTCCTACTGTTATTCCTTGATATCTTGTTGTGGTTAGGACAGAGGTTATAAGCGATGAGTATTCTTCGGTTAAACCGTTCAAGATCGCATTCACATGGTCACTTTCTTTTATAGGTTCTCCTACGGAAGCTAAAGCATCTATGGTTCCTTTTATAGACAACACATAATCAGTAACAGAAGCACCAATCTTAATAGTACTTAGCTGGTTCTTAAGCTGCATTACTTTTGCCTTGATCTGAGAGGAGAAGTGATCTTCCAGTCTCTTCCAAACCTGACATGTATAGGTGCATCCAACCATCCTTGTTGTGAACGGTTTGCTCATTGAAGCTAACAACCATGACTTGAGGAGTGCATCTTGCCTCTTCCATTTCTGGAACTCAGGGTTCACTGTACCAGATCCACCGTTCTCTGACACTAGGAACTGCAAAGGGATTTCTTCTCCTGTAATATGATTCAACATGTCATTTCCTTCAATTGTTGATTCTACTTGATCTTTCCATTGAAGATAGTTGTCCTCGTCCAACTTCATAGAGATTGGTGTTGCTGTGAAACCTTGAGTCATTGTGGCTGAAATTCAATTGAGTCAGATCTTGCACTTTCTTGCGGAAGTAGTGGTACCGTGAGCTCTGATACCATGAAAGGTATCAAGAACCTTGGTTGAAGGTTAAAGAATTAAAGAAGAAGAAGGAGATTAGAGAGAAGAGAGTGAAGAACGTAAATGTGTAATTGTGTATGTTTGAAAAGCAGTTACTGTAGCAGTAAGAGTTGCTACTTATAGTTGTAGCTTGAGTGTGAGTCACTAGAAGGTTCTAGCATCAACTAGTTCTAAACAGCAGCTTAGTGGCTTAACTAACTATTACAACTAACTAACCAATTGAGCCACAGACCTAGCAGCAACAAAGCCCACTAGTTATATTATAACTAACTCAGCTGAATACAGTTGCTTAAGTTTAAGTTTACCTATCATGACCTCTACTTTCACCTTCTTCTTGTGTTGTTGTGTTTTGATCATCATGCATCATCATTTACCATAAACTTGTAATTAGAAAGAGAAATGACTAAAGACAATATGTTTTATATACTAATAATATTAATAATTGGAACAATTATTTGTTCTCTTAATATTGGATTCGACAGCTTTATTGGCCATGATGAAAAAGTGTGGCATCCAAGTGTTGATGATGCCTACAATATTGTCTTATGTTAAAAACAAAATATATCTAAATAATTGAAAATATGTTTTTCATTATCTCACTGTTATATATGATACTCAACATTGATAATATATTTTTAACTTTTTAAAAGTATTCGCAATCTTTTCGACTATATTTTAGGTCAAGTAATTTGATGACCCTTTATAATTAATTTATTAAATTCAAAAAGGAGTTAAACAAAATTGAAATAATAATAAAGAATTCTAAGATAATATTCCACGCACTAAAGTAAAGACTTTTTATTTCGTTTACATTAGCTATTTACTACTCTTAAGATAGGGAAGGGACACAATCCAGTTAAAGAATATTCTAATAATTAATTCGAGAATCATAAAGCATATAATAATATTAATAATATTAACAATAATGATTTTAGATTATATAAAGCCTAGTTTCATTTATCATAAACTTGTAATTACAAAAAGAGAGATGACTAAACAAAGTGTACTTTATGCACTAATAATAACATTGATAATTGAAAAAATGATTTATGTTAATGTTGAACTTGATGGCTTTGTTCTTGATGATGGAAAAATGTATATTCCAAGTGTTGATGATGCCTACGATCTTAACTCGTGTTACAGAAAATGCAACGAAGCCTATAACACCAGATTATCGAAAAAATTAAGAAATATACGACAAAGATGCAGAGAGATTTGCAAAAGCCTAAATTGGTGTATAGAATGGTGCAGGGAGCAATGTCGTGGGGATGAAGATGCATATAAGAAATGCATAGAAGCATGGATAAACCAAATACAAAGTGGATATCAAAAAAATATTAAACATTCAAGTCTTTTTATGAACCAAGTCTAATCAAGTTAAATAAGAATATTTAGAATAATGTACGTTGTTTATAACTGATTTTTGTTATATTAAACCAATTTTATTATTAGTTAGACTTGACTAATAAAAAGACTTAAATGTGTAACGTTATACATTTTACAATAAATATTAATAAGTGCACCTAGTACTTTATTAATAGTAAGTATTTAATATGTTTTATTTTATTTTTTTGAATTTTTGTGAGTTTTGTTTTTTGAAAAATAAATGCACCTAGTACTTCATGTGATATGATAAATACTACTTTTAATTTTGGCCCTAATAGTATAAAATATTATAAAATGTAATAATTCAAAAAATATTTATTCTAAACTCATCAATTTTGACATCCAAATAATATAAATATTCCGACATAAGAACTTAAATATTGACATTAACCTACTACGTCATTATACTATATGGTATTTAATGTAATATATTATTATTTAATTAATGAATTGAAATGATCATTAATTTGACTTATGTTTTATTTTTTAGTGATTAATAATTTAATATGACTAAAAAAATTATTTAAAAATTAATTTAAAAAATAAATAATCTTTGAAAGACAAATTTAACTATTAATCCTAGTTTAAATGCTTTGAAAGGGAAAGAGCATCATATACATCTAAATTAATGCCTAATAAGTAATAATATGAGTGATTTTGAACCATGATAGAATCACGATGTACATTAAGAAAGAAGTCATAAGTCCAAAAAGAAAAAGAAAAATAGTATCCTATAAAAGAGAAGGGGAACCAATAAAAAAGACCAAGTGTAATAATCTTAAACACAAACATAAATATTAACTTAAGTATAGAAGTACTTTGTAAATACATTTTCTATCATGGTTCATGGTTGTTAGATCGTACAATAATTAAAACATATTAACCATGATTATAAAACATTATAATTTGTTGTTGCCAGTAATATGTTAATTTATATCTAGACATAATTAGTTGGTGGATAGAACGATGAGGGGTCGCAGCAACCGTGTTGGAGTTATAGTGAAATTGAAATAATTAATAAGCAACAAAAAATTTAACTATATAAAAAAAATTAGAGGAGAAATATTAAATTTTGTTAGAACTTGAAAAGACATACATTATTATAATTAAAATTTAAAAAGATTTGATATGTAATAAATTGAATAAGCAGAGATGTAGTATGGGAATTTGTAAATACCTCAAAATGTTACTTATTAAGGATAAAAGATATATTTAACCTTTTCAAAAATAAATAAAAAAAAAGTGTTTTTTTTTTCTTTTATCCTCCTTGTTATACATAATACTTAACATTGATATTACATTTTTAACTTTTTTAAGTTTTTGCAATCTTTTCAACTATATTTTGAGTCAAGTAATTTGATAACCTTTATTACTTTAATAAATTCATTTTTAATGAATTCACTACTACTCTTAGAATAGAGAAGGGGCACAAACCGAACAAGGAATATTCTAATTAATTAGAGAATCATACTGTATATAATAATATTAACAATATTAACAATAATTTTAGGCTTATAAAAAGCTTAGCTAGTTTCATTTATCATCATGAATTTGTAATTGTAAAAAAGAGAGAGAGAGAAATGACTAAACACAATATGTTTTATGTAATAATAATAATAATGATAATTGAAACAATTATTTGTCCTGTTATCGCTGAATTTGATAGCTTTATTCGTGATCATGAACAACCATCGTTTCCAAGAACTGTGGCTGATGCTTAGATCTAGAAGCATGTTACAACAAATGCGACCAAAGCTATGACAAATTGGGGTCACCAATATCAAAAGATAGATGGGAAAATTGCAGAACGTTGTGCAAAGCGGCAAACTATGCTATAGAACGGTGCAAAGAATACTCTGGTGGGAATAAAGATAAATTTGAGAGATGCATGGAAGTATAGTATGGAATGAACTTGTGAAATCCATCTTATAAAAAATTAAACTATTAAATTAATCATTATATATTTTCATATAAATATATGCATTACTTAATTTATTTTTAATAATTATTTTCAGTGTATATTCAATATAAAATTATACGCTTTTTTATGACATTTTTATTTTAATGTAATAATAAAAGTTAATCTACGATAAATTTAAATTTTATTTAAAAATTTACTATTGATTAATATATTATTATATATTCAAATTTTTAATACTTATTTAAACAAATATATGAGTTGTTTATCTAATCATGTATTAGTGTAAAGATCAGCAAAAAAAATAAAAATATTTTAGCTACCCACCGATGCAAATAAATGTCGCAACAACCAAATAATTAAAGCATATATTGTGTGTATAGCGGAAGTAGGTTGGAGCATATCTAAGGAATCAAGAGTGTTGAGAACTACGCGAGTTATTATTTGAAATCCAGTGATAGTGAAACTTCGAGAAAGAGGAATAGAGCGAATTCAACTTTTAACTATTAATTGTTAAGAGGCAAGTGAAGATGAGACCAAATCTCTATACAAGAGAGTTTCTGAGACAATTCTTAAAGAAGTACCAGAATTTTCATCTCAAGAGAGAGAATGAGTTTGCGATAGACTTAATGCCGAAAGCCGGGTTAACTTCTAGTGCACCACAAGTGAAGACACCATTATAATCGGTAGAACTTATTAGAACCGAGTTAAAGGAAGTATTGGAAGAGAGAATCGTCCAATTAAGTGTTTCCTTGGGAGAAACGCTAGTTATACCAGGTGAAGAAGGAAGAGGACGGCAAAGGACTTTATGCGAGAAGGAGTGTGCCAACGGATCTTCGTGACTTGATCTAAACTTTAATTTTTTTTGGAAACCGTATTAAATCTCTAGCTGGAGTTGTTGTTAAATGACTTGACCCTCCTTTCAGCTCTACTCCTTATGCGCATGAATCCTGATTCTTCCAGGATGAGCTTGAGCTTGTCTTGGTATAATCACGTAATCCTTGAATCGTGAGATCCCGTTGTGAATAGAGTTGCTTTTAATCACAAACCATGTTTTTCAAAATCAGCTGAGACTTCTTTGACTCTATACACTCTATTCCTTTTTCCGAAGGTCTTTGATTTGAACTCTTTTCTTGGGATGCACCTAGGTTCCTCTTCTTGTGCATTCCATTAATTTGGTACAACTCTGTTGACCGTATACAAGATTTTCCTTTTGATTTCTCATGAACACCGTTCGTATTATTCATTCGTCTTTCAAGCTTAATGTTTTTCTGAAAATCAACTCGAGCCTATGTTAGTATCACGTGTGAATCCTAGCTGTAACCATCGAGACATTGATTCTTTAGAGCAAAACTTTTGGACGCAGAAGGTGAAACGTGTAAGTGTGCGCCATTAAGAGGAATTTTAGAGCTTTAAATTCTTGCCGACTATAATGCCTAAGATTAAGTTAACACGCTGGAATGCACCGTCTGCATGGACACCTACATACAATGTAAGATTTCGAATTTCGAGAAAAGGATTAACCTCTGTGCCAGTATTTGTGATACCCAAACTTGATTAACTACTTGGAATTATTGCGATGCATTATCAAGGGGTTTAGGATGTGAGCGAGTACAACATCGTGAAATGGTGACGAACGCCCTGAAAAGGAGTTTCTGTGAAATGCTTGGATATAAATTCTGAAGGAAGGAATGCTAAGTAAGTTGGAACTGTAAGTTGAATAATTGAGGGTGTAGCTGAAGGAGCCAGGCTAAATCTACTGCAGTCTTAAGACGTGGCAAGGACAAAATACAGGAAGCGCAACAAGACGATAGAGAGCGACTGAAAAAGTCAAAGTCTGGTAAACAAAAGGGAATCAAGAAGGGATTTAAACTCCTAATGCCGAAATAGAGACGTACACTATTGCCTGAAGCCATCGAGGGCAGATTTTGATTCATCCGAGAACTACTAGTAGATGTCACGATTGTAAGAAGATACGTTTCATTGGTTCGAAATGATGGATAATGTGACGACGTGTGTGACTGAATATCTAACACGTTCGAAGATAAGGAACGAGTACCAAGAGCCATATGAGTTGTAGTAATCATGGAAAGAATCACAATGAAAGTACAAAGAGGCTGCTACTGATTACGAAAGGGATTATCGAGGACTAAAATAGGAAGTAATACTGTTAGGTGATCATGGGTCAGTTAACCCAAATCCATTTCGGCCATCGGAGCAAGCTGTTTATCAGAGATATTAAACGAGACTATACATCAGAAAGTAGGTAAAGCTTCACAGCGCGCTAAAAGTCTCTGTGCTGATATGAAACTGGAGTATCAAACATCTTAGTTCCTGAATTTGATAGCCAAGGAAATGAAAAATCCGAGTTAAGACTCTCACTATGAAAAGCCAACAAAAAGAGTTATGCGAATCTAAGAAGGAGACCTCTCAAATTTGAAAGAGGAAGATACATATTTCTAAAGATTACTTCAACAAACTAGAATCGGATGAGCAATCAAAAACTAAGAAGTCAAACGCTGCTAAGTTGGTCCATCTCAATTTTTGGAGGGGATCAATGGTCAATGGCATACCGAAGCATTTTTCTGCCGTACCTTTCGAACCTATTCAACGTACTCCACATTTCGTAACTTCTAAAACACGTTTCTAAAACAAATTCATATCTTACAACCCAAGTTAGCTTAAATGAAAGGAGATTGATATTTTGGGTAATGAGGTCAGCCACAAGAAACTCTGAGTATGCAGAAGGACTACCCACACCTCTTTTCAGGTAACTGAATCTGAATTTTGAGGACAAAATTCTTAATTTAGGTGGGTAGGATGTAAACTCCGCTAAATTAGTAAATAATTAGTCAATAAATTAAATTTTAAAAAGAAAATTAAAATGTGAATATCATATTAAAATAGGATAGAGCTCTTTAAAATAAGAATTTTGACACTAATTTCAAAGAATTTGATCCAAAATTAGACCGAACGGACCGAACCGATCAAACCGATCGAACCAGACCCAAACTGAGCCCGTGGGCCCAACTAGCTCATTAAATAAAATGAGCTAAAGCTCATTCTTCATCATTCCAGCTGCTCCACGCTGAAGAATATAAGGGAAGGTGAGGAACGGTTTCAAAATCCTTGAATCTACTTCAATCTCATATAACTTCTCGCTCCGAGCTCTGAGCTCCGATCGTCGCACCGTTTGCGGCCATGCGTCCCTGGCGTCGAGCTCTACAAAGCCCGATACATTGAGATTTTGTGTAATTTCGGTATTTAGGATCAAATTAACTTGGTGGACTTGCCGAGTCTTGTCCCAATTTTCCGTTGGTAAGGTGAGAATCCTAGAACTCTAGTTAATTCATTAATTTTGTGTTTTGGGTATTGAGTTTTGGGGATATGCTTGTGATAATAATTCTAGGTGCATGTAAATATGTGATATGAAGCAATTGAATATGTTGGAAGCTTAATTGGAAGCTTAGAGTGAGTTCTAGTTGCTGGATTTTGGTGGTTGAGGCTTACAATTTTGCCTTGTGGGTTGTCTTGGATAATACGTGGAAATCGGCCAAGGTATGGTTTAGGTTTCTCGTATTTAATATATAATATTCTGTGAAAACTTAGGCTAGATGACCGTAGGATAGGAATGAATGTTTGAATATGTGAATGGCTTAGTACTTTATTGATATATCTTGAACAAGGTTGGGTTTTGGTTTGATGTGGATGTTGGTGTTGGAATTAATGATGATGATTTAATGATGTTGCTAATGTATGATGATGAATATGAGTTTGAGGTGGTTGATTGATGAATCTTGTTGATTAGGTAATAAGTGTTTGGTTTGAGGTTATGTATATATGTGTATATAGGTTGGTATGTTGATAATTGTTGACAAGATTGTGGAGTTTAGGTTGAAAATCTAATTGATTGAGGTAGGTTGTGGAAGTGTTAGCATTTAAATTGGTATAATGTTATGTTGGATATATGTAAAGAAAGTGAGGTTTGAGTTTGGTTTATGAAAGTTGAGGTTTGGACTCTTTGTAAAAAATTAGTTTTTGGCCGAACTTTGACGAGCTATAACTTGGCTTCCGGACTCCCAAATTGTTTTAAACTTATTTTATATGAAAATTGGGTCCGTGAAGACGTGAAATTTATACCGTTCAAAGAACGGGTGAGAAATATTTTAAAACGAGAAAATTATGCGCGTCGAAAGTTTGAAGTTTCAAATAAGAATTTTGCCGTTTCTTTAACTTACCCAAAATTTTAACCAAAACCCTACGCATGCGTACGCAAACCCTTTCATACGCATGTGGTGGATTCGGACTAGTGCCTATGCGTACGCATACATACGCATGCGTATGCATAGCACTTTTCGCGTACGCATACAGAGCCATACACATGCGTTCAATTCTGCCCAGGGAACATGCGTACGCGGACAGGTGCACGCGTACGCGTCTTGGGCCAAAAAGCAAAAAGGGACCTATCTGTACGCATGCAAGATGTATGCGTATGTATACCCCTGTTTTTCAGCAAATTATTATTTTGTGTTTTTAAACCAATTCAACCTCCTAAACCTCTATTTTCATATTATTAGTTCTAGACTTGGTTAGAAAGCTTAGTAATAAGGTGGAGTTAGGAAATTAAGGTAACTTGGGAGTGAAGTAAACGTTTAAAATGATAAATTGTACAAGAGGGAGGTGTATGCATGATTGATTTATGATGCCAAGGCTTAAATGATTGATTGTTATAATTATTATGAAATGTATGAGGCTTACACCTTCAATTTATCTGAGACACGAGTTTCCCTGGGTAAAGTACCGTGGCTTGCTACTATGTGTTCCAGGTTGAGACTCGATACTCTGTTGACCCTGCGACGTAAGATGTGACTAGGCACTCTAAATTTCCGGGTGAAGGTTGACCCACATCATTCACTCATCACACATCCATTTTGCCAAGTTGGGTGCCATGTAGATACACACCATGTCAATTTAACATGCCACATCAGTTCTTCGTTAATGGAGATAACTATAGAGAAAAGCGTGAGACACGATCCAATATTTGGGGGTGTTAATTGGATAATTAAAAATTTGGAGGTCAAAATTGAGACCGGGTCTAAATTTCAGGAGTCAAAATAGGTTTCAACTCGAAGATATCAATTTTTCTTTTATTTTGAATTAACCCTTCCTTACTGTATGGATTTGTATATCTGGAGCTATATTTGTGTCATACATACGTGCTAGTGTATATGTATTTTATCGAATTTTGTTTGGTTTTTATTTTTATTTTATTTTATTTTTTGTGTAAATTAAAAAATAATGTTACTAATATATGAATGTTAAAACATGTTAAATTGATTTTGTAAAGGTTAAAGAGTTAGTTGTTGTAAAAGACGGGTGTATAAATAAGTATGCACTAACGTACTTCCAATTTTTTTTTAAATATGTATAATAATAATTGAGAAGTTAATCAATATGATAATTATTTTATATTTTAATCAAGAGATTTTGGAATTGAGTCTCGACACAAAAAATATACTTTTTATAAGTTCTACATAATTAAGGTTATTTTACAAAAAAAGAAATTTGATTTTAGAATAGAAAATGTATTTGGGACAAATTGACAAATTTAAAATATAAACAATATTTTTATATTAAATGTTAAAATTTTTAAATAAGTGTTTGAATTCGTTTGAAATATTGATGTACTTTTATGTGAAATTTACAAATTATGTTATTTTGGTTCCAAATCTATGGGAAAAAGTTTTGGCTACTTCAAAGGATTAGTTATAGTAAAAGAATATAGGTTACTTACTCTGGTGGTTCCTATATAGTTTTACGAAATTTTCAATTAGGTCCTTATACTTTTTTTCCTTTAATTGGGTCCATGCACCAATTTTTTTTCAATTAAGTCCCTCCTAACAGTAATTGACTTAATTTTATAGGGACCTAACTAAAAAAAAATTGGTGTAAGCAGGGACGGATCTAAGAATCTAAGAGTGAAATGGCCAAAAATTAAAATCTTGTATAATCAAATATAGTGCTATATATTTAATAATAGATATAATTATAATTAATTTTTTGATTAAAAAATTAATAAATACTTGTCAAATAAAATAATTATCTCAGTTTTTGTAATTTTTTTATAGTTTTACATCTAATAAAATATAAAATTATATATTTTGTTAATTAATTTACTTTATTAAGTATTTATGTGACAGTAAGTTATATTTTTATATTTTATATTATTAAAAAATATAACATAAAATAATATAAGTTAATTGCACTAACAATTTTGTTATGTGAATTTAAAATATATTAAAGTATTTTTATATAATAATAGAGATAAAAATTAATTAAAAAATAATAAAAAAGAAACAACTAAATAAAATTAAAAAAATAATATTATCATAAATAATATTAACGTATTTTTATATGATTATAAATGTTAAAATTAATCTTAAAAAAATGTAAAAAAAAAACTTTAAATTAAATAAAAAATACAAATAATATAAATATATGTAGAGAAATTTAAACCCTAATACATAAAGAATAGTAACTCTTTTTATTATTACTACACTATTAAATTTTACTCTATACAATACATCTATTATAATAGTATACGAGCTTTTAAAATTTGTTGGGGGGGCCAAAGCCACTACTCTCCCCTCCCCCCGAGTCCGTCCGTGGATGTAGGGACTCAAATAAAAGGAAAACAAAAATATTTCCTATTTTATTGCAACTCCAGAAAGGGATTACAGATTTGGAAGAAAAAAAAACAGAAGAAAAAGTATTTGCTTAGATACCAAAGTAAAAGGGATTTTGAAGAGAAAGGAGGAGAATATGAAAAAGCATAGTTTTGTACACAAAAGCATAGTCTTGAATCAATTGAAAAAGCTGAGTCTTTTTATTTCTCACATTTTTAGTGTCACGCGTTTTTTTATTTATTTTTTTTATTACGGTGCATTTTATAACTACTTTGACTATAAGAGATTGATATTTAATTTGGTTTGAATTCTACTAAATACTAATTTTTATTGATGAATTTTTTTTAAATGATATCCACATATTTTTGTCAATGCTTTTGATTGTTTTTGGAGCGCATATAAAAGCACATACTAGATTTTTTTTTAATTTGATAAGGATATAGCATGCTTTAAAAACGTAGCAATAGATTCAAATCTAGATACATTTAAGAAAGCGTGGCTATATCTTCCTCTATCAGCACGCTTTTGAAGTGTAGCCAAAACCAACCTCATGGACACGTTTTAAAGCATGATTGTATGTCTAACTTTTGGCACGCTTTAAATACGTGGCTATAAGCCTATAAGATTATACATATGGCTCTCTCTTAAGTGTGGTAATAAATAAAAGTGTGGCAAAAAAAAGCATGTCAATAGATCGATTAAAGTATGATGATAGAACAACTAGCACACTTGTAAATGTGACCCTTTCAAAAGCATACCAATAACTTAAAAAGCATAACAAAAAACTAACACTACACTTTTCGACAAATTTTAAAAGCGTGATAATAGACTGTTTTTCTTATAGTATCATGACACTCAACATTAATATTATCTTTTCAACTATTTTGATTCATATAGTTTGGTGACTCTTCATTTAAACTTATTAAATTCAAAAACATATCTAATTAAATATAATCAAAATAATATTTTCATGAAATTTTTTTATTTGCTTACATCGGTAAATTACCCTTCTCAGTATATTAAGGAATACTTTAATTCAAGAATAATATTATATATAATAATGTTGAGAAATATTTTATAAGGTTTATATGAACCTTAGTAGTGTATCATAAATTGGTAGTTGCAAAACAAAAAAGGAAGAGACATATGGCTAAAATTGGTATGCCTTATGCCCCAGTAATAATGATAATTGGAATAACTATTTGTTCTACTATTGCTGAATTATTTCATGACAATATTCGTCGACATCTTTAAGTTTTTTTTATGAATCAAGTCTAATCAAATTAAATAAGAATACATAAAATAATATTACCTATAACTAATTTTTATTATATTAGACTAACTTAATTATTAACTAAACTTGATTAATAAAAAAATTTAAATATATAATATTATTCATTTTACAATAGATATTAATAAGTGCACTTAGTACTTTATTAATGGTAAGTATTTAATATGTTCTATTTTATTCTTTTGAATTTTTGTGAGTTTTGTTATTTGGAAAATAAATGCACCTAGTACTTGATGTGATATGATGAATACAACTTTTAATTTTGATCCTAATAGTATAAAATACTATAAAATATAATAATTCAAGAAATGTTTATTCCAAGTTCATCGAATTTGACATTCAAATAATATGATTATTTTGACATAAGAATAAAGATTTGAGAACTTAATTATTAGCATTAACCTACCACGACATCATGTCACGTGGCATTTAATGTAACATGTTATCATCTAATTGACAGAAAGATCAATTTGACTTACGTTTTATCTTTCAATGATTAATATGACTAAAAAAATTATTTGAAAACTAATTTAAAAAATAAATAATCTTTTTAAAGACGAATTTAACTATTAACCAAATTTAACCTTTTCAAAAATAAGTAAAAAAAAAGTTTTTTTCTTTTATCCTCATTGTTATACATATAATACTTAACATTGATAATACATTTTTAACTTTTTAAAGTTTTTACAATCTTTTCGACTATATTTTGAGTCAAGTAATTTGATAACCCTTTATTATTTTAATAAATTCACTACTACTCTTAGAATAAGGAAGGGGCACAAACTGAGCAAGGAATATTCTAATTAATTAGAAAATCATACTGTATATAATAATATTAATAATATTAACAATGATTTTAGGCTTATATAAGACCTAGCTAGTTTCATTTATCATCATGAACTTGTAATTGTAAAAGAGAGAGAGAAAAATGACTAAACACAATATGTTTTATGCAATAATAATAATAATGATAATCGAAACAATTATTTGTCCTGTTATCGCTGAATTTGATAGCTTTATTCGTGATCATGAAAAACCATTGTTTCCAAAAACTTTGGGTGATGTCTCAGATCTAGAAGCATGTTACAACAAATGCAACCAAAGTTATGACAAATTGGCGTCACCAATATCAGAAAATAGATGGAAAACTTGCAGAATATTGTGCAAAACGGGAAACAAAATTGTAGAACAGTGCAAAGAATCCTCTGGTGGGAATATAGATAAATTTAAGAGATGCATAGATGAAGCGTATGAAATGTTGGAATATTTATTAAAAAAATATAAACAATTAAATTAATTATTATATATTTCCATATAAATATATGTATTACTTAATTTATTTTTAATATATATTTTATGTTTTAATATATAATTTATATTAATAACTAATTTAATAATTATTTTATTTAAGTGTATATTCAATAAAGAATCATACGTTTTTTTATGACATTTTTATTTTAATGTAAATAAAAAGTTAATCTACCATTAATTTAAATTTTATTTAAAAGTTTATTATTGATTAATATATTATTATATATTTAAATTTTTAATACTTATTTAAAAAATATATGAGTTGATTATCTAATCACGTATTAGTGTAAAGGTCAGCGAAAAAAAATAAAAATATTTTAGCTACCCACCGATGCAAATATATATATATGTGTGTGTGTAGGTGTAATGATTCTTGGACTCAGGTTCATGCACTGGGGGTGAGTGGAGACTTGCTAATTAAATACTATAATTCATTAAAAATTAGACACCAAGTACCCAAAATAAAATAAAGAGAAAAATTAAACAACTGCAATTTTGGATTACTTTAACTATTAATCTATAAATTTTGATGCATTGTTATATTAAATAATTATCTAATTACATAATATCACATTAATAAAAATAAATACTATTTTATTAACTACGTAAATAATTATTTAAAATAACAGATATAATATATATAATAAATGTTTTATATTGTCATATATTAAAATTAAAATCTTAATCTATTAGCATAATCAAAATGTTTAAAATATTAGACATGTAAATAGAATGAACAATCATGCATGTAATAGACAATTTAAAAAATATTAAAGACATAAATAAAATATTTTTCCTTATGCTGCTATGGAGGTTGAAGCATTAGCAGAGGCACGTGCCGACAGGAAAGCAAGAACAGAGCTAGAGACGTGGCTATAAGATTACATATATGGCTCTGCTTTTAAGTGTGACAATATATAAAAGTGTGATAAAAAATAAAGTGTGTCAATAGATTAACAAAAGTGTGGTAATAGAACAATCAGTACATTTGCGAATGTGACATTTTCAAAAGCGTGTTGATAGTTTAAAAAACAAAACAAAAAGCTATCACTACACTTTTTGACAAATTTTAAAAGTGTGACAATAAACTATTTTTTTTGTAGTGTCATAACACTCAACATTAATATTGCCTTTTCAACTACTTTGATTCATATAGTTTGGTGACTCTTCATTTGAACTTATTGAATTCAAGAATATATCTAACTAGATATAATCAAAATAATATTGTCATGAAATTTTTTTATTGTTGCTTACATCGGTAAATTACCCTTCTTAGTATATCAAGGAATATTTTAATTCAAGAATCATATTATATATATAATAATGTTGAGGAATATTTTATTAGGTTTATATGAACCTTAGCTTAGTAGTGTATCATAAATTTGTAGTTGCAAAATTGTCCTGTTATCGCTGAATTTGATAGCTTTATTCGTGATCATGAAGAACCATCGTTTCCAAAAACTGCGGCTGATGCCTTAGATCTAGAAGCATGTTACAACAAATGCGACCAAAGCTATGACAAATTGGCGTCACCAAAATCAGAAAATAGATGGAAAACTTGCAGAACGTTGTGCAAAGCGGCAAACTATGCTATAGAACGGTGCAAAGAATACTCTCGTGGGAATACAGATAAATTTAAGAGATGCATGGAAGTATGGAATGAAACTGTGAAATCTATGTTATAAAAAATTAAACTATTAAATTAATTATTATATATTTTCATATAAATATATGTATTACTTAATTTATTTTTAATAATTATTTTCAGTGTATATTCAATATAGAATTATACACTTTTTTATAACATTTTTTTTATTTTAATGTAATAATAAAAGTTAATCTACCATAAATTTAAATTTTATTTAAAAATTTATTATTGATTAATATATTATTATATATTCAAATTTTTAATACTTATTTAAACAAATATATAAGTTGTTTATCTAATCACGTATTAGTGTAAAGATCAGCGGAAAAAATAAAAATATTTTAGCTACCCACCGATGCAAATAAACGTCGCAACAACCAAATAATTAGAAAGCATATATTGTGTGTGTGTTGCTAAATGTTAAAGTTAAATAGGTGTAATGATTCTTGGACTCAGGTTCATGAACCTGGGGGTGAGTGGAGTGTCACGGTAAATTTTAGAAGGTTAAATTTAACAGTATTTATATAATTTTTTGAAGTGTTTGAGAATGTTCTAGATAGTTTCGGAATATTCTAAAATGTCCTAAAAGGTCCCGAAATACCCTAGAAGGTTCTAGAAGACTCTGGAACGTCATAGAGTATTCTGGAAGAGTGTGGATGTATAAAGGAGTATCAAGAGTAGTATGGAATACTCTAGAAGTATTTAGAAAGTTGTGATAGGATAGATATTTGTAAAGAAGGTTCTAGATGATTAATCTGAACCGTTGATTAGATTTAATCATAACCATCCATTAAGGAGGTGGATGGTTATAAATAGGAGGTGAGAATGTGTGAATCATTTGTAACAAACACTTGAGCAATAAAGTGTTCTTTCCACCAAAGCTTCCTTTCTCTTGTGTTCTCTTGTGTTCTTAGCTTTCTTGCTAAAGTACTGAGAGTTAGGCTGACTTGGTCTTATCTCAAGAGGTTGAGTAAGTCCGAGTGCTGACACAGTAGCATTGGGGTGTGTCCAAGGCCATGACAATTTGGCATCAGTGCAAGGTTCGAGAGGGAGCACAAGTGGTTTGTGGGTATGGCTTCTAGTATCACCATGGAGCATGTTGAGTCTCAAAAGGGAAGGGATACTATTCCTTTTCAATGGGGAGGAAAGAAGGTCCGTTCTTCAAGTGAGCCTAGAGATAAGGACTCTAACTTCTTAGAAGAAAGAGTTTCTATGTTGGAGAATGTTCTATCCTCTATGGATGACCCCTTCCAAAGGATAGAACATGACGAGGAGACCCTCGAGACTCACGTGTTGGGAGAACTAGATGCTTTCAAAGAAAGCATGCTCCAAATCGAAGAGAAGCTTGAGAATTTCTTGAAACTATTTGAGAAAGTTTGAGTTTGGTTTGAGGAGGCAAAATCTCGACCAATTATTATAAGGGAGACAACAAATATTGATCTCCTAAAGTCAAAGGAGTTCAAGGGCATGAGGGACGCTCGAGAGGTAGAGAACTTCCTATGGGAAATGGAGAGGTACTTCGAAGGCCAAAGGGTGGTCGAAGAAGCAATAAAGATACGTACTGCAGCTCTCTACCTTTCTGATAATGTTATTTTGTGGTGGAGGAGAAAATGCGTAGATATGGAGAAGGGTACTTGCAACATAGCCACATAGGAAGATTTCAAAAGGGAATTGAAAAGACAATTCTCCCCTGAGAATGTAGTTTATAAAGCAAAAAGAAGTTGAGGGAGTTGAAGCACAAGAGTACGATTAGTGACTATGTGAAAGAGTTCACTACTTTCACGCTTTAAATCCCCAACTTAGCATTAGAGAATGCGTTGTTCTTCTTCGTCGATGGACTCCAACCTTGAGCAAAGCAAGAACTACAAAGAAGAAATGTTAAGGATGTCGATAAGGCCATCGTGGTGGCCGAATCACTCACTGAGTATCATAGGGGAGACTCTAAGCCCAAGTCTTCCTCCAAGCCTAGTTCTACTAAAGGTGGGGGAGACAATGGAAAGAGTTTCTTAACTAAGAAGGAAGGGAAATACTCTTCAAAGAAAGAGTACGAGGAAAAGAAGAAAGCTTTCGTGCCCAAAGGAGGATGCTTCGTGTGCAAGGGACCACACCAAATGAAGGATTGTACCAAGCTAGAGACTCTGGCATCTATCACCGAGGAACGAGAGGCTCAAACTCAAGTAAATGAGTGTGTCGGATCTATCCAACTCATGAATGCTATAAAGGACAAAGAGGCAAGCGCTGCAGAAAAGAAAGGCTTGATGTATGTCAAAGCCTTTATCAATGAAAAACCTATCATGGCTATGATCGACACTGGTGCTACACACAACTTTATCACGCCTGATGAAGCAAAGAGGCTTGGGTTGAAGATCACTGAAAAGAATGGTTGGTTCAAACCCGTGAATACCAAGGGTGAACCCTTTAAGGGAGTAGCAAAAGGGGTTGATATGACTCTTGGTTCTTGGAAAGGCCTTGTGGATTTCTCAGTAGCACCCATGGACGATTTTAAAATAGTCATCGGACTTGATTTGCAAAGAAAGGCAAATATAATACCTATGTCATACTATGATATAGTATGCGTCATGGAGAAAGGGTCTCTATGCATGGTCCCTACAGTCTCTAAAATTTGAGGACCACCGATGCTCTCTGCTATGCATCTCAAGAAAGGGTTCAAGAAGGGAGAGATTACATATTTGACTCTATTACAAGAGGAGTTAACATCTGACAGAGAAGACTTTCCTCCCAAAATCAAAGAAGTCCTTGAAGAAAATAAGGATGTGATGCCTCCCAAGTTGCCAAAACAACTACCACCTAGAAGGAAGGTGGACCACAAGATTGAATTGGAGTCAGGAGCAAAGTCACCTGCCTCAATGCCTTATAGGATTGCACCGCCAGAACTTGAGGATTTGAAAAAGCAACTCAAGGATTTGCTAGATGCTGGGTTCATCCATCCATTGAAGGCACCTTATGGCGCACCAGTCTTGTTCCAAAAGAAGCATGATGGTTCGTTGAAACTATGCATCAACTATCAAGCACTTAACAAGGTAACCATCAAACACAAATACCTTATTCCTTTGTTAGCCGATTTGTTTGATCAACTTGGTAAAGCCAAGTGGTTCTCAAAGCTAGATTTGAGGTCAGGATATCACCAAGTGAGGATTGACGATGGTGATGAGTCTAAGACCGCGTGTATAACGAGGTATGGATCATATGAGTGGTTGGTGATGCCTTTTGGCTTGACCAATGCTCCTGTGACCTTCTGTACCTTGATGAACGAGATCTTTCGACCTTAGATTGATAGGTTTGTAGTGGTCTACTTGGATGACATTGTTGTCTATAGCAATACCTTAGAGGAATATGTAGAATACTTACGAACCGTGTTCAAGATCTTGCAAGATAATAACCTATATATAAAGAATCAAAAGTGTTCATTTGCAATGGACGAAGTCCACTTCTTGGGACACATCATTAAAGATGGAACTCTCTGCATGGATCAAGAAAAGGTGAAGGCTATCAAAAAATGGGAGCCGCCAAATAAGGTATCTGAATTAAGGTCATTCCTTGGGTTGACTAATTACTATCGGAGGTTTATTAAGGGATACTCCGCCAAGGCTGCACCATTAACTGATCTTCTAAAAAAGAATCACTCTTGGGAATGGTCAAAGGAGTGTCAAAAGGCCTTTGATGAGTTGAAGGCTGCTATCACAGAAGAACCAGTACTGGCACTGCCTGACTACTCAAAGGTATTTGAAGTCCACACTGATGCTTTGGACTACGCTATCAGAGGGCAAGAAAGACATCTAATTGCCTTTGAGAGTCGCAAGTTAAATGATACAGAGAGGCGATACACTGTCAAAGAGAAGGAGATGACCGTAGTAGTGCATTGTCTGAGAACTTGGTGATGCGTGAGCATCTTGTCTATCTTTTCCTAGTGAATTTGCATCTAATTTGTTGAGTTTAATTAATAATTAATTATATTTTAGCCACTATGGATGCTATTTTGAGTTTTGTGCAATTTCAGTTATTTTAGGTAGCATTCAGATGGATTTGATGAAGTTTCTGTAGAGAAAGAGAAGAAACCAAGGAGATGACCAGCGAATACCGACGCGGACGCATGGCTCACGCGACCGCGCGGAATAGAGGAAATCGCAATGACGCGATCGCGTGCCCGACGCGATTGCGTGCCCGACGCGAACGCGTGGACTGGAATCTGCACAAATGACACGAACGCGTAGACGACGCGGACGCATCACATGAGCAATCTGCAGAATTGACAAAAAATGCTGGAGGCAATTTCTAGGCTGTTTGACCCAGTTTCCAGCCCAGAAAACACATATTAGAAGCTGCAGAATGGACAATTCAAGTGGTCCCCATCCATCCATTGAAGATTTGATTATTTAAATTTAAATTCAAATTTTAATTCTAGGAAAAGATATTATTTTAATTTTTAGTTTTAAATATTAGATTTTAAATTATTACGATTAGTTATAAAAGGGATCCCAACAGGATGATTCCAGAACAACATTCCACAACATTATTCCATACAAATTTACATTCCATATTCCATGAGCAACTAATCCTCCATTGTTAAGGTTAGGAGCTCTATCTATTGTATGGATTGATACTATTATTTTTCTATTTTAATTCATGTTTTGATTTATATTTCAATAATTGTTTTCGTTCTTCATTTTATGAATTTGGGTGGAACGGAAGTATGACCCATATTCTAATTAAGTTCTTGTATAACTTGAAAAAGCTCTTTACTTGAACAATAGCTTGAAAACATATTATCCTGAATTTCTAATTGTTTGTATTTAACGGGATACGTGACATATAATCCCTTTATTTTTGGATAATTAGGATTCTTGTGCATATAAACTAGAATTTGATCATCACCTTCTAATTGGAATTAATTGACCAAAGATTGGCAGTTGATGAATTTTAGAGGAGACTAGGAAGGTCTAAGGAATTAGGGTCTAGTCACAAATAGTTTGCCATGAATTAAATCTTACATGATTAGAATTAGTTAATAAGAAAAGTCAATCCAGAAAATAGATAACTCTGAAACCTTAACTGCCTTCTCAATATTTTATTCCCAACTTATTTATTTGTCTATCCTTTTGATATTCTGAGTTCGAACTTAAACCTTTTGAACATCTCAAAACCATTTTATGCTTGTCTAACTAAGTAAATCATTTAACCATTGTTGCTTAGTCTATCAATCCTCGTGGGATCGACCCTTACTCACGTATGGTATTACTTGGTACGACCCGGTGCACTTGCCGAAAAGTTAGTGGGTTATAAATACCGCACCACTTGGCGTCACTACTTGTTTGGTTTACACTTCATCGTCAAGACAGACAATGTAGCTACAAGTTACTTCCAAACTCAGAAAAAGTTAAACCCCAAACAAGCTAGGTGGCAAGATTTCTTAGCTGAGTTTGATTTCAAATTTGAATACATATTAGACAAGACTAATATGGTAGCAGATGCGCTGAGCCGCAAAGTTGAGTTTGCAGCCATTTCCTTGGTCGAAGGAGATATTGTGCATACCATCAAAGAAGGGTTACATCATGATCCATTAACCAAGAAGTTGGTGGAGTTGGCTAGAGAATGTAAGACCAAAAGATTTTGGCTAGAAGACGACCTTCTCTACATTAAAGGGTGAAGACTATACGTCCCTAAATGGGAAAATCTAAAGAGAATATTAGTGAGAGAATGCCACGACACCAAGTGAGCTGGTCACCAAGGTCAGCGAAGGACCTTGGCACTCATTGAATCTTCTTATTATTGGCCTCAAATGAGAGATGAAGTGGAGAGCTATGTGAAGACTTGTCTTGTGTGCTAACAAGATAAGATTGAAAATAAGACACCAAATGGGTTATTGGAACCTCTGCCTCCATCAGAGCGACTGTGGAAAAGTGTCTCTTTAGATTTCATCTCTGCCTTACCGAAATCCGAGGGGTTTGGATCTATTCTCGTGGTAGTGGATCGATTTTCGAAGTATGCTAATTTTATACCTGCCCCTACTCATTGCACTACAGAGGAAGCAGCACGACTATTCTTCAAGAATGTGGTGAAGTATTGGGGATTGCCTAAGAGCATCATTAGTGATCGAGATCCACGCTTCACAAGACGACTTTGGACAGAGTTGTTCAAACTCCAAGGGTCAGAGCTTCATTTTTCAACTAGCTTTCATCCTCAAATCGATGGGCAGACTGAGAGAGTGAATGCCTTACTCGAGTGTTACTTGAGGCATTTCATAAGTGCTAATCAGAAGGATTGGACAAAACTGCTAAACATTGCTCAATTCTCATACAATCTATAAAGGAGTGAATTTACAGGGAAGAGTTCATTCGAGATTGTGACTGGACAACAGCCGCTTACAGCTCACTCTCTTTCTTCCTCTTACTCAGGGAAGAGCTTTGGAGCTTATCATATGATTAAGTTATGGGAAGAATAAGCAGATATCACTCGTTCTTACCTCAACAAAGCTGCAAAGAGAATGAAGAAATTGGCAGATAAGAAGATGAGGCATGCAAGCTATCAAGTGAGAGACAAGGTAATGATTAAACTTCTTCCACAACAATCCAAAGCCTTTCGCAAGGTTCATAAGGGATTAATCTGCAAATACGAAAGGCCATTTGAGATCATTGGACGTGTTGGGGAGGTTGGTTACAAAGTACAACTCCCTCCCTCCATGAAGATCCACCGGGTCTTTCATGTGAGTATGCTTAAATCATATCACGAAGACCAAGATGAACCGAGTAGAGGTGACTCGAGTCGTGCTCCGCCCGTGGTGATTAGATCCTTTGATAAAGAAATTGAAGAGATCTTAGCTAATCGCGTCATGCGACGAAGAGGAGTACCACCAAGTATACAATACTTGATCAAGTGGAAACAAGTGGAAACAATCCGTTCTTTAAGCGGCATAGGCATCTCGGATTCAATTTTTATTCTAAACAAGTTTGACACAAATCGGAGATCCGGAAACCAAGTTATACTCCGTCAAAGTTGACCAAAAACCACAATTTCATACAAACCCAAAAATTCTATTTTCAAAACAAACCAATTTCAACCCCTTTCAAAACCAACCAAAAATCAACCTCAAGCCTCCTTAACTCATATTTTAATATTTTTATTAAATTCACAATCCACTAATCTACCATTTTGACCAATCTCAATCAAATAACTCAATTTCAAACAAAATACCATATCATATATCTTTCCTCATCCCAAGTTTCAACAATACCAATTCCATCAACCTTCAATACATACAATCAATATCATCCTCACTATCAACATGGTTTCACCCACAATTTAATCTCAACCAATCATTAAGCATATATCAAAACATGCATATCTCTCATACATCATACCATCAAAACATCCAAAATCCACTAATCACATACATAACAATACAATTCATCTCAACCAATCAACAACATCAATAGTTTAAATCCTATCTTAGAGTCTCTAGCCTAAGTTTTCACACCACATTACATTTTAGATATAGGAAACCGAAACCATACATTGGCCGATTCTCCGCTCAACCCGGAACACCTCCAAATCACTTTTTCACAAGCTCTTAAGGCTTCAACAACTCCAAGAACAGATTTTTAGCACACAAAAGCCCTTTTCCAAGCTTTCCAAGACTTCAATCAAGTCTCAACATACATATATACACTACCTAAACCACAATACCACATTCAAACATACCCACTCAAAACCTAAACATCATAAACCAATAAATTCTACTAGGATTGAGAATGTTACCACACCCAAGGATCAAGGAGACAAGATTAAGCCTTCCATTCAAGTTAGTTAGATCCTATAACATCAAAAGCTCACAAATTTCAACATTTTTACCCATAAATTTCGAAAATCAAGGCTGAAAGAAGTGGGATGAGAACGTGGTTTACCTCAGAAATAAAGTTATGGACTTTGTAGAGGTCAGCAACGTAGTCGCGTGGTCGCAAATGGTGCGACAATCGGAGCTCCGAATCAAAAGTTATGATCAAATGAAGATTGAAGTGAATGAGGGCAAGGGTTTCATGCTCCCCCTTCCCCTTTTCAACGTGTTTTGTTTATGTAGGGAAGAAGAGGGTGCTGAACCCTTTTGTCTAATGTGGCTTGGCTGGGCCTTTGGCCCAATATGAATCTAGTTGGTCCGGTTTGATTCGTTTGACTCAATTTTAAGTCGATTTTTTTAAAATTAGTGTCAAAATTCTTGTTTTAATTTTCTCTATCATATTAAGTCATAAAAATCACATTTCTAATTTTCTAGAATAAATTTTAATTTATAATAGATTTTACAAAACTCACAAGAGGATTTTGTTTTGATCCTAGAATTTAGATCATGAACAAAAAGCTGTCTTCCAAGATAAAATATAAAAATTGGTAAAATAATAATTCTCAATTGTTATTTTCGATTTATATAAAAACATTTTCAGGTGAATAGTCATTTAGATATATAAGTTTTGGAACTATTCCGATACTTATTTGCTTAGTTGGCTAGTTAATAAAACAACGAAAAAAATATTAAATTCTATTAAAAAGACTCTACTTATATTAAAAAATTTTAAATATAAGAAATATAAATAAAATGAATAAATATGTAATCTGCAATTTTAAAAGTGCTCTAGAATATTGTTAAAGACAAAATATATATATCTAAATAATTAAAAATGGATTTTTTTTATCCTCGCTGTTATATATGATACTCAATATTAATATTATAATTTTTAACTTTTTTAAAATTTTTGCAATATTTTCGACTATATGTTGGGTCAAGTAATTTGACGACCTTTTATTACTTTATTGAATTCAAGGAGTTAAATAAAATTAAAATAATAATAAAAATTTCTAATATAATATTCCACTAGAGTTAAGCTGTTTTATATTGCTTACATTAATGATTTACTATTTTTAAAATAAGGAAAGGACATAAAAATATTCTAATAATTAATTTGAGAATCATACTATATATAATAATATTAATAATATTAATAACAATGATTTTAGGTTTATATAAAACCTAGTTTCATTTACCATAAACTTATAATTACAAAAAGAGATGACTAAACACGGTGTGCTTTATGTACTAATAATATTATTAATTGGAACAATTATTTGTTCTCTTAATGTTGAATCCGACGGCTTTATTCGCGATGATGAAAGAGCGTGGTATCCAAGTATTTATGATGCCTACAATGTTGTCTTGTGTTTAGAAAAATGCAACGAAAGCTATAACATGTTATCGAAACAATCAAGAAATAGATTGAATAGATGCAGAAAGAATTGCAAAAGGCTAAATGATGCTATACAATGGTGCAGGACTCGCTGTCGTAAGGATGAAGTTGCATATAAGAAATGCATAAAACAATGGGCTCGATTTTTAAAGGGAAATCCACTTCAGAGGGAGATAGAAAATTTTAGAATATATATTGATGAGTGCACCTAGCTAGTACTTTATTAATGGTAAGTATTTTTTATTTAAGATGTTTTATTTTATTTTTTTGAATTTTTTTTAGTTTTGTTTTTTAAAAAATAAATGCACCTAGTACTTGATGTGATGAATACTACTTTTAATTTTGGTCCTAATAGTATAAAATAATATATAATAATTCAAGAAATGTTTATTCCAAATTCATCCAATTTAGCATCCAAATAATATAAATATTCTGACATTGTTAAAAATAAAATATATCTAAATAATTAAAAATAAGTTTTTTTTTATCCTCACTGTTATATATGATATTTAACATTGATAATATATTTTTAACTATATTTTAAAAATATTTGCTATCTTTTCGACTATATTTTGGGTCAAGTAATTTGATGACCCTTTATAATTACTTTATTGAATTCAAGGAGTTAAACAAAATTGAAATAATAATAAAAAATTCTAAAATAATATATATTCCTCTGAAGTAAAAACTTTTTATTTCGTTTATATTGGCAATTTACTACTCTTAAAATGAGGAAGAGACACAAACTAATGAAGGAATATTCTAATAATTAATTCGAGAATCATACTGCATATAATAATATTAATAATATTAACAATGAATTTAGTTAGATTATATAAAGCATAGTTTCATTTATCATAAACTTGTATTACAAAGAGAGATGACTAAACATGGTGTACTTTATGTACTAATAATAATATTGATAATCGGAACAATTATTTGTTATGTTACCGTTGAATTCGACGGCTTTGTTCGTGATAATGAAAAAATGTGGATTCCAAGTGTTGATGATGCCTATGATCTTGACTCGTGTCACAGAAAATGTAACGAAGCCTATAACAGCAAATTATCGAGAAAATCAAGAAATAGACGACGAAGATGCAGAGAGTCTTGCAAAAACCTAAATCAGTGTATAAAATGGTGCAAAGAGCAATGTCGTGGGGATGAAGATGCATATAAGAAATGCATAGAAGCATGGTTAAGTCAGATACAAAGAAGATATGGGAAAAATATTATACGTTCAAGTTTTTTTATGAACCAAGTCTAATCAAGTTAAATAAGAATACTTAGAATAATGTACGTTACTTATAACTGATTTTTGTTATGTTAGACTAACTTTATTATTAGTTAGACTTAATTAATAAAAAGATTTAAATATATAACATTATTTTTTTTTTTACAATTATTTCACTTATAAAATATTATAAAATATAATAATTCAAAAAATATTTATTCCAAACTCATCGATTTTGACATCTAAATAATGTAAATATTCTGACATAAGAATAAAGATTTGAGAACTTAAATATTAGCATTAACCTACTACATCATCATATTACGCAGTACTACTTAACGTAATATGTTATTATCTATTTAACGAATTGAAATGATCATCAATTTGACTTACATTTTATCTTTCAGTAATTAATGATTTAATATGACTAAAAAAATTATTTAAAAAATAGATAATTTTTCAAAAATAAATTTAACTATTAATCTTAATTTAAATGCTTTGAAAGGAAAAGAGCATCATATACATCTAAATTAATGCCTAATAGGTAATAATATGTGAAAGTGATTTTAAACCATAACAGAATCACGATGTACAGTAAAAAAGAAGTCATTAGTCCAATAAGGAGAAGAAAAATAGTACCCTATAAAAGAGAAGAGGAACCAAAAAAGACCAAGTCTAATAATCTTAAACACAAACATAAATATTAACTTAAGTATAGGAATACTTTGTAAATACATTTTCTATCATGGTTCATGGTTGAACGAATCAACGAGTCCTAGTTCTCATTACGATATCGAAAATTCAGAAATACTTCAAATAGTTAGATCGTACAATAAAACATAGGGTTAAGTATGATTTTGATCTCTAAGATAAAGATCGAAAATCGATTTTGTTTTTAGCTTTTTTTTTTTGCTATAAAATGGTCCCTAAGATTTAACATAATTTTAAAATCGTCTTTCATCAGATATTTATATCCTTACCCTCTATCACAATTTAACGTAATTTGATAATAAAAAATAAAATTGGTAAAAAATTAGGAACCATTTTGTAATGAAAAAAATGTTGAGGGCAAAATCGATTTTCAACTTCTATGTTGGATACCAAAATCATATTTAACCCTTAAACATATTAACAATGATTATAAAACATTATAATTTGTTGTTGCCAGTAATATGTTAATTTATATCTAGACATAATTAGTTGGTGGATAGAACGATGAGGGGTCGCAGCAACCGTGTTGGAGTTATAGTGAAATTGAAATAATTAAGCAACAAAAAATTTAACTATATAAAAAAAATTAGAGGAGAAATATTAAATTTTGTTAGAACTTGAAAAGACATTATTATAATTAAAATTTAAAAAGATTTGATATGTAATAAATTGAATAAGCAGAGATGTAGTATGGGAATTTGTAAATACCTCAAAATATTACTTATTAAGGATAAAAGATATATTTAACCTTTTCAAAAATAAGTAAAAAAAAAAAGTGTTTTTTTTTTCTTTTATCCTCGTTGTTATACATAATACTTAACATTGATATTACATTTTTAACTTTTTAAAAGTATTTGCAATTTTTTTTACTATATTTTGATTCAAGTAATTTGATAACCCTTTATTACTTTAATGAATTCGGGAAGGAGTTAAACAAAATTGAAATAATAAAGTATTCTAAGACAATATTTTACTATATAGTGAAGATTTTTTATTTTGCTTACATTAATAATTCACTACTCTTAGAATAGGGAAGGGGCACAAACTAAGCAAGGAATATTCTAATTAATTAGAGAATCATACTGTATATAATAATATTAATAATAGGAAAAGTCTAGGGACCAGCAATTTTTGTGTTTTTTGGCCAGCACTTAACCATCAAAATAAAAGTAAGTGATTTTCTACCATTAGATGTAATCTCTCATCATTAAAAATATTATTGATGACCAATTGATAGTTACAAAACATCAAAATTGCTGGCCCTAACATTCTTCTTAATAATATTAACAATGATTTTAGGCTTATATAAGGCCTAGCTAGTTTCATTTATCATCATGAATTTGTAATTGTAAAGAGAGAGAGATGACTAAACACAATATGTTTTATGTAATAATAATAATGATAATTATTGGAACAATTATTTGTTGTGTTATAGCTGAATTTGATAGCTTTATTGGTGATCATGAAAAACCATCGTTTCCAAGAACTACTGAAGATGCCTTAGATCTAGCAGCATGTTACAACAAATGCAACCAAAGCTATGACAAATTGGCGTCACCAATATCAAAACATAGATGGGAAAATTGCCGAATGTTGTGCAAAGCGCTAAACAATTTTATAGAAACGTGCAAAGAACTCTATGGTGGGAATAAAGATAAATACAAGAGATGCATAGAAGAATGGAATGAAATTGTGAAACCTATATTGCAGTTTTCGTTAATTATTTGATAATAAAGTTTAGGTCCTATATAAAAATGCTACGTCAATATTATAAAAAAAATTAATTATTAAATTAATTATTATATATTTATATATAAATATATGTATTGCTTAATTTATTTTTAATATATATTTTATATTAATAATTAATTTAATAATTATTTTCAGTGTATATTCAATATAGAATTATATATTTTTTATGATATTTTTTATTTTAATATACCAAAAAATAATCTATCATAAATTAATATTTTATTTAAAAATTTATTATTAATTAATACATTATTATATATAAAATAATAAAATTTAAATTTTTAATATTTTTTTTGGGTGACTAAATTTTTAATACTTATTTAAACACATATATGAGTTGATTATCTAATCACGTATTAGTATAAAGGTCAGAGAAAAAAAATAAAAATATTTTAGCTACCCACGGATGCAAATAAACGTGGCAACAACCAAATTAAAGGATATATATATATATATATATATATATATAGAAAAAGGAAAAGATTCAAACCTGAGAGAGATACTGAACACATTCCATTAGATGAAAGAGACTCTATAAAAAGATAGGGATCACAGCCCAATCCAAAAGACCTAGAACACTAGACTTCATCCCATGGAGAGAGAAAGATCCAGTCGGATGGGAGTTTCATTACTAGAATCTCCGCCGCGGTCTCATGAACTGAACTTCGTTGCCTTCCCGCGCGCGAAGCGAATGGGCGCTGTGCTGTGGATCAGTTTCGGGGCGGGGGCGAAGAGAGACCACAAGAATGATTCATTTGGATCGACGAGCTTTTTATATCTTAAAGTTAAATAGGTGTAATGATTCTTGGACTCAGATTCATGAACTGTGGTGAGTGGAGGCTTGCTAATTAAATACTATAAGTAATTAAAAATTAGACACCAATGTACCCAAAAATAAATAAAGAGAAAAATTAAACATGCGTAAAGGACAAATTAAACAAGTGTAATTTTGGACTACTTTAACTATTATTACAAGAATTTAATAAATTAATGACAAACTTTTACAAAAAATATTTTTTATTATTAATCCATTACTAACTAATAAAAGATTTGTGACGCACTAACGACAAAATTAATGAATAATCACAAAATGTTCAAACCTGAGACAAGTAACTGATTAGTGAGAAATTTATGAGTAAATTTATTTTTCGTAAATTGAATTTTATAGCTAAAAAAAGAGGAGAAAAAATTTATCGTTAATTTATCACAAATTAATTAGCAAGTGACAATATCAGTCACTTAAGAGTTCAATCGAATAAAAATAAAATAGTAAGAAATATTGTTGTCACTATTCCGTCGCAAGTATTTGATATACAATTGGCGAGAAACAATTCACACATTAGTTTGTTGTTAAATAAACTTTGTGCGAAAGGACTAATTAGTGAGAAACAATGTTCCTAACTAATCCGTTACAAATATTTGAAATACATTTTTGCGACGAATAATTTCCTAACTAATTTGTTATTAAAGTTTTTTTTTTTAACGAACAACTAGTTTTTCATCAATTTTGTCCCATATTAATATTGTAAAATTTAAATTAGGTTAGCGACGAAAAATAGTCGTCGCTAATTAACTCGTCGCAACGGATAAATCATTTAGTTAGGGAAAGTTTTCCTTGCTAATTAGTCGCTAAAGTGGAAATATGGATGTTAAGTGTCTAAAACATCAGTAGCGAGAAATTTGCGACTAAGAATGAAGAAGAAGAACATAAAAAAGAAGAAGAAGAATACAAAGAAGAAAAAGAGAAGGATATGAAAAGGTGGCATGTTCACACGCGCTAATAATAAAGCTAGTTTTTGTTAGATTTAAACCAACTTAATTAAATTCAATTGTTGCAAAAATTTAAATTTATAATAACATTATTATATTAATTGTATTTTTTATAAAGTAATATATAGTAGTCACTTAGACTACAATTAAATATACTAAAATATATGAAATATAATAATTTATGAACTGTTTATTCCTGGATATGAAATCCAAATAAATATTCCGTCGAAAGAAGAAAATTTTGAACATTATAATATTCACATATAATTTTTAACATTTCAATAATCTTTTTATTAAATTGTTGTTAAAAATAAAGACACAAGGATCGACTAAACAAAGGTGGTAACAATTAAACACAAATGATTAAAAAATAACTAATTGTCAGTTGTTCATTCTAATTTTATATCTTTTGCAAACTAATAAGATTGTGTTTGAAAGAGAGACTGGAATTAAAAGATAAAAATTAAGAGATAAATATTAAAAGACAGATTAAATTTTTATATTATATTTAATATAAGATGTATAAAATTGAATTATATTTCATATCTTATTTAATTTAAAATAAATATGAAATTAAAATAAAAAAAAATTTACTAAAATACTCTAATTTAAAAAAAGTTATTCTTATAAAATAAGATCGAATGAAATTGTTGAATTTCAAATTAAACAAAACACAAATTGATTCCAAACAAACTACATGCCTGTTCTTTGTTCTTCATTGTTTTCTTTTTTTTTTCAATTTTTTATTTATTAAAAAAAAAACTCAACTCAACTCTCTAAAATAACACTACCTCAGAAGTAGTCAGAACCCAAATTAGCAGAAAAATTGTATTTTTTAAAATAGAAGAACAAACACCTCAATAATCAGCACCCTCAAATTTTTGCATGTTGAAAAATGGTGTTTGTGTGTCAGTGTGTGTTTCGTTTTCAAAAAAAAAAAAAAAAAAAAAAAAAAAAAAACTACAAGAAAAACCCTTGTTTGATTAGAGAGAGAGAGAGAGAATATGTCTTGATGAATAAAGGTAAATATAGAAAGAAGTGTTATTAAAATTTTTAATTTCGTTTTTGCAAATATAAAAAGAAAAATTTTTATTTTATATTTTTATTTTTTGGAGTTATTAAAGAAATTAAAATTTTGAATCTCAAAATAAAAATTTTAATTTTATTTTTAATCATTAAATATGATACTGAATTTAAATAAATATAATTTCAGTATCTATAAATAAATATAATTTAAATAAAATACAAAATTAATTATTTTACATTTCACACATTAAATTAATTTTTTATATATTTTATTTGAATTTAAAATATTATATTTGATTTGAACCCTAAATAATTAATTTCACATTATTTTACTATTACAAGAATATAAATTTTAAAAAATACCTGTATATATAATCCTAATAATACATTTAAAAGATGCTCCAAAAACTTACTTTTGTTACTTTTTGTCAAAATTTTAACTGTGTTAGATTGATTAAAGACATAATTACTTAATATTCTAACAAATTTATTGTACAATAACTTGATACAAAATAACTTATCCTCTAATTTAAAAGTACTAAAAAAATGACAATTTTTTATATAAGAAAAAAAACCACTCAACCTTTTTTTCTTGTCGTTATTCACCTGAGAATTTTTTCTGTTTCCCAAAAAACGTTAAGTCAATTAGTACCAACACAACAATAACAGTAACAAAATCTAAAACTAGTAATCATATAATAATCACTCATTTTAATGACACACTTTCCACTTAGAACCTTTAATTAATAATTTCACCTTTTTGTTCCTTTGTTGACAACCTTAATCTTCACCCTTTTAACAACACTTTCCACTCTCTCTCTTCTTCTTCTTCTGTCTCCATCTTCCATCTCAAGCTTCCACCAAACACAATCCATTTACACTTCTTTCTCAATGCAACAACAACAAGAACAAAGCTTTTTGAACTCAGTTTCACATCTATATCATCATGATCTTCAGCATGGAACAACAACAAAAACATGTTCTTTTGCTACTATTACTTTTGATGTTAACACTGTGCTGTGTTGTTCTCACTGAAACTGACCCTTCAGATGTAAAGGTTCTAAACCAGTTCAGAAACGGTCTCAAGAACCCTGAGCTCTTACCATGGCCTGAAAATGGTGGAGACCCATGTGGAAACCCTCCATGGAAGTACATCTTCTGCAATGGCAAAAGGGTATCTCAGATTCAAGCTAAAAACTTGAACTTGATTGGTCCTTTGCCTCAAAGCTTCAACCAGCTCACAATGCTTGAGAATCTTGGTCTTCAGAACAACAAGCTCAATGGCCCTTTACCTTCTTTCAGTGGTTTGAAGATGTTAAAGTTTGCATTTTTGAACCACAATGAGTTTGATTCAATCCCTTATGATTTCTTTGAAGGACTTGAGAGTCTTGAGGTTTTAGCATTGGATTACAATGTTAACTTCAATGCAAGCAATGGTGGTTGGAAATTCCCTTTGACTTTGCAAGGGTCAACACAATTGACCAATGTTTCTTGCATGAGTTGCAACATGGTTGGTCCAATTCCTGAGTTCTTGGGTAGCATGGTGTCTCTTTCTGTGCTGCAGCTTTCAGGGAATAACTTATCTGGCGCGATTCCGGCGAGTTTTAAAGGAATTGGGTTGCAGATTCTGTGGTTGAATAACCAAGATGGTGGTGGTCTTGATGGTACTATTGATGTGTTTGCAACAATGGTTTCTCTCACAAGTTTGTGGCTTCATGGTAACAATTTCAAAGGGACTATTCCTAAGAACATTGGTGACTTGGCTTCTCTGAAGGATCTTAATCTCAATGGTAACCAACTTGTTGGGGTAATTCCTGATTCTTTAGCTAAATTGCAATTGGAACATTTGGATTTGAACAATAACCATTTAATGGGTCCAACCCCAAAATTTGTAACACCTAAAGTTACTTTTGATTCCAATAATTTTTGTGAAACAAAACCTGGGGTTTCATGTTCCTATGAGGTTATGGCACTGATTGAGTTTCTTAGTGGGTTGGATTACCCTTTAAATCTTGTTAATTCATGGATTGGTGATAATCCTTGTGAAGGTCCATGGTTAGGAATAAAGTGCAATGCAAATGGGAAAGTTTCTATGATTATTTTGTCTAAGTTTAATTTCAGTGGTACTCTTAGTCCTTCTGTTGCGAAATTGGATTCTCTTGTTGAAATCAGATTAGGGGGTAACAAAATCAGTGGTGTGGTTCCTAGTAATTGGACTAGTTTGAGATCACTGAAATTGTTGGATCTAAGTGGCAACAACATTTCAGGTCCATTGCCAAGTTTTGATAAGAGTTTGAAGATTGTTACTGATGGGAATCCTCTGTTGATGAATCATAGTAACTCCTCACAAGCTCCCTCCTCCTCCTCCTCCTCCTCCTCCTCCTCATCATCATCATCATCATCATCATCATCATCATCATCATCATCTGTTAATAAGCCAAATCCATCTTCTGGAAGGGGCGAACTTTCTTCGGTTGATACTCCAACAGCACCATCAAATTCCAACTCTGGCAGTTCTCTTGAATTGAAGAATCCCAAAAGAAAGAACTTGGTGTTGATTGTGACCCCAATTGTAGGTATTGTTGCTGCAATTATTCTGCTTATTCCAATTTATCTGTATTGTTTCAAAGGGAGAAATGAAGCCTCCAAGGGTTCAAGTTCATTAGTAGTTCACCCTAGAGATCCATCTGATTCAGACAATGTGGTAAAGGTTGTTGTTGCTAGCAATGGCAATGGAAGAAGCATTTCCACAGTTTCAGCAAGTGGTTCTGGGAACCTAAACACCAGTGGAAATGCAGTGTCTCATGTAATTGAAGCTGGAAATCTTGTAATATCGGTTCAAGTCCTTCGAGGCATTACCAAGAATTTCGCGCCTGAGAATGAGCTCGGCCGGGGTGGATTCGGGGGTGTTTACAAGGGAGAATTGGATGATGGGACTAAAATTGCAGTGAAGAGAATGGAGGCTGGTGTGATAAGCAGAAAAGCCTTAGATGAGTTCCAGTCTGAAATCGCAGTTCTTTCGAAAGTCCGGCACCGGAATTTGGTGTCTCTTTTGGGCTATTCAGTAGAAGGGACAGAGAGACTACTAGTCTATGAGTATATGCCACAAGGTGCTCTCAGTAAGCATCTTTTCCAATGGAAGAGCTTGCAATTGGAACCACTTTCGTGGAAGCGAAGGCTTAACATTGCATTGGATGTTGCTAGAGGAATGGAGTATCTTCATACTCTTGCTCACCAAAGCTTCATTCATAGAGATCTTAAGTCATCAAATATTTTGCTTGGTGATGACTTCAGAGCAAAGGTCTCAGATTTTGGACTTGTTAAGCTTGCTCCGGATGGCAAAAAATCTGTAGTGACTCGGCTTGCTGGAACATTCGGATACTTGGCACCAGAATATGCAGGTGATTTGTTTTTTCATAACTCCTTTATAGAATTAATAGAGCCATTGACCTTGTATTATAGTATATATGTCTAAATATGTGGTTGTTCTTTCAGAAATTAGTAACTAATGAAGACATTAATCAATTTTATTCATCTTTAGTGATACTTTTAGAACTTCTACTGTCCTCATTTATTTGCTACATTCATAAATATTCATGGTTCTGTTTTTGTTTTGTTGATTCTTTTTATATGTTTCAGTGACCGGAAAAATCACTACAAAAGCAGATGTTTTCAGTTTTGGTGTTGTTCTGATGGAGCTACTGACCGGATTGACAGCACTCGATGAGGACCGGCCGGAGGAAAGCCAGTACTTGGCAGCATGGTTCTGGAATATAAAATCAGATAAGGAGAAACTTATGAATGCTATTGACCCTGCACTCGAAAAACAGGACGAAACCTTTGAGAGCATTTCCATCATTGCTGAGTTAGCTGGCCATTGCACTGCCAGGGAACCAAACCAGCGGCCGGATATGGGGTATGCCGTGAGCATTCTGGCACCGCTCGTTGAGAAATGGAAACCGATTGATGATGAAACTGAAGAGTATTGTGGCATAGACTATAGTTTACCCCTTAACCAAATGGTGAAGGGGTGGCAAGAGATGGAAGGAAAGGATTTAAGCCATGTGGACTTACAAGACAGCAAGAGTAGTATTCCGGCAAGGCCTACTGGATTCGCCGATTCTTTTACGTCCGCGGATGGCCGGTGAAACAAATGGTATGTTGGTTTCCTGAATGCATATTGTTGTCCATTTTCTTGTTCTCAATGTGATCTCTTGCCAAATGTTGAGTTCAAATGTTGTGTATAATAAGCTTTGGAAAGTTCCATATGTATGCATTGTAATTTTTTAATTTTGATGGCTTTAAGTGTTGTTTATTGTAGATAGTGATTAGTGAGCTTTGATCAATGGTAATGCTTGTTAATTATGTAAAATGGTTTTGTTTGGGGTTTGGTTTTGTACCATAAGAACAAAGAAACCTTTCAGTATGTTGTAAAATATATAATCATTCATGTATTTTATCTTATAGCTTATATAAACTTTTGGAATAAATAGTTTCATGACATGTTATCGAAACTTTTAGAGTAAATGCCTTTTTCGGTCCTTAACCATTTGTCCGATGGACTTCGCACCCCCTAAGAAATCTAAAAACCCAAACAAATCGGTCTCTATCTAGTTTGATATATGTACGTTCCAGTCCCTGGTTAGGGATCGGAAAGAGCATTTACTCAAAGTAGATAGGGACTCGAACGTACATATATCAAAGTAGATAGAGACCGATTTGGGTTTCTAGATTTCTTAGGAGGTGGGAAGTCCATCGGGCAAATGGTTAGGAACCGGAAAGGACAATTACTCAAACTTTTATGACCAAAAGGCGTAGAATTCGACTATAACTTCTTCAAATTTGCAACTTTTTGTTTGATTTAAGATTGGATAGCTTAGAGTTATCCATACAAGTGTAAGTATATGTTCATTTTTTTTTTCTCTATATTATTGTAGGGACAAGGTTCCATGAACCAATCAATAAATCATTCAAAGTAGTTTGTCTTTCTCAATTGTTCTGATATGATCCAAACACACCACAGTTTTGGAATATAGTTATTTAAAGAGGGAAAGTAGACAAAAATAACAGCTTCAAAGACTCATTATTATGAATAAGGCAATGGAGGAGGAACCATTTTGGTGGGGGCAATCTAGTGTGAAAACAAATTTAGTGTTTGTGACATCATTAGCCATTTTTATTACACAGCTTCTAGCACTGTGCTAGAGATTCCATGTGGTAAATTTATTAAATGAATTTGGATTTTTTTATTGTCTTTTTCTCCTCTTCTTACACAGTGTATTAGATATTTTTTTTTCTTGTCAAATGATATTTTCTGTGACTAATTCTTTTAAAAACGAAAATTCTTCTAAAAATGAGTAATTTACTACTAGAAGTTTTACCCACCTATGTAACCGTTAGAAATCAAATCTCTTCATTAGATGCTTGTAAATTTCATTTAACCCCCAACTATGTTATGTCTCTTGATTAGAAAATATAGTTGATATTTACTATTATTAATAGAATTTAATTTTGATACACTGACAGTACAAAACGTCTTATACAGTCGTAGAACCATATTCGTTTTTTTTACGACTATTCAATCGGTCAATGTGAAAGGTAATTATTTTTATTGATGTATTATTGCGTAATTGAATGCACGTGTAAAACTATCTTACACTGACAATACATCAAAATTAAATTCTTATTAATAATGTCCAAATCTTTTGAGACTTATTTCTTTATTTTTAGTATTTTTTATTTTCAAAATTTTGTGGAAAAAAAAAACAGTGATAATCATAAAATTTTTGTTTATTGTTTTTACCTTCTTCTTTTTTTATAATTTTTTTAAAATAAAAAATATTAAAAATAAAAAATAAAAACGTAAACTAAACCCATCCTTAATTTATGACTAGGAAATAATAAAAGACTCTAAAATTTCAGTTATTTGTGAACTACATTAGGTAGTATATCATGTATAGATGTGGCATGGAAATAAATTGAACGAGTTGCCAAATTAAGATGGCAACAAATTGTGGGGTCATTTCTCTTCTTCTCACATTGGAATATTTGAAATCATGTGACACCTGTGGCCTAAGGTTATCAGTGTGCTGTAAATTTAATAATAGGAAGCCTCATAAAGTAAAGAAAGAACAAAACCATTCATCATATCATGAGCAATAAACTTATAATAATGCATTTTCTTGTTTAGTATTGCAATGTACAAAAATGGAAAAAAATGATCACTTTGAGACAAATTCACTTAGTTGGCCTCATCACATGGAAAATTATTGCATGATGCCTCACATTCTAAGCTCTTAGTTGGTGTTTCTTTGTACCTTTGTCACTCCAAAGCATTCATATATATATATATATATATATATATATATATATATATATAATTTTGATGTATTATCAATGTAACACGTATTTTCAATTACGTAATGTCGTATCATTAAAAATAATTATTATTTTTATTGACGACATGAATAATCATACAAAAAAATAAATATGATTGTACCACTGTATTAATACATTAAAATTAAATTCTATATATAATGTGATCTATTTGCTGTTAGTATGTTAATTGTTACTATAGATCAATTATTTGCATTTAGGTTTGACCAAATATATTTGCAATATATGTAACAAATTTCATTCGTCATTTACGATATATTTACATAAGAATATTAAGCACCTGTTATTTTATTTTAAGTATGTCTATTAAAGTTTCTCCATAGAGAAATATACTGCCGTATTGTGAATTATGCATTATGCTTGAGGTTCAATTTTATTTACTTGGATTAAATGGCATGTTGAATAAAGCTTGGTCTAGATTCATTGACACGTTTAAAATAACATGGTTGCACACAAAATAATATCCGAATATATTCAAAACTCGTTTAATTGTAACAAATTAGAGTTTGTAACATAAGCTTGTATGTCTTGATTGTTAAATAATAAATACATTTTCTGAAAAAAAAAAAAAACAATTGTTACTATCTAATACAATTATTAACTTTTTTTTTTTTAATTTCACTCCATCCAAAAATGAGTTTAACCAAGATAATCTGAAAATAAATATCTTTCAACAACCCACTTCATGGTTGGAGACATATCATAAACCATCAAAATTCTATTAAAAAATGAAAACTTTGGATGGTGTTCTGGATTCGGTCTCCGGATCTCCAACGACCTCGCTAGGACCTGGTCTTCCGGATTCAGACTTTGACTGCAGTTTGAAGTTTAAACTGATTTAAATTCAAATATTTTTATTATTTTAGCCAATGAAATAAAATAAAATGATAGCATAAACTATATTAAAGAAGCCTCATAGATATGTTATATATTTTTAAGAGAAAGTTTAGGAGCAGTATTTTCATTGAAATTTGACCAGCACTTAATTATAAAAAAAATAAATAATTTTATATTATTAAATGTCATCTCACACCACTAAAAATATTGATAATAACTAATTAATTACTATATATTACAAATTTTGTTAACCTCTTAACATTCTTTTATTTTTAATTCTCACTTATACCTTTTAAATCTATCTTGATTTAAACGTTAGAGTATATTTGTAAGTATCAATCCGTATGAACGAAGTCATGTACAGATGTCAATCTTTTCTTAATATCCTTCGTCGTACAAAAATACTACAATTCATAATACATGACATTATATTATAATTGAAGTAATTTTTAATAGCATTCGCACAACTATCTGGCTAAACAGCAGCCACCTTAGATATCATTATAATCCATAAAAATCAATTACCTCTAATCGCATTAAGAAATTTTGTTGCTATTCTCCGATGTTACAATTGTTAACCATCTCACTTTACCAAACAGGTTATTCAATTTGTTACTTAAATACAAAAAAGATGGCCTCAATTTCCAGGAAAAACAAACAAATATCCCAAAATATCCCCCCAAAATACGGAGACATATGGTATCATTTCATCTATCTTTTTGGCCTGTAACATAAATCTTTATTAATTAAAATCACATATGGTTTAAATTTTTACCGTGTCAAATTCTTTAATAGAATTCAGATACCCAATAAATTTATTTTTGATTCCTCGGATAAATACCGTGCAACATAAAAAATAATCATAACGAAGAATATATATATAGGAATAATAATTATATATTAGAAATTATATATATAATCATGCTAAATAATATATTAAAAATATTTTTGATTAACTGCTTAGAATAGTTTATATATGCATGAAAACAATTTAAAATTTGTAGAAATAGAATGAGAAGAAATACTTAATGACTCTTACATATTTGTAGATTATGTTAGAAAAATTTAACTCAATTTGAAGAGTTATTTTGCAAGTCATATAATATTTTTTATGAATTTAAAAATACTTATTAAACACAATTTTATAGAGAATTCAGTTAACTTTATAACTAACTTTGAACCAAAGGGATAATGGTGGCTTGAGATATTTACAAAATATTATTAGTATGTCAGAAGAATAATTTGTCGTAATATATGAACTTGTAACAGATTTATCTAATTGAATTTGAATTTGATTTTGTAATAAATTCAAAGAATAAAACTAATTTTCTTATTTTTTCACATAGTTAAATATTATTTAAATCTAATAAATATAGAATGAGTTATGACTATATCTTCAAGTATATATTATTTATTGTCGATTAATTAGGAATTCCCTATAATTAATATTATCATAGTTTTAAATTTTAAATTATATATGTTAGTTTTTTAAGTGTATTATCTTTTTAATTTTTAATGAATTTAAATCTTATATTCTTATAAATTTAATTAATTAATTTTATTCAAAAAATTTGTGATGGTACAATATATATATAAAATTATATATAAAAAAATCACCCTAAATAATACATTAAAAAATATTTTTGATTAACTGCCTAGAAATAGTTTATGCGTGAAAACAATTTAAAACTTTTTATAAAATTAATATTAAAAATAAAATTTTAAATAATTAATTAATATTAATTCTTTATTTTTAAATCATTTTTTTAAATTTTATTTGTTAGAAGAATCAAAGATAAAATTAAAAAGTTATGCTTTAAAATTTTGAATTTAAATATAATTTCAAATAATTATTTAATATTGACTGAAAAAATTAAGTTCCTATTTAATTAAAGGTGAAAACTAGTGTAGTCGACTTCACGTGAGAATCGTTAGATAATTTGACTGATTTAACTAAATTTTTATCTAACGACTCTCTCAACTATCAACTTCACGTAAAATCGACTGCAGCTAAATTTTTGCCTTAATTAAATTCGAGTTTGACCAGTTCTCCTGTCCAACATGAAAATTAGGATTTGATGATAATTGAAAATTAGGATTCAATAAACTTAGCTTACCTTATAGACTCTAGTTAACTAGTTTAGTATCAGTTCAAAAATTTTGAAATGTCACACATTTACGGATCTACCCCTAAAACAGTAAGACCCATACTTCATTGCTACCCTATAAATAGAGCGCCATAAAACCCTCTCTTTCTTCACACTCTCTCCGTTCGCTAAACAAAATTAAAGAAGCGCTAACGATATGAACGAAATGTTAGCCGGCGGGATCCGCCACTACCCCGTCGTCTACAGCGACGGAGAGAGAGAAGTCAACGTCGGAACAGTCTCCGTTGACCCGGCCGAAATCTCCTTCAAGCGCCTGCTTCGCCACCTCAGCAACAAGGTCGGTATTCCGTCGGAAGATCTCATCGTCTACCTCTCCTCCGCCGACAGCGGCCGGAAAGTTCTTCTCTTCGAAAAGCTCGATCTCTCCCTCGTCTTACCTAGCGACCGCTCCGGCGAGCATTACTTCCACGTCGTCAAGCGCCTCACGAAAGGCTCAGCAAAGAAGAACGCGGCGAGCGTCGTCAAGAAGAAACGGCGGGTGGATCCAGTTCGCGCCGCCATGGAAGCACTCCAGGAGTTACGTGTAAGGGCGATTTCAGCGAAGGCGCCTCTGTACATGGAGGAAGAGTTGGAGGAAGAGTTGAGGAAGAGGGATCTTTTCATTGAAAAGAGAGGTTTATTGACGAACATGGCGATCAACGACAACGTGAAAATTCCGAAGAAAGAATCCAATGGTTGCGCCGTGGAGAGAAGCGACGGTGCTCGCGAAGGAAGAGGAATCTTGAAGATTTGCAGAGTGTGTCAAAGAGCAAGGATGACAGGAATCGGCGATGGCGGTTTTCATCCTTGCGTATACGACAAGATAATTCAAGGGTTCCGCCAGTCACGGTGGGGACCGATTTCTCCGTCGCCGGTAAGGAATTTTGACAAAGATCTCTTTGATGAAGATTTTCTTTCATCTGTTATGGAATTGGAGAAACTTATCAGAAAAGAAATGAAAGAAATGAAAGAAATGAGCAGTGATCTTATGCGGTGTGACATACTGTAAGGTAAATAAAAATGTAAAAACTATAAAGGTCTGTGGTAACCATAGAGATGAACATAGTCAAATATAATCGCTTATATATATATAGATAGTTTTGTCAATGTAGTTTATGTTATGATAATGTGGATGTTAGAAAGAGAGTGTTTCAATTTGTTAATTAGGGTTGTTTTACGTGGAGATTATAGATTTTTAGGGTTTTGTTTTTAGGTTTCTTTCAATGTGAGATAGAGATTGGAACTTTGAAATTTGGGTTAGATTGATTTGGTGATGAATTGTTTTAGACTTTGAGAAATTTTGCAGTAGCTCTTCTTTAATTTTCTATGTGAATTGCATGATCAATTATTAGATGTTAAGAAGTGTGATCCATAATTTCATGAGATAAGACTTGTATGCCTGATTTAGGAGTTGTGATCCTACTATGGAAGCTTTGGATTTTGATTGTGATCAGCAAAGATATATAATTGTTAGGGTGTGAAAGAAAAGATATTAGGATTTTGTTTCTCATGCACTTTGTGAGAATTTAACCCATACATGTTTATTGTTATTATAGATTTTGGAGATATCTTATATAAAACAAAGTAATTTCTTTTATCTAAAAGGTTAGTAAGAATTAAAAATAAAAATAGATAATTGTTAATAGGTCATATGAAGATTGTGACTTAGCTTGCAATCTTTAAGAGTGGATGTATTGAATATGAGATATCAGATTGAGAGAAATCTTTGGGTGTGATCTTGAAGGAGATGGATCCATGTCTAACTATAATTGACTAATGAATGTCCTCCAAAGTCAAAGTTAGGTCTTTTCCTCCATGCTCTAACAAAATTTTTATTCTCAATAGGTACATAGAAGTATAGAACATTATATTGTTGTGTAGAAGCTACTACATAAGCTTGTATATCATTATTGTTTAGCCATGAATAATTCATGATGATGAGGTTTTTATTTGTTTTGGTCAAAATATAATGATGTTAGGTCGTTAACTATAGAAGTTTTCCATTATGAGTTTGTTTAAGATTTTTTTCGAATTATCTTTTTTTAAAAGATTTTTTTTATATTATTTTTTTAAAAAGATCTTTTAAAAAAAGGTGTAAATTACAGTTTCTCAAAAAAAGATATTTTTTATATTTTTTTTAATATTTTTACTTTTACTACTAGAATTTTACCAAACACACTAAAAATATAAAAAGATTTTTTTTATTAAAAAATTTTTTTTTATTAAAATAATGACACCCAATCAAGCACTATATATAGAACATAAAATAGAGGTTCTTCATTATCCAATGAATATAGTTCCTTACTTCATTCAGATAATTGAATGTGGTTACTGGTTAATGTATGGTGATCCTTATTAGGGAAGATATAAAGAGGCAAAGTGCATGCTACATGTCAAAGGTTGACAAAATTCGAAAGAATTTGATTAGAAGCTGACTTTTTAACTTTAAATTCTAAACTTAAAATTTGAATTTTAAATTTTAAATTTTAAATTAAAGAATAGTTAAAAAATTACAATAAAACCAATTGATAATATTAATTAATTAAAAATTAATTAGCTATATTTATTCAATTTGAAAATAATATTAAACAAATAATCATGTTTACTTAGCATGTTGCTAAACAGCGTAATAATTGGTAGTAGTTGTGACTTTTTGGGGGGAGAGTCACTTCTAATTCTTTGTGATAAGAAATAAGAACCATATGAGCCATTTTCTTATTCAATTCTTTTCAATATTTTATGGATTTAGTTAATATGTATTTTTAAAATATATGATAAATTTATTATTAGTAAAATTTTTAAATTTTTTATTTAATAAATATAAAATAAATACATTAAAATTTAAATTTTTTATATTTTTAATAAAAAATTTTAATTTAGAATCTTAACATGTATGTATTTTTAGAATATAAGATAGATAAATCCATATAAAATATGGCAATTGTGTTTAGTTGCATGTCATCTGCTAAAAACAACGCTAGAAAATAGTAAGAATTAAGTTACTCATCAATTATTCGAATTCAATTGGTTAAATGTTTCTTATTTTACAGTAGTTAAATAATGTAATTTTATCTTTACAAGAATTAAGGCAATGATTCTTCTAAAAAAATTAATTCCATAAAATATAAGTGTTCGGTTAATGCAATTGCGAATTTTATCAAGGTATTAATTAATGAAGCAGAAGAAAGAGACTATGTATTTTGTTTGGATTTGTTTGTGTTCAATTTTTTCTCCTTTTGCAATTACGATTTTCAGTAATAAAAATAGAAAATAGGAATCACTTATCAATAATAAAACTACCAAAACATAAGGGGTTGAATATAGCAAACAATTAGAATTCTAATTTCATATCATTTAATATTCAAAATCAATTAAAAAAATAACAAAAATTTTTAAACAGCAAAAGATTAAGTTTGAAAGAGATTGAAAATATTTTTATCATTTTTATTTAATTGAAAAAATTAAAAATAAAAAAATATTATTTTTAAGTTTGTATTACTTTTTAAAAATATTTTTATTGAAAATAATCAAATATTATTAAAATATTCAATCAAATTTATTTTTATATTTTATTTTTATTTTTATTCTTATTAAAAATAAAAATAAAAATGACCAAAGATTTTTGTAGGAGGAAATAAGTTTATCGATCTATATTCTTAATAATAGAATTTGCATACACTATTAATATAAAAGAATTTTACGTACGTCACATCGACGAAATAAACTAATTTTCAAAATTTTTTTGGTGACTAAATAATTTTCAAATTATCATTATGTAAAACCTTTTATATGGAATCAGCATTTATCAAACTTAATATTACGGAGTAAAATCATAACTATAACTTAAGTTGAAGGATCGAACTCTAATATCATATCATGATTTTAAAAGCGTAACCTGATAGGATAATATAAAATTAATGGTCATATCTCTAATACTTCCTAAACTTCCATTGTACATATTATACGCTTAGACCATTGGCTTCCTATACTTATTCTAAAAAAAATGCACTAATATAGTCTCTCATATATTTTTTGTCGTCAGAGTTCAACATCGTTGGTGAGTAGTGACGTAGCTCAAACTTTTTCAGGCTGGATATATTAAAACGATGTTGTAAGCGCTTTTGTACTAAAAAATGTACTAAAAGATGTTGTTGGAGGGTTTGAACAATTAGTATTATTAAAAAAGGAGGAGTGTAACGTTCTAGTATTGTTCAAATCCTAAAACATCATTTAAGATTTTTTTAGCGTCAAAATGTGTACGACGTCATTTTAATATATTCAGCATGACAAGAGTCACGTCACTAATAACGTTGAGTTTCGACCACATACAATACACAAAGAAATAAAAATTACATTAGTGCATTTTTTTAAATTTAAAAATTAAATCATAACAATTAAAAAATTAGAAACTAAATCAGTATAACTCGTCGATTTCAAGAACCAAAGTAGCGCTCAAGAAAAAGCATCATGGCAACTAGAATTATGCTTAGCTATATATATACACTATAAAAAAGTTTAGGATACCAGCACTTTTATTAAAATCTGGCCCGTATTTAATCAACAAAAAAAAGTGAGTAATCCTACACCATTGAATAAAATCTCACATCATTAATAATACCAATAATAATTAATTGATGACTACAAATCACAAAATTTGCTATCCTATCACTCCTCATACATTATTGCCTCTTGATTTAGCTCATTCTACGTGTATACATTTTTAAGGTATAAAAAGAAAATAAATAATTAAATAACTATTTATATTCATAAAAGATGAAAACGCTGACATATGTATCTACACTAAATCTAAACTAAACTTGTACCCATACAAGATGTCTTCCGTATAACAAAAGTATCCTGTCTTTTGAGGGTTAGAGTGCCACGTAGAGTATTTTTTATCATTCAAAAGACATTTTGTGTGTATACAAATTTAGTTTCAATATATCAGTATTTTTATTTTTTATGAATATAAATGATCATTTATTCAAAAGAGAAAATATTTAGACACATGCAACACGAAAATGATTAAAAATAAATAAATAAGAGTTTAAAAAAATCAACAAAAGAGACTAGAGAACGAAAGAGATGCAAATCACAATAACAATAACGAACTAACAACACCAACTGCCACATTTCCATTTCCAATTTTTGGATCAAACGCATTCTATCTCGCGTTCTTCATTTTTTCTCTTTCTTTCTTTATTTGTTTCACTCTCTGTACGTAACAAAATTTTCTTTGATGCATTCTCTCTGCTGCGTCGTGTGTCAAATAAAATTGCTACGTAACAATGACGACGATACCTCAAACAATGGAGGCTCTACGGCAGAGAGCCACGCTCGTCAAGGAATCGCTCCACAAGAGCCAGATCATCACCGACAACATGGTCTCCATCCTCGGCTCCTTCGACCACCGCCTCTCCGCCCTCGAAACCGCCATGCGTCCCACTCAGGTAACCGCTTTCTTATTTTCATCTGCAATCGCTGAATTCAAATTGCAATGCAGCTGAAATCTCAATTTACAAGTTCACGGAAACAATGCGTTATTGGATTATTAGCTTCAATTTTTCGTGATTTTTATTCAGCTTCAGTGTTTTTTCTTTTCTTTTCTTTTCTTTTTTTTGTGTGTGTTGGTGCAAACGTGATTATTCAGCTGGAGATTTTTTTCTTAGCTTGATGAAGTGATGCTTAGGTTTTTTTTTTTCCTTTTTTTTTAATTTTTGCTTAGGTTTATTGCTAACTTTTTTTTGACATTTGTTGAGAAGTTAATGTGATTATTTTCTTTTTCCTTTTTTATAGCTTGATAAAGTATTGTTCAGGATTTTTTAATCTTATGTTTTTTTTTTCCTTGTTTGATTATTTGTTGGTTAGATTAAAACACATTCAATTCGAAGCGCACATGATAACATTGACAAGACTCTGAAGGCAGCAGAGGTGTTTTTGGTGCAATTCGAGCAAACTCGCAAGGTAGGTCTCACTATTTTGCCTTTGTTTTCAGTTCATTCAGGCATGACCATGTAGCAGGTAGATGTTAACCCCAAAAGACTAAGTTGTAATTTGATTGTGTTCAGTGATTAAAATTGATACGCATTGATTTACAACTAATGTTTCTACTTTCTATCATGTTGGTCTTCTTTAAATTATGTCTATAACTGAAATCCCAAGGCACTTTTAATGTTCAAAGTTAATTATTATTAGGCGGAGGCTAAAATACTCAGAGGGCCTCAAGAGGATCTAGAAAGCTATTTAGAAGCAGTTGATCAATTGAGAAACAATTTGAAATTCTTCAACAGCAAAAAGAGTTTCAAAGGCAGTGATGGTATCATCAACCATACCAACGGCTTGCTTGCCAAAGCTATCGCAAAGCTGGAAGAGGAGTTCAGACTTCTCTTAACAAATTACAGGTTGGTCTTCTCATAATCTGAATTTTTGTAACCATATTTGCTAGCTTGATTGTTGTTATTCTCTCTGTCCATGTTCTTAAAGGAGGAGCATATCATAGATTAGCTACTTAGTTTTTGTTTCTTGTTGATTTAGTTTGTTCAGTAAGCATTGAAGGTGAATTCTATGATTTCGTGATGGGAAAAGATCATTTTTCCACATGCAACTTAGTAAAAGCTAAACCTGATGCCACACATTTATATCATTCTTGATGATCTAAATTTTACCAAACTGATTTCAATTTCAGCAAACCGGTGGAACCTGACCGCCTATTTGACTGCATACCACACCGTCGGCGATCGTCAACTTCTGGAAGGCAAAGTGATGCAAGCAAACTCGATCTTGATAAGCAAAGCGAGTCTGAGAAGCAAACAGAACCGGCTGTTTACACACTTCCCACCCTGATTCCACCCAGAGTTATTCCTTTGCTACATGACTTAGCACAACAAATGGTCGAAGCTGGCCATCAACAACAGCTCTTTCGACTCTACAGGTAGCTGTGTTTCTTTCTGTTTAAGGAACATGTCTGCACAAAAAACTTCTTTCAACTTCTGATCGAATTTAACTGTATGTTGCAAATTTGTAGAGACACTCGTGCCCCTGTCTTGGAACAGAGTCTTAGGAAGTTAGGTGTAGAGAGGCTGAGTAAAGATGATGTTCAAAAAATGCAGTGGGAGGTTTTGGAGTCTAAGATTGGGAACTGGACTCATTTCATGAGGATTGCTGTAAGATATGAATATCAAATCTCTTTCTGATCTGTACTATTTATGTCCCTTGCATGCATCTTTCTAAATTTTCTTTGACAGGTTAAATTGTTGCTGACTGTGGAAAAGCAAATATGTGATCAAATATTTGAAGGTTTTGAAAATATGAGAACTCAATGCTTTGCTGAAGTCACTGCTAGCAGTTTTGTTATGCTTCTTAGTTTCGGAGAGGCTGTTGCCAAAAGCAAGAGGTCATCTGAAAAACTATTTGTTACTCTAGACATGTATGAGACAATGAGAGAACTTCAACCTGAGGTATTGTTCAAGTTTATATTTCAGACAGCACTTTTCTCTCCTTTCTATGTTCTTTATGTATTGTTTTCTTCTTATCACCTTGGGGGTGTATATGATGCAGCTTGAGACAATTTTTGAAGGTAAAGCCTGCACGGAATTGCGCGAAGCTTCTCTGTCCTTGACCAAGAGACTAGGTCAGACAGCCATGGAAACCTTCTGTGACTTTGAGGAACTTATTGAAAATGATGCTACTAAAACTGCTGTGCTTGATGGAACTGTCCATCCACTAACTAGCTATGTGATCAATTATGTTAAGTTTCTCTTTGAGTAAGTGTTCTTCTACCTTCGTGTATCCCTTTTCACAAAATATAAATAAAACTACATGAATAAGTATTCATCACTTATATACCATTCACATTCTATGCTACTACTCCCAATTCAGTTAATCTCTGTTCATTGTTGGTGCTGAATGTGGACAGTTATCAATCAACATTGAAACAAATTTTTCGCGAGTTTGATCCCAATGACCCAGAAGGTCAGTTAGCAAACCTGACAACAAGGATTATGCAGGCTCTCCAGAATAACCTGGATGGAAAATCAAAACAATATAAAGATCCAGCTTTAACCCAATTGTTCCTTATGAATAATATCCATTACATAGTGAGATCAGTGAGAAGGTTGGTTATCGTGAACTTACCATTTTATATGGATTCATTGATGGAAGATTTACGCATTGCTTATCTCTCACAGGTCAGATGCAAAGGATATGTTGGGAGAGGACTGGGTGCAAATACATAGAAGAGTTGTGCAACAGCATGCAAATCAGTATAAAAGGATCTCATGGGCAAAGGTTAGTTTTTGAATTCAAATAAGAACACAAATTAAAGGTATCTACCTTAAGTTGTGTTCATATAAAGTTGATAGTTAAAAACAGGTAGACGACAATTTAGTCAAATATGCTGTATGAGTCTCCGTCTGTTCTTGTTTGTATTAACTAATGGTGTGATATATGATGGTGCAGATTGCTCAGTGCCTCACTGTGCAATCATCAGGCGGGGCTGACAGCACCGCTGGAGTTTCAAGAAATATGATTAAAGATAGGTTCAAGAGTTTCAACTCTCAAATTGAGGAGCTTTATTGGAGGCAATCTCAATGGACTGTTCCTGACAGTGAGTTGCGTGAATCTCTCAAACTGGCTATAATCGAAGTACTTTTACCTGCTTATAGATCTTTCCTCAAACGTTTTGGGTAAGCAAATTTCAACCCTTTTTTTCTTTTCTCTCTAATTATCTAACTCTATATATGTATATACATCCTTCTCATGTATTTATAAAAAATTTGAATCTCTTAGGCCCATGCTTGAGAATGGGAAAAATCCTCAGAAGTACATAAGATACACACCCGAACAAATTGAAGAAATGTTGAATGGCTTTTTCGAGAGCAAGTCGTGGAATGATCAGAAGCGGTGATTAGAAAAATAGTTATAGAAACTTATTAGTCACTCCACTAACATGAATACAATATAATTCCATTGAAGAGTTAATACATGCTCCATGCATGTTTTTTTGGATTTCATTAATGATAAAAGTTAACGTGTAATATATATTTGTTCATCTGTTCTGATTGATAATGTTGAAGATGAAAGTTTTGGCACTAGAGTATTGAACAAGTACAGCATAGAGAAGAACATATATAAGAATGCAAACATTATCAGAATATAGCATCACAAGTTATCTTCTCAAATCTCAATTCCCCAATTTTTGACAAGCACGTAAACTTCAGCGCGTTACATTGCAAACTAATTCATATGGTACTTCAAAATCGTGCAATTTTTCAGCCACTTGGAAGTTGGAATGCGCAATTGACCATCCCCAATGGCATAAACTCAATCTCCATTATTATCTTCAATTTTATTAAATACTATATTTGGTTCATTATTATTTTTATTAGAGAAAGTCTAGGAGCCAACAACTTTTATATTTTGTGGCCAACACTTAATCATCAAAAGAAAATGAGTGATTTCTTATCATTGGATGTAATCTCACACTATTAAAAATACTATTAATAGTTAATTGATCGCTACAAAACACAAAAATTGCTGACCTCTATCACTTTTCTTTTTATTATTGAAAGAGTGGTTAGTTTGCTCACTTGAATACAATTTGACTAAATTTGCTATATTTTAGAATGAAAGGAGTATATTAAATAAGAGAATTGAATTGTATCATTAAATACAAAGGTTGAATCACTACGTAAGATTTACGAGAAAGTCAAATAATAATAAAAGTTACGAAAGATTCATTGTCACATTCTATTCAATAACGTTATTTCTCTAGGATTTAATTATTTCCTTCCTTAAAAACGCGTGTTAAAATTACAAATTAAAATTTTTTTATTAAAAATTTAAAAAATTTTAATTTTTAGTATATTTATTAAATAAAAATATTTAAAATATTCAACTAGTAATCATCTTATTATGTACTCTAAGAATATATATTAACTAAATCTATTTATCTATCCCAAATTAAATATTTATGGTGTTATAATATTATTCAAAGAAATCAATTTAAGTTGATAGAGTGATTAACTCACTTATCAAATTTTGTTTCGTCTTGTATATAAAAGAATAACCATTGGCCAGCAAAATTATGACAAAATTTAAATATAACTCAATTTTATAATAGATTAATTTTTAATATATTAAATTATAGGACACATCAAAGTAACTAATATTAGTATTTTACTAATTCCATCACAAAAGTTATATCAATTGAAAAATTATTAATATTTTCCCATACACGATTTTATTATTTCATTTTTTATCACAAACATAATTTTATTATTACATTTTTATTCCACTTGTTTTATATAAACATTTTCTTGTTTATTATATTTAACATTATAAGAGAATAAAAACAAAAAATATATACTAAATAAATCTTATATTACATTAACATATAAAAACAATAAATATTTTTTTTAAAAAAATAGACTGATCAGTTTTAATTATTTACATAAATTAATAATATTATTAGCATGGATAATGCTAGAAAAACAAAAAATACAGTCAGAACTTGTCTTATTTAGTATTCATTAATTGTCGCAATAATTAATAAATACTAAATAAGACAAATTATGACTATTTTTAGCTAATTTTCTTTAATTACCAAACACTTCTATATTAGAATATATCAAACGTACAAAAGTCAACAAGTAATACATTGATACTGGCATTTATTATTCGTCTTTATCAATAGTGGTAAGAAATTATTATCAATATTGATCAGAATATATAAACGAGAAATACGACTAAAAGAAAATTAATGTTGCACAAATTTACTAATGGATTAAGTATATATAAAAATATTAAATTTTATAAATTAACCATTAATTAAAAAATGAAGAGTATAACTTTTTTATTTATTCAAAAAAAAATACTAGAAAACTAATAGAATTTATTGTATTTAACTAGCAATTAGTTAGTAATGTTTAAAAATATGGATTTCAAATACGTTATTAAATTATTATACTAAAAAATTAGACTAATAATTAAAAATACTAGTAAAAAATAATAAATTATATTAGTCTCGAACCTTTTTCTTTTTAAAATGACAAATAATGTGAATGAAAAAAAAAGTAATATTTTGACACTTATGATTGTAAGCAGAAAGATTATTATATTTTAATTTTGAATAGTAACAAATTTACTATTTTTTTTTTTTTTTGGTGACAACAAATTTACTAATTTAAATTTGAATATCAAAAATTATGTTTTAGAGTTAATTACTAATAACTCGGTTTCAAATAATAAATTCAGAAGCAGATAAAAAAAATTTAAAAATATTTTTCACAATTTTTTTTTTAATACTTTTAAAATTTGATAAGCATGTATTATTTTATTGGAGTTTATTTTAATGATTGCAATGCTTACTTAGTCACCATAATTAATTTATCTGACTAACTTTAAAAGTAAATTACTGACGAGATATTTTGAATCAACTTAATTAATGTCCAATTCTAATGGTAAGATCAATAATTTACCTCTAAAGTTAATTAGGTTATCCAATTCGGGTAATTATTTAAGCATTATGTTCATCGAAGAAAATAACTAGGGATGGAAAAATTTCTCGAGACGCCGGGATCTCTATAGGACTGTTCTGAATGGGGATCCAATTGTGGAGAATTTTTTTCGTAGAGATGGGGATAGGGGACAAAATTCTCTCGAAGCAGGCGTGGGGACCCGAGCAGAGATTCCCGCTCCATCCCCGCTATTCCCCGAAATTTATGAATTTCCTGAATTATCTTTAATAGTTTATTTCACATATATGTTTTTTAGTCATTTCTCACACACACATATATATAGAAACCCAAAACTCATAATCTTTATTTGCATAACCCTTCTTCAATTCAGAGATCCCTAATACTGTCCATACTCCATCCAACCTCTCTGCAGCCACCCCCTCGCCACCCTTCTTACCGCATCGTCACACCTCACCGTGCCATCACCTTTACTGCGTCGTAATTTCTATTTGCGGCGTTCCTTTTCATAATTCTGTCATCGTGTCCATTCTCCTCTCTGTTACTGCATCTCCCACCTCGTCCACTGCTTTGTCCTTTGGCTCGTCGTTGTGTTTTCCATTGTGTCATTTCGAAAGAAGTCACCATCGTGTCATTTAGACTTTTGTATAAAATCTTGCAGTTTTTGCATAAGATAGATACTTGCAGCTCTATTCATATGAAAATTAATAATTAGTTAGAACTATTATGTAGAGGGGAATGGGTCCCCGTGGAGAATGGAGATGAGGAGCAATATTCCCCCACAACGAAAAATGAGGAAGGGGATGGGGAGCAAATCTGAGGGCGGGGATGGAGAGCAGAGAGGCATCCCCACCCCCGCCCTACCCCGTTGACATCCTTAAAAATAACCTTCGACAAAATAATACATATATTTGTCAAATTTTAAAATTATTCAGAAATTTTTTGTGAGATAACATCTTTTAGAATTTTGTTTATTAGTGTATAAATTTTTTGAATACCAAATTAATAAATAACTCTTATATTTAACTATAGTATCTAGATTTTAAACATTAATTAATTATACAAACAAAAATTATTAAAATAAAAAATATCTAATAAACAAATTATTTTTAGATCTAATTTAATTAAATATTTTTTATGAATTTTTTAACTAATTTTTATTGTGCTAATAAGCAGTGGCGGATCTTGAAACAAAATTTTGGGGGCCTAGATAGAAGATAATTGTTAAGGTGTTTTTGATATGAACCCCATTGAAGATAAATTTGTCTAACCTCATTTCTCTGATTTGGGTGATATTGCCAAATTTAAAGCCGTTTTTCAAGGTCTCGTTCCAAAGAATTAAGGTCAAACTCATCAGATGCAACTATTTAAACTTTTGAAGGTTGTATCTCACTTTCTTCATGATTTATTAAAGTAGAAGAACTATCTACAAGTGTTGATATTATAAAAGTTATATGTTTTCCTTCTTGAATATTAGCCTTCCTCTTAAAAAATTGTATCAATTCTTTAGTTTTTCACGATTATTTTATATAAAAATTTGAATATATATCCTGTAAAATATGTAAAAAAAGAAGTTAGAAGAACAAATATTAAAATTTATAATATTTATTAAATTTTTTTATCAATTTATACAAATACAATATATCAATTCTTATTGAATATTCTAATATTTTTTATCATATAAAAATTAATTTAAATAAACATTAAAATATAAAATAATATCAAATTACATAAATAAAAAATATATAATTTTTTATATTTGAACTCAAAAGTAGAGGGAGTATTACTTATTAAATAGAGATAAAGATTAAACTTTGGTATTTTAAGTCATAATAAAATATTTGAGTCAATTAAACTATTTTTTATTTTTTATAAAAATACTACTAATTTTTTTAACAAAAATTTGGAGCCATAGCTCCTCCTTATCTCAACTAAACTCCGCGACTGCTAATAAGTGATTGAATTAATTTAGTTGAAGTGGATTAATTTGACGATGTAGCATCACCAAATAAAATTTAATCTGTTAACATTTTCAAACACAAACACACCCCCAATCATAATCAAACTTGTATCAATCTCAATCTCAATCTTAATCTAAATCTAAATCTAAATGGATACATACACAAGTACAACGTACTACGCAGTTGAAGTTCATAAATTTCATACAACACTTTGAATAAAAATCTTTGATAACGACAGCACACTTTCCTCATTTCCCTCCATAAAAGTCGCCAACACTTCTCTATTTCTCCTTCTTCTTTCTTCACTCTTCTCACTTCCAACTTTTCTCTCTTCAATGGCAATGCCCATGGTCTCACCCTACAAAACCGGTTCACCATGCTCCCATTCTCTCCACCGAGTCACCGCTTCATCCGGTTACCCGGTTATCTTCTATAGCAACGCTCCAATCTCCGCCGCCAACACCGTCCCCGACTCCCCTTCCTCCGCCGCAACAACCGTCTTCCTCTGCCGCCTCTTCACCGCCACCGCCATCTCCATCCTCGTCTGCACACTCGTCGCCCTCATTCTCTTCCTCATTGTCCACCCCAAACTCCCAACTCTCCGAGTCGACTCAGCTGTACTCACGGAGTCAAACTCGTCTCCGACTCGGTTCTCGCTAACGATCCTCTTCGTGAACCCTAACACCAAGGTGTCTATCTCTTACTCTGTCATCGACGCGTTGCTCCATAACAGTTCTGACGGTGAAGTGGCCATCACGCGCCTCCCACATTTCTCTCAGTCGAGGCGCGAGTGGACACGTGTCACCGCGCAGTTCGATCTGGGTCAAGATGGAACCTTTGTTATAAATAACAATGTTAGTAATAACGGGTCACTGGAATTTGGGATAAAGTTGTTTACTTCGGTGAAGTTTAATTATGGGGTTTTCCGTGCTGGGCATCGTGAGTTGAATGCTGCGTGTTACCCTTTGAAGGTTGTGTTTGGTGCTCGTAATAATAATAATAATAATAATAACAATGGAACTGGAAATGGAACTGCTGTCATGCATGATCCTTCGGATTGGTGCTCTGTTTGATGATAGTTTGTTATATTGAAAAAAATGATATAATGGAAAAGGAGTGATCTTCTAGTGTAGTAATATATGTTATTCACCCTTGTTCATGATATGAATAACTGAATAACAATAATAAGAAATGATATAATACAAAAAAAAAAAAATTCATGATATATTGAGACAATTGTGCTGTACTTTTTGTTATTTTTTAATTGGGGTGCGTGTGTCAGTGTGTGTGTGCTAATTTTCTAATGCTAAAATCATGCCATTGCAATTAGATATTCATATTTCACTGTGGGATTGATTAAGGTGGCAGGTGCTAAAAGATTACTAATTGGAAGGTGCATGCCGCATCATTGGGTTGAGCTGAGATGGTCAAATTCCTTATAACAGGGTCTTGATGTTGGTGGTTCATTCAGGAAGAAAAGATAGCTAAGTGTTTGATCTAGCAGTTGCTTACTATGCCAATGCTTTAGCAATAGAATTAAAATTTTGATGGTACTTGAATCATATAATACAGCTGATATGTTGATATATGATGGTGGTCTCTGATGGGTGGTGCATCAAAACTCTAGTTTTAGCTTTTTGGAATGTGTTTGTGTTTTGTTTGTTGTATTGCTGCTATGAGCTGTTAGCCTGCGATGGATCTGCATTAAGAACTAATGTGATTTTGGGGTGCTCTGTTGGAGAATTTAGGTTGATGTGGGAGTGTAGGCTGATGTTTTCTGCATCATTGCAGTACATTTTTGCAGCTACTTTGGCAATTATGGTAATGCTGTATGCATACTATGCATTTTAATTATGTGCTTTGTTTCGAAATTTTTGTATTGCAATGTGGTGTTGTTAACAACTGAATTTGTTAAGTTGCATACTTTTGCTGTGTTGCACTCTCTCTTGTGTTGTTCTCAGCAGATTTTAATATCAATGAGAATGTAAGAAGTGAATTGACTTGAAATGTATCTGCATGTGTTTTGCTGGTCTTGGCCAAAACCCTAGTGCGTAAACTCGGGCACTCTGATCAATTATTGTCTGCCGAATCTAAATAAGATTCAACGTGCTGGGTTGACTTGAAATCCAGTCAATTTACATTTAATATTTAGGTTGGATCTTTCACGAGTCGCGACAAACTTCGGCATGAATGAAAATTAATGTGTATCAAGCATCGCGACAAGTTGGCTACGTTTTAGCACACACATTAAAATGCTCCGGAGATCTCGGAGGCTAGTTCAAGTACGTATGCAATGTGATGTTATCGATACGGCCAAGTTTTAAAAACCGTATGGATTGTGTACGGAAAATTTATATTTGCATATTTTAATAATGGTGCATGATTCATGTTCTTTCCTAATGCAGTAACTCATGATCATTCAAAATACTTCCCCCTTGTATCAATAGCTTTGATATGGAAAAGACTACAGAAAAATTCATCTATCTTATACTTTTTGCACTGTGCCTAAACTATGGTAGCTGTGGTGTTGTATAGTATGTGTATTTTCGACAGATATGCGATTGATTATGGGTGTATCATAGTCCATGGCCACGGAGTTTGATAGAGACTTGTAAAAGAAGTCAGCATTGGAGAACGCACTGCAGAGCATAGTAAGTAATCAATTGAGTCAATTACTTTTACAATGTGTCTTCAAAATCTTGTTTTCTTTGGTTATTAGTGAGTTTTGATTTCATTTTCTGTCTTACCTTGTTCTTTGGAGAATTCAGATGAAGAAATTTTGTGAAAATCTAATGACAGTTCTGTCTCACTTTAAATTCTTAACTACTCAAGAACAGTAGTTGTATACTTTCTCAGGTTAATGCTTGACCATAACTCATCAATTTATTTGAAATTCGATGTAGATGTAGTAGTTTGGGGATTCCAGAATGCTGGCTAATCTGGAAGTAGTCATTTTGCGGCGTGCTGTCTATTCTGCTGTTTTGTAACTCAATTTTATAGCTACCATATCTCTGTATTTTGTGTCTTAAAAAAGCACTTGGTAAATGCAGCCTTATATTTTGTACTTTCCATACAGTTAATGTCTTAAACAATTCGTACCTTCTCTAACGTCCATGTTAGGTTAGGTTCGTTTAGACTATTTATCATAAAGTTTGTGGTACACGGTCGGTTCATTCCCTTTAAGTTTAATGCTAAGCAATATAAAAAATTCTCTGATGTTCAGTGCATAAAACTGCTACTTTGCTTGGATCTCTGCTTAAAACAATAATCTCTGGGAGATTCGAGTATTTCCTCTTGTTCCTTGAAATCAATTTGTTCATATCTGCATGAGTTAACTGACAGGATTATCAAACAATTTGATGCTATTTTGTCAGCTTGTCAGAATAATCTTTATGTCGAACTATTTGACGCATGCTGTTGTGATGCGAGGCTATTTTACGTCTTTGTAACTTAGGTGGTTGTTGAATAATCTTCAATGTTTGTAGTAAACTTCATTCAATTTGAGATATCTTCTTGTTAATTTATTTTCTTAGTAGATGAGCCTTGTTGCAATTGTAAGGTTGTCGCTTACTGACTCAGAGATCGTGGATCCAAATCACGGTAACATCTTTGGTCGGGTAAGCTTACCATTTCTTTCGATACACCATGCATTTTCTGAGTTATTATGGTCTCCCATGTTGTTGTGGCGTGTGTGATAGAAGTCAATGTTTCTTCTTCACAGTGGAAAATGTTTCCCAAATGGTCTTATTTGATTATTGATTGGCTTTTATGATTGATGGTTAATGACACTGTTATATATGTTATGTGCCTTGATCTACAAGAAATCAGTTGTTTCAGGTAACAGGTTACCGGCGGTGGGGCGCATCGATTGAGAAGGATGCACCGGTGAGTATGCAGTTTGAAAGATCTGGAAAATGTGCTTGCAAGTTTGGTTGACTCTTCAGTTTTTGCTGCCACATTTCATACTATAAGTTCACATTTGAGTTCACAAATGCATGGTTGTGGTGATTTTTTTTTTCATAGTTTTTGCTGTCTTTGAGAATGTATAAGAGTGAAATTTTTAGCATGTGTTTGCTTTATGTTTTTATTTTTAATCTTTTCATTCGGTAAAGGTTAAAATATAAAACAAAATTCTATTATTTTTAATGTTTTTTCCCTACAAAATCCTTACAATAGAAAACAATGAAAATGAAATGGCAATCCAAAGGCTCCTTATCATGGAAAATTTGCTGCACTTGAAGCATAGAGGTATATAATTGAAGTCCTGATTTACATAATAGAAGTATGGTTGAGTATTTACTTTAGATTCAAGTCATTTCACAAGAGAGAATCATCGCAAGTCCTAATAACATGTCTAACAATTAGAAGGATTGTTTAGTACTTTTACTCATTTCTCATTTTATAATAGAATTTAATTTTGATGCCCTATGAGTATAAAGTAGTTTTACACGTGCATATAATTATGCAATGCCACATCAGTAACTAAAAATAACTACCGTTTACAATGACGATGTAAATGATCATTCAAAAGAATAGATGTGAGTGCACAATACTTTAGTGCATTAAAATTAAACTCTTTATAACATGCATAGAATCTTTAATAGAAATGAAGCTTAGATACTAATTCTTCCAGCCTCCAAATCCACTGGTACCGTCACTTGTTGCTCATGTCCGAAAGCATCTTCATCGCCGTTTTTAGGATTCCACACCTTCTCGATCTCAGCCCATCGTTCACCAGTACATGAAGGTTCCCACACCCATGGCTTCGACGGTTGAAAGCTCGGCGCTCTCCAGCTCCTCGTGATCGTTGGATCTGGGTCCAGCCAGCGCCTCCAGAGTCACTCCTGCTTCCCTCGGCTGCTACGCTGTGTCCGTGATGGCCGCCCCTAAACTTCATTAATTAGTATCTAAGCTGTATTTTGACCATTTATATGTTTTAAAGTGGCAAAATTCTATCAAAAAATTTTTTCACACAATTTATACTTGAATAAATGAATGTTGAAACACTCAGAGAGTTCTTTGACTCAATCAGTTGAATACAAATAAAGCTCGTGTAATGACAAAAACTCCAAGAGAGGCTAAGCTATCAAACATCTATAACTCTTAGGTCTGTCCGGAATCGGGGTTTTTAAAGTTGAATTGTGATGGAAGCATCTTTAAAGAGGAAAAGTTAGTTGGTTTTGGATGTGTCACACGTGATCAAACTGAAAAGTGCGTGGATTCGTAGTAGCTCCGGTAAAGTTCCTGGGATGAGTGTATTGCGCGCAGAAATTTGGACGATTTGGCGTGGATTCATGATGACTTTAGAGGTTAGAGCTAATCCTGTGATCTGTGAGACTCATTCAATAAATATTTTTCTCTTCATTAATCATTTGTGTTATTAAGAGGACACAGAGAGTTTTGTTAAAGAGTTTACATGGCAGGTGCGGTGCGTTTGGCTAACGTGTGCTGGTAGATACTGGACTATGCCGAGAACTGTTAAAGAGTTTTTTAAAAACTGGATTGGAGTACCAGGTTGTAAGTCTCAGCAAAAAAGTGGCTGATAAGCTTCTTTGCAGTTATTTGGAATATCTGGTTGAAACGAAACAGTAAAGTTTTTCATAATACTGAGACAGGTGTTAAAGAGATCAAGACTAGATCATTTTTAAGTTACAGAGTTTGGGGCGATGTTGATCCATTTGGTTGTTGATAGCAATGTCGAAGATGACAACGAAGTATACCTTTTTTTGTGTCTAGTGTGTCGTATTTATATGTTCTTTCTTTTTATTTGTTCCACTTCAGTTTGTTGAGCTCTTATAGTTAAAAAAAAAAAGAGTTTTGTTAGAAAGAAATTTTGAACATAGAGAATTTTTTTTTCCTTTTTTTTTTGCTGTTTTCTTTTTTAGTTAATGTCAAAAAAAAAACACATTAATCAATCGAACATTAATGGTCACAAAAAATACTCTGAATGTTATTTTTTTATAGTCAAGAATACTTCTAAATATGTTATTTTGATAAGTAGAAAGAATATTTTACTAAAATAATTAAATTTTTATAAGTATTCTTTTATTGTTGTGTATATTGTTGAACGGTTGAAATTAAAAAAAGGTTTTGAGCAAAAATTGAGTTGTTTATGTGTGACTTTTAGGTCACGGGCTTAAGTCATAAAATATTGGGGTAAGTTTTATTTATGTTTTTAACGTTTAAATCGTCCTATTTGTATCTTTAATGTTTATAAAAGTGTTTTAATGTTATTTTACTATCAATTATACTAACATATCATATTGTATTTTTTAATTATTCTCACTTGTATGTATTTATTTTCAATTTGGTCTCACTTGAATATGTTCAATTTTAATATTGTATCCACTATTTGTATTCGGGTTCAATTATATTCTTAAAAAAGTGAATTATGTAAATGTTGCGGTGATTAGTTTCAATTTTTTATGAGCACAAGCTATTATCCAAACGATTCTGTCTCAAACATTTGTATTCTAATTTCAAAAAAGATTTTTAGAACTCCAACTAAAGCTCATGATGTATAATTGACGATATGATAACATTAAATCGTTTTTATAAACGTTTAGAGATACAAATAAAACGATTTAAACGTTAAGAACACAAAAAAACTTACTCCCAACATTGAGAATAAAATCGATACTTTATTCACCGTATATATTATGAGGGTTGCTACACATGCAAGTCTTTTTGGCTTACAAGTCTTACAAGTTGGCACAAGTCCAACAAAACACACGCATTACACTCCCACATTCAAGAATAAATAAACGCACGTTATTCAACCACTTCCTGTTTCCAAAGCGCACTACTCACCATGCATTATGAACGACTCTTCTTCTTCTTCCTCCATGAAAACGAGTTTCTTGCCAACTTTTGAAGATAATGGAACTTCAGAAATACACCCAAACGATTACAGAAATACATCCAAAGAATTACAGAAATACACCCAAACGGTTACAGAAATTCACCCAAACGATTACAGAAATACACGCAAAGGATTACAGAAATACACACAAAGGATTACAAAACTACACCCAAAGGATTTAAAAAATACACCCAAAATTTGTTGAAGTACACCTTATGCATAATTCAGAACTCTTTCTCTTTCTCCTCCTCATCTTCTGCTGCTTCTTCTTCTTCTTCAAAAATGATTTCAAAGCTTGATGTCAAAAAACAATGGAAATCGAGATTAACGAAGAAAGAAAACAGAGAGAAAAGCACGTAAATGAAGAAGGAGAAAGAGAAGACAAGAAACGAAAGAAAAGAAGAAGAAGAAGAGGAAGAGGAAGAAGAACGTGCAACAACAAAAAGAAGAAGGTGCAATGAAAACGTGCAGTACGGTTCAAAACGCATTAATATAAATGACTTGTAAAAGATTTATATAAAAAAAATGCTTGTATGTGAAGAATTATTCATATATTATTCCTCTAAATCCGGTCTTTTTCGAATTATTCCTTAATATGAAATGTTTGTGCACTAGACTATTTTTTTATTGGTAGACCGTCTAATTAGTTCAGAATTAATGGATATAAACTAATATTATGGCAAATATTAGTTCACCATAAATGGTTCACCAGGTACAAGTCATAAACAAATGATTTCACATTTCGACATTAATGTATTAGATCATTTATCCTTCAAAAACAAAACATTAGCTTCCTAATAAGGTTCCTTTACAATCATGTTTAAGTATGAAATAAAATTGCTTGGCAAAGCTACATCCTCATATAAATAAATAACACAATAATTATTCATTAAAAAATTTCTTTCGTCCCTATTTTCATAATTCGTTTAACTAATTTGGCGGACATACCTACGACAAGGGTAACTAATAATGAGAAGAGAGACTAATGTTGGAACAACATTAAGGTCATTGTCCTATATAAATCGTTAGGTATGGTTAGTTGGTTGAGTCTTAGTGCTTCTTTTGGTTAATGTTTGTCTTTCAATACAAGGAAAATATAATTGTCATTGGAAAAATTAAATTCACCCATTCTTTTTCATCACATCAAAATCATTATCTTCTAATGTTGTAGTCTTGGTTCCTTTTAATTAAACCAAACTAGTGGATATTCAAAAGCAAACAAAAAAATAATAAAAAAAAGGGAATCTTGTTAAATGAAATAATGGATGCTGGAAATAGAAAACCGAAAAGTATCATCCTACTATATTAAATACTAACAGATAATTAAATAGTTAGTTTACTCATTTATTTAAGGGTAAAGTATTAAACTGGTCCTTACGTTTGGGCATAATTATGTTTTGGTCCTTAAGGTTTAAAGTATCCTATTTAAATCCAAAAAAGTTTCATTTAGCTTCAATTTAGTCACACCGGAGGTCAAAAATAAATAATTAACAAAATGTCCTACATGACAACAGTATAAGAAAAATATCGATAATCTAGAGAATAAGTACAAGCTCCAAAGGCACAAAATCAACCGTTGATGCATCAATACATTTATTTATTATTTTTCTTATAATTAAAATGAAATATTTTCTATAAAACTAAAAAAAATATATTTGTATTGATGCATCTGCAGTTGATTTTGTGCCTCTGGAGCTTGTACCTATTCTCTAAATTATCGACCTTGTTCTTATACTGCTGTTTTGTAGGACATTTCGTTAATTATTTATTTTTGACCTCAAGGTGTGACTAAATTGAAGCGAAATGAAACTTTTTTTAGATTCAAATAGGACATTTTAAACCTTAAGATCAAAAATAAAATTACGCCCAAACATAAGGGACTAATTTAGTATTTTACCCTTTTTTAAATAAAATTTAGATTTACGATAAATTAATGCTTAACTTATTAGAGGATATAATGAAAATTTTTTAGATTATTAAACGTTTTAGAATATTTTCGAACTATCATGTTACTAATCTTTTGACTAATAATTTATGATTTTAATTTTGATTCATTGTCAGTTTAAAACCGTTTTACTTTACACGTGTATCAAATTACATACGGTCACGTTAGCAAAAATAACTATTTTTTATATTAATTGCGTAAATAGTTATTTAAAAAAATTATTGTGATTGCACGACTGTATGTGATCAGTGCATTAAAATTAAAATTTAATTTTTATTTTATATTAAGCTTGAAAAAGTTTACTAAGAATATACAATGGAACCTTTATTAATCTGATTGTAAACAACATCTTATTAGGGTTCTTACTTCTTACTTATATTTTGCCAAGAAAACATCATGTTTATTATTATGCCTAATTCATGAGTTGCTACACGTGATTTTGTCAAATTAGAAATCATTTTCATTTAGAATAAATCAAGAAGATACAAAACTAAAAAGAAGCCAAAAAATCGACCTATTTTCTTTCGTTATCTTCTACTTGTTTTTTTCTGCATTGTAGTTTGGAGTTTTCTTTGAATCGAGAATTTCTTATCATCCACGTCTTCAATAATAATGATAATAAAACCTCTCTCACACTAGCTTAGTAGCTCCTTAACGTTTTCCTTTCTACTTTTTCATATTTTGTCTCTTTTTTTCTAATAGCACCACATCGTGTGCCGACAAATTATAAATTATAATTTTTTATCCAATAAATAAATAAAGATAATCAAATCATTTTTCTTAAAAATTAACCTAATGAAAATTTATAAATGATTGTTTTATAATATTCTGCATACGTATAATTTAATTAAAGAATCGATTTTTCCTATTAATTATAACATAAGTTATTTTTTGAAAATTATTTTTTAAACTAAATTTTTAAATTTAAATATTTTTTAAATTGTAATCGTAAATTTTAAATCATTCAAAATTAAAAGATAATTTTAAAATGAAAATTAATTAATATTAACTAATTAAAACTAATTCTCTATTTTTTTAAAATAAAGATAATGCACATGCTCATCCTATTTTATTTGTGTCAGTTTAATTTACTTAGAAAAATAAATAATACTAATAATAAAAGATAATTAAATTTTAAATGTTAATATCATGTGGTTAGAAAAATATTGACTCTCAAAAATTTAGGCTAAAAATTAATTAAAGGTACAAGCATAATTTTATAATATATCCTTGGACATCTACTGCATACATTTTACCTTTTTTGATATTGTTCTGTACTTGAATCTTACACCTTAACATGCAAACGAGGTTCTCATATGAAGATCATATCCACAAATGAATTTATCCAAAAAAAAAAAAAAAAGAAAAACAAATATATGTAGGGGGAGTTGGTGAAAAAAAGTATGGTTTCTACAATAATTCTTAGAAGAATTTGTGTAGGGTCTTGTATATCTATATTTAGGGATATAAGAAGCTACATTGAATCATCCTGGGTGTCAGTGCAAGTGCATCAACACATATACCTTTTTTGATCTATGTGCCATTGCTTTTATTTATTTATTTTTGTTTTGTTTTGTTTTGTTTTTGGAGAGAGTCACCATTATTGAACCTTCATCATTCTAGACATGTACGTCTCTTAATTGTTTGCTTGGCTCACCACGCCACTTCCTTCAATAATAAAGCACAGAGCCTCTTATTGATCTCAAATTTAGGGATGAGCACAGATAGCGAGTATCGATTATCTGTTTGAATTCGAATCGAATCAATTAAATTAGGTCTGAAATTAATAGATAATTGGATCCAATTCGAACTAAATCGATGGTTTTTGTTAGTGAGTGATTTGGGTATCAATTTTGGAGGTGTGAAATCCAAACCAACCCGTAAACCCAATCATATATTAATTAAATAAAAAAATAAATAAATATATATGACTTTTTTATTAGACAAGGATTATTCATTATTAATATGTTTGGATTTTAATGAGTTTAGTTTTTAATGTATTTGGTGTTTAACATGTTTGGATTATTTCTATTGATGTTACATGTTTATTGTACTTGTTGAATTTTTAAGATAAAAATTTGGTTTTGTTTATGAATTTTAAAGTCATCAGGCACCAAATTATCCGAACCGAACCAATCTATTTTTAATTGGTTTGGTTTGATTCGGGTACATATAAAAAAAAATACAAATTCAAAACAAACCAAACCAATTATATTTTGGATCGATTCGATTCTAATTTTACCATAAATCCGAATCAAACCGACCCGTGCTCACTCCTACTCAAATTCTCAATTCACCTCTTTTTATGGTTCTTCAATACATTTTATTTTTTTGACAAAAAAATAAAATAAAATAAAAGCGTTTGATTTCTATTTAGACACTTACACTAAAACTACATTTTGTTCACTTTTGCTTAAAATGTTTAATTTGTGTCTTGTTATTTTTTCAAAAAAGAATCAATTGTTATTAATTCTTTCATTCATGTATACATTAAGTTATCGATAATATTAGAGAAACAAAAAAAATTAAAAATTTATTTTATTTAATATTTATTAATTATTACAACAATTAATAAATACTAAATAAAATAAATTTTTATTGATTTTGATTAATTTTTTTTAATTATCAAATATTTTTGTTAAGTTATTAACAAACATATTCAACAATATATCAGAAGTTCATAAATTTAGAACCCTACATCTTAGGCATGATATATATATATATATATATATATATATATATATATATATATATATATATATATGGAAAGCAATGTCTACTTTATTATAACTAAACCCATCCAAAAACTACTATTTTAATTGAATATATATATATACAAGGTAATAAAAATAAATCAAATAATAGATTACTAAAATGCAAAATAACAAAAATTAAAAAAAAATAGTGTTCAATTTTTTAGGAATCAATATGGTCATTATTCATATAAGAGAAAGCACATTATCTTTTTTATTCCCTTCTTTATTATTCGGTTAGGAAAGTGTAATAAAAGTAGCTTTCATTTGTGGGACTCCTCTTATTAGAGCTGTGTCTTTTTGCCAAGATTCTTAATTGTGTATAACTTTTTTTCTTATGAAAAATAAAAAAAAAAATTCTTATGAAAAATAAAAAATTTGCTACCAACTCATTATGTACAATTCTTTTGCTTATATTTAATTATTTATTAATACATACCTAGCCTAGCTAGCTAGGTGAGTAAGCAACTCTAGATTATTGAAATAATGAACTAAAGAGGTCCAATCAAATATCTATATATTATTTTTCTTCAAATAATTAAATATTTTAAAAAATATCACTCCTATTTTTCTTTGTGTAGATAGCTATAGGTTCACCTCAATCAATGGTGTTTATGAAGTCCTCAAACCTCAGTTTCTAATAGCCACAAAATTTTCTTCATTTCAATTTGTTGCCTTTTTCCTACTTTGCTGTTCACTTGGGTACTGTCGGCGCCCATTTTTTTATCATTAAAAAAATAAAATGAAAAATTAAGAAATTTTAATGCGTGTGGTAAGAGCAATTGAAGTAAGTAGGTCCCAAAATAAAGAGGGTCTTTCCTTAATTATATGTTTTATTATTTATCTTGTTGGCCTTATCAAAATATTCCACACACGTAGATTGTAAGTATATATAGTAAACCTAACTTGCATTAAGAAAATTATATGTACACTACCTTAATTAGGTCATTGTCTCTCTCTCCTTTCTTTTTTTTTTCTTTTGCATATTGTATTATGTTGTTAATGATCTATATTAAATTAATTGAACATATACTAGTATATAACCTAATCATCATAACCAAAAAACATTGATCTAATTAAGTATTATACTCAAATTAAAGCATTCATCTTAAATAAAAAATATTATTCGTATACTAAAATTAATTACTAAAATTAGTTATTAATATATAAATACATGTGTAATTTAATTTATTTTTAATATATTTATATTTTAATATATATTTTATACTAATAATAACTAATTTTAGTGTACATGTAACATAATCGATATTAAATATACCAAAAGTAAAAAAAAAAATTATATATATAAAAAGTTTAATTGGTCAAGAGAAGATAGACATTATTGTTTACATTTGCGTCTAGACTTTGAATTTTCTAGCGGTGAACAGAAGATAGGGTCCTTCATTCCTAGCTAGTGTGAAAGTGAGAATATACTTGTGATGAGGTATGATGTCAATTGTCTTGTTTCATGTGTGATTCATTTTAGACTATGATTAAACCTTGTTGACTACTCTTGCTTAACTTACTCACTATATAACAAGAAAAAATTGTATTTTATGCCGAAATTAATTTGGTTATGAAAAAAAGATTAGTGATCAATGTGTATATAGATGCATGGTGTGTTATTTATAATTGTGGATTTGTGTTGATCAGAGACCTGCAAAATACAGATAACATTTTGCAGGCGTTGGAATCAAAAAAACTACAGGCCCTATAAAATGCAGGCTGTGATTGGTGAGGGAAGAGAACCAGCAAGCGAAACGTGCCCTGCATGCTGACAGAAGCAGAGCCAAACGCAGGATGCATTTGTCAGCATAGCAGAGCCAAACGTAGATTGCGCTTTGCAGGCTCCCTAACTGCATGCGCACCACGTGTTCTCGAAGGGTGTCTCAACTTGGTGCTTATAAGCGAAAAACGCAGATGGAAGGGAAGCAAAGTAAAAACTTAGTTACTGAAGCAAAGTGAAAAATAGTTGAGGGAGAGTGAGGAAGAAGAGTTAAATGTGAAGGGACTTGTTGAAAAAGAAGGGCACGGTATAGGAAAAAAAATGGTGCGTGACTATACCAAACCAGAAGAACATATTATTGAGTATTTGGATCATCCTCAATTTGTAAGTAATTTTTTTTAATATTTAACAATAAATATATAGATTTATTCGAATTTTATTTATTTATTTGTGTTGTAATTAGTAGTATTGGGGTTATTAATATTATTATAACTAATATTATGTTGTTATTTATTTCTCATTATGGTTTAATTTTTTTAATACTGTTATTATATTATTATTGTTATTAATAGACAGTGTTGTTAGTGACGTTGTTGTTATTATTATTATTATTATTATTATTATTATTATTATTATTATTATTATTATTATTATTATTATGGTGGGTATGTTAATGAGAATAATTTATTAATAATTTTTAATAACAATAATGTGTAATAATTTATTATTATTTTTTAGTGATTTATTATTATTTTTTATGATGATAATAATAATAATAATAATAATAATAATAATAATAATAATAATAATAATGTTAAAAGTAAACGGTTTTTTTAATAATGTTTAATTAAAAAAATTATTATGTTTAATACTATATTAAGGTTTGTAATAATAATTAATACTGTATGTTAATAACAAACCGTATATGTTATAGATAATATAATAAATGGTTATTATTATTGTTATTATTGTTATATTTGAGTAATTATTATTATAATTAGAGTGTTATTATGATTATTTTATAATACTGGTTATGATAGTGCGAATAAGTTTACTTCAAATTTTTAATAATTAATAATATTGTTTAATAAATAATAGATTAATATTTATGATTTTTTAATAATTTATTATTATATTTTAAGATAATAATAATAATACTGTTTAGTTGTTGTTGCTAATTATTTTTTTTGAACAAATTATTAACCGATATTATTTAGAATTTAATAATTATCATTTTTCTTTTTGCAGGCTATCAGAAATTTGTTGCCCAGAAAACTGGATCCACCAGATACCTTTAACGAGGTAGCTGCAGCGACATTGGCATTGACTGGTTTCAACACGTTTCGCGAGTAGGCGAAATGAGAGGTCATTTTGCACTACTGAGTACTTTGGTGGAACGCTAGAGGCCGGAGACTCACACATTTCATCTTTTGGTCGATGAAGTGACGGTGATGCTGGAGGATGTGAGCTATATTCTTGGTCTCCCGATTAATGGGGAGGCCGTTACGGGTAGATCAGATAGCAGCTACGAGTTTTTGGTGGAGACTGCATTGCGTGTTTTGGTCGGGAGCCCGGTCCAGACGATCACGTATTCGGGAAGGTACATATTGCTTGGGTCTGGCGGTGCAGAGACAGCGAGCCTTGTGATACTCAGGAGTTCCTCGAGCGGTACGTCCGGGCGCACATTTTCTGCGTGCTCGGAATAATTGTGTTTCCGGATAAGTCGACCGTTTCACTGAACTCGAAGTTTCTACCGCTATTTCGAGATTTCCACCGGATTTCAGGATATAGTTGGGGGGCAGCAAGTCTGGCACACCTATACAGATCGTTGTGTCATGCATCACGATACAACTGCAAGGAAATGGATGGCCCACTGATACTACTTTTTGTTTGGGCGTGGGAGCGTATGCCGTTCTTGACACCTATACCCCGCGATCAACTCGGCGATGTTGGTATTCCACTAGCGCGACGGTATTGACTTTTATCGTTATTGTTATTGTTATTGTTATTGTTATTGTTATTATTTTGTTCTTCTTATTAATATTCTTATTCTCTTTTCATTAGGTGGAGTCATTGGCGCTGACATACGAGATATATACGGCAGTCTACTGCGCATTTTAGGCGAGGATTCGACAACATGGGAGTTGACAACGTAAGTTGTACCATTAATGTCCAAAGTTTTTATTCAGAAGAATAGTTTTTCTAATCGGCTTCTTGGTAACTATTGTGCAGTTTATATGGCGACCATATATGGGAGTGGGAATTCCGGATGTCCTCGCTCCCCATTTGGTTCCGTGCTCCACCCAGTCGCCTCTAGTGTCATTTGAGTGCATAGAATGGCACCCGACAGACCGGGTCAGACGACAGTTCGGGATGCAGCAGCTACCACCAAGCCCGCGTTCGACCTTGGTCGTGATCACTGCAAGTGGTTGACAGGAGCACAAAACCATGATTGGAGACAGATTTACATTCAATGGGTTAACACATGGACAGTTGATGGAGGTATGGCGGTCAGAAATAATACCCACACCATCAATAGTAACAACATATCTCCGCAAATTCGTTAGGAAAAATTCCCACGCGTCTGCCGTCTCGCCCTCGACTATGGCAAATGCAATAGGCACAATGTTTTGATTCCCATCTTGTGCAACCGCTACCAGAAGTGTACCTTTATATTTTCCGTACAGGTGCGTCCCATCAACTTGTACTAGTGGCTTGCAGTGTCTAAATGCTACAATACACGGATAAAAGCTCCAAAAAATGCGGTGCAGAACTCTTACACCTTGAACCTCCTCAGTCTCACGGTAAACAGGGAGCGTTTTGATTTAAACACGAGACCTTGGCATTTTAACCGTCATTGCTTTCAACCATACTGGCAGAGTCTGGTAAGAAACTTTCCAATCACCGAAAATCTTGGCAACAGCTTTCTACTTTGCCAACCAAGCCTTGCGATAACTGACAGTGTAGTTGAACCTGGATTGAACTTCTGCAATTACAGACTTCACCTTTATCGAGGGGTCTGATTCGACCAACGGCCTAATGGCATATGCAATTGTGTCCGAGTCCAACTTGGCATGATCTTGTGATATCGTTCCTATGGTGCACGTGTGCTTGCCATTGTATCTCCTGATCTCCCAACAAGCTTTCTTTCGAATCAAGCTAGCCCGGATAAGTCAATCGCACCCTGCACCATACCCCTTGCATTTTGCATAGAATGTCTGCAGCTCAGACTCATACACAGTGTAATCAACTCCTCTATAGATAGTGTACCTTTTGATTGCAGATATCACCAACTCTCTCGAACCAAATTCCATTCCAACACTAAACTCACCATCTTCCGCCGCAGCGTTGCCTTCACCTACGACATGCGCACCACCATCAATCAGACAAGGCAAATAAAATAAACACTGTAGGAAACTAGAGTTAATAATCATAACATACTCGTATTCGCATACTCAGAAAATTCTGGGACATGCATAGCTTCGAGATCTAGAGTCCGCATAAAAGACGGAACACCAAACGGGTGCTGCCTTGCAATCGCATTAGCTTCATTTTGCACCTCCGGATTGCCTGCCAAGTCTCCGTCATCGTTTTCGTCATCGACTTCATAGTTAGCTTCGAACTCCTCTTCACTGTCATTATTATCTTCTTCTCAATTTATATCCCCGAGCTCATCAACATTGACCTCCTCGTCGACCGCGCCCGATCCTGACTGTTGTTCAAACTCAACGTACAACTCTATCATCGGCACGTGAAATCGGATTTGTTGATAAATACAGAACATCTGCTGCATACTGGCATCGTCAGTGATGGGCATTAATGGAAATTGTATTAGCCCATCAAATACTTGCACAGGACTTCTGTATAAAAGATTGCTCACCCTTTTCAAAATGTGGCTTTGAATGTTATTACAAACCCCATTTTGCAACTCGACAAAGCTCATGGTACATGGAATAGCAAATGACAACGGACATTCACAAACAAAAGTCACTCCTTCATGTGTGTTTGGTATAACTTCACCGTTATAATATACTCGCAAATTTGTAATATTTTCCATAACTTCAAACTCACCTACTCCGATTGTTTTGACACACCTAACTACCAAAAAAACCTAAGAACGACAACTTATGTATATGAAAGAAGAGTATGATGAGTAGAATAGGAGTGAGGCCATTTGGGCGAGGAGTGCTTCGTATTTATAGGCAAGCTGCTTCGTTAAAATATTTTTTTCTCAACAAACGCAACCTGCGTTTTACATTTTTCAAAAAAATGATCTGACAACGCAAAAAACGCAACCTGCGTTTTGCGTTTACAAAAAAAAAAGCTGACACTCAGTACAAAACGCAATCTGCGTTTTGTTATTACGAAAAAAAAAAATTAACCCATCACAAAACGTAGGCCGCGTTTGGGTTAAAAAAATAAAAAAAATTTCAAAAGTCTGCAGAAATAAAAACGCAGCCCACGTTTGTTTCCTTTCCTGAACAAAAAAAAAATACAAGCCAAAAGTAAAACGCAGGTAACGTTTTATACCTGACACCATAGCAGAGAAAAATTTGTCCATACATACATTACATTGAACAATACCAAGCTTTGTTCTATATAAAAAAAATGAGCCTATTTTATGGCTATTAAAAATATTTATTTTAATAGAATATATTTTAAATTATTATTAATCATTAATTTTTTTTATTTTCTACTATATTTTAAAAAAATTAATTCGTTAATCTAACCTCTATTTAATTAAGAATTTATTGTTAGCTAATAAATTATTATATTTATAAGATGAATTCAATCATTAATGTTTAATAATAATTGTGTCAATAATTATAAAAAAAAATATTGTAAGATTTTAACAAATATTAGTATGAATTAAAGAAAGTAGATACTCATAACTCAATGATAAATTGAAGGTTTATTTTTAGTTGTAGCTGTCAATTAACCTAAGATTGGAGACAGGGTGACAGTAGTTGAAGTGTCAATTATGAAAGCAATGTAAGAGAGATAAAGATGCAATGTATTGTAAGTCATTACTGCTACATTTTCTTGGACCAATTTCTTTCTTTAATTTGTGAATTGAAATTTGAGAACACAAAAAAGAAAAGGGTTAAAATTGAGACTTTCTTGCGTGAGAGTTCAGTTTCCTTTAATTTGTTCTTTTAGAGAGAAAGCGAATTGAGAAAGAAAATAAAGGGGAAGTGTTTCCAATCTAAATATTATATGTATAATTACATTGTGTATAAATTAATGAAAGTCATCATACTATTTTGTTTTTTAGCTATATGTACTAAAATAATATATAAGATAAAGAGCAAACTTATAATAATATTCTGAAATATTTGTTCTTATATATAATAATGGTGTGAGTTTTTTATCAGTATGTTTTAACTAGATAAATTAAAGATTAATTTATTATAAATTTAAATTTTATTTAAATTTTATTATTGACTAATAAATTATTATAAATTTAAATTCTTACCTATATTTGTTTAAGTCAACGAATGAATTGATCTGTCGATATAAGTTTTATTTTTATTTTTATTTTGTGAATATATTAAGTTTGTTTTATCTTAATAAAGTGTGACTTTTTTTTTGTGTGTGTTTTTTTTATTAGTTTTAAATGGTATTTATTGACAATAATAGTCAAATAAGATAAAAGTAGATTCGAAAGTGAGACGACGAATTTAGTCAAGTCAGACCAAACTCAATATAATAATAATCAGAATACAAAAATTAATTAAAAAATATATTTTCAATAATCAAGGAAAATTAAGAAAATGTTCATATTTCAATTATATTTTTTTTTCTCCTTTTTCTATTCTACCTTGCTTTCTACTCTGACATTTTTTTTGAAATTAAAAGTGCTCAACACAACAAGATGGAGCAATAAGACACATAAGTAACAGGCTACTCAACGTACAACCCATCATTGAATAACTCAAGAAGTAAACACCCTCTAGTCATCTTCGGCATTGCCATCAACAACCAAGAGATTCACCACCAAGCCACTCGTCGGAGAGCATAAAGGATCTGTTTATTATTTCCATCACCCCTGAGCCTTTATTGTTGAAGACTCTACCATTCCTTTCTAGCCAAACTGCCCAGATAACAGCAAAGAACCCAATCAGCCACCGCCTCCGCTCATTCTTCCTAGACGAAGCATTCGTCCAGCTCTCAAAGTGTTGTTTTAGTGTACCCGGCATAGTCCATATCCTGCCAAGGGCGAATAGCCATGCACACCACACCTGCCAAGTGATCTCACAGCTAATAAAAAGATGAGCAGCAGACTCAACAGACTTACAACATAGAACACATAAATTATCATGCTGGTCAATGACACCTAGTTTGCATAGTCTCTCTTTAGTGTTCACCCTCTCAACCAAAACAAACCACGAAAATAGCTCAACCCTTGGCGGAGCGAATCCCTTCCAAATAGCACTAGTAAAGCTATAGCTAGTAATATCCTCCGGGGGATCTGCTTCCTGCATCACCTGCACAAAGGAGTTAGTAGTAAAAATACCAGTTTTATCATATTTCCAGACCACCCTGTCCTCCCTCTCAGTTGTTATCTTTACTGACTGCAAGACCTCATGGAGTTGGTGTAGAAGCTCCAGCTCCCACTGAAATAATTCTCTCCTCCACTGGAGACTCCAGATCCATTCTAACCCATCCCAAAACCCGCATTCCCCTATAACAGATCCTGTGAGGTTTGAAACCGAGAAAAGTCTAGGAAACATCTCTTTCAACCTCCCACCAGGTAGCCAGACATCCTCCCAGAATTTGATTGTTCTGCCATTCCCTACATCCATAGATAAGCCTCTGATCATCTTTTCTCTGATTTGTGGCTCTCTGATCTGGAGCTGACAGATATCTCTCCAAGGGCCCCCTCTTGCAGGAGCAGGCTGACCACACAACATCGCAGAGGGGTTCATGTTGTTACAAGAGCACACTACTCTCTTCCATAAAGGTCAATCTTCTTTCGAAAATCTCCACCACCACTTGAACAAAAGGGCTGTATTCCTAATTACTGCGTCTCCCACTCCTAAACCACCCGCCTTTCTAGGAGCCATCACTATCTCCCATCTCACTAGTGGCATCCCTATCTTCCCATCCTCCTTACTCCATAAGAACCGTCTTTGCAACGAGATCAACTTTTCTGCAACTGCCTTTGGCATCTTGTATAGGCTGAGATAGTATATAGGCAAACTATTGAGGACGGATTTGATGAGAACTAGTTTGCCCGCTTTATTGAGAGTCTTCGCCTTCCACAAGCTCAACTTTTCTTCCACCTTATCAATCACCGGTTTCCAGGTCTTAACTAACCTTGGATTCGCTCCCAGAGAAATTCCAAGGTATCGGACTGGTAGAGAAGCTTCCTTACATCCCAATAGCTGACACATCTGGCCCGTCCAATGCTGTTCACAATTAACTGGAATGAAACTGGACTTCTCAAAATTGATACTCAACCCGGACATCAGTTCAAAGCAACGCAGTAAGCGTTTATAATTCCTTATAGTCTCTTCCTCTGGAGGGCAGAACAGTATAGTATCATCCGCAAACTGTAAGTGCGACAGCTCAATGTGATCTCGTCCAACCAACAGTGGGGAAATGCGCCCATTTGTTACCGCCTCTCCGATCATCCGATGAAGGACATCAACAACTAGTACAAACAGAAAGGGCGATAACGGATCTCCTTGTCGTAGACCCCTTTCCATTTTGAAAGGCTTAGAAGGGGATCCATTTATAAGCACCGACATGGACACAGAGCAAACACATTCCTTAATCCAGCCCCGCCACATTTGGCCAAAACCCATCTTCTGCAGAACTATATCCAAAAAGCTCCATTTGACCCTGTCATATGCCTTCTGAAAGTCCAGTTTAATTATCGCTGAGCTTCTTCTTCTAGCCTTTATCCACTGTACAGTTTCACAGGCTATCAAAGCCCCATCATGAATTTTTCTGCCTTGCACAAACGCACTTTGGGTCTCACCTACTAAGCCTGGCATCACATTTCGCATTCGCCTCACTAACACCTTAGAGATAACCTTATACACACAACCCACCATACTAATTGGCCTAAGGTCTTTGATTTCTGTAGCTCCAACAAACTTTGGTGCCAAAGCCACCCAAGTGACATTCGAATCCCTAGGCAGCCTAGCCGACCGAAAGAACCCCATGACTGCTTCAATGAATTCCTTCCCTATTTCATCCCAGCACTTCTTAATAAAATTCATGTTATACCCGTCACACCCTGGTGCCTTTGTTGACTCACAATCCCACACGGCATTCTTTATTTCTTCAGCAGTTGGCAACAACTCCAGCCCTGTTGCTTCTTCCTCAGATATCTGCCTTACCAGCCCATCCCGAAACCCTATATTAGGTGAGGTCTCCTGATGGTACAAATCCTTGTAGAACTCTCTTATAGCAACTTTAATTCGGGGTTGATTCCTAACTAGTCTTCCATGGATTCTCAAGGCATCAATTCGATTGTTTCTCCTCCTTGCCGATGCTATGTTGTGGAAGTATCTAGTGTTTCTGTCCATCTCCTTAGCATGTCTGGATCGAGACATCTGCTTCCAATGGATCTCCTTCCTGATATACCATTTTTTACATGAGCTCACCAGTGCCTTCCTCCTTGATTCCGCTGTTCCATCATGCACTCCATTGCTCACCATTTCATCAACCTTCCTGATCTCCTCTTCAAACCTATCAATCCTCCTATCCATATCTCCAAAATTTTCTCTATGCCATCTGCGCAGTGGGGTCGTCATAGCCTTGAGCTTGTCCAAGAATTGTCTCTCCCCTGTGCTCCTCCACTCCTCCTTCACCATCCTCAAAAACCCATCATGAGTAAACCAAGAATCCAGACTTCGAAAAGGCTTGGGTCCCCCTCCCATCCGTGTGACATCCATGATCAACGGACAATGGTCTGACAACCCTCGTGGCCCTCCTCGTAATCTTGTTTCAGGAAACTCTTCCAGCCACTCCAAGCTAACCAGTACTCTATCAATACGACTACATGACTGGCCCCTGAACCATGTGAACCTACAATCAGACAAAACAAGATCCACAAGCTCCATATCTTGAATCCAATCTTTAAACTCAACTGCGGATACCGGCATAGAAGTAGCCCCCTTTCTCTCCTCTACTTGAGTAATCTCATTAAAATCTCCCATAAAGCAGAAAGGTAATTGACATAAGCCTGATATGAAACTCAGCTCCTCCCACACAATAAGCTTTTCCTCCCTAATATGCTCACCATACACTAGACAGAAGGCACACCGAAAATTATTTTTAACTAGCACTCCATCGACACATAACCATCTAGCTCCTTTATGACAATTTCTCATATTAAAAACCGTTTCATCCCACATCAACAGTAGACCACCAGAGGCACCTTCCGATCCCACAAACTCCCATCCTACTACATCATTACCCCACAGTTGTACTACGTCAAATTTAGTCAAAACCTCTTTTTTTGTCTCTATCAAGCCTAACATATGCAAATTAAATCTCCTCCTAAAATTCTTCACCATACTCAATTTACCAATTCCCGCCAACCCCCTAACATTCCAGGATGAAAAATTCATTTTAAAACAGTTTTACACACCTTATTCTACTCTGACATACTTGTTAAATAAAGAGAGTTTGGTTCATGAAAATGGAATTTTCTTTTCCTTTTTTCTTTTTTAATTGAGAAGTTGTGATTTATTGATCCTTTACTCTGTTCCATTATTAAATGGTTAATTGGTGCTGCCAAGTATAATCTTGAACTCCATTAACAAAAAAGAGACACACAAAGTTGGTGTAATTTGTTTTTGATACATGGGGCCTAGCTATAATATGCAGGCTTTTTTATTTAAATGCGCACGAAAAATGTAATAATTCCCTAAATACGCATCTCTCAAAAGCTTGACCAAAATTCGCATGCCCAACTCAAGGCTACCGCATGCAAATTGGAATCAGCCTACATTGCTGGGGTAGCGCATGCGAGTTGGGGTTTACTCGGCAGAGGTAGAAGGCGGACAGATTTCGATGACTAACAAGCCATTTCAGCCCCTGCGTCCGCGAAATGGCGATATCATGGATGGCGCCTGCGAATTGGACCATGTCGTCCATGTCAGCCGCGAAACAAACCACATCAGTGGCAGTGGAGTTGAAGGTGGCACAGAGAGAGGAGTTGCAGAGAATGCAGTGGTTGGAGTTGTTGCAGAGGAGCCAGTTAAGGGAGGAGCCAAGGTGGAGGTGGAGGGTGGTGGGTTGGAGTGGGGTTTGAAGGTAGAGGGAGAGGGTGTAGAGTTGGGTTTATATAAATAGGAAGAATGGATTCTGAAGATATGATAGAGAGGTCATTGACTAAATGAAATTGTGTTTATATAAATTTTATGGGAGTCTTATTTTCAGTCACGTCTCTGTAGTTTTTGTTCTTAAACGAGGCCATCAGGTGTGTGTTTTGGATTATTAAACCAATTTCTCTAATGCCATCTTCTTCTTTTCTACTAGTTTATGCAGAAAGAGGGAATTGAAAAATTGTTCTGTATATATTTTATACTTCTGAGTAGTTGTTTTTAGCCGATTATTTTGCTGCCATTTTTCAACTTTGGCCCTCTTATCTCTATGCAAATTCTATCGTTATTAGGTTTAATGTTATAGTTTCAGCATAATTATTTTGTCACTCCATGGGTAAATTTAAAAAGTAATAATAATAAATATAATAATTTAATGTGAGCAAGGGTTGGGGCAAGCCTATCTATTTGACCTTTGTGTAAATGTAAGGAAGGAAATAGTTGTAGAAACTAGAAAATAGGAAGTATAAAGAAAAGAATCACAACATCATGTCCACGGAGACTTTTGAATCATTCAACTGATACATAGTAGAGTCCCTCCCACTTGTTCTTCTTTCAATTATTAAAAGAGAGTGTTAAAACCTCTACCTTCAAAAGATCCCTCCACCCAACTCTACACCCACTCCCTCTACCTTCAAACCCCACTCCAACCCACCACCCTCCACCTCCACCTTGGCTCCTCCCTCATCTAGCTCCTCTGCAACAACTCCAACCACTGCACTCCCTGCAACTCCTCTCTCTGTGCCACCTTCAACTCCGCCGCCACTGATGTGGTTTGCTTCGCGGTTGACATGGACGACATGGTCCAATTCGCAGGCGCCATCCATGATATCGCCATTTCGCGGACACAGGGGCTGAAATGGCTTGTCAGTCATCGAAATCTGTCCGCCTTCTACCTCTGCCGAGTAAACCCCAACTCGCGTGCGCTACCCCAGTAATGTAGGCTGATTCCAATTCGCATGCGATAGCCCTGAGTTGGGCATGCGGATTTTGGTCAAACTTTTGAGAGATGCGTATTTAGGGAATTATTACATTTTTCGTGCGCATTTAAATAAAAAAGCCTAATATGCACCCAAACGTGTCACTAATAATAAGCCACTTAAATCAGTGACAAACTTTCATAAATAGTTTTCTCTTTTGATTCAATTATCAGCATTCGAATTTTATTCTTAAATTTCGAAACTCAAATATAAAATTATTTTTATCAAAATATCGAAGTAATTACTCTTTTAATAAATTACATCTCATGTTAATTACTAATATTTTTCTAAATTTAAAGTAAAGGTCAATCTAATATAATATATATTAATATATGAATATAAAAGGTTAGTTTAATTACATAATTATATTAGCAAAAATAATAAATTAATTTTTACACACTACAACTCGAGTCTATAAATAAATAAATTTTATTAGACAACAATGTAAACTATTTTAATATACCATCCATAAATTTAAAATAAAATTAAAACTAAACTCACATAAACTGAATCTTGTTTCCAATTTATGAACGATGTTGATTCAACTTTATTTAAGATGATATTTTCTTGGCCCTTTATATGTCTCTTTAATTAGCGAAAAGTAAAGCACACCTTTTTTGACTTAGAAAGCAATAACCTCAATGAAAATCAAGCCATCATTGAAATTAATGCACGAGCGTTAGTGGGATGCTAAGTTTGGTGAGTGGTGACAAATAGCTAGGTCTATTAACATATAAATATAAATAAAGGAAATATTATACATTATATTACTCTATACACTTACTATATATTACTACGTATTGGTATTACTAGTAGTGGCAAAATGAAAATCTCACCAAACCGATGAAAAGGAATAATATGTTTGTTACTATATAGCACTCTTCCTTGGATGAGTCTTTTTTAAGTTTTAATCTTGATATATTCAATGTATTAAAAATATAAAAAATAATTTTTATAATATTTTTTAAATGTGTGACTTTAAAATACACGTTTAACAACACCCTTTAACAAATAAGAATAATTTGAAAACAATATAATCATATAGTGTAATTTTATCACCTTTAATGTTTAAAAATGATTTGGAAAAAATCAAAGTAATTAAAATTTCGATTTAATTTTTCAAATTTTTTAATATTATAATTTTAAATGAGTAAATTAATTTTATAAAATTTATATTAAATTCGATAATTTTATAATTTAAATTTGTTTAAATTTTATGTTTTACATATTTAATTTATTATTTTTATTTTACGAAAAATTTCAATTTTTTTCGTCTTGAAAAAAAAAACATTATAATTTTGTTGAGACGTAATCCATATGGTAGTACTAGTAGTTTTTTTCAACCTTTCATCTTCTTTTACTTTTAGTTAGGTAAACCTGTGGTGGCAATCACACCAAACTCTTGTTTTGCATGATCTACCTCCTCCAAAAATGACGAATGCATATTTTTAATAATAAATGAAGAGAGTGTGTGTATATATATAATCTCTCACGTGAAAATTCAGATGAAGACGTGAAGTTGATATCTGATAGCCCGTTAGATGAAAATTTAATCAAATCAGTCAACAGTTTTCAAATATCAACTTCTCTTAAAATTAATTGCTAGGGATGGCAATGGGTAGGGTAGAATAGGGTCTGGATCCAACCCTAATCCTACCCACGGGTTGAGAATATCTCAACCCTAACCCTACTCGCTCTTAATCCGCGAGTACTCGACCCTACCCGCGGGTTACAATAAATATACAACATTATTATATAACTTGATGATAATTTAAAATAGAACTGATTTTTATGTAAAAAAAAAATATTAAATTATCAATTAATGATTTTCTTTTAGTGATTAAGGATCTTTTGCATTTAGTGAAAGGTCTTTAATTCAACATCCACTTAAAACATATTTTTATATAAGTATATAATATAAATATATATAGAGTGCGGATTGGTCGGGTAAGATTGAGACTCAACTCACACTCTACCCGACTCACACGAAAACCCTACCTGCACTCTACCTTACCTGCTGCGAATCGAGTTGACAACCCTACCCAATCAGGTGTGATCGAATTGAGTAGCCACGAATAAAATACATATTGCCACCCTATTAACTGGACTTGAATTTCCACCCATTTCTAATTCATCACTATTTTCCAATTAGTACTACTAGTCTACTAGAGTGTGTGTACATAAACTAAAAATCCTATCTGTATATCTAGCAAAGTATAGCCTCCACCATTCATATTCAATAACATACCAACACAAACCATATACCATGATCTTATCATATCTTTAACAATAAAAAATAAATAAATAAATACAAGAAATTCATTCCCACTTTATAAATAAATAAATAAATAAATGAAAACCCAAACACGCCCCACCCCCAATTCTTCACAATTAAAACCATCAACCACACCACTCTCTTCATCACAATTCATCACTTCCCTCTCTTTGCTTCTTCAATCTTCCTTATATCACACAATTCTGTTCACACACGCACGCACACAGAAGTAACAACCTCGATGTCGGTGAAGGAGTGCGATCACCACAGGAAGAGGAGGCAAGTAATAATAAGAAGAATATGCGGTGGAATCTTAATATTCGTGTTCTTGGTGTTGCTAGTAATATTAATAATATGGGCAGTACTAAGACCGACGAAACCAACCTTCATACTCCAAGACATAACGGTTTATGCCTTCAACGCCACCGTCGCCAACTTCTTAACCTCCAATTTTCAGGTCACCTTGACTTCTCGCAATCCTAACGACCACATCGGCGTCTACTACGACCACCTCGCCGCCTATATTAGTTACCGGAATCAGCAAGTTACTTACCGGACCGCCATCCCCGCCACCTATCAGGTAACTAATACTTTCCGTTTTGGGTTATGGAGGAGCTTATAACAGTAAATTGAAATAAATATATAAAAATCTTATACCATTATTTAATTAAATAAATATTTTAGTCACCAAAAAAAATATATATTTTTAAATAATGAATTTATTGTTAGTTAATTTTTTTGCTAATAAATAATAATATCTGAAAATTAAATTATATATTATTTTAAGTTAATTGAAATTTTAAATTAAGAAGGATTTTAAATATTTTATTATGAATTTAATTTTGATACATTCACGTTTTATACAATTGTATAATTATATTTATTTTATTTAAATAATATTAAATATACGTGTAAAATTATTTTATATAAAAATTACATTAAAATTACATTATTTTTATTATTGTGAAATTTTTAATATTTTGTAATTAATTTTTCCGGCGACGTTGTATGTATTTTCGATATAAAAGTATTTTAAACTGATATATTGATATGAAAAAAAGGAGCTATTTTTCTCTGTGTAATAATATTAAGTGGTCCTTCAAACCCAAAAAGTTTTAATTACTTTTTGAATGATAGTTATTTTTCATTTTGTAACTTTCATTTAAGGTGGAAATTCAGGTACAGTCGACTTCACGTGAAGTTAATAACTGAGAGTCGTTAGATAATTTGACTGATTTGATTAAATTTTTATTTAATAATTTTTAACTATCAACTTCTCAACTGCCTCTAAATTTTCACCATAATTTAATTAAATTTCTTACATTATGAATAAAAGAAAAATAAACTCATATAATTAATTAACTTTAATTCTTAGACTTTCTATTAAATAAAAATTAAACTCTTAATTTTATTTTCAAATAAATAATAATTATATGTTAAAACCAAACAGGGACATAAAGAAGTCAACGTATGGTCACCGTTTGTTTACGGAACAAATATTCCGATTGCTCCGTTCAACTTTCAGAGTCTCAGTCAAGAAGAAAATGATGTCATCCTTGTCACCCTCAGAGTTGACGGCAAGGTCCGTTGGAAGGTCGGCGTGTTCGTCTCCGGCCACTACCACATCCATGTCCGTTGCCCTGCGTACATTAATTTCGGCTCGCAGGGCAACGGCGTCAAGGTTGGCCCGGACGGCGCCATGAAGTGGATGATGATCCAACGTTGTGCTGTTAGCGTCTAAACCTTTAATTTAATCCAATTTTTAATTAGTAAAATTTTTTGTTAATGTGGTACGTACATTTTTATTTTACTGTAATTTTCTACCTTTGTTATGGTTTTATTTAATGTGTCACTTTTGTGTATGAATTGTTAGGTATAAATTGAACTGTACATTTTGCTATAGGGAGGTGAAATAGCTATATGATATAGCAAAATTATCAAGTTGTAATAAATAATAATTTAATTACATGCAATATATAATAATAATGAGCTACGATGGAATGAAATAACTTTTTTGATACATTATTGTTTATTAAAGTGTTTTATCTTATTAACTTAATCATGTAGAAAAATTAAATATATATATATATATATAATTACATTACAAATTATTATCAAAATATAATAAAGTCATAATTTTATTTATTTTTGGTTAATTAATTTGGATAACAAATGAGTGTGAGATGGAGCACCCAGAGTCTTTTTCTTTCGTTTTCTCAATAATTCTGAATTTCTCACATTTTATTCTCGTTTATTTGGCTTATTATTTTTTGGTTTTTCTGTTATTTTGTTTATATTGGTATATACATGTATATATTCACATGTTTATATTCCTCTTGGTATGTTTTATCCACACTTTATAGCAAGGACCACTTTTGTTATCTTCTTTGAATTTTCTTCCTTTATAGATCCATGTAGCTATGCTATACATGTTCCATTTGAATAATTGATGTACATGCGAACCCTAGTGTTATAAAAATGGCACTTTGTAGGGATGTTCCACATTTATAAATACATAGTAGAAAAGGTAGTTGCATCACGTTATTGGAAAATTTCTAAGTGTACCGTCATACCAGTATTTTAATGATTTTTAATCATTGATCTTAATTATAAAAAAAATATATATAATATATATAATTAAGATCAACGATTAAAAATCATTGAAATACTGATACAACGGTATATTTGAAAACTTTCCATATTATCAACATACATAATGAAATGAAAAACAATTTTTTAAAGTAATAACTAACCACTCAAATTAATTTTCACTAAATTTTAGGTTAGTGCATATTTTAGATTTTAATATTTTTTATTATTTTGAAAGTCTAAAAGAATTATTTCATCAGACATGGATTAGTCTTTTATTGTTTTTTAATAAAATTTTTAATATGTATTGCATTGGATAAATAAATTACTAACAAATCTTATCACAAAATACTTAAATCTGAAAAAATATCTCTTTTGTGAAATAATCATTGTGGATGTATTTTTAAAATAATACAAAATTATTAAAAATTAAAGTGTCTCATCTAAAATTTTTTTGAAACCTAATATGGATGTATTTTTTGAATTTTCTTAATCATCAGTAATTTTATATTTTATTCTAGTTGATACAATTTAAGCCTAGTTAGCCTACCATTAGGGTTAGATAGATCTATTATTATTAATAAAAAATTAGGATTGATTAGTTTCAATTAGAATAATTAGAAATTATTTTTATTTCTAAATTATATATGACTATTGAATAATCGTTGCATAAAAAAAATTAGAAAATTGATATATTTTATTAAGATTTATAAAAAGTTGCATCAAATACATTATTGAAGCCTCTAGAAACTAGCACAAGTAGTTAATTTCTATCTGTATAAGAATGGATATGAATTATTGAAGGAAGTTGTGGGCTTCTTTTGAAATAACATACATAGTGTTATGTTGATCCACATGGCATATAGTGGTGGTAGTCCTTTTCAAAAATAGGCTCACCTACTTTGCCAATTAATAATAATTAATAAATTGAAAATATTGGTGGAAATAAAGAAATAATTAATAAATTGCTTTCATAGCATTATGTGTGTACATGAATGGTCCTTATCTTTATCTCCTATTCTCTAATCAAAATCAAAATTATGTCTATTATATATGATGATGACCCAATTCATCAGCACATAGTTATTATTAGGATCATGTGGCTTTGCTTGGCAGTGTTGAGCACCGTCATGATTTGGCAAAAGTAAAGAGAACCTTCTTTAATTCATTTTTTTCTACACACGCACTCAAATTCAATGATATTACTAATTAGGGTGAGTAAATTTTTTTTTTTTAATTAAAGATAGGAGGCCTCGAATCCACGATCTCTTAGATAAATATAGAAAGATTATACTATTTGAGTTATAATTTATTGGCTCTTTAATATTAGATATTTATCATCTTAATTATTGTTATGTTTATTATTATTTTAAAGTTAGGAGTGTATGTGACTCCAACCCGCAATTTTTATGAGTAAATATAAGGAAATTAGAATAAATTCTTTTTCAATGAATAAAATTTTCAAAAATTAATTTAAAATATAATTAATTTTCGTGTAATGCGTTAAAATAAAATTTAAAGAATTTTACGACGGTATAAATTATCTGTTTTTTTTTGCAGGATATGAAAAAGTCTAATATTATTATGTGTTTAGATTGACTTATTTTGTATAAATTGTAATTTTTTTTTTTTTGCAAATCACAAAATTTTAAAAAAAAATTGCAGGTTATGAAAGACAATAAAAAAATAAAATAAACTTTCTCATAGATGTAATTTGCGAAAAATCACCACATTTTAAAGGATTATACTAAATTTATATCCATATTTAAATATTTTAGCCTAAATTTTTAAGGTAAAATTACATATTAGAGATAATATTCTATGAATTACTATCAAGAAATTTACATCATCTTAATTCTGTAAATTTTGTGGTCTAAATATCTATGATTGAATTTGATGTTAAAAACTCATAGCATGATGAACATTTATGCTATAAGCACCCGAATTCAGCTACCTTAGATGAACCTTTCCACACGTAAGAGTAGAACACAACAATTAATCAATCACATCTCTCATTGTCATCACTATTGACTATAAGTCTTTGTGAGTCCTTTTTTTCTTTATAATATTTAAAATCTTAGAAAATGATATCTTTATCCTCTTTCGGAGCAATTATGTTAAAAGAAGCCATATAAAAGTTGATTAACTTAAAGCAAATTAAAGTAACTATCAGATAGAACGTAGCACTATTAATTTGTTTAGTTTTTTTTTTTTTAATTTTTTAACAAAATTAAAATATAAACTAAAATGGACCCCTATAATATCTATATGACTATATGTCACCCTCAAGGTTATTGGGCCATTCAGTTAATGGGCCAAGCCTTAGCTTATCGGCCCAATAAGTACACTTCATCGTGAAGGAAACCATCGTTACCAAAAAAAAAAAAAAAACCCTGAAAAGGATCTACGTATACCATATATATAACTGTTCTTTATAATAACTGGAGTAGATTTAATGGAAGCCACTCACAAAGAGGCTAAAAACGTTTTTTTATAGAGATATTTTTAATAATTAAAATTTAATATATATAATTGATTAAATTGTGTTATTTTTGTTAAAATTAGATTAGATAAATTGATTTGACCGAAAAATAGTGAATTAAATATTGAATTGGTCTAAATTAATATTATTTTTTTTTATAGAAAATGACTAAAATAATTTTATTATATATATTAATTTTAAAAATTCTAAATTTTAGTCTTTTATTTTTCTATCGTAGGGTTAGGATTTAGTATATATAATAAGAGTATTTTAATCATTTTCTATAATAAAGGTATTGTAGTCATTTTTTATATAAAAAAAATAATATTAATTTAGACCAGTTCAAGATTTGATTCACCATTTTTTCGGTTAAATCAATTTGCCTAGCCTAATTTTGACAAAAATAACATAATTTAATCGATTATATATGTTAAATTTTAATTACTGAAAAACATCTTTAAAAAAAGATGTTTTAAGCGTCTTTATCTGAGTGGCTCTCTAGATTAATTCCGTATTAAGTTTTTCTTTTTTCGCATACCCTTTATTTATTTATTTATCTATCATTAGTTTTAGAATTATAATTTGGACTTTATTTATTTATTTTTTTATGTTATTAATATTTTTTAACTCGATAGATAAAAACTAATTTTGTCGTGAATCTGAACTATATTTAAAGACTTAACCAATATTTTAGGATTAGAATTACTATATACACAATATAAAATTTAAACTTTTAAATTTGTTTAAGTGAACAAATAAGTTAATCACTCAACTAACTCAATTTGATTGAATTGGACTATTATTAAAATATCTAGTTTTATTTCATTTACTCAAACCACTTAGGTCTCGGTCCAATCAAAGAAAAAAGAAAACATTGAATTTCCACCAAACTGGTCAACCCCAACATGCTTCTAACCTATTTATTTTTTTTCTTTTGGTACACTTCCAAGTTGCTACATGATCTTCAATTCCATGATGAAATTGAATTAGGCAAGTGGGCATAAATCACATTAACAAGCAAAGTACATAACATTATCCATAAATTGATTTCATAGAATTTTCAACACTCCTTCATCTTATCCTATATATATATACATAAGTACATAACATATATACTCATAACATTTACTTATCAAATAAATCTTCATATATCTCTCATAAATATATTCTTGCACATACATATGGCTGAAAATAAGCAATCCCAATTGAATGGCTCATACTATGGCCCTTCAATTCCTCCAAATAATAACCGTAGAAGAAGAAATTGTTGTTGCCGCATTTTCAACATCTTTTGGAAGATTCTACTATCAATCATAACCCTAATTGTTCTTTTATTCATCATATCCCTTATCATAGTTCAACCAAGACCCTTCAAATTCTCTGTCACACAAGCAAGTCTCACACAATTCAACTACACTAGTACATTGTTACATTACAAACTTGTACTAAATTTCACTTCACATAACCCAAACAAAAAGCTTGGATTCTACTATGACAAAGTTGAGGGCAATGTGTTCTACCAAGGTTCTAGATTCTCCACAATTGATGTCATCACATGGCTGAATTCTTTCAGACAAGATTCTAAGCACACGGATAGGATGAGTGGTGTGTTCAAGGGTACAAAAGTTTTGGTTCTTGATCAGAGTCAACGCTCTAAGTTTGACCAAGACAAGAGAGATGGGGATTTTGATATTTATGTGAAGTTGCATTTTGACATAAGGTTTGGGCTTGGTGGTTTTATATTTAATAATATTAAGTTTATTAACTCAAAAGCTACGGTTAAGTGTGGGATTAAGGTTCCTTTGAGTGGTTCTAATGGGAAAGTGGTGGGTGCTAGATTTGAGCCCAAGAAGTGCAAGGTTAATGTCAAGTGGGTTTAGAATATAGCCGACTATAGTTCAAATAGCATAATTTTTTTTTTATCTAGAGGTTTTGGGTTTAAATTTTATTTGTTGCAATCGACTAAAAAAAATATGGTAAGTGTGTGGATATGTATAGTACCTAAGATTAAGAGTTGTCTAATCTATCTAGAAAAAAAAAAAGAAATTAGAGTATAAAATTGTGTTATTTTATCTTTTTGGTTATTCACAGTATTTTTTAATGTGACAAATTAATGCTTAATTTATCACAAATTTGAGTTCTATTTAAAAGTTTATTGCTGGTGGTTAATGAGTTGTTATATGTATAGAATAAAATTTAAATACTCGATACTTATTTAAAAAAATGAATAAATTTGAGATGATCATTCCAACAATTCAAGTTGGTTTGTGTTTTTTTTTTAGTCAACAAATTATACAACCTCCAATTTTAAGTATCCGAATGAATTGGACAATCCTCAATCCTAAGTACCCAGTACTTTGTGTTGTTTTATTTATCATTACTTCTTGATTCATTGGATTCCTTTTGGGCCTTTTTTTTTTTTTTTGTCTTTACTCATATACGTGTATAGCTTATATTTGTTCAATTTCCATGTAGTAAAATAAAAAAATATGAGCATATCCTAGATGGTATTCAAATATATGATAAGATCTGCTAGCTGTAGCATATGAAGTTTGACTTTTAATCTCTGGCTTCGTTTTCTATTAATGATTAACATGATATGTATGGGGTGAATTCGTCACTTTGTAACCTTTTTCTTTCCTCAACTCTTTCTTTTTTGTCCGTATATTTGTCATTTTTTTTAAGGTATTCGATGAGCCAAAAATTAAACCATCACAAATTAAAATTTTATTTAAAAAATACAATTCAAAATATATTTGTTTAAATGGATAAAAATGTTAATTATCTAATCAATTTAAATTATAATATTTTTTATTAATAATTAATCATTAATATTTAAAAGTGTGAATTAAAAATATATTATTAAATTATTATATTTAAAAAAATTGAATTAATAATTAAAAATAATAACTAAAAAATAAATTCTATTGACCTTTAAATATTTTTTAAAATTAAAAATAAATAAACAAAAATAAAAAAGGTCAGACATTTATAAAATCAGAATAACAATCAAAATTTTTACGATTAAATCAATCACTCGTATAAAATATATCTTAAACTATAAAAGATACACACAAATACACAGTATTTGATTTAATAACTAACTTTTAATAATATACTTATAGAAGTTTTAAAGTTTTTATATTAAAATAAATTTCTTATATCTCTTAAAAAAATAATATTCAAAATAAATAAAATTAACAAAATAGAAAAAATCACAATATCTCTTATTTTAGCATTCACATAAAAATAATAATGATCTCCTAATCTCTTAATTCAAGTTTCATGTTGTTCACTTGGGTTGCGTTTGTTTTTGAGAATAGAACAGGACAAAACACTGAGAATAGAATAGGACAAGACACTGATGAACAGAGACACAAAATTTTGTGTTTTTGTATTCTGTTCGGTGATAAACTAGAATAAATTATGAAAATCTAATTTATTCTCATTTTTTTCATTCAAAAATTTTGAGATGAAAAATATAATAATAAAATATATAATTATAAAAAATTAACAAAAATAAATAAAAAATAAATTATGTCTCTTGTTAGTGTCTCTGAACACACTATTTATGTCTATATCTCCTCTACTAAACACAATTTTATGTCTCTGTGTAGTATCGTGTCTCTATAAACAAACGCAACCTTGTTTATCTGTACTTTCTCGTCAACAAAATACACCTATTCCTCTTTCCCAAGCATTCTCCCACTTGATATATAGTTGACTTGAAGCTGTTCATCATCATCTCCCTTATTTCTCACTAAAATTTCAATCAATAAATCAAACTTTTTAGACTCCTCTCTCTTGTCTCTTCACAGCATCTCATTAATTTAAGAATAAACTCTTTTTAGATCAAAATTAAACTCAAATTTACGGAATGGCGGATAACAACAAAGAAGAAGCTCAATTGACAACCGCCGCAAACCATCGCCGCCACGGGCACAACCGCACCACAAGATGCTGTTGGTGCTGCTTCAGCCTCATATGGTACCTCCTAATCACCATCATCATCCTCGTACTCCTCATAATCCTCGTACTCTACATCCTCCTCCAACCACGCTCCTTCACCTTCCACGTCACCCAAGCCAACCTCACCACATTCAACTACCTTAACAACACCACCATGTTACACTACAACCTCGTACTCAACTTCACCGTCCACAACCCCAACAACAAGCTTTCCATCTACTTCGACGACGCGTGTGGCCACGCGCTCTATCAAGAGACAGAGTTTGCCGCCGCCACGCCCTTGACGGCGCCATGGTTCTCTTACCTTCTTTACACAAAGGAAAGGGTTCCCATGAGCGTTGTCTTCTCCGGGAACAAGCTTGTGGCGCTTGATGTTGATGATTTTGAAGGGGACAATAAGAGGGGTATTTTTGGAATTGATGTGAAGATTTATTTTTTGATAAGGTTTAGAATTGGTGATTATATAGGTAATAATTTGATTAATAAATCTAGGGCTAAGTGTCGGATTAAGGTTCCTTTCAATTATAATAATAAGAATGGGAAAATGATGGTGTTTAAGCCTACAAAGTGTGAGGTTGATTTCTGAGAATTTTACATGATTCGTTTCTATTTCTTCTTTTCATGTTTAAGGTTGTAACTTTTATATGAACATTATCATTTTTTATTGGTTCATAATTTGCCTATAGTTTTCTTGTCGATATGGTACATTACTACATTACTATATTATGTTTTGATTATTGATTAAGTATTGTAGGTAAACTTCATTTTTGCCATGACTTGCTGAAAGGATGTATGAGTATATATTTTTACAAAAATATTAATGGTACACTAAAATCAATCATTAAAATTAATTATCAATATATTTGTGTATAAATATATATTTGGTTTAATTTATTTTCGATGTATATTTATATTTCAATATATATTTTATATTTGTGATTGAATTTAATGGCTAATTTTAGTATATACATAATATAATCGATATTTTCATATACTTCTTATTTATATTTTGCATGTTTTTTTTTTAAATAATAACATTGACTTGAGAAAAATGCGTAGAGAAAGCAATTTTGGGATCAAGATCCTCTAAACTAAAGAAGTTAATAAATTGGTAAAATAAAGAGTTAAATCACTCTTAAACTAAGATAGTGAGACATATTTCATAAAAATTACAAAATTAATGGTGATTAACTCTTTACTAAATTACATTATCATTTTTTTATTTTAGAAAAAAAAATTTTGGATTTGTATTTTAGAAGATTTAAATTTGCAATTTTGTAACTTTTTTTTTTCTAAGAATGACCCTTCAACTTAGCTTCGGGTTAAGTAGTTGGACTGTCAAGTTGAACCTCTCTATTGACCCATTATTGATTTTGAAAGAGTATAGCGGGTTATCCATTAACAGGTTCAATGGTCACTAAACTATAAATGGACCTGAATGTTAAATTTTCAGACGGCTCACTATACCGTTTCTTTTTAGATCCATAAAAAAAATTTGTAATTCTTTGTAATATCTAAATAGTGTTAATTTTTTTCCTTATAAATTTATTCCTAATAAAAAAATGTAATTTAAATAAGAAAAGTGTTAATACTAATTACTAAATGTATTAATGAACTCTTTTCTTTTAAAATCGAGTCAAACTTAACTACGAAAAATCCTGTCTAATATGGTGTAATTTGATCCTGGAATAGATGATTAAAAAATTCTTTGACGATGGTAAAAAAATAACATTAATATTTACGAAACAATAAAAAAATTAGCTCAAACTATCAGAAATTATTTTGTTTAGTATTAATTAATTACCACTAAAATAATTATGTAATTTTAAATGTAATAAATATATAATTATAAATATTATATATATAAAATTATAGATGTTATGTTATATAAGGTAACTTTAAATATTTTTTTCTATAGTATTACCGAAAAAAATATATTCTAACGTATTTATTAATACTTAGTATTTATTAGTTTTCAATTGGTTTATAAACTCTTAAATGTCTTAATTTAGATTCTAAATTTTCACTCTATCATCAAAACTTATCTCTGATATATTTTTTAATAATAACGTATTAATATTATGCGAATAGTTAGTTTTAGATAATCCGACTACATATAATATAATATAATAATATGTCAAGAATAAATAATTATTTTTAACTACAAAAAATTGAGACATTGATATAACTAATTATGACTAATTTAGGTGTTAGTAATGCCAAACTCCTTCTTTCTTTTCGAAAACTCTCATTCTTATTTTTTTTTTTTTTACCAAATCAAACTCCTAAGTCCGAAATAATAATATCACAAAATATTATATGTCGATTTAAATGATAATATCACGAATAATTATCCGCATTCGATCCGAATTTTGCGAATATTATCCAATCCACAGAGTTATTGGATCGGATCCGCACTATGATAAGATCGAATTGCGGATTCGACAGTGATATTTGCGGATCCGATCACAAATCCGCATATCCGCACATCACATATAAATAACATAGTTTAAGAAAGTAAACCTTAATGTGATATAAATTTTAGTATATTATTTTATGAATTTTATGATATGTTGTTTTTAATTTTTTATATTATACTTTAACTTAGAATAATTAAATTTAAATCTTGTGTTATTATTTTGTTTTTGTTATTCAAGAGAATTATTATTGATAATATTTTAGGAGTAAATAAGTTTAAATAGATAAAAAATAAATTTTTTGGATATTTTTTTTTATAAAAATAGCCAAATAGAATCTTAAAATATTTTTTTTTTAAATTATGTGGATATACTCGATATCCGATCCGATCCAAAAAATTATGGATATTGTATCTGATCTAATTCGATGAATGCAATACGGATAGGATAAAATTTTAGGCTATATCTGATCCTATTCGATTCGTGTGCAGTCTTAAAAAACATTTGAAGTATATTATAGTTCCCAGTATTTCAATTAAAACAGCTAAAATCATGATATACTTGAAAAGTTGAAATGCTTGTATGATATAATTTATTTATGTGACTTTACTAACTTTTCCTTTGCCTTCCAAATCCAAACCCTCTAACCTTGGTAAAGATCGGTTTCAATTCAATAGATTTTCCTTATCAGTTAAAAAAAATGTAACGCGCTTTTCAGATTTCCACTCCCCACACGCTGCACGTTCTCACCCCTCTCTCTCTCCACACTTCCACTTTACTATTTATATTCATTCAATTTTTTTTTGAACCCTCGCTCACTCACTCACACACACTTTCTCATTTTTCACTTTACCAAATTTCAAAACGACTAGTCGTTTCGTTTCGTTTTCGTTTCACTTTTAGTTTCAACTTTCAACAATGTCGCAACTGAACGGCGCATATTACGGCCCTTCCATCCCTCCGCCGCAACCCAAACGTTACCATCGTGGCGATGGCGGCGGCAGCAACTGCTGCTGCTGCTGCGGAATCTTCCGCTGCTGCTGCGGCTGCATTTTCGACTGCATCTTCGGCCTCATCTGCAAGATCTTAACCACACTTCTCATCTTGCTCATCATCGTAGCCGTTCTTCTCTACTTCATCGTACGGCCAAATCTCGTCAAGTTCCACGTCAGCAACGCCGTCCTCACTCAGTTCAATTTCTCCTCCGACGCCGCCGCCACCAACAACAACACGCTCCACTATAACCTCATGCTAAACTTCACGATCCGAAACCCTAACAAGCGCGTGGGAATCTACTACGACTACATCGAGGCGCGTGGATTCTACCACGACGTCGGCTTCGGTAACGTCACTATGCAACCGTTTTTTCAGGGAACGAAGAACACGACGGTGGTTGCGACGACGCTCAAGGGTGAGAATGAGGTGGTTTTGGGATCGGATAAAGGATCCAAGGTGGAGGAAGAACGAGGATCTGGTGTTTATGGCATTGATTTGAAGGTGTTCATGAAAGTGAGGTTTAAGTTTTGGTTTATGAAAACTGGGAAGGTGAAACCCAAGGCTATTTGCGTGTTGAAGGTTCCGTTGATGACGAGATCGAAGAATGGAACTTTTACGGCGGAGCACGGCGGCGCGTTTCAAGATACCGCGTGTGACTGGGGTTACCGGTGGTTGTGGTTTCATCATTAGAGAATTATTTTAGACCCGACCCGAATAATTTTATTATTGTTATCACTTTTTTTTTTAATTTTTAATTCAGGTTTTTATTATTTTTTATTTTTGTTTTTTTTATATAATAATTTTATTATGTTGATACATTAGTTCAATTTGAATATTTGATTGGAGAGTTATGCTAGAGTTAGAGGAACTTTTATTATTGATTTCACATATTTAGTATTATTTTCATTGTGTGTTACATGATCTGATTTCAATATTTCATGGCATATTATCTTGTCTTCTTGTTGATAAATAAGAATTGGAATATATACTATTTAGAAGTTTGATTAGAGGTACCGTAAGTAATTGGTCATATTCTTGTTGAATTTTTGTTTTATTTTTTTTTCATACTTTTTAGTTTTATTTCTTTTTTGTTTGACTTGCTTTTTTGGTGTCTCGGGTAAAGCCTGTAGTTTGGCAACTTTTTTTTTCTTTTATAGAAAATGTTTCATGAGCCTTTTCTTATTTTATTATTATATTAAAGTCTAATTAATTATTTGAAATTATAGTTTGATTTTTGTGTACTAAATAATAATGTGAAATAACTTGATGGATTAAATTAATATATTAAAAATGCTTATCAAATTACATTTCAAAGGTTAATTCAATGTTAGGTTCTTCAATTAGCTTTTTGGAGAATTTATGGTGGGTCATCTTCGCAAAAGTAAACTATTGAGTGATTTAGAAACGACTCTTTAAATTTAAAGGGATTTTTTATTTTCTTTTAGTATTAATAATGTGTTGAATGAATTTGAAATGGCACTTTGCTTGGTTCTACTTCTACCTTTATTGAGTCACTTAAGGGAAACTATTGAACATGAGATTCTATGAACATCTACAGGCATTTCTGTTTTTAATTTGCATTTCCTATTAAAAAAAATTATTTGTAACATCTTTATTAATTGTTCTAAAAGTACTTGTCAACAATACCCTTTAAAATAAATAATTAAAATTGGTGATAATGATCTATGGAATGTCTTATATTGTTGTAGTTGACTGGTTAGGCAATATTTAAATAAGTTTGATGGAATATTTTGGTCAATGTCAGTGTAACTGTGTAAGAGGGTTAATGGAATGAAAATTGCTGGCAAAGTTGATAGTGACTTTGTGAGTTGTGACAATAGCCATTGAATCCTTTAACAAATATAAGAAAAATTATTAGAAGGGTTTTTTGTGCAATTATCAAATAGTTAAATTAATAGCATACGTGCAACTTGAATTAATTTTACCGTCTCAAGAACTTAGATTCTACCCTAATAGAAAAACCACAAATTTACGCTTAAAAAAGCACATAAAATATGATAGTGTTAGCTCAATTTTGATTAAACAACATCAACTTTGTAAAACACAGTAAGACCATCATATTATTTTTGAAAATTAAATAACAAAATATAGTACAAAACCATATAGGTAATTCCTTGAAAGGTAACCAACAATATCAACAACATTATTGATTAGCCTCAATGTATGAACCATCATTTTAGATTTGGCAAATAACAATTATTTATTTTATTTTGAAATCTACAATTGCTAATGATCCATTGCCAATTTTATTTTTGGAAAAGTTAGGGGCAGCAATTTATTAAATTCTGGCCAGTATGTAATTAGTAAAAAAAAAGTGAGTAATTCTATATCGTTAGATGAAATCTCACATTATTAAAAACATCATTTTTTTTCTTTTGGTTTCCCAAACAGTATCCCCCAACCCGACAGGTCAAGGTCTAATCCGCCGTAGATCTGAGCTCCATTTAAAAGTCTGCCACTGGTTAATGGGTTACCATATGCACAAGGCGAAATTCGAACTCCCAACACTTGTTTAAGCAGACGAGTGAGCTGACCGCTCGATCAACCCAAATTGCTTGTTACAAATCACAAGTTATTGGACTCTAGCACTCCTTTTTATTTTTTTGTCATGTAATGATCCATATCTTAGATTCATTAATATACTAATTCTTGAATGAGGCCACTGACAAAAACAAAAGGGCTTAATAGAAATAAATTCCTTCTTAGATCACAATGCTTGATCCAATAAAAAAAATCCCTCATATCACAATGCTTGACCAAGAAAACCGTGCCCAAAAATAAAAAATAAAAAATCCATGTTATGTTTTACCCAAAAAAAATCCAAGTGCTGCATGAATTTAACCAGGGCATTATATGTATTAGATATAAGATATAAAATATTTTAGAGTTTTGCGGGGTCAATAAGGTATTTATACAATGTGTATAATAGATTGTTTATTTAGTCTAATATGAGTTAAAAATGAAAATTACTCACGAAATAATAAATTTAAAAACTCTTATTCAATTCTCCAATTTCAAATTTTAAATTTTTAAAAAATCCAGTTAGTTATTTCAAAAAAATAACCATATGAAATCCTCTAATACTCTCTTCTTTTTCAACCGGCGGCTATCCCACCTTCATCAATAATCATCCCATTTCACCGTCGCTACTTGGTTTGCCACACGCCACTCACCCTTAATAAAAATAACCATTCACTTAAGGATGAAAATAATCATCCGCATACCTAATGAATTGAACATCTAACATATTTTAATTATATATAACTAAATTCACTCCAATCAAAATAATCATCTATATAAAAATAAAATAACCATCCACATACCTACTAAAATGACCATCCTAAATTGACCATTAAAATAGAAGAAAAAGATGAATAAACAGAAGAAACTATTGTTGTGGTGAAACATAATTTTGAAGGACTAGTCATGACAAAAGCGACACTATTGTGAAGCATAGGGCTCAAATCATGAAAGAAACTAACCATGCTTGGATCCGAAGAAGAAGAAGAGCATGGTGGTATCATCGGTGAAAATGGGAGAAAGCGAAGCCAGTTCGGAAGAGAGATACGAAAACAGTGGCAGCAACGTTAAGTTGAGCGTTGGAGGGCGAGGTGCATCGGGCTGACCGGCGGAGGTGAGGACGGTGTCGGTGGGAGGATGCGGCGGTCTCGGTATGGCCGGCAAGAAATTCAGTGACACAAGGTGAGAACCGGAGAAGATGACGGTGAGTTTTGGACGTGTATTAGAGGTTACGATAAGATTAAAAATAACCGTACAGTGTGAATGGATTTAAATTCTAATCTTAATTTTCAAATTTTAAAATTTAAAATTAAACAATTAATTAATAATCTAATTTTTTATTTTAATTTATTGTACACATTGTACACAATTAATATTGGTTCCCAATATTTTTTCAATGTTTTATGTGTCTCTATCTAATAATTTAAATTTTAAAGTTTTTAAAAAATATTTTTTAATTTAATATTAGAACTTTAGAATTTAATTATTATTATTGGATTACTCAAAATAAAAATGAAATTTCATGATAATATGACATTACTAACTACATACTATCTTAGACAAAAGGAATGCACGAAGTTAAGTAGTTTTGCTTGGACTATAATATCAATACTAAATAAAAAAATTATATACATTAAAATTAAGGAATATATATATTTATATGTATTATTTTGAAAAAAAAATTATATTTTATATCTAAAATGTATTTTGTATAAAATAATTAACTCAATATCTAATTTTTAATATATATATATATATATATATATATATATATATATATATATATATAATTTTTTTTCTTTATTTTGTCACAGCAATCAAGAGGAGTGAATTATATATATTTAATAAAAACAAAGCGTGTTATTCAGGTGTGAAGTTTGAATATGAAAAACGTTGCATACATGGCATTAATATTATTAAGTATTCGTTGAAGGAAGAGAAGGATTCTCATTTGAAAACACAAGAACAAAAAAGGAAAAGAGAACGGGACTTTTAATAAAGATCAACGAATTGAATGAGAAGCTAATGTGTTCACTGTTCACTGTTCAGTAGTGCAGTGCTGTGTATATGTGTCACCATTAATTCTCACAATCATAACCAACCATAACATTTTGGATTTTATAATTATTTCAAATTCTTAAGAGTTAGTTTTTGAAATATAATTCTTTTAAAATTTTATATTTTTTTATAATTTTTTTTTGGGGTTAAGAGTTGGTTAATTAAAAAGGATTATTTAATATTGATATCAAATCTAAATCAATTTAATCGAAAAATATGAATTAGATTCTTAATCGACCTAATTTGATATTAATTTTAATTTAATCAATTTGACCAATAATCTATCGATTAAATTAATGATTTAATGTCTTAATTGCAAGATCGATTTTTAATAATTATGTTTTTTATTAAACATTTGACTCTAACCGAATTAAGTATTATAAAGTTACGGCAGTAAAGTGAGTAATCTCTCATCATTGGATGTAATCTCATACCATTAAAAAAATTATTGATGACCAATTGATAGTTACAAAACATAAAAGTTGCTGGCTCCCTAACACTCCTCTTTCAAAAATGTATCTAATGTAATAAATTTTAGGGCAAAATATATAATACTGTTTTGGTTTCAATGTACATTTTAAATTAGTCTCTACTATTTTAAATATTTATTTTAATATAAAAAAATTAAATGAATTTAATATTATTTTATGATTAAATTTGACACAAGTTATTAATAGAATGAGTGATGTAGATATTAATATTATTATTTTAAGTCATATCTTTTTATTCTTGTATATTAGATAAATATAACTAAAAATTTATTGTAATATTTTTTTTTCTTGATATTCTTTTCCTACAAAATTCCAAATCTTAATTGTACATTTGGTTTGCATTTTTATTTTCATTGTCTTCTGTTTTTCTGGATTTTATGAAAAAAAAAATGAAAACAAAAAAAAAATTTATTTTCTGTTTTCACATCTTGATTTTATTTTTTTTCACAGAATTCAAAAAATAGAAAATACTAAAAATAAAAACAGAAAATGAAAATACAAACTGTTCCGTCCAAGTAATCCAAGCCGACCTTCCTGCAATCCGAGCTCTTGGTAATCACAGGTGAATGGTACTGCTGTTCATCAAGGCGAGGTATAGGTCGGCCGTCCTTCAAAATACCGCGGGTGGAACACCTGCAAAAGAATCTTCGACGCTCAAGTCAGAAGAGGTCTTTTTGAAGCGAATTGCAGATAAAGTAAAAGAAAAAGAGAGAAGTAGTGATGCTGTGTGTTCTACATATGTCGTCCTCTCCAGGTCTTTTTAAAGTGGAGATTCCTTCCGTTAAGAGGTTGGCCTCCGAGATATTCTCGGCCTTTTCTGGAGTGGTTGTTTTCAGGATCTTTTACCTGGTCTTATGCGACGTTTTAGGAATATAGGTAACACCAACTTTATTGCTTCCTGGGCCGAGGTTAATGGTCCATATCACAAACCAAACACACTCTTGTCACAAAAAAAAAAAAAAACACACTCTAACAATCAAATATCAACGTTCCAAAATCAAAAGAAAATCATTTTTATTGTGATAATGGATTAATTTCACTTACATATTAAAATCAAACGTTATTACCTGTCTCTTTAATATACTAAATGTTTGCGTCAAATTTAATGGTGGACAACATTAAATCTATTTAAAATTTGTTAAAACTAAAATAAGGTTTGAAACATTAAAGATAAATTTAAAAATTAAACTAAATATTAAGATAAAAATAATATTTTATCCTAAATTTTATATAAAAAATACCACGCAAGACCACCTAAAATAAAAACCTTAGTTTATAAGATGTGTTTCTCCTAAAATTTTATACTCGTTACCGTCCTCTAATACGAACCACAATTAATGAATGAATTAATTAGGCAGTAAATTTTTATTTTTATTTGATAGACATTAGATTAGAGTGAAATACAATACAATACAATGAGTAAATTCAAAACACGGTTACTCTAATTATAGTAGATTGAAACTTTTTCACGAGATTCTCCTTTTCCAGTGACCCCATCACTCTGCCACAATTCACAACCTCACATATTGTGGGATCCATATATATGTAATTATATATTACATGTATCTGAAAAGTGAAAATCTGATTGAAGCCATCTCGATGATCTTGATAGTGAAATCTTGGCTTTGAAGTATTTTTGGGTGACGGTAAAGATGGAGTCAAAATATTCATAAATAAATAAATATTTTGTAAGTTGATAACACACCTTAAATATTAATTTAGAAAATAAGGATCGTCTCATACTAATAAATACTATTAGATTTTTAATTTCAGATAATATATAGTTTTATAATTTTCAAAACTAAATATAACCATTTACAATTTATTCAATAAAAAAATAATTTCATTTTAAATCTTTAATCTAAAGTGTAAGTCTATATATATAACGAAAAATGGTATAAAATGATAAAATATTCCGTTAAAAAAACTCTATACATATATATTATATAATGTATAAAAATGTTTATAAGTTAGTGTTTGGTGGAGAGATATAGATGGAAAGACTGAGACTGAGAGACAGAGATTAAGAGACAGAGATTGAAATAAATCTCAGCATTCTGTTTGGTGCAAAATGGGAGACAAGAATTAAAACAAGAATAAAACTCTAATTTAATTTGCACAAAGGGTAAAATTGAAATTAATTAATTGAAATGAGAGTATTTTAGGTTATTTCAGTCTCCTGTGTTCCTATCTTTTGGAGGTACTGAACTACTGAAATTTTAGAGACAGAGACAGAAATTTTAGTACCAGTCTCTGAACCAACAAACACAATACTGAATTTTAGTCTTTCAGTCTCTGTCTCAGTACCTCAAAACAAACGCTACCTAACTGATTTATTATGAAATCAAAACTGCCGCTATATAATATTTTCTTTTCTTTTTTTTTTTCATTTGCCTTAGCTAATATAAAAGGTATTAAACAACTAAACGAATTAAGTAATATCCATTCATAATCTAATAATTAACATTCTAAATCAATATTAGATAATAGTAAACAAATAAACGAAAAGGGAAAAAAATATTTACTTGACCAAGCTTGAATAATTTTGATTCATCCATTGTTGGCAACATTATTATTATTATAATAATAATCATGAAACGGTGAAGAATGTGGTGTGAAATAAGGAGGGGAAGCACAAGGTGTTGAAAACGGTGTCGTTTCATTCACTAACAAGTCACCATTACCATCTTCGTCCACCACCACCACCACCTCACTCAACGACACCGTTTTGACGGCACTGCACTCTCCACTCTCAGAATCAAAGCCTTCTCTCTCTTCTTCTTCCTTTATTGTGAACAGCACCCTTGAAATTCCATAGTGACACTGGTACTTCATCACCTACAATAATAATAATAATAATAATAATAATAATAATAATAATAATAATAATATGCTATATAAATAATCCTAGTAATATTTAATAATATTATTGATTTATTTTATAAATAAATGATACAATTTTTTTTCTCGTGTGGGTGTCCACGGTATTTCCTAACTCGACAAGATAAGGACTAATCCGTCACGGATCGGAACTCCATTTAAGGGTCTGTTACTGGCCAAAGAGTTGCTGCATGCACAAGGCGGAATTCGAACCTCGACACTTCGGACAAGTAAGCTAACCACTCGATCAACCCAAGTTGGTTTTCTCGTGTATATCATATAGCTTAGAATCATAATAAAATCATGCCTATTATTACTAAAACACAAATTTTCTATATTGATAAATATAGAAAAAAATGAAGAAATAGTGAAAATGTTATTATTATTTATTACTTGAAAGTTTTTCTATAAATTATTACCTGTTGTTCGAGTTCAAATTCAAGCTCAAGCTCACGTTCTCTTTCGGCGATGAATGATGAAGAAGGTGGTGATGAGGTTGGGAGGGAATGCTCCTGCGGCTCCACACGGGAGCGGGGGCGGTAGCTACGGCGGCGGCGCCACAAGAAGTAGAGGATCTCTACCATGAGGGCGGTTAGTGTGACGGCGATGACAACGGTAACGGCTGTTCCTAAGTTGTTTAGGCCCATCATAGTGGTGAAGCAAGATGAAAGCAACAACGTTGGTGTTTGAAGTTTGATTCTACTTTGGTTTTGGTGTTTGTGTTTTAAGGTGTACGTTTTGCTTTTCGTTAAAAGAAAAGAAAAAGAATTAATTGAGAAATGGGGTATGGTGTTTTTTTTAGGCAAAACATTCAAATGAATGTGTTTCGGTAACGTTTCAAAGACATAATTATAATAGCTTGAGGAATTGAAAGAGAAATTAAATTTGCGCCTTCTATGGTTAGTTCAACTTTCATGTAAGCACAAGTAGGATTTGTTAAAAATATACAAGTGAAATTTTTAATTGGAAAAAGATTAAAAAAAAAAAAAAACTAAAGTGTATGTAATGATAATAAATATATATAAATTTACTTCATCTATAATTCTTTCACTTGATAGCAAAATTCATACAGTATATATATTTTTTTGGTTGCCTACGACCCAACTCGATAGGCCAAAGATTAATCCGTATGTTTATTAGTTTAATTAGAATAAAAATTTTTAAGTTTTAAAGTCGTTAGTATAGGAATAAATTCCAATATTGTTTTAATGAGTTTATATATACTATGAATTTTGATATAGACATGTATATATACTACTAAGGATTTAATAAGTTCTATATATAATGAATTAATTATGATGTTAAATAACGTTATTACCGTTAGTTCAGACTAAATAGTTATATATAATTTTTATTTTTATTGAAAATAATTATCAGTAACTTTACTCTAGTAATAATATAAATAAATATATAATTCATGGTGTCATGCTGGTTAAAGGGGTTTTAATTGTGGCAGATGGATAGTTGGATGGAAAGCGATGTTTATGTTTAATTTTCTCTCGGAAATGTGGGTGTTATTATTGCAATGATGTTACCTTTTTTTTAATAACTGAAAATATTTTAAAAACCATTAAACTGAAAAAATATATATACACTATGATGTATGTTTATATTTTAAAAAAGATTGCTAAAATTAAAATAATATTTTTTATTATTTAACAACTTTAAAAAAAAATATTATTAAATATAAAAAATAACTATAATTTTTATAATATTTATATAACTATTATAGTCCTCATAAACATAGGTATACTAGAATCTATTAGTTAGATTTCCTTAGTAATGAGTTTGGTTTTAAAGTCTAGTTGAGTATACTAGATTCTGATTGCAACACTTAATATTAAAGTAGGGTTTAGTAAGGAACTTATAGGGGAGAATGATAATTATCAAGTTTATTTGTAACCTTGTTGTTGGTATTCTATTGAGCAATTTATTATTTTTTATTTTTTTTTTGAAAAAAAAAAAGAGTTCAACATTCAAGGTGGAGCAAAAAAATACAACAATAAACATAAAAACAAATAATTTTTATGTCATTTTTAACATAGTCATCGACCACATAAATTATTTACTATACCATTTTGTAGCACATGAAAATGATTGATCCATACATTCTACAATTTCTATTGTCTTGTTCTGAAATATGACATCATTCCGTCGTAGTCAAATAATTCATATTACTGAGAAGAATCTAACTAGCCAAAACTTACGCTGCTCGTCTCTCATCGGTAAAGATCTCTAACTCTTAAAGTGGTCTTTCAAGATACCGGGAGCAGTCCACTCCTGTCCAAATGCCGATATCCATATACACCACACCTGCCAAGAGAACTCACACGTAATAAATAAGTGTTGTATAGTTTCAACACCTTTCTTACACAACACGCAGACGTTATCATTCTGTTGTAGGATTTCCAGTCTATTTAAGACGATCCTTTGTGTTCATTCTGTTTACCAATACAAACTAAGCAAACAACTCGATTTGAGGTGAGACTAGACCTTTCCAAATTTCCTTTGTGAATGTATAGCAAAGAAGCTCCTCATTTATGGTCTTTTCCTGCAAATAGTGAAGAAGCTCCTCAATACAAACCAATCTATTATTTCTCTAAATTTTTGTAATTTTTTTATCAAATAGATTGGACGATTTCTAATTCTAAAATGCAACGTATTAAGAGGCACAAAATTTACCGCAAAATTTACCATTTGAACTAAACCTCAACAGCAAGCTTATGTGGCTAAGTGCAAGTCTTTCAATTTTTTTTATAAGATGGATTAAACAGTCCTCCATCTTAGTCAATAGTCATTACAAACTACTATATTCAAGAGAGTGAGCCGAAAGAAGCCCAAGACGAATAAAACTATGAAAAAGTTATGTTAGATAGCAAGCCCATTTGACATTTATCTGTGGGCTTTATGGGCTTATCACTGTTATTTTTATCCAAACTAGTAACAGTGCATAACATGGAGCTTGTGGACTTAAGGCCTATTTTTACCCAAACAAAACTCAAGGCCTCTCAGATCAGACCCAAAAGCTATCTTAATTCTCAAGCAACTTCTTCATGCAGGAATAAATTTTCAATCCCGTCCAAAAACAAATGTTCAATGATGTTACTATTTCAGAAAAAAAAAAAAAAATATTGGTTGAACGTTAATTTTACAAAACATTCTAAGATATTATGGTTTAAATTAAGCGGCAACTGTTATAAAGATGGAGTGTTAGTTATAAACCATAAATTTATAATTCTAAAGTCTGAAGTTTAAACCATAAATTTTAAATTTTAAATTTTCTAAAAAAAAAAATTTTCCTATATATATTTCTTCATAAAAATTTTATTATTTTCTCCACATTGTTAGCACCCACACACACATGCGCTTTAGGAAAATGACACAACAAACATAAAAAGCCGAATTATTGGGACCTTGGAGATCTCCATATAATATAAGATTGATTTATTGAATTTTCTACAATTCTACCCCCACAAGGTAGAAGCACATGTTATTCTCTTTTGACCACTTCCTTTAATTTCTCCATCAAAGACCACTTCCCCATGCATGCATGCAATGCAAAATATATATATGTATATGCATGGTTGTAGTATACTTATTATTATTAGTGGTGGTACCTCCCTCTATCTTTCTCAATGCATTACTTAGAGATCTGAAACAGCAGCACATGAAAGTACCTTGCATTGGATCCTCCAATCTTCATATATATCACTTTCAAATCATAAACTTCATGAAAAGCATATCCAAATTAAATGAGAATAAACATCAAGAATATTACTCCTAGTAATGGGAATTTCTATATATATATATATTGAATTTGTGCGGTAACATATATCTGATACTTAAATGTTGATATATTAAACATATATATTTTTTAAAAATTTATTCATTTTATATTGATAGTGTATATAAATTAAATTAATCTCTTTTGTTATTGATCCGTTTAAATAATTGCATTTGTAATAGTGTAAATATATTTTAGAATCATTATCCTACCTCTAGATTTGTCATCTTTATGTGTATACACCACGTACTAGAATATTACTACTAATTATTCCTATATATTCTTAATGTGAAAACTATTACTAATTATTCTCCTTTTTATCATTGTATTCTTAATGTGATAATGTGTGGCTTTAAGAAATGAATAATACTAAGCTCAACCATTTTTTTTCTTCCTTAAAAAGAGTTTAATTTTTATAGAATAATTTACATTGTCATTCAATTATATTTCCAAAAATAAATTATAAGATGTGTTTCTTCATTATACATATTCATGGTAATACATTCTTTTCAAATTAAGTACCTCCAATATCAATAAAAGAAAAAACTCTTTGATAATTAACCAAAATTGTTACTCACCAATTTTTGAGATAGAAATACACATTTTAAATTTTGATTATAAATAATTCTTGAAAATAAATCATTATTAAAAATTATATTTTAAAATTTCAAATAAATATATAAACAATATAAAATTTTTTGAATAATTTTCAAGAATAAATTAAAACTTCTTGAAACAAATGCCATTAATATAAAAAGTTCTCTTCTATATATATATACATCCAAATTAAAATATGTAGATGCATGAGAATTTTGGATCCGAGACTTTTCCTTACTTTCATGTAGAATTCAGCCACAAAGATTTTTCTTTTTTTTTTTTAAAAGGAAAAAAAAAAGGTTGGAGCGGGAGAACATATTGTGAGAGTAGTAAAGGGTATAAAATGGAGGATTTGGAAAATGACATGAAGCAAAAGAAGGATATATTCATCTTCCCTTTCTTAAAGTCTGCGAAAGGGTTGTTCAAATATGTGTGGAAACTTTGTCTCCATGCAATCCTAAATTGTTGTCTTTTGTAGATGCCAATAACCCTTTTAATTTCTTTTGGTGGGTCTCAAAGTAACTTAGTATATATCTTTGTAAGGCTCTTAATCTCTCTCTCTCTCTCTGCCTTTTAATTTGTTGAAAAACGAAACAAAAACAACAACTTGGTATTCGATGCATTCTATTCTTCACTTCACTTCACGTGGAATCATTTCCTGCTTTAATTTGATTCTTTTCTTTTTGAGAAAAGAAAATATAAGTAAAACTCAATTTACTTGCACTCCTTGCATTACTTAGATATTTTTCCATTTACCTATTTATATTTAAAGTTTATATATACCTCAAAATCTTATCTAAACAATAATGAAAAAAAAATGGATAAAAATTCAGGTGCAGTTAACTTTATGTGAAGTTAATTATTGAGAGCCGTTAAATAATTTGACTGATTTGATTAAATTTTCATCTATAGACTTAGTTATCAATTTTATATGAAATTGACTGCACGCACGTTTCTAAAAAAAATTGTTTGCATGTTGTGTGAAAAATTTTAGCTATTAATCTTGCCAAGGGGAAAAAAATTATTGATTAACATTGACACTTGTTAAGGATATTTTTATAGAAAATATAAAATAAATTAATTTGTTCGTTTTTATACATTATATATATATATATATTGAAAAAATCAAAATTTTTCATGTGATCACTATTTTAACAAAATACTCTCAGGGTCATACTCTTTAGATAAATCTTCGAGAAAAGGAAAGAAAGTACTTATTCTAATTTTAAGTTAATTAATTAAATCAATTCACTTATTTATTATTGTATAAAGTGTGAAATTAATTATCTAAATGTATAATTATTGTTCTTATCCGAATTGAAGTTAAGGATTGACATTCCAAAAGGAAGCAAGTTTGAAAATAATCCAATACAAATCCAAACTAAGATGACTGACAATAATCCTACTTGGCCCATAAACCAGGCAGTAAATAACGCCGATGCCATGGAGAATAATAGAGTGCAAATACATATAATTTGAAATCTATTTTTTTTTTTATTGTTCATTTTATTTTCCAGTTTTCTTGTCCGTTTCTTTTAAGTTTCTATTCTTAGCTTGTTCATTTATTCTCCAATTTCTATTTATTTTCTAGTTTCAAACATTTTCCTTCTCAATTTCATTTCAAGTGGTATGTTTGATACGATTTTGTTCAAACACTGTATTTAAAAACTTTGGTTTGTAAGCTAAGATTGTGCCAACAATAATAATAAAATTATTTTTTATTATTATATTGTAAAATTTTCGACATCTATATACAAAAAAAGAGCTATTTTCACATGATTTTTTTAATAGTCATAGTTTAGTATAAAAATTAATATATATTTTTGACAAATATCATAAATTAATGAAATCTGATGCATATCAAGCCACATATGTCACGGCTAAATATTAGGAATTATTAGAAAACAAATTCCTTTCAGTTTTTAGTTGATTTGGTGTATCCCGTTTTATTAGCTGTAAATATCTTGCATTACCATAATTAGGAAATCAGGTAGCTAATTGTTAGGTAGAGTACTGTATATATAATTGATATGCTATTCAATAAAACACAAGGCAATTTGGCATGGTATCAGAGCTAGGTTGGCTCTGATAATCATCACACAAAAGAAACCTCCGCCACTGAAATGGCTGGAGTAGGTGTGACTCCTCCAAAAAGAGAGGATTCAAAAAAAGGACGAAGATGGATCCAACAAAGGACCATCGCCTTATGATCTGAGCGTTAGCGACAATCCTGGAAACGTAATCACACAAGTGCAATTACGAGGAGAGAACTACGAAGAATGGGCTCGAGCTGTGAAGGTGTCGCTACGTGCTAGGAGAAAATGGGGGTTTCTAGATGGAACTCACAAGAAGCCACAAGAAGGGGCATCTGAAATGGAGGATTGGTGGACGGTTCAATCCATGCTTGTCTCATGGGTGATGAATACGATTGAGCCACGGCTGCGCTCCACCATCTCATACGCTGAAGATGCAAAGGATCTCTGGGAAGAAATCAAGGAGCGATTTTTCATCGTGAATGGTCCTAGAATTCAACAATTGAAAGCTGAACTTGCCGAGTGCAAACAACAAGGACTGGCTATGGTGGAATACTATGGAAAACTGAAGACTCTTTGGGATGAGTTGGCAAACCATGAACCAGTGCTTAGATGCTCTTGCGGAGGCTGCAAGTGTGACATTGGGTCACGATTAGATAAGAGAAGGGAAGAAGAAAAGGTGCATCAATTTCTAATGGGGTTAGAAGACGTAAGCTATGGCACAGTGCGATCTAATATTCTCGCAACGGATCCTCTACCTTCTCTCAACAGGGTGTATGCAACTTTGGTACAGGAAGAGAGAATGAAGATGATCAGCAGAACCAAGGAAGACAAAGGAAGCTTAATGGGACTGGCAGTACACACTGGGTACAAGCACAAAAGCCGAAATGAAATAAAGCCACTCGTATGTTCTCACTGCGGAAGAACAGGACACGAGATCAAGGGGTGCTTTCAACTGATTGGGTATCCGGAATGGTGGGGAGATCGATCTCGAGACGAAAAGGGAAGCAACACCAAGACCTCGCATAAGCAGGGAGGATGCTTGCGAGGGGGGGGGGCTGTCATACGTGCCAACACAGCACAAGCCACAACAGAAAAATCAAGTAACCATGAAGAAGAAATAGGAGGAAGCGCAGTGACTGGACTTAGCCAAAAACAATGGCAGACGCTGTTAGAGATGCTAAATGGCAACAACGGAAGTAGAACTGAAAGCATGACTGGTAAGGAAGGATATGTTGTGTGGATTATAGATAGTGGAGCCTCTAACCATATGACAGGGAATTCAAGAGATCTAAGGGGTCTAGAGCGTATTGAAGGATGCACGGTGGGACTACCAAATGGAGAAGAAGTTCTTGCTAATACAAAGGGAACGGTGACTCTTGATGGAGGACTTAAATTGACCAATGTTTTATATGTGCCAAAACTAAGATGCAATTTGATTTCAGTATCACAATTAACAAAGGATGCAAATTGTACTGTACTATTTACTCATGAGCTTTGTGCTATGCAGGACCTCATTTCGAGGATGCTGATTGGAGCGGGTGAACAAAGAGATGGGCTCTACATGTACCGTGGTGTTCGCAAATTCATAGCATGTCAAACCCAAGAGAAGAGTAGTATTGATCTTTGGCACAAGCGAATGGGACATCCTTCCTATAAAGTGGTACAAATGTTGCCGAATTTGAATGGTGGTTGTAAATCTGAAGAGAATAATAAATTATGTGAAGTTTGTGAAAAATCTAAACAAACACGAGATAAATTTCCATCAAGTGATTTTCATGCAACACATCCTTTTGATTTAATACATTGTGATTTATGGGGACCTTATCGTACCCCCTCTTCTTGCGGAGCATCTTATTTTTTAACAATTGTTGATGATTATTCAAGAGCAGTTTGGATCTATTTGTTGTGTGAAAAGCGGGAAGTGTCAAGTGTGATGATTAATTTCTTTGCTCTTATTGAAAGACAGTTTAATAAACAAGTCAAAGAAGTACGCAGTGATAATGGGACCGAGTTCATCTGTATGCGTCCATATTTTTTGCAGCATGGAATTGTTCATCAAACATCTTGCGCTGGGACACCCCAACAAAATGGAAGGGTGGAGGGAAAACATAGACATATCCTTAATGTAGCTCGTGCACTGAGATTTCAAGGATCTTTGCCCATTCGATTCTGGGGAGAATGTGTTTTATCTGCGGGACACTTGATCAACCTAACACCATCATCTGTTCTTAACGGGAAAACTCCTTTTGAAATGATACATGGAAAACCACCTGACTATAATCATCTTAGAGTTTTTGGCTCATTGTGTTATGCGCACAATCAACAAACCAAGGGTGATAAATTTGCCAGCCGAACTCGTACATGCACATTTGTGGGATACCCATTTGGAAAGAAAGGATGGAAACTTTATGATATGGAAAGAAATATTTTCTTTATATCTCGTGATGTCAAATTTGTAGAAACCGAGTTTCCGTTTGCGTGTTTGGCCCAAGAAAATTTGGTTTCCACTTCTTTAGTGCATGAGGAGAAATTTTTGGAGCCCGTTAATAATAAGTCCACACTTGATCACGAGGAGGTCCTTCCTCAGACTAATTCCAATGACGAGTCTATTGTTGTTGTTGGGGGAGGTGAATCTCCACATACAGACCCAACAAGGACAGCTTCACCCCTCATCGAAACCAGCAGCCCCTCACCAACTGTCTCAGATGATGTGCCTCTTTCTACCGACACCACCACGCTCTCTGAACTTCCTCTGGGTCGTGGACACCGAGTAAAGCAACCTTCGATCAAGCTGCGTGATTTTGTCACCAACACCATCATCGTAAACCCGTCCATCTCTTCACCATCTCCATCACATTCCTCAGGTCCACTCTATCCCTTATCTCAATATATGTCATGCGATAAATTTTCTGTGCAACACCGTACTTTCCTCGCAGCAATAAGCGAAGAACGTGAACCCACAAATTTTCATGAGGCAATAGGTGATGCTCGATGGAGAGAAGCCATGAGCGTTGAAATTAAAGCTCTTCAGGACAATGGTACTTAGCACCTTACACATCTACCACCGCAGAAGAAGGCTCTGGGGTGCAAATGGATTTATCGCATCAAATATCGTTCGGACGGGCAAGTTGAAAGGTTTAAGGCACGCCTCGTCATTCTTGGTAATCATCAAATTGAAGGGCTGGATTATAATGAAACCTTCGCCCCGGTCGCAAAAATGGTAACTATTCGCACTATTTTAGCTGTGGCCGCTGCTAAGGATTGGGAACTCCATCAAATGGATGTTCACAATGCCTTCCTCCATGGGGATCTTGAGGAGGATGTTTATATGAAATTGCCACCGGGGTTTCATGTCCCTACTCCTGGCATGGTGTGCAAACTTCAAAAATCCCTCTACGGACTCCGCCAAGCTCCGCGCTGCTGGTTCTCTAAACTTTCTGTTGCTCTCCTTCAATACGGGTTTCAGCAGTGTGCCTCCGATCACTCATTGTTTGTCTCTCGTCATCACAATATTCAACTTGTGGTGCTCGTTTATGTTGATGACCTTATCGTGGATGGTAATAATTCTCTTGCTATTCGCCAGTTCAAGGACTACTTAAATCAATGCTTCCACATGAAAGACTTGGGGAAACTAAAATACTTTCTAGGGGTGGAAGTGGCTCGCTCTCCTACTGGCATTTTTCTTAACCAACGCAAATACGCGTTAGATATTATCATGGAGACTGGCATGCTTGGCTCTCAGCCTGTGTCTACACCTATTGAAGAAAATCATCGTCTTGCATTGGCTGAAGGACCTTTGCTCTCTGATGCAGCCCAGTATCGTCGTTTGGTTGGTCGTCTCATTTATTTGTGCTTCACTCGCCCGGAACTCTAATACAGTGTTCACATTCTTTCTCAGTTCATGCACCAGCCTCATGAAGAACACTGGCAGGCTGCCTTACGAGTTGTTCGCTATCTAAAAGGCCGGCCTGGGCAAGGTGTTTTATTGCGTCGGGAAAACGATTTTACCTTGCATGCTTGGTGTGATTCTGATTGGGCGGGTTGCCCTCTTACTCGTCGGTCTCTCACTGGCTGGGTTATTCTCCTTGGCAACTCACCAATTTCATGGAAAACAAAGAAACAGCATACAGTGTCACGGTCCTCTGCAGAAGCCGAGTATCGCTCCATGGCTAATATCACTTGTGAACTCAAATGGTTAAAGGAACTGCTCTTGAGTCTCGGGATCTCCCACACACAACCCATACCTCTCTCATGCGATAGCCAGGCAGCACTTCATATTGCTAAGAACCCTGTTTTTCATGAGCGTACTAAGCATATTGAGGTTGATTGTCATCTTGTTCGTGATGCTGTCATCCAGGGCCTCATCCTTCCCTCCTATGTCCCAACAAAATCTCAGGTTGCCGATATCTTGACTAAAGCTCTGAGCTCCCATTCATTCGCATCAATATTGGACAAGTTGGGCATTAGTAACTTACATGCCCCAACTTGAGGGGGGTAATGAAATCTGATGCATATCAAGCCACATATGTCACGGCTAAATATTAGGAATTATTAGAAAACAAATTCCTTTCAGTTTTTAGTTGATTTGGTGTATCCCGTTTTATTAGCTGTAAATATCTTGCATTACCATAATTAGGAAATCAGGTAGCTAATTGTTAGGTAGAGTACTGTATATATAATTGATATGCTATTCAATAAAACACAAGGCAATTTGGTATAAATGTCAAGTTCTCTATATTTTTTTGATGAATAATTTGATTGTAGAAAATTATTCCTCAATTTTGACATTCATTTGTTGTCAACTTACTCCATTATTCAAATTTTTTGTTGACTTCCGTCAATTTTGGCATCATACTGCTCTCAGTTTGGGATCATACTACTCATTCTTCATCTTCAAAATCTCAGTTTATTCTTCAGTTTCAAGATCTCATCTCATTCTTTGTTAGAAAATTTTTGTTGAGAATTTTTTATGGTCAATAAGCGTCAAAATAAATAGTATTTTTGACGGTTAATAAGTATCACAAAAAATATATTCTCAAATTTTTCTAACATTATTTTTGACGGCTAATATTTATCAAAATAACATTTAAACTTTTTTTACAGTTACTTATATATTAAAAATACTATTTTTGACAAAAACTTTTATTAACATATTTTCATAATTAAAATACTGTTAAATTTTGTTTTTTTGACGAATTTTAATTTTTTTTGACACATAATAATCCTAAAAAATAATTTATATTGTTGTAGTGATAGTCAATAAATCTCTGAGTCCAACTCTTTAAGAAAAGTCGTATTTTCTTCTTAAATTGAGATTTTGATAGAAATTTGATCAATATCTCCTTATTAAGTTTGAAAAACCAAATTTCAAACAAAGCAATAATTTAATTCTAATTTTACTTTACTCATATACCTACTGATTTTGGTATCAGAATTCTTTATTTACATAATTAGATAATGTTCCGTCAACTATATATTATTCAAGAATAGACAGAAACATTTTAAAAGGTTTAGACCACCGTCAACTTAGATCCAATCTCCATTAGCACTTGGGAACAATTACATTTACAAAATGTAAGACCAAATTAAAGTCAAAATAAATGTTTAAAACTTTATGAGAAACAAGTGGCAGTAGATAGATATATATGTGCAATTTTTAAGAGCACCGGCCACAATTATTTGAACAAATTAGAAAGACATATCTTGAGAAAGTAACATGATAAGGGCTTCCAAAAAGTGATTTAGGTATATATCAAATTTTATGGTGATTAGAGAAAAAAAAAGTTTCCAAAGTAAAGTGATGAAGAGCACAAGGATGGCTCTTAAAAGCATAAGGAGAGAAAAAAAAAGATAACCAAAGTAATCAAAATCAATTGAATTGAGTTATTGGCTCCAAACAAACATAGGAGAGTGTCTTGCTTGCCCTAATAATAACGAGTGTGTCTCTTATCCTAAACTAACTTTATATATATAAATATAAACACATTCAATATCATTATATTAAGAGAAAATTCCACTCCCCTCCCTTACGAGATGCTAAAATGATATTTTCCTCTTTTTTATTTATAAAATATGCATTCTTCTTTCTTATAACTTTTAGAAAACCTCCTATTTAATCCATTTTAAATTTTTGTGTTAACTAATGTTAACTTTATCCATTTTTTTAAGAAAAATAAATTATTTTTTACAAAAATACCCTTTAACAAAAATTCTATTTTTTTATCATTAAATTTTGCTTACCAAAAGATCCTTTAATAAATTAATTTTTATTGATTAAATTATATTTTTACTAAAATATTTTTTTTAAAAATTAATAATTAAATTATTTTTTTAAAATATTCTTCAATAATTTTTTAATTATTAAATTATAATTTTATCAAAATTTTTGTTAACCTTTTTTTATATTTTATTATTAATTTTTTTATATCAATTTATATTATTTTAACATTAAATAAAAAATTCTATCATTGTTAATATGTATAACAATTAATATATATTGATATTAATATTAAAAAATTAATAATAAAATATAAAAAAAATGTTAACAAAAATTTTGATAAAATTATAATTTAATAATTAAAAAATTATTGAAGAATATCTTAGGAAAAAATAATTTAATTATTAAATTTTTTTAAAAATATTTTGATAAAAATACAATTTATTCAATAAAAAAATAATTTATTAAAGGATATTTTGGTAAATAAAATTTAATAAAAATAAAATAAATTTTTTGTTAAAGGGTATTTTTGTAAAAAATAATTTTTTTTAAAAAATGGATAAAATTAACATTAGTTAACACAAAAAATTTAAAATAGATTAAAAAGGAGGTTTTCTAAAAGTTATAAGGGAGAAGAATATACATTTTATAAATAGAGAAGAGAAAAGTATCATTTTAATATCTCGCAAGGGAGTAGAATTTTCTCTTATATTAATTATATTTCAATCAATGTACATATATATTGCATTGTGATGGTTAGGGCAAACAAACAAATGTGTACCAATTAATAATAATAAATATAAGTGTATATATATCTTTGGAACTTCCTTGATTTTGTTTTTCTATTGGATGAACTGAGATAAGGTCAATTAATACTTTAAAAAGATTGATGTAATCTTTGATGAGCTTTTCTCAATTTCTTTTTATGTTGTTTTTTTTAACCTATTCTACAGTCATATTTAAATAATACCAATATAAAAAACTTACGTTTTAAAATTATTTTTTATTTTAAATTATAATTTTAAATCTTAAACACTCAAAAACATAAAAGTTAAAAATAATTTTATAATAAAAATTGGCTAATATAAATTAATTTCTTATACTACTATTCATATTTTAAATTAAAGGTGAAAGCATTGAGAGATATACATTGGTAGATATGAAATGGATAAACGCAAATTCCATTTTTCATTCTTTACCCTTTCAATAATGCTAGGAATTAAGATGATTCCCGCCAAAAATTAGTCAAATATTTTTTGATGAATCTAAAATCTCTATATAGATGGTGCTTATGCTAGGTATTAGAATGTTTCTTTTCTTTGTAAATTGGATGGTTTTGAATCTATTTTCTGATTTATCATGTTTTAGGTATTTGGAGAGAGAAGGAGGGTAAAGAGACGGAAGCTAATTGAATCAGCTTCCGTGATTCACGTTACAATGATACTTAACGTATCTCCTCCTAATTTGAATGTGGTGAAACATTTAATAACCAATATTTTAAATCATAAATAAATAAAACTAATTACTATATTTATAATTAATTAAGTTGTTATATTCTTGGCTGATTTGGAGTTGGTTCCATATACTTTTTCTTACCCTTTATTTTTTTTGGAAATAGATCCTCTTAATTATTAAAAAAATTGAGGATGAAAAGTGTGATCTCTAATCTTTTTTTATTTTTTTCTCATATTTATTTTTAGTCCTACTTACAAAATTAATAATAAAATATTACACTTTACTCTCTCAATTATTAAAAAACTTGGGAGGATCCATTCCTATTTTTTTTTCTCGTTGAAATTATGGTTGATTTGCAATCACAAATAATTCAAGCTAAGTCCAAATTATTGGGTGTATAGGAAAAGTAAAAGGGCGCAATAAAGAAAGAATATATGGCACATATAATTGTAAAAGCTATACTCAATGAATAATGCCAGAAGCCTAAAAGGTTTTATCATTTTTGTCTCAATTAACGGCAAAAGAAGAACCTTAAGGAAGCTCACATATTCTATATGCCTCTACAAATTTCATGCTTTTTTCTTTTTAATTCTTATGCTTTTTCTTATGGGAAGTTTACAGCAAGCAATGATATTTTAGAAAAAGATGTCAAAAAAAAAAAAGTTTGAATTGCATAACTTTAATTAATTTTGTATTGTATTGTCTTAAATTATTTTTCTTAACTATTTATAAAAACAAAAATTCGATATTCCGTGTAATTAAAAATAAAAATGTTCCAATAAATAGCTTTTGATTATGCTAACTAGATTCTTCCTAGTTATTATTTGACAAGGAATAATTCAAAACCACTTCATAAAAAATTAAACTATATAGTTTTTTCCTTAGTGGCAAAAAAAGAAGCAAATTAGGAATATTTTTTCAAACTACATGTCAACCTTTCCACCAATATCCTTTGTCACTTTAAGAGATATATATCTTAGCACTTGCTTCCATTTATGTTATTAATAATAATAAATAATTTTTCTCTAACTCTTAAGCAAAAGTGATGATAGTTAGTGATATGATATGAACCATCCAAATTGTCCTAAATTAAATAAAAATGCATGTATTAAAGTAAACTGTGGAAGCAAGGGTTCAATAACAGCCACAAATGGGTGTAAAAAAGCAAAGAGCTTTGTTGTAAAAGGGGAAACCACTTTTCATATTTATTCCTTCTAATTTTGTATATATATATATATATTTTTTATCTTGTAAGAGTTATCTAAGTATATATAATACAACCATGTGCCAACTTTGTCTTCCTGCTTTTGAGGGAAAACAGATTCCATTTACCATATTCTTGATCACCTTCCCTTTAATCTAGGATATTTTTCATAGTCTTACTTGGATGGAATAATGTAACACATTATTATATTGTCATGTTACTCCTCCTAAAATTTTAATTAAGTTAATAAAAAAATATACATAAATAAGTATATTTTTAATAAGAGTAATACTACATGTATATTAAAATCAGCCACCAAAATTAGTCACTAGTATAAACTATATATTAGAATAGAAATACACATTGAAAATAAATTAAACCACACGTGTAATACACAAATATATTAGTAGTTGATTTTAGTAGCTAATTTTAGTGTACAAATAGTATTTTTGTTTTAATAATTATGTCTCTTTATAAATGTAAATATGTAATTGAAACCATGTGTGTAAACACTAAATATCTCAGAGAGTATTAATATAGAGTTAATAAATAGGAATATGTGTCTTTGTAGTGTATTAATATCGAGAAATGTTGTTTAGTCAATAACTGTTTAATCTTTAATCAATTTTTAAATCTAAAAAATCAATTATATTAATCTTAGAGAATTAATCTCCAACTCAAATTAAAATATGATTTTCAATCCTAAAATCTCTCTCACCAAATCTCTTAAAATAATGATATGATAATATTGTTAATTAATATTTATATCATCAATATACTACTACTACTACTATTATTATTATTATTATTATTATTGTTATTATTATTATTGTTCAACCAGACACTATTAAAAAGTAAAATGTTAGACTAAAAAATATAGAGTTTAGAATTTAAAATTTATTATATATAATTTACAGTTTAAAATTTATTATTTTTGTTTAGATTATTGTATTTTGTTTTAAATTTAAATACTGATTTTTAGGGAGACTAATTAGGTATTTTAAATGTAGAAAAGAAAAAGTCACCAAAAAAAAAATGTAGAAAAGAAAAAAAAATATGAGAATTAAATCTAAAAATGTGTCTCTTGCATTTATATAGGTCTTAATGATCACTCACCGAATAAAAGTTGGGGTAAAAAACCTTAATAAGCCAAGTCAAGAATCATGTAACGTAAATACGCCAAAGTGAAAATCGTTTCAGTAATAAGCCAAATCATATTTTTATATAATTCGAACCATGTTGGTTCGAATTCCATTTCTACATAATTCGAACCAGCTTGGTTCGAATTATATACAAACACATGCATACACCTAATTCGAACTAGCTTGGTTCGAATTACACACAAACACACGCACACACATAATTCGAACCAGTTTGGTTCGAATTACACACAAACACACGCACACACTAATTCGAACCAGCTTGGTTCGAATTACACACAGTAATTCATGGTATAATTCGAATTATGCTGTTAAAAAATTAATAATTTATTTTAAAAAATTTATTAAAAAAATTAATAATTTAAAAATTAAAAAAATATATATTTTTATTTCATACGTTAAAAAAAGCTAACAAAATATTTAATTACGAGACTTCTTTAAAATATTAATGAGCTATCAATTCGAATTCCATATAATACTTTTCTGTCCATTTTTAATAGTTCATGAATATTTTTTAATAAATTTTTTTAAATTATAGTACAAAAAATATTTTATCCTATGCAAAATAATTTTAAAAAAATGGCTTAAAAAATGTTAGAAGTACTATAAAAATTTGTAATGTTATAATAACTTAGGTAAATACATGCATGTACTCAAATTTTAAATAAAATACTCTACATAGTCAATAATAATTTAGAAATGAAAGAAAATATTTTATTCCATACAAAATAATTAAAAAATATATTTTATTCTATACAAAATAATTTTAAAAAATGGCTTAAAAGATGTTATGAGTACTATAAAAGTTTGTAATATTCTGATGATTTAGGTAAATACATGATAAAAATATTTTTTCTTTAATTTCTAAATTATTAGTGACTATGTGGAGTATTTCTTTAATGTCTTAAGTCATTAGGACATTACAAATTTTTATAGTACTTCTACAATATTTTAAGCCATTTTTTAAATTATTTTGCATAGAATAAAATATTTTTTTATGATATAATTTAAATAAATTTAATAAAATTATTTAAATTATATGGTGAGATATTACATTATTCGAATTACGCATAGGAAAGTTCAAATTACTCTGATTCAAATGATATGGTGAGCAATTCGAATTCTATACAATACTCTTCTGCCCATTCTTGATAGCTCATGAATATTTTTTAATAAATTTATTTAAATTATACCACAAAAAAATATTTTATTCTATACAAAATAATTTAAAAAATGGCTTAAAAGATGTTAGAAGTACTATAAAAATTTGTAATGTCCTAATGACTTAGGACATTAAAGAAATACTCCACATAGTCACTAATAATTTAGAAATTAAAGAAAAAATATTTTTATCATGTATTTACCTAAATCACTAGAATATTACAAACTTTTATAGTACTCATAACATCTTTTAAGCCATTTTTTAAAATTATTTTGTATAGAATAAAATATATTTTTTAATTATTTTGTATGGAATAAAATATTTTCTTTTATTTTTAAATTATTATTGACTATGTAGAGTATTTTATTTAAAATTTGAGTACATGCATGTATTTACCTAAGTTATTATAACATTACAAATTTTTATAGTACTCCTAACATTTTTTAAGCCATTTTTTTAAAATTGTTTTGCATAGGATAAAATATTTTTTGTACTATCATTTAAAAAAATTTATTAAAAAATATTCATGAACTATTAAAAATGGACAGAAAAGTATTGTATGGAATTCGAATTGATAGCTCATTAATATTTTAAAGAAGTCTCGTAATTAAATATTTTGTTAGCTTTTTTTAACGTATGAAATAAAAATATATTTTTTTTAATTTTTAAATTATTAATTTTTTTAATAAATTTTTTAAAATAAATTATTAATTTTTTAACAGCATAATTCGAATTATACCATGAATTATTGTGTGTAATTCGAACCAAGCTGGTTCGAATTACGTGTATGCATGTGTTTGTGTATAATTCGAACCAAGCTGGTTCGAATTATGTAGAAATGGAATTCGAACCAACATGGTTCGAATTATATAAAAATATGATTTGGCTTATTGCTGAAACGATTTTCGCTTTGGCGTATTTACGTTACATGATTCTTGATTTGGCTTATTAAGGTTTTTTACCCTAAAAGTTGAATTTTATAAGTTACCTAATTATATTATATAATATAAAACACGTTAAAAAAATCTAATTAGTTAAAATAAAGTGGCTCGTGGTACTCTCTTGATCAATTTTTAATTATTGTTCTAATTTCTAAGCAATATAAAAGTGGAATACATTTATTAGAATCTTTTCAAATTTACATTATTTAAAAAATGGGAGAATATATATATATATATATATATATATATATATATATATATATATATATATATATTCTCACACGTGTCATACACTAAGTGGTACATGAATAGTACATATATCTAAGTATTATTGAAATGATTCAGCATCCACACAAACATAGTGTGCTCTTCTTTTAATATATACGAAGCATAGTATGACAATACTTTATGCCATTTAGCAAATAACATATTGACAACTAATCAACCAAGTGAATGGGAAGAAAGTTGAATTGAAAAAAAAAAAAAAATTAACATAGACAAATTAAAGAGAAAAACAGTCCAAGATGGAGGTTTCTTCCTTCTTTCACAGATAGCCAAAAAAAGTGAAAAAGGGAACCAAGTAATAAAAGTTGGAAGAGCATATAAATAATGGGATTAATTAATATTTTTTATTTTTATTTTTATTTGATGATATTGTCCAACTCGATAGGATATACTTATCCGTCACAAATTAGTGTTTTATTTTAAGATCTATTATTGACAATAAATTAATAATATTTACTTAAATGAATAAGTGTATTAATCAGTCGATTAATTTAAATTGTGTTAAGAGTCAGCAAATTTTATAATTTGTAGTTAATTAGTTATCATTAATATTTTTAATGGTATAAAATTATATCTAATAAGATATGGTGAAAATTCAGGTGAAGTCGACTTTACGTAAAGTTGGTACCTGAGAGTCGTTAGATGATTTGACTGATTTGACTAAATTTTCATCCAACGGCTCTCAGGTAGCGTTTGGTGGAGAGACAGAGACAGAGAGACAGAGACTGAGAGACAGAGACTAAGAGACAGAAATTGAAATAAATCTTAGTATTCTGTTTGGTGCAAAGTGGAGACAAAAATTGAAACAAGAATGAAACTCTAATTTAATTTGTACAAAGGGTAAAATTGGAATTAATTAATTAAAATGAGGATATTTTAGGTATAAAATGCTATTAAAGTTTCAGTCTCCATCTCTAAAAATTTTAGTCCCTTGTGTCCCTACTTTTTAGAAGTACTGAAATACTGAAATTTTAGGGATATAGACAGAAATTTTAGTACTAGTCTCTAAACCAACAAACAAGATGCTGAGTCTCAGTCTTTTAATCTCTGTCTTGTACCTCAAAACAAATGCTACCTCATATATCAACTTCACGTAAAATCGATTTTACCTGAGTTTTCACCATAAGATATAATTATTTACTTTCTTTTTATTAATTAAGTAGTGCTGATTAAATTTTAATAATACTGACTCCATAAACTTTCTCATAATTAAAATCCCACCTTTATTCACCATTGATTACATTAATTCTTGAAAACCTTATCTTTTTAAAAGCCATATAAGCGACAAATTCTATACTTATGCCTAAGGGTTTTGATTAAAGCAGTGAAGATAACAATCTTTTAGCGATTCTAAAGTAACAACATCTTTAAGGTTTAAAGATGAGATGCTTATCTATCTTTTTCTTAATTATTTAATGAATAATATTTTTATTATTTAATTAATTTGAACCCTTGTACCGCAACCTTTTCTTGCTTTCCGAAGATGAGAATGTTGGGCTTGCGAAAATCAAAGAAAGAAAAAGTTATTCTTTTGCAAAATGCATCACACAAAGCATAAAAAGTAGTGCTCTTTTGATATATGTTAGTGAAGATTTTGCTTTTTCCTTCTGATTTTTTTTTTTTTGAGAAAAAAAAAGTTAATTCTACTTTGCACGAGCCTTACGCTATGGATCAAACTTTAATCAACGATATTTATCAAAATCAAAATATTTCTCAATAATATAGAATATGATGAATTCTTAAACTCACTTATTATTTACATGCTATAGCTTAGGATTCTATTATGAGATTAATTCATATGATAATTTCTATATTCTCTCGTATTCAGCTATAAAAAAATTATTTATTTTGCCATCGTAATTCAACATATCACTATATATTATTATTTTATAGTGTTCTGTTACCACTTTTTCTAAAAATTTAAATTAATACCAACAAGAAAAAGGTATATAAATTTAAATAGTTATATTTCTAATGCTTCCCTTCAAATTAAATAAGAATATCTTCTGTATTTATTTAAATTTTTATATAGACTTTTTTTTTGGCTTAATGCTGCAATAATTTTTTTCTTAGAATTATATTCAACCAAAATCAAATTTAACAAGAAACTTTTTTAGGTTTACTTAAATTTTTGTATAGTTTTTTTTTTCTTTTCTTTTTTTTACTTTATGTTATTTTTTTCAAGGAGATAATAATAACTATCAAATTTTAGATATTTCGATTACAGAAATTCTGATACTATATTATGATATCATTATTCTTAAATATTTAAATTAATAAAAAAACACACATAATAATTATATCTCTAACCTAAAATCAGTGATGCATTTCTTTATGAAGTATATACACCTGCTCTAGTGTTAGAATCTCCTAATGAAATAAATAATGTGCATTAATCTAGGGAAAGGATCGGAAGAGAAGAGATATTTGTTAATATCAATATAAAATTACACTAAAAGAATTAATTGAACATTTAAAAATAATTTAAAAGAGTATATGATGTAGCACAGGTAAAGTTTGCTTGGTCTAGGACAGTTTACAGGACACATTTGGAATAAGTAAAAGGGATATACAGAGACAAATATTAAAGCTTAACGATTAATCATCTATCTATCTATCTATATATATTTGGAAATTTGTTAATTTGAAATGAAAAAAGGGTTTTCTTAAAGAAAAAGTTTGAGAGATAGAAAATCAAACAGATCGAATATGTTACATTTAAAATAGATAGGGTTTATGATCAACTAATGTGGAAAACTAAAATAGATAATGCTATAGATATATAGGGTTTATGATCAATGTATATAATTAAGGTCCATCAATTTGTAGATATATATTTTAATATAATAAACATTATATATTAATAGTATAGATTATAGATATAGATATTATAATTTAAAAATTATAAATCCAATGAGAAATTAAATATACTAATTCAAAATTCTGTCTATAACGACAGAAAGAATAATAATGCTACCTATATATATATAAAATCAATAACTAAATAAGTAATTCGTATATAATATATATTAAAATATAAATTATTAAATATTACATATATATAAATACATGATAACAAATTTAATAGCTATTTTTTAATACACATATGCATAACATTTTTATATATAAAATGTTTGTATAATTTAACACATAATAACTAATTAATAACGACTAATATCATCTATATCTATATCTATATCTAAAAGAAATGACTTGTAATTCATTTCCCTAACTTGGAAAGCATGCTGCTGCTTGTGTTTCTCCTTTGTATAATTATATTCCCAGAAACAGCAATACACACACGCACACATATATTATATAAAATAATAAAGAAAGAGAAGAGATTAAAATGGTGGTGCAAATATCATTGTTTATGCATGTATGCATATAGGGTAATGGCATGTACATAAATAACGGTTGTTTTGCAAATTAGAGAGCCAATAATTTTGTTTAATTAGCTAATATTTTGAAACTATTTTCTATTTTAAATTTTAAATATAAATCTTTTAAAAAATAAGTATTTAGAAAATAATTTTACAATAAAAATTGAATAATGTTTAATAATTAAAAAAGTTAATTCTCTATATTTATTTTTAATACATTTTTATAACAAATATTATGAAAATTTTAAAATAATTACTGATATATCAGCCTTTAATTTATTTTTTCTTATTTTGTCCCAATTTTTTTTTTATATTCTATACTTATGTGTTCATTATTAGTGCGTGGCATAACTTTTTTTAATGCAATGTAATCAACAATCATACATAGTGATAATTACCATTTACTACAGTAGCAAGAGGTCCTGCCCATACCACTTTATAGGTGCTACTTTTGGCATAACTTATTTCAAGAATGAATCACATTTTAAAATACAAAGATTAGATAAATATACATACTAATTAACCCCTTTTAAGATTAAGTTATATTTAATTTAATATTTTGGTATTTTAAAAAATATAAACTAATCTCCTTTAATGTTAACGTAATAATATAATTCATTCAAACTTTGTATTTTATGAAATATAACAATTAATATTTGAGACCCACTTCGAGAAAGATGTTTAAAACATTTTTTTTAAAGATTTTTTTTATCAATTAAAATTCAATACATATAATTATTTAAACTATATTATTTTTGTCAAAATTAAATCAGACTTTAGCAAAAAAATTGATAAACCAAATCTTAAATCAATCTAAATTAATATTCTTTTTTTTTATAGAAAATGATTACAATAACCTTATATGAATTGAATTTTAATTACTTAAAAATATTAAAAAAAAAGACGTTTTAATCGTCTTTATCTATCCCTTTATATTTTTGTAAATATAACACAAATCTGATAAATAGGGATAAATCACATCAAGCTTTCACCAAATTGAAAAAGAAAAAGTGTAATAATCTATGCTAGATAAAAATAAATGGATGTTAAGTCCTTTCTATTACAAAGATAATTTACTTACTTACACATGTAGTTACATAGTTATAAGAAAAAAAAAAAAAAGGACATGCAATTTCTTTCATCCTAACCCTAGGAAATAAATGCCTGAGATCAATACATAGACATGATGAATAAAAAGCATTAGAAAAAAAAAAAAAACCCTACAAACTAAAAGGGTAAATATTAAAAAAAAAAAAAAGATTAGACACTAATCTTGACATTGATCTTGTAATCATTACAAATCCTGAATTTTGAAGAAAACTTTTCTGTCCACAGATTCAAGAAGTCCAATTTCATCCACGGATCCATGATCTTCATGATCATCATTGCATTCATCATCATCAATGGAAATATTCAAATCTAAATCCAAAGAAACACAAGGACTTATCTCCTCCAAAGTAGCAACACCATCACCATAATCATTATTGTCTTCTCTTGATGAAGAACCTTCACAAGATTTTTGTCTTGTCAATGGAGAACAAGCCCTTGATCTTGAACTAAAACTCTCACAACTCAAAATGATGATAGCATCACAAAGTGAAACCTCTTCACCATTTGAATCTTCAACCTTTCCTCTCTCCATTGCTCTCTTGAAACCAAGTTGAGAGAAATAATCAGCTTGTTCAATGTCCTCAACAAGAAAAACCCTATGAGGGTTAGAACACACTGCATCCCCGAATCGCGCAATGTAACTACAACTTGGATCTTCCCTTGATCTCTTGTTCCTGCAAGAATTGTTGTCCTCAATTGATGAATCACCTCTTGTTGATGATGAAAAACTACTCATTGATATTGAGATGAAGTTTTCCTTTGATGAACCAAAAACAACCCTAGCCAATTCCATTGCTATCTTCTCTTTGCCTTCAAGATCAACACCTTGGAAGAACAACCATGTTTCTTCTTTCATCATCACATTGTTGTTGTTGTTATTTCCTTTCCTTCTTTGCCTTGTTCCGGAACGGCATTGCAAAATGGTGCTCGCGATTTCGGGTAGTATCTCTTTCTGCCATGGAACTTTGTTCTCCAAAGCATTGCAAAGGGTTTTTAGGTTCTCCAAGTTGAGCTCTTTGAATTTGTTGTTCACATACTCCATTGCTTCCATGACACCACTTGAAGAAGTGGAATTAGGGTTTGAAGAACTTGGATTTGATAATGGTGAGATAGTTAATGGACTATGATGATCTACAATTTCTTTGTTGCTAATGTAAACTCGCAAAGCGGGTTCATCATTATTCTGGTTGTGGTTCTGGCTGTGATTGCGGTTACAACGATTTTCTGAATTCCAAATATGGTTGATATTGTTAGGATTTTGGTGGTGATCATAGGAAAAAACACCAGAAGTATTGGATGAAGAAGGTGATGATAATGTGAGAGTTTGATCACAAATAGTGTAGGGTTGTTTTTGTGTTGCATTGTTCCATGTTTTGGAAACCTCTCCCACTTGAACATCCTGTTAGAATAAAAATATATATATAAATCAAAAGTTATAATTAGGTGCAAAACTTTTACTATAATTAAAAAGTTATACAAATTAAAGAAAATTTTATACTAAGTAATTAAGCCTATTTGATTACTTTTTACCATCATGGTCTAAAATATTGTAAAAGATAGAATAGTTAACTTAAGTTAATTACCATATTATAATGGTTAAATTGTGTTACTACTTTATAAGAATAATGCTAGGTAGGTGACATTAAAAATTAAAAAAAAAAAAGCTAAATGTTATGGTAAAAACTCAAGTACAGTCGACTTTACGTAAAATTGATATCTCTGAGAGTCGTTAGATAAAAATTTAGTTAAATCAGTCAAATTATCTAACGGTTCTCAGGTATCAACTTCACGTGAAATCAACTGCACCTGAGTTTTCACCAAATTTTATATATAATATAATATAATATAATATAATATAATATCAAATCAATGCTATAATGTGTTTTTTTTTTCATGTCATGATGAAGTTAGAAATTTGAGTTGTGATGAAATGAAGACCTGATGATTAGAAGAGGAGAGTCCTTTATTCTCATTCTTGTACTGTTGAAGCCATGCAGGAAGGAGAGAAGTTGAAGAATCACTGTTACAAGTACTATTTATACTTTGCAAGCTTCGAACTTCGTTCTCAACTACCTTAGCTGAAGAAGAAGAAGGTTCCATGAAGGTTCCAAGATCATTATTATGATGATGATGATTATTATTAATATCACCCCTCACTCCTCCTCCTCCTTCTTGATCAAGTAATAGCCAGCTAGTTCTATTGTCAGCTTTAGAGTTTGTTATTGCTTGATTTTGTAGACCACTATGATGAGGAAAAAAGAGAAGAATAATAAGAAAGAAAGAAAAGAAGATAATAATGATGATAAGATTATTGTTATCAAATTAGTGTAGTGCCTTCATTTATTTTTCCCACTTCTTAAAGTCATTTTGAATAGTAACAACAAAAATGGAAAAAAAGTTGACCAATCCAAAAGAGAAAAACACATTGTCACAATATAATGTTATAATTTGACAAGGAAAAAAAAAAAGAAAAAAGAAGGAAAATTTCTTTTGTAGGAAATTCTAAATTTCTAATCAAATAAGATAGGAACAGCATGATGACTGACACATGATACTAGTTTTAGACATGAAAATTGAAATGAAAAAAACTTTCAATCAGAGTTTTTTTTTTTTTTTTTTGCCATTATTTTTTTTCCTACAATAAAGAAAGTAGTTGAAAAGCAAAGAGAAAAAAGACTTAGATTTAGAAGAAATCTTTTTATATTTATATTATATATGTACCAACTACCATGTACTCAACATTTATAATTTTCTTTTAAATTTTAAAAAGATTAATTTTGGAAAATCATATGGACAATGGAAAAGATTATTGAACCAAATTATACAAATTCAAAAATTCTATTTAAAGAGACAACTATATATATAATATAAGAAAATCAAGTGTGTCGTCGTACCGGTCTTTCAGTATATATAATTAACGGTTAAAAATCACTAATATACCAGTACGACGGTACACTTGAAAATATTCCTATAATATATATAGCTATTCAAAGTTTAGATTAATGAATTTCATGTCAAAAAATTCACATAATGATGTAAAAGAAAAAGATAAAACTTAATAATATCTAACTTTACCAAACATCATTATTACCTGTCAGTGATGAGGCTCAAACTCAAGCTTCCAGCAGGGATTGTAATGGGGTGAAGACCCCAAAGAGTCTCCATTGATGGATGTCCATTTTTGCATCTCATATAAGCTTGGAAAGTTGCAATACCCATCAACCAAAACCTTCCATTATTATTATTATTATTACTACTCACCATCTTTGCAATCTCCATTATCATGTGATCCACAGGGCTATAACAAACCCTACTACTCATTCCTTGGTCTCTATAATAATAAAAAATCCATTTGAGATCTCCAAGATACAAAACACACCCTTTATTATTGCTATCATTGTTGTTGTTATTAACAAGACTCCTATTAAGCTCTTCAATCTTTTGTTCAACCTCTAATCTTGAAAGATTTGAGAAGGAAGAAAGAGAAAGAGGTAGAAACTTGATACCTCTAAGGGATTCACTAACTTGTCCTTTCTCAAACTTCTCCATCACCCTTCTAACTACACCTTCAAGGCTCTTCACACACTCACCAACAATCACGCTTGTTCTTCTTCTTTGACTCACCAAATTATCTATCACACTTGAAACATCTTCATCTCTTACCGGATCCAACACCTTGCTGTTAATGTTGTTGTTGTTGTTGTTATCTCCGTCGCTATTATGATCCTTTGACTTGTTGTTATTCTTGTTGTTTTGAGAGCATATTTCTAAAGAAACAGCTTGTTCTACATTGCTCTTGACTTGTGTGCTAGAAAACCCTGCTTCTTTCATAACCCTACTAACACTAGGGTCATCCAAGATTGAGATTATGAGTTGTTCAAGCTCAATCTTCACGGCCAACAACGGTTGTTGTTGGTTCTCAATGGATCCGCGTCGCTGGTGAGCTTGTGCGCGCTTGAAAGCAGCTACCATGGCGTTCGAAATCGAAGGACACTGAGAGTGGTGGGGATGGTGATGGTTACCCAACATGGGGCTTGAGGTTGAAGCCGGCAACCTGTTCAGTGCAACGTTGAAGCAGAGCTCCAACGCCTTGCACTGAAGAGGGTGCGAATGAGACTGGAGACAAGCTGTTCTTAATAAACCATTAGAATCTGAAAGCATAGTGTTCGCCACGTGAAGTGGCGTCACTTGAGCATGGCCGCGACGCTTTGCAAGCGTCACGGCCTGCTTCACTATGCTTGCAGCTTCTGGGGTTAGCCCTTGTTGCACAGAACAACTTCCTGTTCTCATCTCCAAAAAGAATCTATCTATTTAGAAATGAAAAAACGTTTTCATAAACTAAAAGGAGGATCTTAAGACCAAGAGAGATCGATCAAACTATGGTGATTTTGAATTTGGTGGTGTTAATTTTGATTGGGAAAAGGAAGATATATAAAGAAAAAAGGAAGAAGAGTGTAGGAGTATGGGGAACTTTATATTGAAGAATGAAAGTGTTGGTTGGTATCCGATATCTATAGTTGGGAACTTGGGAAGCTAGGTCTTTTTTTTTTTTTTGAGGTTTCTCTATATATCCCTATGGCTATATAGTCTCTAATAATTATAATAATAATATTATTATAAATGGTGGATGAGTATAATTCAATAATTATTCCTTCCACGAAGAAGCCTTGTTTTTGTTTTATACCTTGTCTCTAGAATATATGAATGAACAAAGATGATGGTTTGGTCTAAAAGACTAAGAAAGAGAGATAACAACTACCAACGAGAGAAAGAGAAAAGGAGAAGATGAAAAAAGAGGTGTGAAATTTAAAGAGGATAGTATTTACATATTTAAGTTATTATATATTAAGAAATTAACTCATTGAATTGGATTACTCAAGTTGTCAAATTATTTGTCTATTTAAATAAATAGATAAAAAATTTAAATTTTATCTTTTATATAGTAACTTAAACTAATAGACTTTTTAAATAGAATTTAAATTTATAATAAATTTATCTTTAATTTGTTAAATCGAGAGATATTATGAAAATAAATATTAAAATATTAACTTAAATTTAATAATCAATAATGTGTATGATAAATAAAAGTATATTGTAGTCATAAGTTATCCAATATATATATTAAATATCCGAAAATGAGACACTAATTTAAGTATGTAAATAATATTTTTTTAATATTTGTAATATTTGTTTAAGTTATTTTTCAATAAGTGATGAGTGTGTGAATAAAGAAAAAAAAAAGTAGAAACTCAGGTGCAGTGATAGATGAGAATTGTTAGATAGTTTGACTGATTTGACTAAATTTTTATCTAATAATTTTCACCTATCAACTTCACGTGAAGTCGATTGCACCTGAGTTTCTACAAAAAAAAAATTGAAATAATGGAACACTAAAATTGATGAGAAGAGTGGTGTGTGGATGTGCTTTTCTTGTTGGGGAGGTAAAATGGGGGTCCAAAGTGGATCTTGTTGTAGAAAGTGGATTGCATGTGCTGACAAGCAGAGACTAATATGCATCAGTATCAAAGGCAAACTCAGCTTTGCTCACTCACTCACTCTTCTTTCTTTCTTTCTCTTTCATGCACACTCATTCACCAAATTTCGTAAAAAAGTTTTGGTATGTGTAAGTGGGGGCACTTTCTCTTTTATGCATAGTAGTGTTAAGTGTTAATAAATAAATATTTATTTGTTTATTTTCATTATATGTGTGGGAAGGAAGTTAAGTCATGCAAGGTGCACTAACGATTAAGTAATCTACTCTTCTTCATTGACCCAAAAGAAAATAATCTTTTTATTCTTTTTTTGGTCATTAGGTAGGTGTTAAGTAATCTTGAAACCAATAATAATAATTGTTGAGTGTAACTCAATATGAATGCAAACTTTTCATGAAGTGATATAATAGTCTTTGAAGATCTCTTCATCACTAACAAAATAATTTACCAGACAATTGGATATTTAATTTGTCCAAAATATCTAAAATATTACTTCTCTTTATTATCAATTAACCCAATTAAAAAAATACAATTGGATATTTTATTTTTTGCTTATGAATTTTTGTTTGTCAATAAATTGATGGATAAATCGCCAGTAATATTTTTATCTATGGGTTTTTTGTTAAATAATTTCTGTATTTTTTTTATAATATAGCTTGTGTATTACAGTTAAGGAGGTGATAAATAATTTCATGATAAAGTATAATCGACAATTTAATGAAAAAGAATCTTTAATTTGTGTCAAACAAATAATTATCTTTTTATTGCTAGTAATTTATTTTTCAACAAAACTATCTTTCAAATGTTATATTTAGTATTCCCCCCCCCCTCTCTCTTTTTATAGGATTTCAATTTTTTCACTAATTAATAAGTAATAGTATATTACAATCAAATTAATTATGAAGCACTCAACAAGTGGAACTGGATCCAAAACAGGTTAAAGAGAAAATAACCATAAACTATAGAAAATTTTTCAAATATGCCGTTATACCGGTATTTCAATGATTTTTAACCATTGATTTTAATTATAAAAAATATATATAATATATATAATTAAGATTAACGGTTAAAAATCACTTATACACCAATATGACGGTACACTTGAAAATTTTCCTAAACTATAATAATAATGATAGTAAAAATGAAACCTAAAGTAATAAAGTATGGCGCTCCTTCTAGCTACCATATATTCCAATTAGAGAGAGAAAGAGAAGAAAGGAAACATCTTTTTCATGGGAGTCTGCCAAAAACCGAGGACCTGAAAAGAGGAGAGGGGTCTCTAATTCTCTATGGTCTTATAATCTTATATGTTGGTGAAGGAATCGGGAACTGTGTACTATTTTCTTCCTTCCGGACCCAAAGACAAGCAAGGGAATAAAGTGTTCTTGTTTGGGTCCCTTCTTTACTTTGGATTATGATTATTAAATATCCAAATACTAATTAAACTATATATAATGGATCATGTCATGTATGTTGCATGGTGATTAAGACCAACATTAGGAATTTTGTTACATACATGCATACACTTCATTATGTTATTATTACTAGTTGCATTTAGCATTGATACTCCATTAAATTATCTAAAGGAAATTAAAGTTTATTTTTTGTAACTACTATATAGCTAAATATAAATATGAACATACATACATGATATTATTATTATTATTCTTATAATGACCTCGCATTCTCTTTTCATTGGGTGTCCCCTCGACACACTCTCCATTTATTTCAAAAAGTTATGTTCTTTTTTGGCTCATGATAATTCATCATTTTCAAATACTATAAAAGAATATATATAGAGATCAGAGAGAAAAATATATATACAGAACTAGCTAGACTATGGCCAAGAAGCACCACAAATGTTAAAATAAAGGGAATTTCTTTTTTCTCTGTCAAAGTTATTTGTGTAGGTAGATTCATCGGATCCAATTAATTTATCTTGTTTGTTGTTTTAATATTTATTTATTTATATTCTCAATAGTTAAATTCAAAAGAAAAGTGTATATGTATGTACTTATATTTATAAATTAAATTTTGGAAATAAATAGTGTGACAAAAAGTGTATTCATACATCCAATATTGTATTAAATGATTTAAATCGACATATTGAATTGGGATCAGTAACAATAATCAAACAAAAATAAAAACCAAGCAGAAAATTTTTACACGTGCGGCGAGTTCACAACTATATCTATCCAATCCAAGCTTAATACTGTAATGATCCTGACATGATTGACTTCAATTTTCTGAACTTCGTTAATGTACAGAAATTTTATTATTTATTTATTATTGGAGACATTGACTTATGCACATATATATACAACAATTTCGGAATAATATAAGGACCACATACAACATTATATAAAACTCTCAATTCAGTGAACTGCTCCTTATTTATTTGCATGCATAATAATAAGATATGCATGAAAGAAAAACTAATTATTAAAACAAGAAGTCATACAAAATACTAATGTATATGTAAAATTATATTATTGTATATTCAATTAGCTTATACTTTAATTTCTCAGTATCAAATAGTCAGTCTTTTATTTTATTATTATTTTTTTCTTTTTTTAGGAATGATCATCATACCCCAAAATTAATCTTACTTTCAAAACATGTCTATAATATATTTAAATGTTCATGATCCACTTACAGTTGTGAGGGCATATTAGTATGTAGATTTCTTAGATAGTTGTGTCCATTAATTAAATTAAATTCCGGGGGTCTTAAATTTTTTCAATTCTTGCATAGAAAGTAGAGAAGGGCATGCAAAATACATATAGCATCCACTGAGTGCTCTCTCGATCCTTTCTATTTATCTATCTATCTATCTTGGTGTTCACGAAAAAGAAATCATAGAAATTTCATAAAGAAATACTCCTAGTAGAGAGCATATTTTTCGAAACAACACAACACATATACATCCTATCTTTCACTCCTCAATTATCCAACTCTACCTTTTATTTGTTTTATACAATGTCCCATGACGTATCAAATATCAATAATGTGTGTGCATCAGTGAATATATATATATAACATTACATGAAAGAAAATAAAAGAAACAAAACAAAACCCTCTAAATTCTTTTTCTTTTTTGTTTTTTTTTTTTAATGGGAAACTCAGAAGGTATGCATGCAGCATCATATACATCAGCATTTTCACATGATACATATTTTGACAGGACCAAAATACATAACGTCACTTTTGGGGATCGACAAATCAGTGACGGCAATTAAATTAAATAAACTTTGCACAAAATTATATATATACACTAGTTTTTTCAGTCACCATATATATTTGGACCTAATTATCAAGGTTGTCAACTCGAAAAATTATAATGTTTAGAATTTAAAGTTTGGATTCTATCCTTAAATAAATTTTTTTTTAATTACTAAAAATTGAATTCAAGGCAACGGAAATCAGATAAACTTACTCATCATATGAATTGCCTACTATTGGTTTAAGAAAAAACAGTTTCTGCAAAGTAAATAATTGTAAAAATTGATAATAAATTTGAAATTCCTTTTTTATTAAAAGTATTGTTATCCCAGAAAAATCTTACTATTGCATGTCTCAGATGGAAATAAAACTGGGTTGAAATTCATTATTCTTGAAATAATAAATGCCTGAGAATATCCTTTTATTGCAGCTAGCACGCAGCCCTTAGCTTAGTGCATGGTCACTATTTACATTGCACGTGACTAGCACAACAATGAGTGTGTGATTAGAATTAAATATGTTACAAATCCAAATCCAAATACAAAATGAATCTGCTAATAATAAGCTACATTAGCTTGATCAATGATGCATGCAGCAGAAGAATTTTTACTGTAGATAGGTAACTACTAACTAGCCAAGGCTTGTAGTCAAAAAGTCTCTTGTAACTTTGTTGGCCTAAAAAGACTTACAAAGGATACCAAATTATTTGAACGCAAAGCACTCGGCTATGGTAGCTAGAAAAGGAGTGTTTGAACCAAGAGAGAGAGAGAGGAATATATACACTTACTTAGGAGTTCGAAACACAGCTCATAACTTCTCTATCTCTCCCCCACCAAATCCAATAACGGTTTACTTCTATTCTTTTACAGAAATGCTTTTTTTTTCTTTTGTTTAACTTAATTTTAGATATTGCTATTACACTTTATTATGGGATTCAATTTTTCCTTATACTAATTAGTATTCTCATTTGGTTAATTGTTTTTTAATGGAAAGGATAATTGTCTTGCAAAAAAGGCATCCTAATAAATATTGATGCTAAATCTTTGTGTTTGGAAAACCATGAGATTTGAGGCAAAGCGAAAGCAATAGGACTAGCTTTTCTCTGCTTTCACCATCAAAGACCCCTCTTGAAACACAATTTCATTTGAGTTTTCCTTAAACAATTTTAATTAATATACTCTCATCATCAACTTTTGGCTAAAGTAAAGCGCTCTAATACCATAAAGCAATATTAAAAGCAAAATATGGCATTATCTACTCAAAAGGGTCGCTCATTTTTATGCTTTTAAGCCTTCAAATAAGCATCTTTGGCCTTCTACGTGGCCATGTGGCTGAAAGCAATATCCAAGGGAATGAAGAGAGGGAAAAGGGGAAAAGATTAGTTAATAGTTATATTATATATTGGGCAGGGTGGGCAGCTTTAAAGGCTAGAATGGGGAGGAAAAAGTTGCCCTAATTTTGACATGACAGCCTTGTTAATGTAAAGGTGATGGGAATTACGTACCATACACTCACTCTTTTTCTCCAAAAGGTTTCTCGTTATTTTATGCTTCATATATATCTGCACTGCACTAAACAAACTTGTGCTCCATTAAGAATTTAAAAGGCCAGCATCATTAGGAATACAAATGATTACTCTTCCTCGTGTTATCTGCGCACAACCACAGAGAAGAAGAAGCAAATCTAGGCATTTCATGCCAGGGTATAGACTAGTACTATATTTATAATGGGTTTGTGGTGGGTGAATCTAAAAGTGTTCAATATGACAGCCTTATATACCCAAAACATTCGGTATTGTCTGTAATTTTAATGTTGGACAATTTTAAATTCTAATCTTTAGAAAAAGTTTTAGCTAGCTGAGTTCTTAAGTATTAATTTAAATGAATTTTCCCTACATCAAATGTAGGATTAATATTCTTCAACAAAACCATCTATTTCATCAACATTCAAAAGCAGAGGATGTCGTTATATATATATATATATATATATATATAAATATACATTTGATTTTATTTTCATTTAGTATTTTTCTTGTGGAATATTAGTGGTTTAGTATGCTATAAGGTATAAATCCAGAACCTAATTTTATCTGGCTTGGAAGACATAATAAACGCCAATTGGCAATTATCGGCAATTTCATCAATACGAGTTCATTATTTTTGTCAAAATGAATTGTGTACCTCACCACACACAAACACAAGGAAAAGTTTAAAAATCTCTAAAAGAGTAAACACTTTAGGGAACGGGAAATATCATGCATAATTGCATAGAGAGTAGCCCCTGTGTAATTATTGATTTCGCCGGTCTAATTGCCAAGAGAGGCCCCACTCACTTCATCTTCACATATTCTAGAAAAGCTTATATTAAACAGTGGCAAAAGGCCATTTTCTAATCATGTCATTCTTGACTAATGATTTAGGAGTTTTATACCTAAACAATAACTCTCAATTCGATTGCCGAGACATATTTCTAAAACTCTATACTAACTTACTCAATTTATATACACCAAACATGTTTTCATTTTCAAAACGAAGACATCTCTATATGAAATCAGATTTACATGTACTGGTCTGTGAACCTAAGACATACTAAGCACTACAAAATTATGTACATTAATAACATGTGTAGTTATAGACTAATACATTTAAAGCCAAAATATAAAGAAAATTTATAAAAAGAAGTAATAAGACAAGGGAGGAATGTAAACTAACCTACAATCACTCATCATCACAACTTTATTTTTCTCTGTTTTCTTCAGCTAATCCAAGATCATAATTAAGTAATGGAGCAAGAGTGGCCTCCACAGCTGATCTCTGCTTGGTAATTTCGCGAAGAATGGCTAAATGAGCATCCTTACAAGCTTTTGCATTTGGGAAACCAAGGATCCATTTCCCATCCACAAAATGATCAGGCATGCTAAAATGATCTCCTTTGGCTTTGGTTGCATACAACTTGGGGTTGAACTCTCTTACTCGAAGATGCAACCATGAGGGGTGATCCTTATCTATTGTTGGCTGTGAAACAGATAAAGAGGCAAATGACTGAAAAAACAAATAAATCAAAACATGATGACTTGATCAAGATATTGACTTACACATAACCCCGCCAATGGAGCAATTGCTATCACTACCCCATGCCGGCTTCGAAATGGGTGTTTCTCTGTGAGAAGCAATTTTCCGGTATTCTTATGTACCATTGGTACTACATATACATCTCTAATTTCGGCATTTGAAAATGCAATTGTACAAGGTATTCCAGATTCTGCAGTAGTCAGCATTAGAGAATGAAAAAGAGACATGACGCCAGAGGCACAAACAAGTTGAAACAGAACGATGCCTACCCAAAGAAACATTAGACCCAAAGCTAGCAGAAGAAACATTTGAAGAACAGATTACTCCAGAATCATTGCTAGAAATGGCAATCAATGGATTCTCTGCCAACTCACGTTTGAAAATAAATGTCTTCAGCTGAAAGTGGAGAATAAAAGCCTAGAAAAATAATTGGTATCAGAATTATGATTCAAGAGTTTTCAAAGAACAACCAATAAAAAGCATTACAAATTTACATATTTAACAGTATCAACCAAAATACTAATCAAAAGAGATTTAATAAAACAGGAAAGCTCATAAACTGCCATGAAAACAAGAAAAGAAACATTTGCAGTAAAGGATACTCTCAAAAAAACAAGACAAAACTCAAGAGCAAGGTTTGGAAAATAAAACATATTGGAAAGAGACACCCATCTCTGAGCATTAGGTAATTTAAGAGAAATCATCCATAAAAGACAATTTAAAAGAATAAATTAGAACACCTTCACTGCATCAACTGTCTTTTGCCATGCAAAACAGGAAGATGTTTGACCTGTGAAAAAAACAATTCATTTACACATTATGAAATCAGTGCTCAGGACAATTCAATATAACGAGGGGAACATAAAGAAGTAATATACCATTGGTGGATTGTTGGGGAAGAACAAGTTCCAACATAAATATTGGATCTTTATATTGGGAAGATTGCTCCAAAACTGCATACAATATGTATGAAGGATGTGCATTAGATTTATTTTTAGTTATTAAACAACAACAAAAGCCTAGTCCGGATAAATAGGGTTAGTTACCTAGATTAAGTGATGCTATTGCACTCTACTAAAAATGAAAATTTCATTGGTTCAATGTGAATTTTTACCTTTCTTTTGTCCTTTTTTAATTAGGAAATATGCATACACTCTTTTTCAGTTTTGTTAAACATATACTAGAATTATTGAACTAATCCAAAAGACAAATTACCCAACAAAGATGGATCAGGATCAACCTCAGTAAGAAGAGTAACAAATACCTTTTGTACAGCTTGACCATTCATTTCTTACAATATCCGGAATATGATCAAACCAAACTCCATCAAGTTCTTTCAGAAAATGTACATGTGAGTGATCATATGCAGTCTGCTCATGGAAACTAGAAACTATAAAACTTTAGAAAGTTTAAATGTATACAGCAATTCCAAAGCGAATGCATCTTTGATGCAAAACATGAATTTCACTTGGACATACTTTTGATAGGAAAAATATATCTAGTTATCTACTACCAATACTGTGAACAGAAGTAACAGTTTAGAAATCTTACATTGAATAGGAGGAGATTATCATCATCAAGTCCTTCTCTACAAAAGTTAAGAAGCTTTTGCAAGCACCACCCTGCATGCCACAGCATCTCTGTGGAGTGGGATTCCTGGAAGGCTAAAACCTTAAGCAAGGCATTTAAAATCTGTCAAATTTAAAAAGGGCATGATAAGTTTGTTATCATTTTAAATGCTATGAACCATCTTTGACAAATCTAAAAGCACACTCAAGGTGATGACGATGACAGTAAAACTCAAAGGATAACCAGATTAAATTGTTGACCATAATAAGGAAACATATACCTCAGGCATAAATCCACCGAAGATACTTCCATCCAAGGACTTTGAAGTCGATGTGTCATTTGTCTGCATTGAATAGAGGTAAGAATGAAAAATATATCATATAGTTGATAGTTGATCAATTATATAAGACATATTCAAATTGGTGCTAACGACTAACTATATTTTCTTAATTAATGATTTAAGTACTTACATGTTCCTGAACTAGAGATATATTTACCAAGAAATATTTTGCTACCTTTAAAAGCAATAAAAAATGTTAACCCAAGTCCATCAACATATACCAATATATGTAACGGCCAACTGCAGCCCCCCCCCCCCCCCCCAAAAAAAAAAAAAGCCCACAACACACAGAAAAAAAACCCTTAGTGGGGAAAAGGAAAAACCTTGGCTTCAGCTTTCAAATATAGAGAATCCTGGATATACTATTGTAATAGATGCAAAACAGTATAAGTATTCGCCATTTTGATTGTGGGTGCTCCTGATCAAATTCAAATCAATGTAATTATACTAACCATCGCATCCTGAGTCTGATACAGCCGAATCATTGGAGCTAGTAGACTATCAAGATCTGCAAAACTTGCATGAAAAGCAACATCAAATAACATAATCGCTTAGTGAAAGACAACTTCTAAGGTATATACATAAATAAAATAAGACTACCTTTACTTTCAGCCAGAATAAGTAATAGAAATGTAGAAGCTAACAGTAGGCAGTGATCCTCAGAAAACACAAATGCAAGTATTCCTTGCCTGCAACAGTTGTTACTTCATTATAGTTATAGTTATCAAGAAGATGCACTAGATGTTGCATAAACAAACTGCCTCAGGGGATGCTTCCACCTTCAACTTTGAAAAAAGAAAAAAGAAACAACCTTTTGGGACATATATCACCATTCGAGCAACTAATATTGACTCTGGTCCTGAAATCTTCCAAAAGATAATCCAGATAGTTCCCATTGATGTTTCCATCTCCTTTTGACTCAGGAGCATAAGAAATAATCTTTTCCACTTCATTCAGGCACTTAGAAAATGGTTTAACTTCATTAGAGCTATCAGAAGCGTTCCCTTCGCTCAGAGTTCTCGCATTTAAGTTCAAAAAATGATACAGGATAACACCAGCCACGTTGTTAATCATGCTTCTTCCCCCAACGACTTGAAGAAGACGTGATAAGATATATAGTGAAGTGATAGCAGATAAATCTGAGCCCTGGGTAAAAGAACATATTGTTCGAGTCAGCGCATCATGTGGAAATAAATCATGGATATAAATTAAAGTATAGCAACTAGCAAGATCAGCTGAAGCAGGCAGATTTCCTTCCCTTTTATTACAAAGTCCTTTGTCCACTTCACCTTTGAACACACTAAAAGAGCCAGACAACTAAGCCTCTTTTTTTTTTTTTTTTTTGTGGTGGGGGGAGAGGGGAGGATTATGATTGTAAAGAATTCTCTCAACTAAACTAAAAAAGTGAGTGACTATATTTTAGTACTGCAATATTGAAAGTAGTAGCTCCTTAAGAGTATGAAGGGATTCTGTTCTTAATCTGAAGACATTATTTTTATCCTCTCTATGCAAGCAGATTCTAAGAAAATCAAGACTGCATACCATTACCAAGTGGGAAATTCCCAGTATATCATGATATATATTCAAACAATCATAAGTTAGAGAATTGTTTTATCAATTATCGTCAATTCATATCAAGTATTAACAGACTTTTAACACTAGAGTTGATATAGCAATGATATACCACAACAGAGGGAAACAGTAATTAGAGTAAACTAATTAGCAGGAAGTTCTCAGATCTCACATTATTATTCATTGAAGCTGGTAATGAGAATAGTACAGGAAACACAAGCCCATTCAGGAGATTCTCAGTAACCAATTGATTCAATCGAGGCTCATCAACACTAAGAATGTCTTTCAAGTAGTATAGTTCATCAATAATTTTATCAGATTCAAGAATCAATCCATTTCTTCTTTTTTGAGTGTCCATATCCCTGTTTGAATAAAGGGCAGTATCATTAGAAATCGGAATCACTCAAGCATATATAAATTAATGAAAAATATCTAACAAATGATTATACCCTTTTTCATGGAGAAAAGCATCTAAGAGAATACACATTTCTCGTAATCTGCCAACCATGACAGAGAAGTAGTCTGAAACTGGTGGCGTCATTATAAATTTATAGACCATCTCATCACTAACTGTCAAACCAAGACCCAAAATACTGTAAACATGGCACTAAGGCATGCTTATGACTTAGAAGCAGATCGAGAGCAGTATACCATTGTAGATGTTGAGAACTATTGTACGTACTGCTGTCTGAATCATCTTTTCCTCATGATGAGCAAACCTTAGAGCCTCAGTGTACAAGGGAAAGGAAACTACAGCATCCTGCAGTTGAATAATGCATCAAAGAAGATCATGCTGAATTTTGCCAGAGAAAACAAGCAAATTTTCCACTTCCACCACGAATTTATGGTAATGATTGCTTTCTCGTGCTTTGATTTCAACAAATAACTAATACAAGATAGGAACTGCATATATTTTTAACCGATATCTTTCTCAACAAAAATGATATTACATTAGCTTTCTAAACGTGTGTAATTCAAAACTACTCTAGCATAGTAAATTCAACAAAACAAAGGATGAATTCATTATTCACTTGTCCTATTCAAAAGTGAGAAGACAATTATTTTAGCTCAATATACAGCAACAAACCATCATATTTACAAGTTTTGACCTACCCCATGTACATTCACAAGAAGGCAAAGTGTGTCTCTGTTTATTTTACCACTAACTGCCCTGAATGAAGAAATGAACCAAAAGTTAGTTTCTCCTTTTAGAATAAATATTAAAAGATAACAACAAACATAAAACCATGTGAAACAAAAATATCAGAATCAGAAATTTACACCCTTATGTGATTCACTAATAAAAGAAAGAGGAGAGAAAATTTAGAACATAAACTTGCAACACAACCTTAGAAAAGACACATAGTATGGAGCCAAGTCTCCCCCATCAAGTTCATACGGATGCAAAATGATGCTATTAATATAACCATTGCTGAAACAATAGTCTGCAAGATGCAAAGTCAGCACAACACATTCGATTAAGTACCAGTATGAAGCCTAAGACATACCAGTCGATAATATAAAAGTACCAACAGACCATCTGGATTCTGTGTGCCATATTTGACAACATTTCCGCATAGCATAAGATCTCGTGCATCACACTATTGATGGGTCTAAAGATCTTCAATTAAAAAAATTAAAGTTTTCAACTCAAACAACTATTTCATGCCTAACAATGTATGAACAATAGGTAAAACTCTAAAGTCTAATGACCTTAGCCTGAAACATCAAGAAATACTAACAGTCTTACAAATTGCATGTTCATTATCCATGTTTTGAATCATTATGCTGAGATACTGAAGTAACGGTGCCTCAATTCTTGAATTTTCACTGATATCAAGCATTCGAACGAATTCGGCAACCACTTGGCGATCCATGAAACATCTGAACCATTTAATCAAATACAAAATTCAAAATTTTCAAGATAATACTAACAAGATCAGAAGCAACGAGATTTTCCCAACAAGATCTTACTCAAGAATGGATGGATCATGTTTATCACCATAAGTAATTATCTCCACAACAGACTGCAATAAATCCAGCACTAATTCCTGCATAAAACAGCATGCATAATCACAAGATGCTTTTTGTTCAATGAAAACAAAATACCACAATGCGAATAAAATTGACTTGTGTTACCCTGTTACGCATGTTCACAACTTTGATCTGCTTCAGTTCATCAATTACGGATCTGTAACCGGAAAATCATCAACAGCAATATTTATAATAAACAAGTTAAAGTGCCGTAAACAACAAAAGCCTCATAAGGCACTACAGAAACTTAATTTCCACAGAAAACTTCACGAAAAGATCAGGTCACTACCAAAAAGAAAGATCATCAAAAATCTCAAAACAGACTCTTTAATCCTGTATAATAGCATTAATAAAAACAAGTTCTAATTCCGGTAACAAGAGTCCCATAAAGCACCACAGAAACTCAATTTTCACAACCAAATTCACGAATAATCAAGTCACTACCTAAGAAGACCATTAGAATCTCATATCAAACCTTATCAAATCAAATCCAGGACAATGTAATATATAAGAAACAAGTTCAAGCTCTGGAAAGTGGAAATAACTAAAGCCCTGTAATGCACAACAGAAACTCAATTTTCACTCTAAAACGCACAAGTGAACAACCAAGTCACAACTGCACTACTAAAGGATCAGCAAAATATCAAAACGAGCCTTAGCAAATCCATAACAATATCATTTATAAGAAATAAGTTCGAGCTCCGGAGATTAAAAATAAAATAAAATAAAAATCCTCATAAACACGCCGCATAAACTCAAGTTCCACATCAAAACTCACAAACAAATAGTGCGCTAACTAAAAGGATCATCAAAATCTCAGAATGAAGCCAAACAAAGCCAAATCCATAACAATATCATTTATAATCAACAAGTTCGAGCTCCAAAAGAAGCAAAATGCAACTTCCACACCAGAATTCACGAACAACTATAATTAACCACGTGAAAAATTCGTCAAAATCTCAAAATCGAACCATACCGAAGTCAGAAGCAGTAAAAAAAATAAAAAACAACGAGAAATCGCAAATTTCGAAGTAGTTTACCTGAAGTGTAGAACGGAGAAGCGATCAACAGATCGCCAGAAAGAACGCATCATGGCGAAGAAAGCGAGGAGATCGAAGAGATCGTTGAGACCGATGCAGTTTTCGAAAATGTGACGACGAAGAAAGAGCAAAGAGTGTAAGAAATAGTGTTGACGTTTCTTTGCATTGCAGAGAGGGAAAAAATGAAAGTGAAAGTAAAAAAGAAAAAAGAAAAAAAAAATGGTGCAATGCAGAGTGGTTTGGCCGTTTGGTATTAAAATATGGAGTTTGATGAAGCAACTAACTCAACTACCTTTCAACCTCTCGATTTTAAAACCCTGATTGCTGTAACTAACTAAGTTTCTAAATAACTAACTCTGCTGAGCTGCGTCTTCTGAAGAAAAAGGATTTATATTAATATATTATAATACAAAGATTCCTTTTGCTCCTTCATTCGTTCTACGGGTTCAGCATCTAAATTTTTTGGTTTAGGGTAATAAAAAGGATCTAAGAGAAAGAGTAATACTTCTCTTTAAGAATAATGTCTAAATTATTAGGGGGCAATAACCACTCTAGGTACATCTGCTTGTTTAAAGTAGCAGTCTTAGCCATTAAATCAGCCGCTCTGTTTGCTGTGCGCTGGATTAGCATTAAAGTAGCTGTCTAATTGCGCTGAAACATCTCTCTGATTTTGTCAAGCAGATCAGAATCATTCGTAATCATGCTGGTTGTGCCTCGTGAAACAAGAAGAAACGCATCAAGATTATCAGTTTCACTTTCACATATGACCTCTTTGCACTCGCAATCCCAAACCATAACAAGCCCTCTCCAAATAGCATGAAACTCACAACAGAGAATACTAAAAAGAGGTATACTAGTAGAACAACCTTTCATCCAAATTCACATGCTGTCTCTAATAATACATCCAAAACCAGCTAATTGCTCATTTTCAAAAACGTCTGCATCACAGTTTACTTTACAGACATTCATTGGAGGTGGTTCCCAGTTATATTGCAAAGATGAAGGAATAATATGTTTTTGGTTGGTAACAACCTTAGAAAAATCTCGAGCAGCATGTTGAATTAAGTGGACAATTTTCTCCTTACTCCATGGATCATCTGTCATTGTTCCTATCCCTCCAAATTCACCAAAAGGCCGCTGCAAAGAGAAACTAATTTTTGTTGAGGTTAGAACGAATCCAAGACACAAAATCCAAACTAGAGTCCTCAGCGGTTATTCCCAAATTTAAGCTAATCCAAATCTGACGAGTTTTTTGGCAAGTTCTAAAGTGTAAGACTCAAAACCTTTGAAAAAGGGCTATCATTAGCTAATTTCAAATTAAGTGTTTCTGCAGCTTTAATTTCAGAAATTCCTCTATTAAAGAAAATTAAAGCAAGTTTTGATATATTGAATTTGAAATAAGTTATGATTATTATCCAATTTTATAATTGTCGGATTATTTTCTATATTTAAATTATAAATTTAGCAGTTGTGAAATAATAAGTATTTTATATGTTTTGGACTAAGTAACTAATATTTTGAATATTAGTACTGCTATTTTGGAAAATAGAGAAATTAATTATATTATTTCTAATCTTTAGATTTGGGCATTTTGTTGAAAATAATTTGTAAAAGTAGATGAGCAAATAGTATTTTTCCATATACAATAAGTGTTGGATTTATATTGGATTTCAATTACCATATTATTCTTAATTTTATGTGAAATTACTATAATGCCCTTAACCCTAATTTTCAAATAAGGAAAACCCTAACCCGGTAACCCATTACCCGACCTAGTTCTCTCTCAACCCCACTCAGCTCCCAAAACCCAGCCGCCACACTTGACCTATTTTCCTTCCTTCTTTCATTCACGACACACAGCTTCCTTTTTGTTTCCATGAAGGAAAGAAAAGAGGAGCAGAAAGTGGGAGAAGAGGAACGGGAAGGAGAGGAGAGGAGGAGGACGGCGCCGGCGGGTGTCACTACCGCCGCGCCGTCGCGTCACGCAGAGGCGGGAGGAGCGAGATCTGAGGATGAGACAAGGATCTGCGCCGGTGGCACTGGGGTTTGCTGCCGCCGTTTGATGCCGCCGAGGGGAGGAGGGTCACAGCCACCGCAAGAGGCCTGCCGATGTCACCCTCGCGAGTCACCATTCCCGAGCTGCAGCACCATGGAGCCAGCCTCGTCGCGCCGTCGCGGCTGCCCGCGCTATCGTCGTCGTCGTTGGTCCACCGGGGGTCGCCATCGAAGCTGAGACACGGAGAGAGGGGGTACGCGAGCGAGAAGGGGTCTGAGGGCCTGAAACTGCCGCGCCTGGTCTCATCGGTGAAGCCATGGCCGCCGTCATCGGAACAGAGGGCGCGAGAGAGACAGAAAGCTCGCGGTGGGGGAAAGGACAGGCGCCGCCGTGCTGCACTGAGCTATCGCCGCCGTTCCTGCCGCCGGTAAGCCTCGGTTAGCACCGCCGAAGCTCCGGCCATCACCGTCGCTGAGGAAGCTCACCGGAGTTGCTGGAGGCTGCCGCCGCTCTGCCTGGTTGTGTTGAGTCGCGCCGCCGTGCCTGGCCGCCGGAAAACCCCGCTGCCGTCGCCAGAAAACTCTGCCGGTAAGGGTTTTTGAATTCGGTCTTCATTCGTTTAAGATTCTGGAAGCTTTAACGTCTCTGTATGTGGGTTCCAGGCGCCATTGCCGGAGTCCGGTCACTGCTACTGCTTGAGGTGGCTGCCGGGCTGCTGCCGTTGAACCGGTTCAGAGACCGCCGCTGTTCCGGTTTAGCTGTTTCTTCTTCATTCGGTAAGCGTTTTCAATTTGAAAGCTCTCTAGTTACTATTCTGGCTTCATACACTAAGGTTTTGCGGCATCATTTGCTATAAGATTGAGTTTCTATTGTTATATGTCGTGATTAGCGTTGCTGTGGTTTCCGCGGGAATGGCTTGGAGCCAAGGTTGCGGTTGTTGGTGATTTCGGTTTAAGAGAGGAGGTTACTGTGACGCGTTTGGGTTATGGATTTGCGTTTTGAGGTAGGGGCGCTTTCTAAAAACTATGTCTTATGTATTGGAATTATTACATATGGATACTGATGTGATAAAATGTGTATTTGGTGATTGTATCAGCCTTATGTATTATTTGATTGACTCGAATGTTTATGGATGTTGGTTTGGCTGAGTTGTTGTGTGGCTTTGTGATATGTAATGTTGTGAAGCTGATCCTCTAAATATTTGAAATCTGAGTTTAATCTGTTGAGGATTGATTTGAATTGAGTTGATTATTTTGATGATGTGAAAGATAGAATACTCTTGAAATTCAGCCTGGGTTGCTTTAATTGATTTTGTTTTGATAAATGATTTATTGCTGAACCGATTCTTTAGAGCTTTGGAAATGAGTTAAATCGGTTGGTATTGAGTTGACTTTGAAATGGTTTTCTTGAGATATGCCACTGAGGCGACTGTTGGATTTAGCTTGCTTTGAATTGATTTCTGGTTTTGAGCTGTTGGAAAGGAATGAGAAACGGTTTAGTTGGGACCCGAACCGGGTAGCAAAAGTCCAAGTTTTAAGGGAGGTGCTGCCGGAATTCCTACAAAATCCTAATCTTGTTTAAAACGTTATTTAAAAAGGATTGGATTTGAGAAGTTGTATTATTTGATTTATTAAGAGAATATTTGTATTTTCAAGCTTAATTTATTTAGTGAACTTTATGCCTTGAGTTTGACTTATTTAGAAATGAACTATTTTTACCGTTTGAATCACTGAAGGAAACAATGATGCTCTAATATTGATTTCAATATAAAAAGGGTCTTTTACTGATTTCAAAGGAATCTAGACTTTTGATTGAGTAATTAAGTTTGAGGCATTTTGGAAGAGTTAGAAAAATGGATTCCAAAAAGAAACCTGAAGGTGATTTGATTCAAACGAACCGGTTCCGTTTCAAATGAGTTGATTTTTGGACCGGGTTGGAACTTGTGATTTTGTATGGTCGGTTTCATAATAAATTCAGTTTTATTTACTTGAACCGATAATCCATGATTTTAAGAGTTTCAATGAATTTTAAGGAATTGATATAGGTTGACCTTCCCTAAAGACTTGGGACTCTGCCGAGAAACTTTTGTTATAAAATCCCATTGTTAGATGGGTGATTTTGAATGTTCTCAAAATGAGTCTTTGACTTTCCATGGTTTTGGAAGTTTTGGAAAGAGAATGCCGAGAGTGGCTTTGTTTTAAAAAGGGAACTCACTTTGAGTAAATTTGGCTTACGAGCCTGAGATGATTTGAGAAACGAGATTTCTAAAGCCAAGGCTGAAAAGAGTTGAAACTTGATTTCAAAGTGAAATGAATTCAGAAAATTATTTATGGCTTAAATGCCGATTTCATGAATTTGATGATTTTGAATGTGGAAGTGTTGTTTTGTTGTGAGCCGGAATGGCTGTGTATGATTATGAATATTGGCTGGTTCTGGATTGAACCGAGAGCCGGATGGCTGCGATGGATGTTGATCCATGGCCGAGAATGAAAGCATATATGCTGAGATATTGATAATTGTGATTTGCACTTTCACTATCGGAGATTTGAATTTCCCTAGGGTGGCCGGACATTGTGAAATTTCCGGACGAGCTCACCCCCATAAATATTCACCAGTGATGGTGATGGATAAATATTCACCAGTGATGGTGATGGATAGATATTCACCAGTGATGGTGATGGATAGATATTCACCAGTGAGGGTGATGGATATGGATCATGATTATGATCAAGCTTATATTGAGTATAACTCGAGTTGGGGAGACACGACAGATGGACAGTCCAATGGCTAGCTACCAGGACTTGTCGGGTTGGCTCTATAACCGACAGATGATATCATCAGCCACTAGGGATAGGCATGCATCATATGCATTTATGTGACATTGTTTGGGTGTGCATATTATACTTAGTTTGCCTATGTGATTAATTGCTAACTGTTCTACTTGCAATAACTGTTTGTTTGTGCTTGCATCTTCCTATTTGTGTTTGCTATTGGGACTCTGTTGGACTGTGGTGATTGGTTGTTGTTGGATTGTTTGGGCTTAGGGCCGTGGTTGGAATGAGATGAACTGATGGTTGATTTCGGCTTTGTGTTTTTGGTTTGGAATAAAATATGAAAGGCTATTTTGGTTCAATTTAGATAAACCTTTTTGAAAGGCTTTTGATGTTTTAAAAATTGAACGGTTCCTCTTTCAGAAAAGATTTCCGACTTTACTTTTATTGTAAACCGTTGTTTTTGAAAAGAGGCATAAGACGGTTATTAATCACTGATGCTATTATCTTCACGTATCCTATTACAGTAATTCCCAAAAACCCTCTACTGAGAACCCTTTCGAGGATGATGTTCTCACCCCCTACATTTTTCTCCTTTCAGGATATGGGCGCAGAAGTTACGAAGAGTTTATTTAGTTGTTGTTGAGAACTCTGTATTGCTTTAGTATATTTTGTACCCTCGCCTTTATCTTGATATGTTCTGTAAGAGGGATAGGAATTGTATTGGATAATGCTTGTAATATTATCTATGTATATAAGTGTATATATGTATGTACTCTTTATGAGTTTTTGTAATTTGTATGGTATTTATGGATGTATGATATCAGATGAAAGTATCTTTTGGATCGGAATTGCGGTTTAAAGTTTTAAACAGGCTCATATTTTAGTATTAAATAGTATAAAAGTCGTCGTAATGTCCGAGCTATCAGAGTCGCGCAGCCGTAAGTGTGAACTTTGGTAGTTAGGGTGTTACATAAAGCCGTGGTTAATATCTTTTAGAGCAAGATAACATCTCTGACAAAAATTAGAAGTAGCTAGCAAGACCTCTTTAAAACCGGTAACTAGCTGTGGGAACTCCGTTGTTGAGACAAAACCAGAGCAAACACTTTATCTTCTCCGGTATCCTCAAGCGCCAAAGCCAGAGCTAATTTTCATTATCATTTTAGCCAAATTTCTTCTTCAATAGCCATTCATACCCGCTTTTAGTCGAATAGATGAGAGTATTTGAGTTTGTCCAAAACCAACCTGTTTTATCTCCTGCCTGCTTGATAGGATCAAAGAGCATCAAATCAAGTTTAACTTCTTCCAAAATCATTGTGCAAAGAATATCCCACCGCCAATGTCCATAGTGCCAGACATCTTCTAGCTTCAAATGAGAATCAGAGATGTGCACAAAAGGATTGAGACATCCTACCTGTACACCAATCAAAATCATCACGAAACTTTTCTATTGTCTTATAAATCGCTCGCCAAGTGTTTGAAACATTATTAGAAAAAGTGGGTGAAAAGCAAGACCTCTCTGATAAATATTTTGCCAGCATAATTCTTACCCAAAATTTATCTTTATTATGCAGTAATTATCAAACAAGCTTTCTTAATAAAGCAAAATTTACACATTGGGTATCTCTAATTCCTAAACCTCTATATTTTCTTGGAGTGACAACTTTACTCCACTTGACATAATTTAAATAACGCTCCTCCACCTTTCCCTTCCACAAAAATTATCTAAGCACATCATCTAAATGCGTAATGTTTAATTATTAGTTTATTAATTTTAAATAACTTTTTTCTTAAAATAATTGAACACGTGTGACTTAATATTATATAATTATCAACTCTACTACTTATTGTTATTATTTTACTTGTATATTTTTTCTCTTAGTACCCTTAAGTTTTCTTTCTTTTTATTTTTTGGGTTTTTTTTAAGTATTTATTACTGTAATACATTTAAGTAACTTCAAGTTTCTATTTTTATTTTTAAATTTTAGGTTAAATGATTAAATCAGGCATAGTATCATTAAAATATTTTTATTTATATGGGCCGAAGCCTGATAAATTGCATCTGACCTCAATCCAAAACCTTGTGTTCATTAACCAAGGTTGGTTTAATTGTTTGAATATCTTTGTGTAGGGTCAAACTTGAATACCCAATATCAAGACCCAAAAAAACCCTTGAATACTCAATATGATGGACTGGGCCCTTTTTAGGTCCAATTGAAAAAGACAAAAAAAAAAAAGCAAAGAGGATGAATTATTAGTTTATTACTTTTATTTAAGGTTACTATTTATTATTTTTGTTAGAGTATAATTAGGATAAATTAGATTAATTAATATTATTTCAGGAGCAAGAGGACCAAGGTGAGGTTAACTATGCTATTGAAAAAATTTCAGCTGATTTTGGAGAAGCTTTAGTAGTTCATCAAAACTTGAATACTGCAAAGGTAACAGAAGATGAGAGTTGGCGACGCTATAACATCTTTCACACAAGATGCACGATTGAAGAGAAGGTTTGCAATATTATCATAGATAGCAGAAATTGTGAAAATGTTGTTTTAAATTATATAATAGACAAACTGAAGTTTCCAATCGAGTTACATCTTCATCCTTACAAGTTACATTGGTTAAAAAAGGAAATGAAGTTAAAGTAACAAAGCGATATTGTGTTCAATTTTCTATAGAAAGCAAATACAAAGACAAAGTGTAGTGTGATGTCATTCCAATGGATACATGTCACTTACTGTTAGAACATCCTTAACAATATGATTTTCGAGCTATTCATGTTGGTTTTAAAAATATATACTCCTTTGTTAAAGATGGCAAGAAAATCATATTAACTCCGTTATAACATGTAGATAGTCAAAAGAATCCAGTTGAGTTATGTCTTTTCACATCTTTTAAGACCAAATGTACTTACCAATAGAATCTTTCACCAATATAAGATAAGCCTTTTTCAATTCAGGGAGAATAATACAAAAGCTTTTTTCAACTAGGGAGAATAATGTAGGAGCATATATCTTTATATTTGTGTCATTAATTATAGTAGTCTAGTTTAGCATATATTATTATATTGTGTTATGAGTTAGTCTCACATTGCTCGAGTCATGAAGGTTCTCTCTCTCCTACTAGTATAAATATGCATATGTATCCTTTTTGCTTACGAGGATGCTAATCGATCTAATTGATCCTAATTATACTAATAATTTTATTATTTAATTACTCTATTATTTTCTATAATTTTACTAAATTTTTAATTAAATTTTTATACTTTTTTCAATTTGATCCTTATATTATTTTTAATTTTATAATTAATTTTTTTATATTAAAAATATTAAAATTAAAAGAATATTTTTTTTAAAAATATATGCGGTCAAAGAACTAAAAGCATGCTAAGAATTTAATTAAAAAAATATAAATATTTAATTATAAATTTAATAAATTTGTAGAAAACGAAAAATTAATTAAACCTTTTATATATTGTCCCTATAATTAACGGTTAAGATATTTAGTAGTTAAGTTGACAAAATTGTAAACGTTCTGCCCCTTTTTGTTGGACAAAGAAAGAATTAGAAACTACTCCATCATCATTCACTCTTGATGATTCTTACCTTCCAACGGGGCCTTATTGTTGCTGTAACAATCATAGCATATTATTATAGCAGCTAATTAATAGGAAAGGCATGTATGTGCAAAGTAGAAATTAATTTGGGTTAATATAGTAATTAGTTTATTAGTTTGTTTAAGTAAGTGTGAGAAATTATTTAAATTTGTCTATTGCACGCAGTAATCGTTGGCCAACAATAAATCTTTAAATGGAATTTAGATTCACGATAAATTTGTTCTTAATTTATTGGAATAGAAAATACGGTGTGAAAAACAAAAAAATATATATATATGTGCAAAGTGGTGGATATAAATTATATGAAAATAAAAATGATATACTTTCCTTGTTTAGTAGTACACGAGTTTAAATGAATATAAATCATTATATTACGAATAAAGATAAATTAATCTCCTTCAATAACGATAAAAGAATTATTTCATTTGATACGAGTAATTCTCAAAATTATTTTAAAATAATAAAAATGTATTAAAAACTAAAATATATAATTTAAAATTTTTTAAGATCTAATTTAAATATTTACTCTTTTATGTTATAAATTTATCATTCATATCGGTTGACCATATTAGACTGTCTAGTTGCATGCATGGTATTTGAATTAACATTATTAGGGTTCACGTATATGAGAAGACCATGAAATAAAACCGTATGAGATTATACTAATTAATTAGGCTACTAATAGAATGCCTAATTATATTGAGCTATGCATAAGAAAAAGGAGACCATCAAACTGTTCAATAACTTATGCTTTAAGCAATTCAACAATCTAAAATCCCATATGATGCATTAATATAATAAGGTGAAAACTCAGATGTAGTTAACTTTACGTGAAATTGATAATTGAGAGTCGTTAGATGAAATTTTAGTCAAATCAGTCAAATTATTTAACGTCTCTCAACTATCAATTTTACGTGAATTTGACTCTATCTAAATTTTTACTATATACTAAATAAAAGAAATGGTTTATTTAGTAAATGAACGAACCCTATTGGCTGCTACGTACACTAACTACTCTATCTTTTTATATAGTGGAGTAGAGGTACGCAATTCAATTGAAAGCCACCCACGACTCACTTTAATTTTAGGTTTTACATTCATACTTTTTCTCACAATTGTCTTTGGAGTATATATATTATTAGGAACAATTACTATTACAATAACAAAATTTTTACTCATAATAATAGAGTTATAACTTTTGCTAACAAAAGTTCTATTACAGATAGTAAAATATTTTTATAAAGATATTATAAATGTATTAAAAATATATATAACCTTTTTTAATTTATATATACATCCATGCATGCAACAAATAAGTAGTGCCATTCTTGTGTAAGAGAGGACAAAAAGAAGATGGAAAATAGTTTATAAGAAGGGAGCAAAGAATAAATCAAAGATAACAAAAACCCTTTATTAAGTAGTCCCCATATTGAAAGAAAACTTTCCGAAAGAACATGAAAAGAAAAAAAAATGACCCTTTTTGGAGAGCATATCATTTTTTAAAACATAAATCTCTTAAGCAAGGAAGAACGAAGTGAGAGGCTAAGGAATATATATAATGACAATTGTATGCATATATAATTGCTTCTGTGGGAAGAAAACAAATAAAGCACTCCAAGGATCAAATTTCAAAAGTCAATAGCTGAAACAATTAACAATTTGTAGCTTTTTCACTTTTTTGCATGGATATATAGGTCACTATAATCACCTTATGATGTGTGCCACTCCTTTTGTGTGTGTTATATATCAGGAGAATTCTTTTATATGTCATGAAGATTACATTCTTTGAAAAATGGACGGAATTATGATGACATGAAAATAACAAGACTCAAAAAAAAATTCACATACCCCCCTTCTCCCAAAAAAAAAATCATTATTAAGATTAACACCCTTGATCACTATTTCAAATTATATGAATTATGGGCACTCATTATCTTTTGACAAGATTCAAAAAATAATGCATCGCCTTTTTTCTTTTTTTTTTTTATCTTACATAAAAGGTGAAAAGACTATATTAGGGATGTTTGAAAAGTTTTAAAAGTAATTTTTTGAGCTTTTGACTTATAAAAAGTAATAGTATTAATGTCTGGTATAATTTTTAAAACAAAAACATAACTTTTTAAAAAGTTATTTAGGAGTTTATAGAGAAGTTAAAAAAACATGACTTCTCTCGTAATATTACTACTTTTTATCACATTTCTATAAAATAAACACTTTTAGAACTAAAAATCCAAACACAAAATAACTTATTTATAAACTACTTTTAATATAATTATTTATTGTTTAAGCTATTTTTTCAAAAATAACTTAATTAAACTGTTTATCCAAACTGAGCTAAGTCTATATCAAAATCAGCCACTAAAATTAGCTATCAGTATAAAATATATGTTGAAATATAAATACACATTAAAAATAAATTAAATCATATATATATTTATATATAAATATATTAGTAGCTGATTTTGGTGTATGAATAACATTTTTAAATGTGAAAATATTTTAGGTAAAAACTCAAAAAAAGTTAACTTCACATTAAATTAATAGCGAAAACGATTAAATAATTTGATTAATTTAACTAAATTTTTATTAAATAATTTAATTAATTTAACTAAATTTTTATTTAATAATTATCAGCTATCAACTTATAAACTTCAATGCAGTTGAGTTTCCACCCATTATTTAAACAAAAGAATGCTAATGATAGATTATATTATCCAAATTGCAGTCTATTATATATATATATTTCTTATTAATAACCTTAAGATGATAAAATCATTAAGCTTTGATAAAAAATAGACAAATAATTAAAAAGAGTAGCATATATGTTACTACAGCCATGCACTTCATAGTTAAAACTACAACCGCCACCCACGGCCATTGTCTCCGCCGCACATTCTAACATTACACGGTGGCGCTAATATATAATTCTCCTATCACTAACCACTGCGTTTACAATTTTGACGCCGAAATCCAAACTTCTCATTCTCCAAATCATATTCCACGTAGAAATTCTGTTGCTGATAGTTCCCCAAAATCACCGCAGGTCCACGCGCCGCCGACGCTGTCGCCGCAAATCCTTCATCGGAAACAATTGTAAAACACGCCACGTCAGACTTTGCTCCAACAAAAGAAAAATAATTTTCTGGCGGGAGAATCATCTTGGCGCCGCCTCTGAATTGCAATGTTAGAGCCGGAAACGACGTCGTTTTGTTGTCGGCAGCGACAATGAAACATGGACTCAGCCCTGAACGCTTCTCAACCACCCTATTCCTCGTGAGATTCACTTGGTTCTCGAACTCACGCGCCACCGCATCGAAAATTGGCTTGTCCATGAACGTGAACGTGGTTCCAGAATCCACTATGGATCCGCCGTTTCCGGCGGAATCCGGTTCTAGAAGATTCGCCGGAATCTTAACATGTTTCACACCAACAATTACCTTCCGGATTGGAATGTAATAGTAGGTCGCAAATGCGGTGTTTTCCCCTGCCGGATTTTTTTCGAACGGCGTGTAACTAACGCCGGCGGTTTTTCCGGCCGTTCTACCGCCATGCAAGACGAGGTCGGACCCCTCTCGGGAGTCGTCGAAGCGGTGAGGGAGTAAACAATAAGAAAATTTCTTGAGGTTCATCTGACGTGGCAATGACTCTGGTCCACGTCCTAATCCGACTATACCTGCAGGTTGGTACATGGAAAGAACGGAACATCCTACAAGAAAATTAGGTACAATTTTTTTGGGGAGATTTAAATTCTCCAAGTGGAGAAAGCCCGCAGTTATGCCCAGTCCATACTGAACTGTATAGGCTGGACAAATCTGCGAGCAATTATTTTGTTTACTTTCTTGGCAATTTTGACATTCTACGTTGGGCCCGAAAATCCATGAACATTTAGGGCTTTTGCATCCTATGAGCTTGGAAGTGGAGGATTTCTTGGGAATGAATGTTGAAATCTTGTTAGTGTCTATGTTACATTTGGAACATAGGTAATGAGATGAACATGGTAGCCATACAAGGCTGCTTCCTGTGTCCAAAACAAAAGAGAATGTTTGTGGTGGTGTTCCAAATTTAAGGTCTATGGAGTACCCTCCATAGCTTTTAGGCTGAACTTGGGTTTTGATGATGGAGGGATATGAGCCTTTTTTGGCTTTATGGTGTTTGAGGTGGTGGGCTCTTGTTATGGAAGCATAAGCATGGAGTTTGAGGGATTGGTATTGATCTAATGAAGAATTAGGGTGGTTCTTATTATTGTGCTTGTTGTCTGTGAATAATAATGGAGATAGGGGAATGGTAATAGTACTGGTGTTGTTATTGTTTGGTGTGGTTATCAATGATGATACCATTGAAGTGAAGATGGTGAAGATGATAGAAATGAGAGAGAGAATTTTGTATGGAGAAAAAGCCATTTTGGACAATGTGTAAGGAAAAATTGGCAATGACAAAGTTTGGGTTTTCTAGGGTTGTTTATTTATAAATTAAAAAAGAAGGTTGTGTAGCGAAAAAAGTTGTAAAAATAAGAAGATTCTTCCATAACTATATCAATTATTCAATACTTTAAGCATATGTCTATAATAAAGTTAGATTTTATTAATTAGCTTTCTTACATTTACTTAACACTAATAATCTTATTAGCTTTTACCATATGTCTAAATATTATACTTATATTCTTAAGAAAAGGGTAGCTAGGATTGAGAAGAGAATCATGGTCCACTTAAGCCGTAATATATATATAATAATTCACATGAAGAAGGAGAGAATTTTACAAAGCGTGTCACACATTAAACGGTAGTTTGAGGAATCAATGCTAAATTGCTAATTAAGGGTGACATATATAGCAGTGTGTATATATACCTACTCAACTTTGTTTAATTTGACTAACGTTCATAACCATAGAATTAAAAATAAATATAAGTTTATGCATAAACTAATATATACCATTTATTGGTGAGTATATAATTATCTTGTGCATGGCTAAAGACTAAAGTTGATGTTCTCCTCTCAATTGGTATATAAGCATCAAATAAAATATTCACATGTGGCAGTTGCTTTTCTTTTTGCCTAAATGTGAAAGTAGTTTGGATGTATCTTTGGTGGTTGATTTGGCATCAGTAATTATTTGTCCAAAAGGCTTGCATTCTTTTTTATGAAAAAAGATTATTAGTAACAGATTATCATTTGCAATTTGCCTTAATGTATCAATTGATAGATTGGAGGTAAACATCTAAGTTTTATCAAAATAAAATGCTGGCCATTATTATTGAATTTAATTTTGATATATTCACGGTATAAAATATTGAATACATATATAAAATTACTTTATACTAACATGGCATCAAAATTAAATTCATATTATTATCAACACTTGTGTAAAGAAATATATTCAGCTAATAATAACAGAACCTTAGACCCAAGGAAAAAATTCAGCTACTTTGCTGGCTTTGCAATTAGAAGACATCAGGAGGGAAATGCCGTGGAAAGGAGTTGGGGTTGCTCTGTTGAGCTTGGTTCAAATGCATTGCCAAAGCATAGTTGTTCACTTCAAAAGTTCTGATCTGTTCCTGATATTGAGATACTAACTGCTTCAACTGCTGCAACTCTTGGTTCTTTTCCTCATAATCAGAGAATCGCTCATGTTGGATTCTAAATGCATTTTTGAAAGAATTCCTTTCCTTAGTCAGCACCTGAATTTGCTCCTTTAGCACCAAATTCTCCTCCTGAACATTTGTTGCTTCAGCACTTACACGGGCACTTATTGATTTCTCCAGGGCTTCTAACATTGTAGCAGCTCGAGCTCTAGCATCATCAACACTAGTAGCAACCATCATTCCTCTTACGAAAAAGTCAACCCATTCTGCACCATCTTTAGGAAGGTTGTCCACTGGCGGCAAGTTATCAGATGCAGAACGTCCATCATCTTCTTCCAATTTATCTGTGTCCGCATTAACTTCAACTTGTGGTTCTTCAACAGTTCCAGTATTTCCATCAGTAGTCCCCAAGCAAAGCTCGTTCAGCCTCTTGATGGCAGCATCTAGATCATTGCCATTGCCACATTCCTGAAGTACTCTCTCTAGAACCAGCTCATCCATGTGAGGGAAAAAAGTTCGAAGGCGATCAATGAGAGAAGGAGGAGTGAATCGAATCGATGATGATGAGTAACGTAGCTTCTTGGAGTGTGGCGGCGAAGGGGCAAGTTCTTCGAAGAAAGATCTCTTGCTTCCGCACACGGCAGCAGACATCGTTCAAAATTCCGATCGTGGTTTCCCCGCTCGGTAATTCAGCTCCCCCGAAAATCAATTAACCCCAATTGCAATTTCGATTGGAATAAAAAAGATACGAATAATAGTTCTAGTGTTAGGGTTCGAAGAATAAAACGACGAAGCCCAATTAAAATTGAATAGAAAGAAAGCGGTTTTAGATTAAGTGCGGAAGAGAAAAGATTGGAAGATGGAATAATTGGATTGGAATATATCTATCTACTTATTTACTTAATATACTAAAATTTGGTTATTTTCCGACTAATAAAAGTGAGATGTCGATCTCTGGTGACTTCGTTTTTCCTCTAAAATGAATGCACTTTTTTCTATTCTAAATTATTTTATAAAAATATTTTTATTATAATTATATTATAATTAATATTTAATGAATAATTCATAATTATACTAATTTATGAACATATCTTTATTATAATTATATCAAATCAATATTTAATGCATTATTAAACTACTTATCAATTATCAATTAATAATAATAATAATAATAATAATAATAATAATAATAATAATAATAATGACACCGATCGTGGTAATCATGATACGAATATTTGATTCTAATCATAAAATGATCAAATCTTATGATATTAAATAACGCACGTTGATTTTAAATATTTTTAGTCATTTTAATTATATTAATTTTAAAAATATTGATATAATTTTAATTTTTATCCATTATCCAATAATAATAATAATAATAATAATAATAATAATAATAATAATAATAACTTGAAAAATTTGTGTATTAATCTAAATATTTAATGAAAATAAAGGATGAATTTGTAGCTTGAATGATAATACAATGGTATATTCTTAAAGATTTTAAAGTTGTGAGTAAATAAGTGATATAATAGAGAAATGCTTCTGAATATATATTCTTCCTATATTAACATACGCATGCATGTCACCTCAGTATTAACTTTTTAGATCGCTCAATTTTCATTAAGCGTAATAGAAATCATAAAAACCAATAAATAATTACTTGAGTTTTTCGTTATTCCTATATATAGGCTTTTCTTTTTATGATACAGTCTATATATATTTATATCTATTTTTTATATAGTAATAATATTTTATATATATATATATATATATATATATATATATATATATATATATATCTCTTTTTTTAACTCTTTCTTAAAAATATTGACATATAATTAATGTAGATAATAATATATATTGAATAAATATATCTATTGAATTAATTATAACGATTAATACAAGATAATAACATAAGAATAACCTAATTATAGCAAGAATTTCCATTAAAATTATTGACTAATAATTTGAATATAATTGATATAATTAAATTGATATAATCGATAAGATTGAGAGTATATATCAATTATAATAATTCACGTGACTTCATATGCAATAATTTGAATTATAATTGTCACCTAATTATACTTGAATATTATTTAATTTTAGATGTTTTATAGGTAAAAGTTATTATCACGTAAATTATCATTATTATTCAATAATAATAATAATAATAATAATAATAATAATAATAATAATAATTTTGAATTAATATAATTAATATAATTGATATAGTTCTAATTTTCATTTATATGTAATAATTTTATCAATATATATTCACAATTTTAATCAGTATATAATAATAATAAATAATAATAATATTATACGGACATAAGATTAATTAGTTAATAAATTAAATTTTTATTATGAAATTTTATTTTTCACTCAAATTTTTAATCATTAGTGATTTTATTTTTTATATTTACAGTCAATTTTGAATATAAAAAGAAACAAATAGATTGATTGTTATCTATTTTATTTATTTACAGTCATAATTAAATTTGATATAATTATAGTAAATCTTTATAATTATAACAATTTAAACCTGCTTCATATATAACAATAATATTATACATATTTATATATTTCCTCTTTTATCTTTTTCCTAAAAATTTTGGCATATAATTAATATGGATAACATATATATATATACTTAGCAGGTGTCTCTATTTATATATATATTTTTTAATTATAGCAAGTATCTCCATTAAAAATTCGTACAGTGTGCAATTAGTGTGTGTATATATATATAAGTCGTAATAGTCAATTGTTAAAATTATTTATCATCTAAGAAATTTGTACCTCATTCATAGTTCTTTTTCTCTTTATTATTTTTCATACTTAATGGCTACAAGCTATGATTCTATCAACAGTATTACCTATAGTAGATTATGTAATGAAAATGTTTAGAAAATAAAGGCAAGGATTATAAGGTTATGGAAAGTCCCATCCAAATTCGACAAGAGTAAGACATCTTATATATAAATGGTTTTTATGGATGATAAGGTAGGTTGATTATCTTCCATGATTTCTTCAAGTGATGCTAGGTCCAGTTTATAGATTTTTTTTGTTTATACTTTAAATTTATTTGATAAGTAAACCCTTGGACAAATCAACGACAATGCGATTTAATAGAGTTATAAGTGCTAATAGTCTTCATTTTTAATTTGTTTTACAGTGTGGTAAAATCCATTGTTCAATCAAAAATTATTTGGCAAAAATGTTTGAGCATGATCTGATTGAGGGGAAGATTTATGTCTTCTCAAATTTTCTGATTGAGGAATCAAGTGGAATTTATTTTTCGACTACACATGTGTGTAGAATAATTTTTAAGAAGGAGTCACGTATAGTAAATAAGATCGATGATCGTAACATTCCTGACAATCATTTCAATTTTCTCGATCATGCTGATATATTGAGACAAACAAATGAAAAAGCTAACTTATTTGGTACGTAGTTAATTTGTATTATTATTATTATTGTGTTGTTCGTTTATTTGTCTTTAATTTCATGCTTTTAATTCGTTTTTTTTTTTTTAATTAGATGTTATTAGACTTTTGACCGAAAAAGAAAAACTTATATATATCATTGTCAAAAGCAGGAAAAAGTGGTCATTACATTGTGGTTAATCTCCATAATTTGCAGTATGTGAAGATTTAAAATTTCACAATTATAATTTATTTTGTAACAATGATCTATTCATATGCAAAATATTTTTTTATTATTATATATTATTACTTATTTCTCTTAATTTTCGCTTTTATTTTAAAAATGAGGAAAAAATTAGATGCACACTGTAGGATCAATTTGCAACTCAATTACTCGATTATCTATGTGATGCACCAAGCAACTGAATACATACTTACTATCCAATTTGCAAAATTCAACAAGGGCATTGGTAAAGCATATTGATTTAACATTTTATTTGACATATTTATTTATATTATATTTATAATCATGTTATAATTATTTTTAAAAATATCTTTTAAAAAAATACTATTAATATTAACATATGATGTATTAAATAGATATTTTAAAAATAACAGTAGGCTATGAAAAAATAAAAATTAACGTAAATAAATATTACAAAAAATATATCTATACAACTTTTTTTTTTTCTTATAAGGAACACATTCTAACTAGATTCTATTTATCCCAAAAACTTGCTAACCCACCTAAGCCCAATCACAAACAAAGCAAATACTCTCTAACCTAACCATTCAGTGATTTAACTCCTTCACCTACCCTCATAATTCTACATTCCCCTTGAAAAGTCACGTTATTGGGTAGCAATTCCCCTCACTTACTATGAGAAATTTAGCGGCTATTCAATTACTTGAAGGGAATAAAGGTCAGTTTAGTTTTTGGGTATGACAATTTTATACATTGCCGCATTACATGGATAGCGGATGATGAAGCTTATTTAACAAGGGGATGGTCTGAATTTGCACGAATTCTAAATGTTCGAACTTATGATGTTGTTTCAGTTGGTTGTCGTTACGAGAATGACTCTAATAGTCTAATCTATCCGTGTCTAATGACTAGAATAAATTAAATATTATTTAAATAATTTAGTTCTAATATTAGTATTTGATTAAATTAGTTTTAGAAAATTTAAATTGTTACCTCAATTTATATATTACGACTATTCTTCTTGGATATGTTATTTTTAAATTTTTAATATAATTTTTTTTTTCGACTTTTAAGTTTATTTTCTTTCCTGAATATATGTATCACCTTTTTTTTCTTTTTTCTTTTTATATTTCAGATTAGTAATGCAATTATTAAGAGAACTGTAATTCATCAATAGATTAGAGTGATTAAAAGTTAAATTATATGGTGTGGACACAAGATTAATTAATTAAGATTAAAGCGTGATAAAAGAAAAAGAATCACAATACGTGATTTTGCTTTTCTTGCTAACATATAAAGATTCGTGAAATAAAAAAAATTAAAAACATCACTATTTAAAAAAAATTGTTAATCATGCTTATAAATGGGATTGAAAAATATACATGGATATAAAAAATAAAAAATTATTGCACAACTGTAAAATAAAAATTATATATATATATATATATATATATATATATATATGTGATTTAAATATGTTTATATATAATTAATATATATGTATGCATAAATAAAAAAATATTTAGAATTATTTAACAAAATTAATATATACGTATACATAAATAAAAAAATTATTAAATGAGTTATTTTTGTAAAATTACATATTTATAGTATACAATAATAATAACTGGATTTCCATTTTTATGTATTAAGATTTGAGAAAGTAATTTTATGTAATTATATATATATATATATATTATTCTTTGCGAAAAGATATGATAATACTATAGATATAGTGTATCAATAAAATTAGTTTATAAATGTAATTGTTTATAGTATAATATTTTATTACAGTAACATATTTTTTTATATCTAATTTTTATATAGCAATAATATTACATATATTTATATATCTTCTCTTTTAGCTCTTTTCTAAAAATATTAGCATATAATTAATATAGATAATATATATATTGAGTAAGTATCTTTATTTAATTAATCAAAAAGATTAATAAAAATATAATAACATAAGTTTTATCTAATTATAGCAAGTATCTCCTTTGAAAATATTGACTAATTATGACTGTGTATAATTAGTATATATATATATATATGAGTAGTAGTGAATTCTTACCATTATAATTCATTTAGAAAATTCATAATTCAGGCATAGTTCTTCTTCTATTTTTTATTCTTCATACCGAATGGCTACTAGCTACGATTCTATCAATAGTATTATCTATGGTAGATTATGTGATGAAAAAGTTTGAAAAATAAAGGTACGAATTATAAGGTTATGGAAAATTCCATCTAAATTTGCCAAGAGCAAGACGGCTTACATAGAAATTATTTTCATAGATGATAATAAGGTTAGTTGATTATTTTTCATGATTCTTTCAAGTGATGCTATGTCTATTTTAAAAATATTTTTTGTTCATATTTTAAGTTTATTTAATAAGTAAACCCTTGCACGAATCAAAGACAGTGCGATTTAATAGCTTTATAAGTGCTAATAGCTTTTATATTTAATTTGTTTTACAATGTGATAAAATTTATTGTTCAATCAAGAATTATTTGACAAAAGATGTTTGAGAATGAACTGATCAAGGAAAGGTCTATATCTTCTCAAATTTTCTGATTGAGGAATCAAGCGGAATTTATCTTCCGACTACACACGTGTGTAGAATAACTTTTAAGAATGAGTCACGTATAGTAAATACGGTCGATGATCGTAAAATTATATACTAACAATGATATAATATTGTTTCAGGTATATGTTTTGTAGGCATCAAAGGAAAGTGTTGACTTATTTTTTAGTGGAGTTTAAATTATTTATTATTTATTGGAGAACTTTGTGCATTAGAATTTTCTAATAATTTGTTGTTCAGTTTGAGTCGATTTCGATATGTCCTTACTTGACAGTAAAATAACATATAAAAATTTGTTGGTGGGTCTAAGTATTACTAGGTTATTTATGGTCATATTGAGTATATATATGTGATTTATTGGAGAAAGTAAATTACTAAAACCAATTAATAACTATTAGAATTAATACATTTAACACTAGATTAAGAAAAAACAAACAATACATAACATGTTATCTTTTTATTAATTAAATTATTATAATTCAAATTAATCTTAATAAAACAACTTAAAATTATAATTTCAATCTTATCACGTGCATGGCACGGGTCATTATACTTTTATATATATATAAGTGGCAAAGTGCGAAGAACTGGAAGAAGACGACGAAGATGAATTATATATGAGAAAGTACGGGGAGATAGTGAATTTAGGAGTTGTTTGGGTGAGTTTTTAAGAAAATATTTTTTTGAATTGTTTTTTTTTTTAAGATTTTGAAAAGTAAAAGTAATTTTATGTTTGAGTATTTTATGCAAAAATATCTTTTTATTTATTAATTATGTTTGGGTATAACAATATAAAAGTATTTTTTATTTATTTAATACATGAAAAATATTTTTTTTAAGAAAAAAAAAGATATTTAAAAAAAAGATGTAAATTCCAATTTATAAAAAAAGATATTTTTTATTTTTCTAATGTTTTTATTTTTACTACTAAAAATTTGCCATACACGCTAAAAAATAAAAAAGATCTTTTTTCATTAAAAAAATATTTTTTTTATCAAAATAATAGCACCCAAATAAGCACTCAGTGTACAATGTATACAATAAAAATGAAAAAGAAATTAAAATTATATAACAATTAATTTAATTAATTTTTAATAATTATCCTTTTTAAATTCAAACAAAAATTAGAATTTGCATTTAAACTCATTCACACTACGGTTATTCATAATCTCACCATAACCTCTAATACACGTTCAAAACTAGCCGTCATCACCTCGCGCAATAATAATCACCATGATTTTTAATAATCACCGTAATCTCAGTATTTAAACTCATTTTTAGGTCTTCACCTTGCGCCGCTGCACTCCCCGCATGCCATATTGACACTGCCGCAGCCTGCCAACACCGCCTCCACCTCCGCCGGTCAACCCGATTCGCCTTGCCCTCCGGCGCTCAGTCCAACACTGCTGCTGCTGTTTTTGCGCCACTCTTCTCTGACCGCGTTGCCGCCGTGTTGTGCAACCCTCTCGTAGAATGACTCATATGATCACCATTAACTCCACGATGCAACAACAACTCTACGAGAGGGTTGCACAACACGGCAGCAACGCGGGTCAGAGAAGAATGACGCAAAAACAACGGCTGCAGCGTTGGACGGCGAGGCGAGTTGGACTGATCGGCGAAGGTAGAGGCGGTGTCGGCGGGAGACTACGGCGGCGTTGGTATGGCCTGCGGAAAATGTAACGACACGAGGTGAGAACCAGAAAATGAGTTTAAATGCTGAGATTACGGTGATTATTAAAAATTATGGTGATTATTATTCGGTGAGGTGATGACCGCAAGTTTTGGACGTGTATTGGAGGTTATAGTAAGATTACGAATAACCGTAGTGTGAATGAATTTAAATGCAAATCTTAATTTTTGTTTAAATTCAAAAAGGGTAATTATTAAAAGTTAATTATTATATAATCTTAATTTCCTTTTTACTCTTATTATATATATTGTATATTAAAATCATTTTCTTTCCATACTTTTTCTTTACATATATATTTATCATAATTTATACATATAAAATAATAATCTTTGTATTTATATTTTTTAAAATTTGTATATATAAATTATAAACATTTTATTTATTATTATATTGAAAATAATTTAATATTTATTTTAATTAAATAATAACAAAAAATATTAAAATTTACTGATTCTAATTTTTTTTTCATAATTTAGTGCTATAAAAAAATTAATAACTAAAAAATTATATAATATTTAAAATTTTAATGAGATATAAATTGAATCTAAATTAATGATTTAAAACAGATTGGATTAAAAATAAATTCAAATATTTTACTGTTAAACAACCTATTCAAATAATAATGTAAAACACTTTGTTTTTTAAGTTGTCCCATAAATTAATTAGTTGTAAATATTATATTTATTTATTTTATAAAAAGTCTGATGATTTTAAAAACAAAAAGGAATGAGAGCGCATACAAGAAGCAGCCACTTCACGGCTTCTCCTATCTCCGCCACTCACATACTCCGCCGCCGCCACCACTCTTCACTCTTCAGCAGCCGTTGGCCGCCGTCACTGTCTCCTCGCCGCCTTACTCTCCATCAGTAACAGCCACCACCGCGTTAAATCCTTCAGCTGCCACCATCACACATCACTTACACTCACAACTCAATCCAGCACTCTTCTCAGGTTCAATTTTTTTTCCCGTTTACTTGTTAATATAGTAAAAATATTATCTTTCTTTCTTTTTGTTTGTTTATTTATCGCCGTATTATCATAATTTTTGTTTAAAATAAAATACCCAATACTTTCACTTGTTTGTGTTATGAAGCACACGACCTGTTTGATGAAATGCCTGAACGAATTGTGTGCCTAATATTATAATCTTAATTTCTAAGCCTCGTTGCTCTTTGATTTATTTTGATGCTAATTTCTTTCAAACCATAATAAGTGCTTGAATTTTTGTTCATAGGGGATTAGTGAGTTGCAACAATGTCTTGTGCCACCTTCAATGTTGGAGCTTCTTTCAACCTTCATGGACGCTCTCATGTTGGAAATTCCAACCCATTTCATTTTAGAGTCCAACACTGTGTTTTGCACAAGTCTTCTTCTACTTCTCTCTTCATTCAGAACTTGAATTTGAGGAGCTCCAATGTTAGTGTTAGTGCCTCAAGTCCATTCCACAGTGTTTTCAAATGCTCTGCTCGGAATTCAGAGTCATCAGGTTCTGTTGGGGTTGACACGAACAATAGTTCTCGTAAGTACTGCACTTACTCTTTATCTTTTTAATTATAAATTTCCCCCCTTTTTTTTAATTATCATTTAGTAGCATGTAACGTGAGAAAAATTATTTTGACAAATTGCAACTCAAATATTCTGAATAATTGAAAAACCAAAAAACCGATTCTTTTCAAATAAAATATATATGATTTCTGGTAAAATAAGGTGAAACAAATACACTAATTTCATCTACCAGTCCAACCATTTTTATGCTTTGCATTCTTTCGTTTTTTGGGGGAGAATCCATGTTATAAAACCAATACAGTTGCATTGCATGGAGATGGAGTGAAATCTCAGCTAGAACTTCCTTGAAATGCTTTATGTTTATTCATAATGAACTTGTGCAGATATGTAGATAAATAGAAATGAAAGCTTTTAAGTAATTGATTAGCTGATGATAATATAGGAGCTTTTGTCTCTGATAAATGGATTGATGAATTCAAACTTTTCAATTCTGTGACTGTTTATTTTCACATGTTTGCTCACTTTATTTTCTTTTTACTGATTTTTATGTGTAATTTTAATTTGCTTATGCAAAAGAAGAATATTTGTAATTTTAACATACTTGGATCCTTAACATCTTAGAATATCTGCGGATTATTCATAGTCAAAACTCGATAACATGAAACATGACAATACGCATAATGGGGACTTCGTTTGGAGACTTAGAAAACTCAAACTTTGAACGTGGGAAATAGAAACTATCTTAGATTGATATTGAGATTCATTGCATATATCCAGTGTTGGATTCTTTCTATCTTAATTAGAGCATGTTGAAGCGTAATTTTATTCTTCATTTCATTGTCTTATTTGCAATGTCTAGTTTAAGCTTCAAGATTATTATAAGCAGACATTAATATTGCTTTTTAGTTGTGGCAGAGAACGGTTGATGATAATTAAATTAGTGATTGACGGAGTCAAACTTTTCAATTCTGTGACATTGTCTTTATTTTAGCATGTTTGCTCACTTTTTTTAACTGATGTTTATTTATATTTTTAATTTGCTTATGCAAAAGAAGAAAAGGTGATTGTTCTTGTAATTGGTGGAGGAGGACGCGAACACGCACTTTGCTATGCCTTGCAACGATCACCATCCTGTGATGCTGTATTTTGTGCCCCCGGCAATGCAGGAATTTCCAGCTCTGGAAATGCCACTTGCATTACAGACCTCAATGTCAATGATGCAGCAGCAGTAATCTCATTTTGTCGCAAACAGGGGGTGGGACTAGTTGTTGTGGGACCCGAGGCTCCACTTGTTGCAGGTCTTGTAAATGAATTAGTTAAGGCAGGAATCCCAACATTTGGCCCATCTGCGGAGGCTGCAGCCTTGGAAGGTTCTAAGAATTTCATGAAGCATTTGTGTGACAAATATGATATTCCAACTGCTAAGGTCTGTTTTCTCATTGATCAGATCAGTAATTGATCCTGATTCTATTGGAATATTTCTGCTTCTTTGTGCATGATTTTTTCATGCATTGTTTCTAATAAGTAGTCTCATTGAATCTCGTAACATTCTAATTCTAAGAGGATTACTTAAACCCGTATTCTGTTGGTTTTTGGATGTGTAATTTCTTATTAATACTGGATTAATTAATGCAGTACAAAACATTTACAGACCCATCCGTTGCAAAACAATATATTCAAGAACAAGGAGCTCCAATTGTTATCAAAGCAGATGGACTGGCTGCTGGAAAAGGAGTTACTGTTGCCATGTCACTGGAAGAGGCATATGAAGCTGTAGATTCAATGCTGGTAAAGGGTGATTTTGGTTCTGCAGGTTGTAAGGTCATTGTTGAGGAGTATCTAGAGGGAGAAGAAGTATCATTTTTCGCATTGGTTGATGGAGAAAATGCAATTCCCCTTGAATCCGCTCAGGACCATAAACGAGTTGGTGATGGTGATACGGGGCCTAATACTGGCGGCATGGGTGCGTACTCTCCAGCTCCAATATTAACCAAGGAACTTCAGTCAATAGTAATGGATCATATTATCACCCCGACAGTGAAAGGAATGTCAGCAGAAGGTTGCAAGTTTGTTGGTGTTTTGTATGCTGGTCTTATGATTGAGAAGAAATCCGGCATGCCTAAGTTAATCGAGTATAATGTGCGATTCGGTGATCCAGAGTGCCAGGTCAGTTAAAGTCTTGAGATGCTTGTTTGCAACACAACATGATGATCATAGATATTCACATAATGCTATATTTATGTTACTAATATTGAGGCTGTGTTGTTAATTGATGTATTTCATTTTCCCTTTGGGAATTTTAAACAGGTTCTCATGGTTCGGTTGGAGTCTGATCTGGTACAAGTCCTGCTTGCGGCTTGCAAAGGAGAGCTCAGTGGGGTATCTCTGAACTGGTCACCTGGATCGGCCATGGTAGTGGTAATGGCAAGTAAGGGATATCCCGGGAAATACGAGAAGGGAACTTTGATTAAAAACGTCGAACAAGCCGAGCATGCTGCCCCTGGCATAAAGATATTCCATGCAGGAACTGCTTTTGACTCTGAGGGAAGATTCATTGCAACTGGTGGGCGTGTTCTTGGTGTAACAGCCAAGGGAGACAGTCTTGAAGAAGCATGTGATCGAGCCTATCGAGCCATCGACGAGATTAACTGGCCAGGGGGCTTCTATCGCCGGGATATTGGTTGGAGAGCCCTTCCTAAAAAACAATATGCTACTAAAGGTTGAACTATTGGAAGAGTCATATTTAGGCACTGATCAATAACTGTCAATAAGGTACAAGCGCATGAGATTTCCTCAATTCCTCCAAGTAATGAGGAATTCTCCTCATTTGATGAATTTTGTAATTTATTTTTGTATAACAAGATTAGGTAATGTGGTTACAGCATAAACCATTTGGGGGTGAATGGGGAACCGCATAAGAAGAAACTATTCCCCATTTCCATCGTTTATTGCTCGTCCCCCAAGAGTATGGTTCTTTTTGTCACACATACAACGTTTCATCTGTAGTTCCTTTTACGTTTTTTTTTTTTTTTTTTTTTGTGGGGTTTCAAACTCTCAATGAACCATCCTTTCTGAGGAGTGTGGAAATGGGCTGGACCTAGCTGAGTTCTGGCTCAAATGAGTCTTTTCTATATAATATGGCCTAAATTTAGGACTAGATGAGACCGACATGTTTAAAAAATCGATAAGTCTGAGTTTATTCGAACGTTTTCTCCATGAATTATAATTTTAAATCATAGATTCAAATTAATACCAAAAAAAAATATCAATTCAAAATTGACATCAGATATATACTTGGAGTTTATAATTCATTTATATCAATTCATACAACCTTACCTACAATTATTTTCATAAACATAAACTAGATTCAAAAAATTTATAAAAAGTAATATATGTCAAATATGGTAAAACTGATCTAGTGCTAATTTCATGTTTTTGGACACTTTCTTTCAACCAAAGAGAATTAGCACAAATTCATAACTTAGGAGAGTTTCAAGTATACTAGCAATACTGGTGCTTTAGCAGTTGATTTCAACAATAAAACATATACATAACTGAAATTAATGGTTAAAATAATTGAAACACTAATATTTTTAGTATACTTGTAAATTTTCCCATAACTTATTCAATTTTATATCATCGATTTATCTCGCATATCAATAAAACGTGTGAAATTATCCCATGTTCTAAAGGATTAAAAGGAAACAAAATACTATTGTAAATAAAATTTATGTGCAGTTATTGCTATTGTAAATAATGTATTGTTGTTAAATAGGATTTTATGGAAATATGAAATTTATTTAAAAAAAAAATCCTTGTTAAACCAGTGTGCTTTTAACATGTGATGAAATAATAAATAGATAAACGACAAACAAACAATGGCAAAATAATGACACGAAAAAAAGTAATTGTCGGGCCGTTTTGGGCCGGGCCCATTTCTATTTCTTTGTCGATTGCTGTGAGGGGCGGTTCTGAACACAATCTCTCTTTGGATCAAAATGAAGATCACTGCCTTTGTAACATGCATGAAAAAGACAACTATGGCAACTGAGCACATGCCTTGTTATGTTTTTCTTCTCTTCTTTTTCTTTTGGGAAAAGAAATCGAATTTTATATGGTCATTTAATCAGAATCATGCATGTAGATAATATTTTAAATAATTAATTTAAAAATTAATTAAATTTTATTAATATAACAATGCATGAATTATTTATATAAGATTCTTTTACTAAATGAAAATTAAATTCCAAAAACTAATTCGATAAAGAATGTATAAAATTCTATGAAATAAGCATGTTTCACGATAAAGAATTTAAAATTTAAAATTTATATACTTTGCAATACAAAATAACATTCAATGCAGTAATAATTATAGTAAATTACGGTAGTAATTTTCGGGGCCTAAGTATCATTTATTGTGATTTAACATATGGTGAAAACTCAGGTGAAGTCGACTTCACGTGAAGTTGATACCTCAGAGCCGTTAGATGAAAATTTAGTCAATTCAGTCAAATCATCTAATAATTCTCAGATATCAACTTTACGTAAAGTCGACTGCACCTAAGTTTCTACCTTAATATATTTATCAAAATCTATTAATTAAACTATGCTTTAATTTTACATCATCACGTACAAATTAAATCACCATTATTTATTTTTATTAACATACATGGATGATGGATCCTTAACATATCTTAGAATATCTGCGTATCATTCATAGTCAAAACTCGATAGCATGAACACATGACAATACGCGGAATGTGGTCTTCGTTTGGAGACTTAGAAAACTCAAACTTTGAACGTGGAAATTAGAAACTATCTTAGATTGAGATTGAGATTCATTGTATACATCCATTGTTGGATTATATCTATCTTAATTAGAACATGTTGATGAAGCGCAATTTTATTCTTCATTTCATTGTCTTATTTGCAATTTATAATTAATGCTATAGGCAGCCATCAATGTTTCTTTTTAGTTGTGGCAGACAACGGTTGATGATAATTAAATTAGTGATTAGCGGAGTTATTTTCGTAAAGATTGAGGTAATAGTCCAATTATGTTATCATTATTTATTTTTTGAAAACAATACGTTCAAGAATGATAATTCCCCCACCTTAATTGTAGTAACCATAGGGTTGAATAATTTAAACTAGGGTTATCTTGGTGGTAATTTTTGTTCGAAGGTAGTTCACTAGTCCGCTTAAGTAAGTGTTGGGTTCGAATTTCATCTTGTACATATAACAATTTATTGGTCAGCAACAAACATTTAAATGGAGCTCCGATATATAGCAGATTAGTCTTTAGTCTGTCGGATTAGGAGATACAATGAAAAACAAAAAAATTACTTCCTTTTTTAAATTTTAATAGAGTTGGATTCAATAATACTTGTTTGCTTAACAAAATCTTTTTCTATTAGGTGTAGTCGGTTAATGAATCAAATGTGTCATTTTGTTATGTTCATGAATTAGAATGTAATAAAATTTTATGTAGGTTAATTATCGCAAACCTAACACAATCCTATATGAATTTAAATATAAAAGGAATTCATTTTTTTTAACTCAAATGGTATTTCTTAACTCGACAAGTTAAAGACTAATTTGTCGCGGATTTGAGCTCCATTTAAGGGTCTACCGCTGGCCAGTGAGTTGTTGCATGCACAAGGCGGGGTTCGAACTCCGACACTTGCTTAAGCGGACGAGTGAGCTGACCGCTCGACCAACCCAAGTTGGTCTTCATATTTTTTATTTAATAGAAAATAAAACAAATTAATCTTAACAAGGTTATTATTGGCATTTTGATCCTGTTAACAAAACTTTTACCCAATGAGTGTCCATTAAAAAGTTTTGTAGTCTCTAAATTGTTAGAAGTCACACTTGATTGCTATTATAGCATGTTTAGATTTCTAGCTAGAAAGTTACATATCATTACATAGGTACAAAATTCTATCTTATATAGTAATGTTCATTCAAAGAACCATAATTTTAGAGTTTGAAACAAACATATAAACATAATCATAATCAAGCAGAAACTACATTAATTAAATCACATGACCACCATATACATGAATGTGATCTCCCAAATTATAGGAAAGAACTAAGAAAATGCATATGCACTCCACTATCTTAGTTATATTTATGTTTATAATTTCCTTTCCAAATCCTTTATAAAATATAGTTTTTATCCATATAAAAGCTATTATTATATGGCATATTTTATTGACCTACATATACTTAGCTTTTAGTGGAAGTTGGATTATTAGCTAGTTATAAAAATCATATGCAAAAAATATTATTTTACGATTAAAAAATTTGATTTTAGTTTGGAAAAGTATTAATTAGATAATATTAAGTGACTAGACATAAAGTTCCTATCAATCAATATATTAGTACTATATATATAAGAATACAAATGCAAACTAGAGAGTTCCTATATATTAAAAGCAACATAAAATGTTATCATGATTATTTAAGTTAGAAATGTTAACATCGAGCCTTTAATTTTCATTTTCCAAGGTCTTGCAATTTTTGGGAGGGAAAAAAGAAAAAGAAAGAAAGAGTATTCAAGGATCCAAGGTTATAACTTATAACCTTATTCTTTATTTTACTATATAAATAATGCATTTTTTAAAATTTAAATTTGCATCTTTACTTTTATAAGAATACATATTACTTAGGACTTTGATAGGTAGTATTAGAATATAATTAGGATCAATTAGGATCAATTAAAATTATTTAGTATATCTGAATATTTATTATAGAATATTATGTCTTTATTATTACGATTCTCTTAACTCCTATAAATACCTTTCTATATTGTATCATTCCAGACAACTTTAATTGACAACTTGAACACACTCAATAATATAGAAATCCTTTTTTTAGTTTAGTCTCTTGTTTCTAACAGGTAGATAATGGCTTTTGACTTTTTGTGAATAATGTAAACAATAAATTTTAAAATTGACCTAATAAAGTAAAAACACACTACACCCCAAATTATTTACCAAAATCTTAATATTAGGATAACCATCCGCACATCTAGTAAATTAAACATTCGATATATCTATTATTCACATTGTTTAATTTTTTTATTGTCTACCTATATTTTTCCTATTACTTATTAATATAGTTAATACTTTAAAACACATCTATTATTATTATTTAGTTAGTTAACAACATAAGAGTTAAGAGTCATATATATTTAGAGTTTTGACAAGTTCATGTAGTTGATATAAAAAAACATTATTTGTATATTAAAATTTAATTATTAAATTAGCTAGTGGTCATATACATATTTTAATATACATTTAAAATTTTAAGTTTTTAATATATATTTTACAATAATAATAAATTTAGTGTCTAATTTTGTTTGAACACGTAATATATATATATGTATGTATGCGTGAGAGGGTTCAATTTTAATATACTAATAATATAACATATTTTTGTCCAATCGTACAATTATATTCGTTTTTTTAAATGATTATTCATATTATAATGTATAAATAAAAGATAAGATTATTAATTTGTATGTAGCCCGTGAATTAAACAAGTAATTAACCTAAGAATTTAATTTGTTGATAGTTGATAGGTATAGGCCTATAGGGTATCCATTCACACATCCGAAGAAGAATTGAAGAATGATAGATGTATGTGAGTTTCATGCACAGATCTCGAGGTTATCTAATTTGTTCAAAAGTCGAATCCAAACTACATCTGAAACGACATCTTATACATCACTTCACTGTTCTTATACATCTTCTTTGTCTCTGAAACGACATCTGAAAATTCGTAGTAATTATTATTTTCATTTAGACATAGACCTTCTGCATCTCACCCCCATAGCTTCACTCACTCAATCACTTTTTCCTCATTTTTATTTATGATTTTGTTAACAGATTATATTTGAAAATTATATAAAATTTAAATTTTCACTGTATATGTTATAATATTATTAATAAAATTTTTAATTTTTGAAAAATATATAATAAATATATTAAAATTTGAATTTTGTATTTTGTATTTTTTATCATTTGTTTAGTTAATATTTTATTTATTTATTTTAAGTCTTATTAATAAGTATTTTAAAGATATTTTAAAAATATCGAAAATAAAAATTTTGAATAAAAAAGAATAAATTACTTATTTTAATATAAAATATTTAAATATTAATAATTCTAACTATAATATATATAAACTAATTTGATATTTATAAAAAATTACACTAATTCACACTATCCAAAAAACAATTTATTGGATAGTTTTATAGAACGATGTTGGATACATTTTAAGAAAAATCTAACATCCAATATTTCAAAAATTCTTACACCAATTTGATTTTAAGAAGAGAATTAATTTATTATTGTTAAAAATAGTTGTTTGCATAAACATTTGTGGAGTGTAGAAAGACTAAAAAGAGTAAAAGGAAGACAAAGTGGGTTAAGTGGGTGAGATTTCCGGCGGCTTGTCGCACGTGTGCATTATTGGGCCTTGCTGGGCTCTGTGGGCTGGGCCCCACATCATCACGACCATAACTTGTTCACTGTGTGACACTGTGAGTTTGTGATATATTTAACATTTTTAAAATAAAAAATAATAATTTAATTAATTTTAAATTAAAATAATAATATTTACTTGTAATAATGTAAATTTATAAAGAGTTTTAAGTATACGTCAGAAACATTAAAATTATAAAAAATATATATAATATATATTAATTAAAATCAACGGTTAAAACAACTGAAATACCAGTATTTTTGGTATATTTAAAATTTTTTTGTAAATTTAATAATAATTCAATCTTTATTTTGTTTACTTTATCAACTTTTCGGAATTTTTTTTTTTGCACTCTATTTTTCTTTCGACACGTAGTACCCTTTTTTGCAACCTTACTCTATATCTTTGTCGGCAACATACATACATCTACTTCTGTTTACCATATATTTGTCATAGCCTTTCCTTTTTTTTTTTTTCTTTTTTTTCTTTTTTAATTTTTGGGGCTAGCTTTCTTGCTTTCTTTCGTTTATACTTTATATACCTAAAAAAAAAACTTAGAAAATATAAAAAGGTACATTATAAACTTCAAATCATAATAAGTATACTCGTTAATAAATAAATAAAGAAAGATATATGAATTGGATTCTCTCAATTTATTTTTATTTGAGAGGATGAAGTGATATATTTTATTGTATTTATATTTTATAAATAAAAAATATATAAAAATATTAAAAAATAAAAGATTATATTGTATACCTTCAATTAAAAAAGAAAAGAGAATTCATTCATAAGATAATAAAAAAAGTAACTATTTATATTAAGGATACTTTTATATCATTCTTTAGTATTTTTAATTCTAACATCAAAGTGAACACTTGGTTAAAAACAAAGATACAGTATCATTTTAGTAAAAGAAATTTGAATACAATTTTAAAAAATTGTAAATTTTCTCAAAATAAAATACACAGGCTAATTTCAAAAAGAGAAATGTTAGGGGTCAGTAACTTTGTGATTTGTAGCCATCAATGATAGTTTTAATGGTGTGAGATGGATGTGAGATTTCATCCAATGACTCACTTTTTTTTGCTGATTACATGCTGATCAGAATTTAATAAAATTGCTGGATCTCTAGACTTATATAGTCTAATTTTTTCGCATATTGCAAAAAACAACAACTTTTTATCTTCTATTGCATATTTCGTATTGCAAAAAAGTAATTTTTTATTTTTTTTAATTGTAAAAAACAATATACATTTTTTTGACAATACATAGCTGTTCTCTAAATTTTTGCTAGTTGCAAAAAACAGAATTATTCATGTCATTATACATTATTTCATCTATCTATTTTAGTGAATTCATCTATTAGCGAAAAATGTAGTTAATTAGTTTCTTTGTAATTATTTTATATATATAGATAAAAGGAATATCAAAATCTTGATCAAGAGCAAGAAGAAGTGGCAGAAATTATTAACAAGTCGTTTTTGACTTACAAAGAGTGGAAAAGAGTTAATTCTAACAGTTAACTGATAATAATTTCAAAAATGATCATAAATAATTTGTTGTATACTTGTATTTGTTATTTAATAATGTTTTTTATTTTTTTATTATTCTATTTTATTGTGTTAAACTCTTTTATTAAAAAAAATTTAAAAATTAATTTATCACTATTTTATCTTTAATTTTTAGAATTATTTTATTATGAAGATAATCTTATCTTAGAATACTAAAAGTAGGGGTTCAAATCCAAACCAATTTCGGATTTGATTGGATTGTATTTTTTACAAATCGCTGGATTGGGTCAAATTTCGGATCTACTTTTTATAACCGATCCAATCCAATCCAAACCGCACAATGTGCTATAATATTATTATTTTATTATTATATTTACAATTATACTTATAACCTGTTCAATTTGTTATATATTTTTCTATTATTCATGTATTATTATTATTTAATAAATATTTTATGTTCAAAATGTTATTTATTTATTTTTAACTAACATATGATTTTATTTTTATTATTATGTTATCGTTAGCTTTTTAAGATATTGTTAAAATTTGTTATGTCATTATTGATTATTTAAAATTTGATATTGAGACTTCTTATATGTGTTTAATTTTTTTTAATTTACAAAACCGCAAATCAAATCCAATCCAAACCGCTTGAAATTGGATTGGATCGGATCGGATTTTTTTTGAAATCATCCAATCCAAATTGCACTGCAAATAAAATTAGTGTTCGAATCGAATGAATTTTTGACTCAAAATCGATCTAAACCGCACTACGAACACCCTAACTAAAAGTCTAAAATGAAAATGGAAGTGAATGTAGGATACAGTAGGAGTAGAAGAAGTAGATGATATATGTGTTTTAATTTGCATTTTCCAAGAAGAAATGGCATCAATCAATGAAATGAAGAGAAGGAAGGAGAAGGAGAAGAGTAGCATAAATCAAGCAAAAAGTGTAATGATTACACATACATCCATCACCATCCATCAAATGCTTTCTTTACACAGAGTATTCGCCATTCCCCATGCATTCTCTTTCTCATGCCTCAACCCTTCTTTCCTTTCTTTTCATAATCCCCTATACCCTACCTATTATTTATATATTAACATTATCACAAATATTATTCACTAACTACATATTCTTCATAATTAATTAATTATTAATTAATTATACATTTAAATCATTTTTCATTAATAAAATAAAAAAACAAATATGGTTAAAAATAACACTTTTTAATTTACATATTGGTGCATGGATGGTGTAAAACTCGGTTATGGGTATGGGAAGTGCTTAACAAAATTGTGGGATCAGGTAGTCACAACTCGGACCCTCCGAGTCCCAACCAAAAAACGGACGGTCCGAAAAGCTTGATTCCTTTGGCAACCTCAACACGCAGGGTCCGAGAGGCGTTATTTCCTTCACACGAGAATGCAACTCGGACCTTCCGAGAGCAGCTGAGCACACGGACCGTCCGATTTCGACCTCACCGATCGCACGGTCCGAGTTCGTCCCTAAGATGACACGCGTCGAGCGCATGTTGTCCCCCGAACGGTGCCCTGGAATCCCAACAAAACCCCCCAGCCCTCTCTCACCATCCGAATAGCACTCCTTCTCTCTAACATTTCACTCTCAACTTCAGCCACCTTCTTCATCTTCTCTGTGGCTCTTTTGCATGGTGAAGGAGCTTCAATCATGCCCAAAAAAAATAAAGCTAAAGATGTTGATAGAGTTGAGCTTCACATTATTCATTATCTCAATGATCCTGATTATGTAAGTTTTTTTTAATTTTTTTTAAATTTTATAAATTGAATATATTTATATTTATTAATGTTAAAAATATAATTATTATAGCTGTTGTGAGAAATGCAATTAGAGAAAATAACTAGAATGATTGTTACTGATTTTTGAATATTTGTTAAATTTTTCAAAATTATTTTTACAGATTTGTAATTTTGAATATTATTATAAAGAAATTAATATTAAAAAATTAATTGGTATGGCTGTTGTAAAAAAAATGCAGTTAGAAAAATAATAAATAGAATAATTATTACTAATTTTTCAATATTTGTTAGATTCTTCAGAAAATTTTTGTAAAATTTTTAATTATAATTATTGTTATAAGGAAGTAAGTTTATATTATAAGTTTAATTATTCAAGCTGTTGTGTGAAAAGGAACTGCAATTAAAAAAAAAAATTAAATAGAATGTAATTCCAAGTTTTTTAATATCCGATAGATTTTTGAAAAATTTATTTTCAGATTTTTAATTATAAATATTATTATAAGAAATGGTTTGTTATTATTGTTGCAAGTTACTTTTTCTGCCTGTAAGTTGTGGATAATAGTATTGTTATTGTGAGATAGTGTTATTGTTGAATGATTAGTACGATTATTTTAATGAAGGCATGTTAGCTTTTTTGTTATGAGAATATTTAAATTTTTGTAATTGTAGTAATTATCAGTAGGTTGTTACTTATTGTTACTGTTGTTAGAATATGCAGGCATGGCATATACTGGTTATGAATGATTTTTATTGTTGAGAGAAAAATATTTGGAAAAAATGTTGCAACAATATTAGATATTATTATAGATGTCATAATATGGTTGAGAACTTTGATTAGGAATATATGTATTAGTAACGTTTTTTATTTTGCATTTATGAATATGTTTAACTATGAATTAAATGATTTTAGAAGTTAGCATAATTAGTTATAGAAGGCTTCAGTAAAATGATTGGTGATAGTAAAGTAGTAATTGTTTGCTTATTTGACTAGTAATTTGTGGGTTTTTTTTTTTTTTTTTGTAGAAATCAAGAATGTTGACATGTAATCACCCAATGCCTCCGGATCGGTACAACGATAGGGTCGAGGAGCATTTACGAGTTACCGGTTTTTACCACGTATCTCAGATTGGGATAGTGCAGTGTCAGAAAGCATTGGTAAATGCTCTAATCGAACGTTGGCATCCAGACACGCACACATTTCACCTTCCCATTGGTGAATGTTCTGTGACTCTTGAAGATGTGGCTCTAATTTTTGGTCTTCCCACAGATGGACTTCCAGTTACAGGGATGACCATGAGTAGCTTTGAAGCCTTGGAGGCGGAGTGTTTGCTTCAATTTGGCGTTGCACCGCGCAAGGAGCAATGTAGATCTAGCTGCATAAAACTTACCTGGCTCCGGAATCTAAAAGAGAATTTAGAATTGAACGATGAAATCAGTATACAAAGGTATGTGAGGTGCCACATTATGCTTTTGATTGGGACGATCTTGTTTGGGGATAAGTCTGGGGCAGGCGTGCACTGGAAGTATCTACCATTGCTCCGTGATTTTGTAAGTATTGGACAGTTTAGCTGGGGTTCTGCATGCCTAGCACACCTTTACAGGGCGTTGTGCAGGGCATCTCGCTATAACTGTAAGGAAATAGATGGTCCACTAACACTTCTGCTTGTTTGGGCTTGGATTCGACTGCCATATCTATCACCGCTTCCTAGAGAACCCCGCAGCTTTCCACTAGCAAATAGGTAATATTATGTTACAATGTACCCTTTTCTTGATATTTAATAATCAGTTGAGCTAATTGAATGATTCATATTAGGTGGCGTAACTGGGAGCGTGGGGACCGACGATATAGATATCTGAAGCTAGCTGACTTTAGGAAAGCCTTTGATGAACTTCAGGAAGGCCAGGTGCGTTTTAGTTAAACAAGTATTATTTTCGGGTTTAGGGTTCTTCAACAAATATTTTATGATGCATTGTTATGGTTAATAGAATTGTGGGTTTTAATAATGAGTTTCCTTTATTTTTCCAGTTTGTCTGGGTTGCTTATGCTGTGGACCGTGTGGATCCTAACATAGTTCCTCCTGAAATCTACATGCAATCGGTTGTATGGAGCGCTACAGTTCCGTTGGTGTCCTTTAAATGTATCGAGTGGCATGCCACCGATAGGGTAAGGCGACAGTTTGGTTTGGTTCAGGGTTTACCTAATCAGGAGCAGAATCTGGATAAGGCGCATGGGGAGGTTCTCACTGGTCCTAAGAATCTGAACTGGGCCACTGCACCGAGTCATTCAGTTTGGGTTATGCATTGGACAAACAGGTATCACTACGTTCTTTCTGAGCTTCCCATCCCGTCACAACATCCATTGGATACTTACATGAACTGGTACCGATCAAAATTCGGGAACCGTTTAGCATTGTCAAATATTGTGGGTGATGAGGAAGCGGGTAATGAGGATATGGATGAGGGTAATCAGGATACCGACGAGGGTAGTCAGGATATGGATGAGGACAATGACGAACAGGAGCCACACATATCACCTCCAAACCCGCCTCCACAAGAACAACCTCAGTCCTCAAACCAGTTTGTACCTCACACACAATTCACCCCATCATTTCCAATGCACCAACAATATTGGGGTACGTCACAGTTTGAAACAGGCCAAGGAGGTTCTTTTAGCCAGTTGCTTGGTTTCATGGCTGCGGATGCTGCACAATCACAGTATGGCCATCAGCCGGAGTTCATGCCAGGCAGGTATTCGTTGGATGCGAGGTTTCCAGGCCACACCTCATCCGTTGCATCCGGGGGGTTTGTATCTGTTGATGACTCCAGTAGGAGTGAGGGTGGACGAGGTGTTCTCAATAGTCAAAATCCGAACCGTGTTAACATGGGTCCTATTGAGGAAGACACAAACACGCTTGGTCAAGAAACCGATGCTTATCTAGTAGACGACCCTGATGACGAGGGCGACGGCGATGATGATGATATCGAAGAGTTTGATGAGGATGAAGAATCTCGCAACGATGGTATTATATTTACTATTTTGCTTTACATATAAGATAAGTAGATTTTGTTTTATGTTATCATACATGGCATCTTTGAGTTGGTTATCCCTTTTGGCTGTGGTATCTTTAGTTGGTAACGAATATGTAATGTGCTGCATATACTTGTTTATTCAAAATTGTATACAGGTCAGGCAGACACTCCGGAAGACAACGTAAAAGGTTACAATCTGAGGATTGATCCGTCACGTCGGAGTGCTAATCGGTTCACTCCTTCTGTCTTCAGAAAGGCGGCCAAGAAATGCAAGAGCTTTGTGAAGGATGTAAAGTGGGCGATGAGAAAGTAGTTGTGGTGTTTTGTTTAGTGTAATTCGTATGTGTTGGACTTTGTATTGAGTAATTTGTATTTGTTGGATTTCGTATTTAGTAAGTCGTATGTGTTGGATAACATGTATTAATGACTTGGACTATGGACTCCTTATGTTGTATGTTTATTATCACCAAGTTGTAATGAATTCTTTGATGTGTTAACCATCTGGAGTATGTAATCATGTTTCATGATTTACTAATATGTTCAAGCAGATATTGATGTATTGATGTATGAACCATCATACTATATAATGAGACAGATATGGGAAAATACTAGATTGTCATAATTTAAAAGGTTACATATAGCAGGTCATGTTATATCAGATTGCTAAATCAGGTTATGTTATACAAGATCATCTTAAAACTATGAACCTAGGGGGCATTTCTGTTGGTATTTGAACCAGCTGACGAACGGCATCTGGTACGACTGTGTCCCTCAGCCCCACATAGCGTACATCGCCTGGGACGACGTAACATCCGCGTGTCCATCTCATTAAGAAAGCGCGTCATCCTGGGGCGACCTTTCGTGACCCGTCTCAGGTACGGATTTGGTATGAACCTTGGTCCGTGATAAGCAGGCCATGTGGTAGGATTACCGAGTGGCCTGAACCTAGCTCGGTACACCCGCCGCACCTGGTCCATCTTATACACATCATGCACATATAGTTGCCAATCCAGTCGCTGGTTGGCACAACATGCAAACACATGTTTGCAGGGGATCCGGTCCACCTGGAACTCACCACAGTCACATCGAAGGCCATGGAGATCGACTGCAAACTCCAGCCCGCTAGGCATCTCACGAACCTCAAAGACCTCATTCTGGCGGTCAAAGCAACTAACCTGGATGTTTCCTGATGCAAGTTGGTTTGCATGCAACTTCGAGGTCACGACATCAGAAAACACATGGCCAGCATTGATCCGGGCTTCAGCCTCCGCTCTTTTTCGGGTGAACAACTCGTTTAGTCTGTAGAATGTTGCCTTCACAAGAGCAGTAATGGGAAGATTGCGTGCACCCTTCAAAACTGAATTAATGCACTCCACCAGATTCGTGGTCATGTGGCCCCATCGGTACCCACCATCAAAGGCCAACGCGTACTGTTCGCGAGGAATACGGTTTAACCAGTCTGTGTACGCCTCGCCACGTTCCCGTAATCGCTGGTAACGCACTTCGTACTCCTTAATCGTCCTCGAGTATCCTGGTAGATCACAACAAATAGAAAGAAAAGTAATCGTTTTCAATTGAATCATTTAAGGAAGAATGTAGTAATAAGTGGCTTAAATTTACTAAATTGTTACCAATGTTGACGACCAATTTCTGCAGATACGGGGCCTTGAACTTTCTTAGAAAATTGGACTCTATATGCCTGATGCAAAACATATGAAAAGCTCTAGGCGGTGACCAAGCTCCGTTACTGCGTTCCACAGCTGCATTGATGGACTCGTGCCTGTCGGATATTAGACCGACTCCATCACGAGTTACAACATGTTGACGCAGGTTACTAAGGAAAAAATGCCATGCATCAGAAGTCTCTCCCTCCACAATAGCAAACGCAATTGGGACGATATTGTTGTTGCCATCCTGTGATACTGCCACCAGTAGACATCCCTTATACTTTCCGTACAAGTGAGTCCCATCAACCTGGACAACTGGCTTACAATGTCTGAATGCCCTAATACAAGGGTAATAACTCCAAAATACACGATGCAGTACCCGAATATCACCCACCAAGTCATCGCCTTGATATGCAGGCATAGTCTCAAAATGGACAACAGCCGATGGCTCCTTGTGACACATGGCCTCAAACCATATAGGCAACGCCTCATAAAAGGCTTCCCAACCACCAAATATTTTTTCTACTGCCCTCTGCTTAGCTAACCATGCTTTCCGGTAGCTCACGGTGTAGTTGAACTTCGATTGCACTTCTGCTATAACGGATTTCACCTTTAAGGAGGGGTCAGCCTCAACCAGTGGCTTAATTGCTTCTGCAATTGTGATAGAATCCAGTTTCGAATGATCCTGTGAAATGGTTGCTCTGGTACAGGTGTGGCTACCATTATACCTCCTTATAACCCAACAGTACTTCCTGCTGATCAAGCTAACCCTGATAATCCAATCGCACCCTGACCCATACTGTGTGCACTTAGCATAAAAGGTCAATGGCTCAGACTCATACACCCGGTAGTCTACGCTTCGTCGAATCGTATACTCCTTTACCGCCTTAATAACAGCTTCTCTGGAACTGAACTCCATACCAATGGCAAATTCACCATCTGCGACAATAGGAACTTCTGCTGCGACAGACACCAATGGAAAAAAAATTCATTAACACACATGTATTTCAAACCCGACTCTAAATGGAAAACAACTTTTACTGCACCCAGTATGCTATAACTACATAATTTGCGGCATGTTATTATGTCACTGTAAACGAAATAAGAACGTAAGTAGCTAATGTAAAAACTAGAGCGGACCGGCCGGTTCAATCGACAAACCAAGCGAACCAGACCGGTCCGGTTCACAAAGTGTGACCCGTAGAACGGCTCGGACCTATGCAAATAGATAATGTCCACAAAGTCAAGCATTTTGTAATAACCATAACATATGGCATTTAAAAATTATTTTCTAATAAACACTAGTAGCACATAACAGTTAAAAAATAAATTTTCTATCGGTGGTAAAGGTTGTAATAACCCGGTTCTATCATGACAACTACTACATTCAACGCATCATTAATTAATGGTAAATAGAAATTAAATTATTCATAGAACCTAACAAATGTCTACCTAAAAGAATCCTAACACCAAGATTACTTTACCTTGAGTCATATATTCCGGATATTCCGGAACATGCATGGCTTCCAAGTCCAACACCCGCATGAATGATGGCTCCTCAAACGGTACTTCGTTTGCGAGTGCATTTGCCACTTCTGTCACATCCGGGGCCATGGTTCCGTCACCATGATCTTCATCTCCATCTGGACCAACAAACTCGTAGTTGCTTTCGAACTCTTCTTCACTGTCACTATTATAATCTTCTCGTAGAATATTTCGGTCAGCCTCAGATTGTTCAAACTCAACATACAACTCGATGAACGAGATCTGAGACCGATTTTCAATATACATTGAAAACATCTCCTGCATGCTCGCTTCGTCCGTCACATATTTCGTTTGATACTGGATGAATCCACCAAACATCGGTACGGGATATCTGTATAGGATACAGGATATCTTTCTTGCCCGCTCCGAATTAACATTTTCACAGATTACACCTTTGAGTTCTTCAAATGAGATAATAAAAGGAATAACAAGATCTAATGGATTTTCACAGATAAATTTCACTCCTTCACTCGTTTGTAATAAAATATGACCAAAATAATATATTTTTAACAATACTCTATCACTCATTTTTTTCACTCAACAAAAAATAAGCATAAGCTTTACCTTAGATACTGGCCGTTTAAAATAAAAAATGAAGAACCCAAACAGAGACAGAAGAAGAGAGGAAGCAGTCCCTCAACAAGGGAGAAGACGGAACTAAACCCCACCACTACCCTTCACTCTTTTATACCACCACCCATATGGAACTCGTACCCTGCGACTAGGGTAAACCGAACAAAAATAATAAAAAAAAAAACCAAAACTCGGATGGTCCGAGTTTCACCTACCCTTCCACAACACGTTGGGTCCGAATTCAATGTGCAAATCGGACCGTGCGAAACGCCCTACTAAAGAAATCGTAGGGTACGATTTCTTTAACCAAAATTTTTTCCCCCACACAACTAATCGGACCGTGCGTTTTGTTTTCCATAATTTAAATCCAAAGAACTCGCACGGTCCGAGTTCCTCCACACCACCCTGACAATAAAACTGTCCCACATATCTGTCCAGTACCCCCTAACTCCATATCCACGCATAGCACACACATGGCCTCCATTACCATAAAATTGAGCCTAAAAATAACTGATATTAAAATAATATTTATTATTAAAAAGATAAACATAACTATATTGTAACCAAGCTAATGGTTGATGTGGAAATTATACTCTACTTAATTAATATTAGTTTACTTGTATTTTCAAATGTTTTATTATTAAATATTTTAAAATTAAAATTTTACTATAAATATATTTTTTCTAGAAATTTTATGTATTAAATATACTAATAGTGATAGTAAATTAAAATTTTTATTTTTATTTTTCATTCAATACTATTTTGTTAAAATCTTTATCAATCAATTCTTATTTCAGTTATTTGTAGTCTCAATTAATTTTTTCTAAATTAAAAGAATTAAGAATGTGGGTGGGAGTTAGAAAGAGGATTTTTTTTTTGTTTCAACCTTGTATTTCTATAAATTTATAAAAAAAATATTAGCCACGATATTATTTATACTTTGCATCGAAGCACCTCTATTGTAAAGACCAAATTTAAGTTAAGATTTTTCTTTGGTTGGAGTAAATAAATAGAATTTAATTTTAATGTATTATTAGTATAAAATAATTTTATATGTATATTTAATTATATAATGATATATTATATCAGTAAAAATAATTATTTTTTATATTAATCATATAAATAATAATTTTAAAAAATTAATATAATTATATGATTGTGTAAAATACTTTATACTATTAATACATTAAAATTAAATTTAAATTAATAATGGTTGATATAATCCTGAAAGTTCTTAAAAAAATTAAACCTGAAATTTCATTATTGGCATTGATACTCTCCAATGTGAGAACTGAGAATGTGTTTAGAAGCTTCTGGTTTTCTATTTTTAATTTGACGGGCCTACTTTGCTAATATTGTTCTGCAAAGAATTATTGTTGGTTTCAATAATTTTATTAAATTTATAATTAAATTTTTATATTATTTTATTTATACTTAAATTTTATAATATTTTTAATTTTATAATTAAATTATTTTTATATAAAAATATTACAATTACTAATTTTTTTAAATATATAGTAACAAATTTAATTAGATTATTAATTTACGAATATTTTTAATTTATAAAAAATATTTAAATAAAAAATTTAATTACAAAATTAAAAATAGTGTAAAAATTTAACTAAAAAAATTTATAAAAATTTATTTATAAATATAATGAAATTATAAAATTAATAAAATAATTAACTAAAAAATTATATACCACTTGCAAATAATTAAGAATAATTCCTGATTTGATATATATTTAATTATATTTTTCACATAAGTCAATATTCAATTATCTTTAATATAATGTGTTATTTGTAGTCAAATCACATTCCGATTAAATCTGATGTCCTATTAAGTTCCGACAAATTTATAATTTAATCATGCTATTTGTATATGAATATTTTCCCTCATAGTTCGGTTACAAGGTTAGTTTAAGCTTTCCCAAAATCCAAAACTTGCATTTCATTTTATATGAGGCATCATGAATTTACACGTGATCTTCGTGCAAGCTATGCACATATCTGGCTAATGGCTATGAGCGTTTTCATGATTATTATAAACAAAATAATAATTTATCAAGTATTCAGATGTAAAAGAATTTAGATTTTTATATATAAATATCACATTTAATTATGTACATAAATAAATGAAGAAAATAATTATGTTAAATGTGAATGTTATATATTTTTTTATTGGTGAATATATGTGGTATATATTCATATTATATTATATATGTGTTATAAAAAAGAAAATATTTTATTTATTATTTAATAAAATGTAATATTTTTATTAAAATATTCTGAAAATAAATGAGGAGAATATATACAAAGTATATCGTATATTTTTTTATAAATTCATTTCTTATACTCAAATAACTTTTGAATAGAAATAATAAAATAAGATAAACCCTCATATATAGTAGTTATGTTCATATAAAATTAAAAATAAAAAAATTGTTAGATAACATTTTAATTAAATATATTAAATTATTTAATAATTTTTTATTAAAAACTTTACATAAAATTAATTTTACGAGAAGCGAGATTCTTGCAAACTAAAAATAGACCAAATTACTTCACGGATAAAAATAAAATAAAGAGTATTTATTCATTTTAGTTCTCAAAGAATTTTGGATCAGACACTTTAGTTTTCAACTAAAATTAATTATTCGATTAGTTCTTAACAATTAATTCCGTCAGTCACTTAGGTCCTTTGCTCCGTTAACTCTAACAGAGGATAAAATAATTCCTGACAACATTAACATGGAACAAAATGATCCCTAACTTCCTCTGTTTGAAAACGATACTGTTAGTGTTCTCTTCCAATTTTCATCATATCTCGCATAACACTAACAGTAGTCTAACACTGTAACTTCAAACTACACAATACACACTCTGCAACTTTAATGTTCACAAAAAGAACAATCCTCAACTTGTTCTCAACCAATTCATACTCAGGAAATTAATGACTATGTCTCTCAAGTACTTATCGTCTTCGATGGATCCAATTAATCTAGACAGCGAGTTTGATTTGTTAAAACCCGTCGCCGTCGCCATCTCTTTCCTCGCTCCTCTGCCATATCATCTCCATGACCACATTGTCCACCACTCCAATCGTTTCCTTCAGCTTCTTCTCTGAACCAATGTTCAGTAATCGCTTCAGTTTTCATATGAGTGGCAACGGCGACATTACTCGTTGTACTGATAACTTGGATGCGAGGTCGGAGCTGTCTGCCAATTTGGACTCTGGGAAAGAAGAAAGGAAGCACTCAGGGTCCATTTCAAATGAGAATTTGCATATGATGTCGAAGGATAATCTTCTCACGATGTCCTAATGTCCAATAATCTATATTGCTTGTTGAAGAGTGGAGAAAGACATGCTCTTGGGATAGTTGTGGAACTTGGTGTTGAGGATGTGGTTGATGTTGTCGGGATTGGAGGTGATGCTGTTATCGAGGACGTGGAAGTGGATGCTTCTGGTGGGTGAAGCGCGGAGGAGGTGGGTGTACCAGTCACACAGAATTATGTGGTCCATGACATGTTAAGGTAGATGTGACACGCGTGACAGTTATACCATGGCTTGATCTTGGAGTTGAAGAGGATGAAGGAAAAGATGGAAAAGAAGATTAGGAAGGTGAAGAAAGAGAGTATGAATGTTAGGGTTATCCGAGATACGATGAAAATTGGGGAAGAACAGTGTTGTTTTCGAACAAAGGGGTCAGTGATTATTTTGTCCCTGTTATAGTTGTTAGGAATTATTTTGTCCCCTCAGAGACCATTTTGTCTTCTGTTAGAGTTGACGAAACAAAAAATCTAAGTGACTGACGGAATTAATTGTTAGGAACTAATCGAATAATCAATTTTAATTGAGGACTAAAATGTCTAATTCAAAATTTTTTGAGGATCAAAATGAGTAAATACCCTAAAATAAAATATTACATCCCGATATAAGAGGTGCATTTAGGAGACATGTGGATTAACTTGTTAATTATACTTTTGGTAAATAATTATTGTTTTTTAATATATAATTTTATTTGATAGAGAAAAGTTCCGTTTAAATAGCTCTCAGATCCTTATTCGAGTATCTTGATTCTGATAAGAAAAAATTAAATTAAAAACTCCGATTCGAGTAAAATCTCTATGTTCATACTTCATACACGGTCTTGTTAAGTTGTTTTTTAATCAATAATTTAATTTTTCATTTTGTGCCGCAAACAAGTCTCTTTTAACTTTAAGCATACTTTGATCCCCCTTTCTTTTTTTTTTTTTCATGTTCTAAGAAGCGCAGGAGCTATTTTAATTTTTAGTAAATATTTTAGGTCAAAAGAATAATCGATATAACCTTTTAAACTAAAATAAAAAGATATAAATAAATAAAATCTTATATTTAATATAGGCTTCTAAAATAATTCATTTTAACATTTTTATGTATAATCAACAATTATATTTGAATTTAAAATTAACATCAGAGTTTTAGCTATTAATAGAGGATCTGTAAATTTGATTTTTATAAAAGAATTACATATTAATTATGTTTTGTATGGCTGATATTAGCTCATAAAAAGTCTATTAAAAAATATATACACCCAAATCAGGATCATATCTTACGAATTAAGATAAAATTAGATAGTAAATTTTTAAGATTTTTAACATTTAAAGATTATAAATATAAAGAGCAAAACTCTTTTAGATATCTTTTTTAATTTTAATTTTTATGTATACAAAAAATTAATTATTAAATTAGTTATCCGTCGGATAATAAAAAATATACGAAACAATAACCTATATAGAATAATTTCAAAAATTTAAATTTAAGATTGTAAAATCTAAATCTTCAATATAAAAAAATTTCAAATCAAATTACCCTTATTATTATTGTTAGATAATTATTGAATCGTTGCGTCTGTTTTGTTTTTGCATCCACATTTTTTTTTTAATATTGAGTTAATAATTGTGTTTTTTTAAATTGTGATTTACTGCAGTATTTTTTTAAAATGTGAGATAATTTAATTTACGGAGTATAAATCGAACCGTTCGATTTTTAAGAAGTCTGTACTCGAATCGTTCGATTTGTGTTAAAAAAATTTAAAAAATTTGGAGTACACAAATCGGACCGTCCAATTTATGTACTCCAAATTTTTTTATTTTTTAAACATAAATCGATGGGTCCGATTTGTGTATCCCAACTTTTTAAAATTTTTTAAACACAAATTGAATCCAATTTGTGTACCTCTCATAATTTTAAAAAATACCAAAAATTATCATGTTAACGTATAACACTCCTCCTATTTCTATATCCAAATTTTTTAGTAAAATCAAAATCTTTAATAAAAAAATTTTCAAATCAAATTACCCTTATCGTTATTGTTAGATAATTATTGAAAATAGTTGCGTCTATTTCGCTTTTGCACCTTCGGTCAAACGGAATATAAAACTTAAAAACGAATCCGTTTCCATAATTTCGGAGCAAACAAATAAATAAGCCCAAAGCCAAATGGTTCTTTTTTTTATATTATTATTTTTTTTTAGAAAATAAAAAATGTAATTGGTTAAGAGGCTTGTGATGTGGGTTATAAAGCTTTTAAGAGGGGACATGCTTATATATATAGACACATACATAACCATCAAATTAGTCACACCTTGTTCTCTCTTTCACACACATACAAAACAAAAAGCTTCTTTCAAATTTATTCATTCATTCATACCCTTTTTGTGGTTGTTTTTATTAGGCTTCTCAAAGAAACACACAAAAAATGGAAGAAACCAAATCAAGATTCAAGAGGATTTGTGTGTATTGTGGAAGCAGTTCCGGAAACAAAGCTAGTTACCAGGAAGCTGCTGTTCAACTTGGAAAAGAGCTGGTAATTAATATTAATAAATAAATAAATAAATAATGTTTTCATAGTTTTAATTTAACTTTGCTTCTTCTCCTTCTTCTTATTGTTTTTCTTTAATTTGTTTTTTTTCTTTATTTGTTCTTTTTGTTTCTATGTATGTGATATCAATTTTTTCTAAACCTTCATAGTGTATGGCAACTAAATTATTTTTTTATCTCTTATTTTTAAAGATTTTCTTGTTATTCTTAAGAGAAAATCTTAGTCTATTTATTTTTTACTTTTACCTTAATTTAATTTTCTCCATTTTTCAACCTTTTATTGTTTGAATCTTTTTAATCTTTATATTTTGGATTTAGTTACAAATACCATACATGCTCTTGTTTCTTATTCTGAAGTTAGTGGGTGATTGTTGCTTCTTCCACTTTCTTTTCTTTTTATTATTATTATTATTATTTATTAGTTTAAGGCCCAATAATGAATACTCAGCCTCAACGCTAGGGTATGATGATCGTTGAAGAATGAGAAGATGGTTATTAATTAGGTTACAAGTTTCTCATGAGAGAGAGAGAGAGAAGAGAGAGAGAAATATTGCTAGCTAGCTTCTAGCTGGAAACTTTCTGTCAGTTGTGCAGCCTTCTTGCATGATCCATATTATTTTCTTTATAATATTTATTTAATTTTTCCATGTAAATAACAAAAATAAAAATATTTTGTGTATTCAAGTGATATGCACATTTTTTTAATTATTGAATAAATAGAAAGAATAGATTGCATGAATAAGAATAATTATAAGAAAGAAAATAAATGGAAACTATGAAACCAAATTCGTACTTTCTGCATTTCTCTAGTTTCTGCCAAACGTGCAATCTTGGTATCATTACACTCCAACAATTTTACATGACCAAGAAAAAAAAAAACCCATTTTTTTTCTTTTTTATTTCTATTTACAACCAAAGAATGATTTTATTGCTTATCACCAATCTCTCCACTAAATTGAATATAATAAAAACATGTGATATTGGTTGTGTTTGGTTTTGTTTTTTCGTTATCATGATGAGGTTTTAGTGACACGCGTCTATTTTATTTTTATTTAATATTTTTTAATTTTTTTATTGTGAAGGTTGAGAAAAGGATTGATCTTGTGTATGGAGGTGGGAGTGTGGGGTTGATGGGGCTTGTTTCTCAGGCTGTTCATGATGGTGGCCGCCATGTCCTAGGGTTTGTTCTCTTCCCCTCTCTCTCAACATTTCATCTTCAATTTTCAATCCATATAAATTTAATTTAGGTTGTTATTCTCACAAAATAATATTGTAAATCTTTAAATTGTTTGACCTCTTTAGCTGAATAATTATATATATATATATATATATATATATATATATTGAGATAAAAATATATTATGCTAACACATAATGTAAATAAAAACTTAAAAAATATTTTGCGCTAAAATTTTTTATTATAGAAGATAAATGTGTGCAATTCAATTCTGTTAGTGTGTGCATGTATTTTATTTTGATACGAGAATTAGTAATCGGAGCTATCGATTACTTTGTAACTTGATTTTTAAAATTTTTTAAATATCAAATCGGATTCTCCGATTTGTTTGTTATGATTTTTTTTTAAAAAAATTTATAAATCGGAGGATCCGATTTTTTGTTTTTTGTAAATCGGATGGTTCGATTTTTATTCCCAAATAAATCGGAGGGTCCGATTTCCATATTTTAAATAAAAAAGTTCTACATTTGAAAATAACACATTTATTATCCATAATCCTAAAAAATACAATTTTCACCCCCAATATCAAAAATAATTTGCATGTTTTGCATGAGGTGATAACAAACCCTAGCTTATGGTATAAATACAAAAGAAATGATGTATTTTTTTAGGGTAAGCTAACACTTTTTTGTAGATTTTATTTACCAATAACTTTTTTCTTTTTTGCTATTATGTATGTATATGTATGTGTGTGTGATGATAGACAAAGTTAATCATTTTGGTGATTACTAGAAAAGAGTGTTGTATTCCTTCTATGTTACCTTGTGACCCCATGCGTGTTTTCTTGTTTCCCATGGAAATGAGTTCAACGTAAGACATCATTGGATCAAATGCTTGCAACGTGGGACAATTCTTCAATATTTTTTTCTTTTAAGAAAAAACAAAAAATTCCCAATTTTGGATGTAAAAAATAAAATAGAAATGTAAATTACTTGTATTAAATTAATTATTTTTGGACAGCTAAACACATATAGGTCTTAATTAGTCGTTCTTAAACATATGTAGGTTTTAATTTATTTATTGATTAAATTAAGTAATAGTGTGTGACCTTTAATTTTTTATTGATGGTTTAGAAACTTTATTGGATAAAGGTGAATCCCTTTTAGTCCTTATTTCTAAGGTAGAAGCTTCTTTGGCGTAGGAATTGGAGCCACCGTTTTGTTTTCACTACGTACCCTACTTTGAAGACATGCTTATATTTTTTTATTCATCGATGTTTATGTTTTGTTTCATCATTATTATTGGTCTAAAGTTGTTCCTTTTATCAATCATTTTAAATACTAAAAAACATTTTATATAGTCATACAATTACATCCGTTCTTTTAGATAATTATTTATACATAGTTCATATTTGATGTATCGTTATATAATTGAATCAAAATTAAATTCTTTAATTCATAATTCATTCTTCTTTTGAGTGAAGGCTTAACCTTGTTAATTTCTTTGTAACAGGGTAATCCCCAAAAGTCTCATGCCAAGAGAGGTAACTAAAATTAATTAATCTCGGTTCCAATTAATGTTTTAATTTCCCTAACATAAGATACCTCATCAATGACGAGTAATAAGCTTATTGATACAGGGTTAATCATATGTAAATTAAATTAGTTGATTAATTAATTTGAATGTTGGAAATAATGTAGATAACTGGTGATCCAATTGGTGAAGTGAGAGCAGTATCTGATATGCACCAAAGGAAAGCTGAGATGGCTCGTCAAGCTGATGCCTTCATTGCCCTACCTGGTATTCATTTTTAGTTGACCGCGTTTGCGCGCGCGCGATGTATTTTTTGAACATAATTATTATCGTATTCTGTACCGACATATATATTGTCAAAAATATGATATCTATCTATCATATTTTAACAATATAAAAATAATTAGAGTATATACTCAAATAGTTTTTTAAAAAATTTTGTCGGACGTTTTTGTCCTTAAAAAATTATTACAATAAACCTTTTAGATTTTAACAAAAATAATTTTTTTTGTAGTTATTTTTTAAGTAAAAATAATATATAATAAAATTTTTTTTAAGACCTATTTGAGTATATAATCTACTAATTATATTCAAGACACCCTTAGGTTTTGTTATTAGTTATTTTTTTTAAAAAACTAATGATGTTTTGTTATTTTCAAACATTTAGGTGGTTATGGAACACTTGAGGAATTGCTGGAAATTATTACATGGGCGCAGCTTGGTATCCATAGCAAACCGGTAAATAATATACGAAACTACATTATTTATTTATTTATTTAATTCTTTTTAAATGTGAATGGATAAATCAAGTTATATTAGGTCATTGATGATGACACAGTATTTTCTTTCTTATTTATGTTATTTTATTTTGTTTTCTCTCTTCTAATATTATTGTAGATAAGGGGAGATACTAATGACGTTAGTTATGAACTTGGTTGACCAAAATTAGTGTCATAATACAACTTTAACTAACATAATATTATATAATAAGTAACCATGAAAGATATATATGCCTGAAAGGTGGGAATGGAATATATGATATTTTAATAAAATAAACAAAGCGAGTTTCATTTGCCACTTATATATGATGATCTCTCTATAATAATGGAATACACCTATAAACATAGAACTTGTTTTTTATGGAAAAATTATCAAGTCAAAAACTCAAAATGTATTTGTTATTATGTTAATGTTTCCTTCATCAACTTTGCCTCCACATGTTGCATGATATGCAATATTCAATGTCATTATTTCATTGTCTCCATAATTTTCTTATATATATTAATTATATGGTTGTTCCATGATTAATTTTCTTATATATTATAATGTTGTCATGTTACTAAGATACGCGTCTTAGTTAATTTTCTAATTGTGTCTTGTTAACCTTAATACGGTTTAATGTTTGATCATGTTAGGACAATAATAAGATTCACATGAGAAGATAGACTAAGATTTTGTTATAGTTAATCGTTGTCACGTTACATTATTTGATGGTTCTCTCCGTTTGAATTGGAGAAAGACATGCCACTATTTTCATAAATATGTATAATTAAATATTAATTAACAAGGGAACAAGACAAAAACAAATAAAGTTGTTGGTCAAATGGAAGACTGGTGAATATATATTTGGAATAAATTTTTAATGATAGTAATTTAATTTAATTATTAATTTGGTGGTGTAGGTGGGGCTGTTGAATGTGGATGGGTTTTACAATTCATTGTTAAGTTTCATAGACAAAGCCGTTGATGAAGGCTTTATTTCTCCAAAGGCACGTCGCATAATTGTGTCAGCACCCACAGCCAAACAATTGGTCACAGAACTTGAGGTATTCATCCTTTAATTTCACTTTTCAAATTAATAATCATAATTATCTTCAAGTTTTTGTGCTTCGTTAAGATTTTTTTGAGTCAACCGGTTTAACCAGTAATCTACCGATTGAATTAGTAACTTAGTGATCCAATAATTTAATCGGTTCGATTACCGGTTTAGTTTTGACAATTATGATGTGTATACAAAAAATCGGTCATTAAATTAATAATTTATATAAAAAGGAGGGTGAAATATATATATATATATATATATATATATGTATATATATATATGATAATTGATTTTTATGTGTATATAATTTTTTTTTTCAAAATGAGAGGTTTTGTCCCATTTAGATTTATTACTTGTTTATTTATTTTATTTTGACTATTACTTGGTTAGTTATTTATCCAATTTGGATTTAGGGTTATCATTAATTTATTATCCACAAAAAAAAAAAAGAAATGAAATTATGTACCTTTTTTTTGCTATTGCTAAACCAAGTGGGCCAATAATGCCACATATGTTCATATTCTTTTAGATGTTTCAACCAAACAAAGACTTAAAAGGTTAGGAAGAGTTTCAGGTATATCGGGAATATCGGTTTTAGTTGTTTTAATTGTTGATTTGAATTATAAAAAAATATAATATATATTAATTAAAATCAACGGTTAAAATAACTGAAACACCGATATTTTCGATACACCTGCTAACTTTTCTATAGGTAAAGGTTAATTGTTCAACTTGGGTTTAAGTTGATTTTAAAAAATGAAATAAAATAATGGGAAAGTCATATAATGATAGTAAAGGTGTGATACTTTTTGTTCATGCAAGTTGCTATTATAGCAAGTGGGGGCATGATAATATGCTACATGTCTTTATTGAGTTTGAGGTTAATTAATAAACAATAATTAAAAAATAAATAAATTTTTTTTTTGTTTTTGGAAATTAAACAGGAACATGTACCTGAACAAGATGAGGTTGTATCCAAGTTGGTTTGGGAAGACAGGCTAAATTACGTGCCTGAATCAGAAGTTGCCATGTGATTAAATATGATCAAAGATCAAGACTCTTAATTAGTAGTTGGAGGAAATTGATGGAAAAAAAAATTTTAAATCCTACAATAGCTTTATTTTTTGGTTTATTTATTATATGTATTTTGGGTAAATATTATTATATATATAAATATATGAGAGTCACACATGGGCATTTTAGGAACCGTAGGAAATTCAATACATCATCCTTTTTTTTTTTGTTCTTTTTGGTTTTTCCAACTTTAGTGGTTGATGATGATGCCCCCTAGTAAGTGGTAGTAGTATACACAAAAATGAGGGTAGTCCAAAAAGTATTGTGGAAAAAAAAAAGAGCTTCAATGAAAATTATGTTACCATTGCCTTTGCAATGTGCAATGAATTGTGAATCATTTGCAATGTTCTCTACTTTCTCATTTTATTTTTCTTGAACAAACTTAAACATATAATTCAAATAATTTTCTTATATACACATTTTGTAAGTATAATAAGAGTTTAATTTTGATGTGATGTGATAATATTTAATTGATTAATTGTGTAATCTTTTTAAAATTCAAATAGTTTGTATTTCTTTAATGGCAACTCAATTAAATTGTTATATGAAATTATAAAAGAGAGAATTTATACTTATAGTTTGATCCAAATGAAGTATCTAACTCCAATAGTCCAATGAGAGAAGATCTCAATGAATTTTTATTAATTCTTTTTAAATGTTTTTATTAATAATAGTACACATGGTGTTTACAAGCAATAAGGCGCCATTCTTGGGGATAGATGCTGGCACAATGTAAACAATTAAGTTGGAATTTCTATATTATCAACAAATAAATAAATATATGTTATGAAATAAGCAAATATTGCTAATGCATATATAGGGCAATATATGTGATGATTTGCATAAGTGGTGATGTCACGTGTATAAAAATGACCATAGCTTGTGTTGTTTTTTGTTTGTTGGTTGAGTGGCTATATGTTTTATCTTTTAATATGTTGTATCTAAATTCGAATTTTGAGGAAAGTCAAATAGTAGATAGAATCTTTATATGTGTGAATGTAACTTAAGATGGGGGAGTTGTCCATTTCATCTGACCATAACTTGTTAGTTACAATCAATTATTCTCTATTGGGCTTCTTCATAAGTTGTTGGGCCTTTATGTTTGGATCAAGCTTGTCCATCCCTTTCAGCTTATTTTATATTTTTTGGAGGGTACTCTTAACTATGTTAGTTAATTCACTAGTTCATTTAAGTAAGTGGAGCTCACACCAATGCCAACCTAAATTTATACAAATCACCCTTAGGTGCATATCCCAAATTGAACATTTTTATGTAAATCAATCGATGCAGCCATATTCAAATTAGCATTGTTGTTAGTAAATTGAATGAGACTTATTCGATTTATACATGTATAGTTAGGTTTCTAGTAAATCGAAGAGTTCAATTTGATTTATCATAGACGTAACATAAGCAATAAATCAAACACACTTCAATGCATTTGCCAGCCTATATAAATAAATTTATTATAACTCGATTTACTATTGTGCAAACGTATATAAAGAATACAATAAAGAGTATTTAATAATACATATAATAAATACAATAGACATTACATTCAATAATAAATTAAAAAAATAATAATTATAAATATTTTCTATATATTATTAAAAAATCTCATTATAAACTACAAATAATTATTTATAATTCTATTGATCTTTTAGCATTTAAAAAAAAAAATACTAAGGTTAACACTTTTTATCAATATTAGTTAATATTTTGAGTTAATAACTTATATTTTTTATATTTTAAAATTTAAAATTTAGAATTTTGTCTTTAATATTTAAAATTAGTGAAATATTTGCCAAAAATATTATATTTTGTTGATAAGTTAGCATTGAATCCATTGACCACAATAATATCCAACTCACATAAAAATATTCTTATTTTATTTTGTATTTAATTTTAGTAGAACATCAATTAATTTTGAATTTAGTTATGATGTATTTTAACTTCTAAAAATACATGCTAAGATTGTTATTAATAAAAATTTTAAATTTTTTATTTTAATAAATGTTCAATAAATTATTAAAAATTTAACTTTATAACTTTATCGAAAAAAAACTTTTTCAATTAAAAATTTTAACTTTTATCAAATTTATCTTATTTAATATTTATTAATTGTAACGATAATTAATAAATATTAAATAAAATAAATTTAAACTATTTTAACTGATTTTCTTTGACTTTCAAACATTATTATTATAAAACAAGAGGTACATTATAAAAATAAATACATAATGTATATACAAAAGTTATATAAATTATACGTATTATTTATAGAAAATACATTGCTAAGATTAGTTAATAATTAATTATTTATATTTTATTTACCAAAAAGACAAAAATATATTTTGATTAAATTAGTTAAAAAATAATTATTTATAATTTATAATGAGATTTTTTAATATTTTATAAAAAGTATTTATAATTATTTTTTTAATTTAGTATTAAATATACTTTTTATTGGGTTGGTATTGGTTTATTTAGATTTTTTATCCTAAAAGCTGTCAATGTCAAAGTTAAAAAGAAAAATAATCTAAGATAGTCCCTAAAATTTTTTGGGAGATATTTTAAACTTTAACCAATTTTAATCACTAAATAAGTTCCTAAACTTTTATAGCATTAGACAAATCAGTCCTTGCATGGTATTGTTCATTTATATAAAGAGGACTTATGTAAAAGTTTTACAAATTATTAAGGGCTGTTGTGTCTTTTATTAAATAATAATAAAATTAATTTATCTAATTTTTTACCAAATTTAACATAAAAATAATGTGTTTAACAAAATAAAAATTAAGAATTGATTTGGTTATTAAAATTTGTTAATATAATGTTAACCATAAGACTTTTTGTGTTAAAAAAAACATAATTAAGGTGAATGCATCTAAATCTTTTCCACTCCCAAAATGAAAAATTAATATTTAATATTATTTTAATTTATCCTTACAAATATATATTTTTTTAATTTACTTAGTAAAATATTTCCCTCTTGAACACCTTCTTCAGATTCAATTAAAATAGCAGTTCATCAAAAATTCAAAATTGAAACCGTAGCAATGGGTATGCTAAAAGGAGGCGGATATGCTAAAAGGAGGCGGAGTACCTTCCTATTCCTTTAGAGAGTACCAAATGCACGTTGTGGTGAATACCGTCATCACTTTCTGTCATGCATAATCTGCTTTACTTTCTTGGTCCTCAAACATCATACATGCTAAAACCTTAAACGAGTAAACAACTACAAATCTATCATAGCCATACATTCTTGATTCAAAAAGAAAAAGAACAAATCACAGTAGATAGATCCCGAAATTGCAAGAGAAATTAACCAGGTGGGCGCTGACCACAACACAACCATTACTTGTACAACTAATTAATACCAAGAAGAAACAGATTCCACAAATAAAAAATAAAAAATCAAGAACCGTTTCCATTTACAAACCCATACAGCATTCTTCCAACTTCGAACGACACGAAAGCATCAATGCAAGCGTATTGAACCTGTTCCGCCGTGAGCCACGCGTTATCCCAGCGGCTTCGACTGATCCTCTTAGGCTTCTCGATCTCCAATCCGAGCACCCTCTCCGCTAGACTCTTCAGGCCCGCTCTTTTCATCTCACTCTCACCCAGCACGTTCTCCGCCAAATCCCTCAGGTCAACGAAATTTTTCACGTTGAGGTTGTAGTCTTCTAAAAGCTTCTCCACATCCTCCTCGACTCCCACGCCGAGGAAAGTGTGTCCCTCGTTAACGAGAAAGTCAACGAGAGACTGCGGAACCGAGGGGGAGTGAAGGATCTGGAAGACGAGGCAGCGGTTGCCGATGCAGAGCTGGAGAGTGGCGACTGGGTTGTTGGAGTTGCGGTGGGCGTTGGGACGCCACTCGATGTCGAGACCGACAAGGACAGTGGTGGTGGTGGTGGAGGAGGAGTGGTGGTTGAGGGTGTCGGAGAGCCAGGTGTCGACAAGGGAGGGAGAAGTGGTGAGGAGAGTGTGGATGGTGTGGGTGTGGAAGATGACATCGTAGAGGTTGTAGTCGTCATAGGGAAGGTTGTGGTCAACGACGCTTATGATGGCGCGTGTTGTCCCACTCACTTGAGTGGGTGCGTCGTGGTTCTCGTGGTGGTTGGGGTCTCCCATTGGGAAGAGTTGTTGGAGCTGTCAGCTATGGCCTATGAAGGATACTCCAATCAAGTTATCGATTTTGTCTTGAGGATATCGTTTTGAATTCAAATCAGATTTGGGAGATTTAGAACAAGTGTGGAGTGTGAACCCTGGAGTGAAATGGTAATTGGTAGGGGCGTTCAAATATAAAAAATTTAAATTAAATCGACTATTCAATTTAATTTAGGGCAAAATGCATATATATATATATATATATATATATAAACAAAGGAGACAAATATTATATAAATATTATATAATTCTATCAAATTGAGAAATGTTACGTGAATTTTTAAAAGTATATTTTTATATAATTCGAATAACTCCTATTTGAACTAGACAAACTAATAATAATTCGAATTAGTCCTATTTAAATTAGTAGTAATACTTGTAATTTGAATTTATCCAATTCGATACATGTATGAATTCTTAAGGTAGTTTGAATCAGGTGATTCGAATTATATACCACGTGATCAACATTAATTCGACCCTAACTCATTTGAATTAGCTCATATTTTGTTGGACATCGTAATTCAAAACAAGCTGTTTCGATTTACACACGGTTTAAGCTATTAATTTTTAATTTTTTTTAATTTAAAATAATTTTTTTAATTCTTCAATTATTAATTTTTGTATCATGTATTTATTTAAATTATTATAACATTACAAATTTTTATAGTACTCTTAACATCTTCTAAGTAATTTTTTTAAAAATTATTTTGCATGGAATAAAATATTTTTTTTGGTTGTTTTGTATGGAATAAAATATTTTTTTAATTTTTAAATTATTATGATTATGTAGAGTAATAAAATTTGAGTACATGCATGAATATTTGCACTTAAATTTAATCTTTTTTTAATGCTTTGCATGAAATAAAATAATTTTTTTAATTTTAAATTATTAATTATGTAGAAGAGTATTGTACTTGAAATTTGAGTAAATGTATTTTTTAATAAATTTATTTAAATTATCCCACATAATATTTTATTCCATGCAAAACAATTAAAAAAACTACTTAAAAAATGTTAAGAATATTATAAAAATTTGTACAATTCGAATTTTGTACAATTCGAATTACCTTGGGCTGCCTAAATCGTGTGTAAATGAAAACAGTCTGTTTCAAATTACCATGTGCAACAAACTGTGGACTAATTCGAATGAGTTAGGGTCGAATTAGTATTGATCACGTGGTGTATAATTTGAATCATTCTCATTTAAACTCCTCTATGAGTACATATATGCATAATTTGAATTGGACAAATTCGAATCACAAACATCACTACTAATTCGAATAGGACTAATTCAAATTAATGTTGATTTGTCTAAATCAAATGAGGTTGATTTGAATTACATAAAAATATATTTTTAAAAGATTTTAAATAATATTTTTCAATTTAATAGAATTGTGTAATATTTATCTCCAATTAATTTATATATGTATTTTGTCCTCTAAATTATCATATATCATTATCATCAATCATTATTGTAGTGTTAGTTGTTGCGTTCATTTTGTTAAAAAAATAAATAAATAAATTAACTAGCTTGGCACTCACACTCAGCAAATTTTATAATAAGAATAAGAGTGTTCCCACTACAAAATAATACATATTAATTAATTAATATAATAATAGAGAAGAGTGATGTAACACAGTACATGAGAGGCACATGATCCATAGTAAATTAGCATTTACCTACTAATTAAATTCATTTGATTAAATTAAATCACTTATCAAAATCAGATTAGATGAGATCAAATCCAATCTCCTTGGAAAGTTCCTAGCTACCGACCATATTACACTAAATAGAAAAAATAAAAACATTTGCATAATTTCTCAGCAAATTTAACTTGCATTCTAAAAAATATTTAAACCATTTATTTATTTTTAATATTTAAAAATGATAAATAAAAATTATAATAAGTAACTGATGTATGTAAATATTTTAAAGCATTAATTATGTTTTAGAAATAAAAAAATAGTATTTCTCTAAAGGAATATAATTTACCTATGAATCGAAGCTAAGGTATTTATTTAATTATTTCATTTATATAAATTAAATGAAATTAAGTTCTCTCATTCAATAAGAAACTAAAGAATTATTCCCAACTACTGGCACCAAATCCATATCTGTTTTTTGGCTGTTAGCCATATATTTACAATGAATTTAATTATTTGTTGTCCTCTCTATCAGTAATGTAGTGAAATAGAAAATTAGATAACAAAAGCTTAAGGAGAATTTTTTTATTATTATCTATATATATCTGTTACATGTCATCCAACAAAGTTATTTTATCCTTTTGAGCAAGGATATATTGTCCTATATGGTTTTTAGCTTTAGTCAAATGAACAATCATTGACCATTGAAAATAAATACAATGATAAAAATTGAGATTTGTTATTATGTGAACATACAAAGCTAATTAAGAGTCTATTCAAAAGCTTCAAAAGGTATTTTTTTTAGGTTTTTTATTTATAAAAAATTATATAAATATTATTTGGTACAGTTTTTTAAATATATTTTTTATTTTTTAAAAAATTATTTAAGATTTTTTTAAAAAAATAAAAAAATTTGACTTTAATTTTTTTTTTCAAAAAATATTTTATTACTCTTATTTGTTAAAATAATTTTAAAATAAGTATTTTTATGATAAAAATTCAAACACAAAATAATTTAAATAAGTTATTTTTAATATAAATTTTTATATTTTAAATTATTTTTTTTAAAAAATTTAATTAAGTTGTTTATCCAAACTTATCCTAAGACAAATTTAAATGTATGTACTATATATATATATATATATATATATATATATATATATGTCTACAAAAAGAAAGATGCAAAATGAGTACAAAAATGAAATATCATCCTAAAGTTAAATTATCAATTTCATGAAAATCAACTACTTATATTATTAAATGTTTATGGTAATGATTCTCAATTTCATGAATTGTTCTTCCTTCAATAACATACTCACTCTCATATTCCCAAGTGAAAATATCCTATGGAATATTTAAGAATGTGTTTAAGATTCAGAGTTTAGAAGGAAAAAATTTGGTGTAAAAAGTAAAATAAACTTTATTTTATTTATTATTTTTTTCTTTTTTAAAATCCAACTCACAGACACACCATAAGCTAGGACAACAGAAGTATGTTTAAAGCATTATGGAACTTTTTCGAAAAAAAAAAAAATTGTTCATTATGAAATCTCGGATAGGACATTCTGGAATTTATAATATTCTTTAAGCCAAATGATGATGAAAATATTGATACTTTAACTTATAAGTTATAAGCTAGGATTTTGTGTCATGTATGAAGCAATTGGTATGAGATTATATTCTTTGGTGACTTTGACCAATAATATCACAATTAAGGCAGTGCTCAAAATTTTCTTATTGTATCCAATAACGATTTAACAAAAATATAACAAGATACCAATTTGTTATTTATTATATAGATTTATTATTATAATTTTTATTATTTTTATTATTATTTTAATTTATTCTCATTCTCTAAAATACAATAATAAAGGGAATTTGTTAAACGAAGACCAACCATGATAAGCACAAAGCAAAAGACAGAGTGGCACACCGTGTGAAGCCTGCAATGTCTATAAAAAAGAATTCTCAAAACTACCATCTAAATTCTAATTGTATATATTTTATGTAACATTTTGTTAAAGTTTATAATATGTTTGAATTTTAATTTGCACAATGAACGCTTGGAAGATATCAATTGATTACCAACTCACATTTGATATGTAATTAATGTTTTTGTTTCATGATCAGTGATTTACGGGATATATTAAGAAGAATAATACATTATGTATATTTATAGTTCATAATTTCATTTTGGTACAAATGTATATTTGTAATTTAAAAGCCACATACAATATAAGTCATACGGTTAGAATTTTTATTCTATTTGTGATCTAATTTGTTAATATAAAAATTAGTTTGAGTGGTATTATATTTTTTAATAAAAAAATTCTATCAGTTTTTTTTTTTTGGTGACTAATTCTATCAGTTAATTATATTGGCAATTAACTAGTTTTCGAATAAAAAGAATATAACAAGTCATAAAATTTAGGTTTTTAATTCTGATTATTATAATAGACACTCTGATTTCATTTTAAATTACTAGTTCGAAAATTGAAAGTTTTGAATTCAAAAAGAATTAACTATGACTGAAAGTACGTAGATTATTGATCTATAACTAACACATTATATGTATACAGAAAATGTAATTATTAAATTAGTTATTCATAGAAAATATAATAGAATACAAATTACATGTTAAAATATGTCCGTATATATATATATATATATATATATATATATATATATATATATATATATATATATATATATTATTTTATATTTCAACATATATTTTACATTAGTAGTTGAAGTTTATATACATGAAAAATAATTATTTGTTATTCAATAAAATTCAATTCATTAATTTTCTTGTGAATAACTCCAAGAAACTGGTGGAAGAGTTGAAAATGAATGAGTTGGAAGTGGGAACTCCAATAATCTTGTTGGAAAAAATATGGTTCATAAACAAACATGAGAGAGACTGCTGGGACCATAAGCAAAATAAATTATTAAATTGATGGAAAGTAAACTTCACAAGTTCCCAATAGATGGAAAATTATTCTTATTTATTATCTGTTAGTAAATGTTGTTATCCAACAAAGTTGGAATGATAATTAAATATATAGTTTATCTTTGTGAACAACCGGACAATGATATTGATAATTTGATATCCCATGCTTTTTAGCTTAGTCAAATAAACAATCTTCTATTGAAAATAAATAATCATGGCATTTTTTTAGCATCGATAATTCTGACAAAATTCCATCATACAACTTGCTTATTATTCCTTGTGTGATTAGAGAAATTTTCTTTATAATAGTTATAGGTATAGGACAACTAAATTATGTTTATAACCTAAGGAACATAAAATAAATAAAATAAAATAAAATAAAAAAAATTACAAAATTTATTTATCTACCTAACCACCTTTGTCATCAAAATTTTGAAAAACTAAGTTCCAACAACAAATTTTTGTGCATACCTTATATATACTTCATTACTTCACAATTAAACATATATTTTATATATCTAAAATACATTGTCCAAAATTGCAATTTGCAAGACAATCTAATACAGATCTCACAGATATACCAAGATTCCGATTTGTAATGTGTGTGTATGTTCGAATGGATTCTCATTATCTAAAACACAGAGTGGCACCAAGTGTGATTAGTAACACTTGCTATATAAATATATAATAATACATTTTTAGTGTACCCTTTGAATTTCTCTTTATAAATTTGGCTTTTTGATGATCTTTGATTAAATGTAATTTTTTTGAGTAAAATCATTTTTAGTTTTTTATGTGGCAAAATATGTTTAATAAATTATTTATGTAGCTAAATTTAAGAATTTGGCACTGGTCAATGGGTTGCTACATAGAGCACGCGATATTCGAACTTCCGACACAACTTAGTTTAACCACACATTTATTTATACATAATAGAGTGATTTTGGCGTACAAATAACAATTTTTATATGTAAATACTATACCAACCTCTAAGGCCCTGATTTCTGTTCTGGGCTAAGGCCCTGATTTTGATATTTACAAAATATACCAGAAAAATGACCAAAATATCAAATCATTTTGCATGCATGATTGATAAAGATGTTTTTCGCCAACAATAAATCTTGCATTTAAATACCCCCAAAAAAATGCATACTTTAAAATCCATATTAAGTATCAAAGACTAACATATTAACATTAACTATATGTATCAAATAATGTCATCTATAATTAGAGTACAAGTAGGGGTAAAAAGAAATTCCAAACCATCAATTGTATTCTATAACATCTTTCATATTATAACCCAAACACAGGCTTTATTTCAAGAAAAAAGAAGAATCATCTCATTTTGGTTTAATCAAATAATTCCATCTTAATGGTTCAATGAGAACATAACTACATAAGATACAAAGACTATAAATTGATGCATAGTGAACTTCACACTTATTCCCACACCCTAAAGCTCAAAATTTAAAAGGACTAAAGTTACATTAAAAACAAGACCCTTTCACAATCACTCTGATCATCATATACGCGCAACGGCTACTCTTAACTATGATCCTTGTTACACCGCGGAAAAGTACTCTTTGCTAAGTTTGGGGTCTGGTTTCATGGACTTCTCCCCGGGCTTCCATCCGGCAGGGCAAACTTCGTCCGGGTTCTCCTGCACATATTGCAAGGCCTGCAAAACCAATGCCAATGAAAGGGTGTGCGAAACATGTGTGAGCAATAAAAATGATAAACAGATGAGTTTAACTGCTATATACTGACAGCGCATAGAAATTTAAATCGAATTTTGGTGATGCCATTGTTGAGTACTTGAGTGTATATGATTTACCTGGAGTGTTCTCTTTGTCTCATCAACACTTCTACCAATTGCCAAGTTGTTAATGGTGGAATGCTGGATAACTCCTTCCTTGTCAATGATGAACAGCCCTCTCAAAGCAATCCCCTAATTCGTTGAGTGTGTTGGAATCATCATGACACAAATTCGAAGAGATGGATCGAAAAGCAAGAACTTTGGTGCCAACATTTAAACAATATAAATACAGATATGCCCTACATAGTGTTCCTATATTTGATCTTAGAGCAGTGAACAATATCATCAGTGGCAGGGGTAAGAGGAAAAATCAGACGTGTTAAAAGACATGATTCAATCTAATAGCAGCTCTGATAACTCGTAAAATTACACGAGACTAGAGAGTACAGATAAACTAGATAATACTTGTTTGAAACCAGCTTGCCACAGGTAACAAATTTTCAAACTATCTTGTCAGAACATACCTGATCAGGGATGAGGACACCGTAAGATTTTGATATCGATTTGGTGACATCGGAAATCAATGGATAATTCAAATCGCCAAGACCACCTGCTTTTCTATCCGTTTGAACCCATGCAAGGTGCGAGAACTATAACAATAACAATAGCACCATTAATCAAGAAGAAAATTCCAGAAATTTTGTAATATAGCTTATACTGCTATAACTCGGTACTTGACAGTTGTATAGAGAATCTATTAGATTCTAACAAAACCATCTCTTGTGCATTCTAGTGGTAATCTATTAGAATCTATTTGTAATATCATCACCATTAGCTTTGAAAACAACAATCAAAAGATCAGTCGAATCCAACTCACCACACTGTCAACTGAAACGCCCAATATCTCAGTATTTAGTGCCTCAAACTCCGCATACCGGTCACTGAAAGCAGTGATTTCTGTGGACAGGTAACAAACATTAGGTTTGTACGGAATGAAACATTGATCCACAAGTATCGCAATGTGATTAAAGTTAACTAAGATTTCTAGTAACCTGTTGGACAAACAAAGGTGAAGTCCAATGGGTAGAAAAAGAGGATAACATACTTCTTCCCAATGTATTCCGAGAGTTTTACCTGAAATGACAATGGTTTAATTAAAAAAAAAATGGTGCAACTGGATACAAAATTTCAATGATATTCGCCAAGGGCTGGCAGCATACTACCTTGATAAACTCCTGATCAAAAACAGCCTCTGCTTCGAAATCTGGGGCTGTATTTCCAACTAATGGAAGTTCACTCTGTTGCAAGGGGAAAAAAGGCGAGCAAAACAACATTTTACTTTAAAGGTCAAGTAATAAAAATAAACTAAAAACGACAAATTAAGTTTAGGTTTCATTTCTGTGTCAACAATTAAGTTACAACACTCAACTATAAAGAAGACAACCATAGCACATCTACTAGATACTATAGGAGAACGAATCTTTGCAACTTGGCAATCGTTTTCCCACTCTTTTACTTTCGTTGTCACTCATATGCTTTAGAATTTTTTGACACAACTTTGTTGCATCCCTAAGCATGGCCACGACACATCGATGTCTCTGGATTCATGTAGGGATTTGTTAGGCTTGCGACAACTAAGTTACTTAAAACTTTGTCCCATCCCAACGCATGGACACGATGCAATGACGTTTTTGGATCCATGTAGGCAACCCCACCCGGTGGGAAAAGGTTTGTTAATGTAAATAACATTGTGGGAGATAATCTGGTTTTGGAGTATTGTTGATTCTATAAAATCACGATGCTTGATGCTTAAAAGCCAAAACTTTCAATAACGAAAGCTCAACAACATCTCAAATCCTGTGAATCATACTTGCTCTTGTTCCACTAATGTATGCATCAGTCTAACACTAAGACAGCTAACAATGCCAAAAACTTCAATAATCCTATCATCATGGTCTGAAAACAGCATCATATAGTTCACAGCAACATAATATGGTACATACACAAAGTAACAACACACTGATATTAAGAGTAAGGAAAATGACACCATAGAGACAAATACACAAACACATAGGAAGCAAAACAAAAATAGATAAAAATCAACCATTGAGAGAACAAGCAATAATAACCCGTTACAAAGATAAAAACTTGAAGCATCCCCATCATTAATGAAGGGGTGAGGCAAAATGGGTCAGTGCCAGTGAGAAAAAAAATGGTCTTACCGAGGCTCTAACACTGAAGCTGCGGCGAGAATGCAATGAAGAGCGTTTGATGGAGATTGAGCGAGAGAAAGCAGCAGCAGAAGAAGAATGAGAGGGTTTGAGGGAATTTGGGATGGAGAGAGAGGAAGAAGGAGAAAGGGGTTTGGGAGAGAGAAGAGGTCTTGTTGTAGAAGAGAAGAGAGAAGCAGAGGTAGCTGCTGATGAACAAGCCATTGTTAATGAGACACGACACACACTATACTCTCTTACTCACTCTTTCTCTGTTTAGTGTGTGTTGGTGGAATGAGATGAGATTAGAAGATAAAGTGTGGAGAAAGCTGAGAGTGAGAGGGTAGAAGAAAAGAGAGTTGGTTGGTTGAGAAAAGCTAGTGACTTAAACAGTGGTCCCAATCCAATTAAGAAGACATACACGAACCCAGTCCGTGAGTTAAACAAAAACTGACAGCTGTGGGATTTGAACCCACGCCCTTTCGGACCAGAGCCTAAATCTGGCGCCTTAGACCACTCGGCCAAACTGTCATTTGCGAGCTACTCGTTGTTTTTATTTAATTCATAACTATTCCCATTTACATACATTCATAAAAATAAAAGTTATTTTTATTTAAGATACACTCATATATATATAAATATTATTTATATACCAAAATAAATTATTGTATATTAGTGTATAAATACATGTATTATTTAATTTAATTTTGATATGTATTTTATATTTCAATAAGTATTTTATATTAGTGAATGATTTTAGTGTATATTTAATATAATTGGTTTATATATTTTTTAAGTATTATTAATTTTTTTTTGTAAATGTATGTTCATGATTAAAAATTTATCTAAAATGTACACAAAAATAACTATAACTATATAATATATAATCAATTTTTTTCTCATTGATATTGCTCCTAAATAATAAAAAAAAAACCATCATTGTTCAAATAAAAAATTTAAATATTACACTTTATATTTTAATCTACAACCAACGTTTTATTAGAACTAAATCTTAATTTATTATCTCAAAACAATATTCTTTTCTGTATTGTCAAAACAACAAAATTACACACACACACACATATATATATATATATATATATATATATTAAAAAACAATTATAATAATATAAAATATATACTAAATAGTAATACTAGTATACTACATCACCAAGTCATTTTAATAATTAAGTTTAATTAAGTTGATTTAATAATTTATTAACACAATAAAAATTAGTTAAAAAAAACACATAAGAAGACATAAAAAATTGGGTTAGATTTGATTAGAAAACAATTTATTCATTTAATATTTTTCTATGCTAAAAACGTGTCACAAAAAAAATAGGCCAATGAGTAATAGCTTAAATGACATAGTCTCCCCTACTCAATTAAGAGATTGCGAGTTCAAATCTCATATCTTTGGTAAAAAAAAAAAACGTGTCAAAAAATAATTTTATAACATTATTTATATAATAAGACAAGTAAAAAAAAAAACTCTTTTGAAATTATAGATATTATCTTATTAAAAATAATTCAACAAAAGGAATATGATAACTCATAATGATCAGAATTTCCTCTTGAGAGTTTGGCATATTTACAATTTTACGTACATTCAATACAGAATCCAAGCAATAATACCTATATGGTTAATGGTTAATTGCCTAATGAATAAGGCAACATAAATAAAGTAGCTAATTTTTTATGACCATTTTTCCTCATCATCTTTTCTCTTTTTAATCTTATATTTATTTTTTTTAATATGCGGAACAGCGCAAGGAGTTGAGTTCCCTCCACATCTATCCGAAACAAAATTCCCTCCTTCCTTCCTTTCCTTCCCTCGTTTTCTGCTCTTACGCGCCCCTTCTCCTAACTTCCTCTGTTCTCTCTCTAAACCTCAACACTTTCTCTCTCTAAAACCCTAAAACTTCCTTTTCTTCCATTTTCCCGCCAAATTCTCATTCCCACTCTCCGAAAACTGCGATCGCCTCTTTTCTCTTTTCCTCTTCGCCGCTCCATGTCCGGCGGCGCTGGACCTCCGCCGCCCCGTACGAAGCCGGATGATTCCGGCGTCCCTATCCGGCCGCCGCTAAAGCGCAACCTGGCATTTGCGTTGATGAAACCGCTGTTCGCTCAGCCGGACGAGTACCATAGCTTCTCCTCCACCTCCGGTGCTCCTGACTCCGGCAGGAAACTCGCCGCCGATCAACAGGCTGAAGTCGTTGTTGTTAGATCTCCGGTGAGTCCTTCTTCTTCGCTCTCACACTCTCACTGATCCCGCGGTTCATTTCGTGAAAATGAATTTTTATTTGGTTCCTGTTCCTTTTTTGTTTACTTACTCTGAAATTTGCTGGATTTGGCTGCATATGCTTTTGATTTTGATTTACTATTGAAGTGGTGAAATTTTAATCTTGTTTTTTAATTATATACTCAATTTGTTCTTTGTATCATGAGAGAGAGAGGAACATGTTCAAATAAACTTATAATATAAAGTAAATAAAGATAAAAAGTATAGACTATTACTCTTGCTTGATTGGTTGCATAATTATAACTATATTTCTCTGTTCATCTTGCTGGTGGTTCCAGCAAATTAAGAGGAAGGGTGGAATGACTAATATTGAAGGAGACTCGCAAAAGCTTAGTAATGTTCCTGGATCAGCAAACGCAGCAAGTAGTCCTTTCAAAACTCCAGTGTCGTCCAAAGGGGGAAGGACGCATGCTAAGTCAAAGGTTTCCAAAGAAGGAATGCAATGCCCTCAGACACCCATCTCCAATTCTGGTGAGGAAGTTTTAATGTTGAAGACTTGAAGTATTGAACCAAGTTCCCTGATTATTTCAGAATCTTTTAGTTAGTTCTTGGATGCAACTTGTGATCCATTTCTTAGTTGCAGTACCGCCTTTGTAATATAGTAAATTTCATTAGATGCAGGTTCCCCATCTCCTCTTACTCCTGCTGGAAGCTGTCGCTATGACAACTCCTTAGGTAATATTACATGCACTCTTTGGATTCCTGTCTTCTTTTATGATAAGGCTATCTTTCCAAGAGAAAAAAATAACTAAATTGTATTCGAACTTCACAGGTATGTTGACAAAAAAGTTTGTCAATTTGGTAAAGCATTCAGAAGATGGTAATCTTGACCTAAATCAAGCAGCAGAAACTTTGGAGGTCCTTCTAACTTAAAATTACTGTCATTGTAATTTACGGTATTTATTCTCTCTTATCACATCGCAATGTAAAATTTTGTCCTTTTGGTTTAGGTGAAAAAGAGGAGGATATATGACATAACTAATGTTTTGGAAGGCATTGGTCTCATTGAAAAGAAGCTCAAGAACAGAATACATTGGAAGTAATATGTGATGGATTTAGTAGTTCTTTATTCTTCTATGGGATATCTAGCTCCTCTTATGTGTAATGTAGCATTTAAGATCAAAATAATTATAAGTCTTACAATCTAACCTTGTTGAATGTAGGGGAACAGAATCTTCTTCCGGTGACGTGGATGGTGATATCTCGATGCTTAAGGTAAGTGGTATAGGTGTTGTTTTCTTGTGAGATATCAGTTGATACTCCAGGAACTATTTGTTAGAGAATTATCACTGTCATTAGCATGGTCATGGATCTTTCTTTCCATCCATAATGTCAACAGATGCACTTATGTTTACTGGTCGTAGACCTTATCATGATTCATGAGAAAAAAAATAGGATTAGGTTTACTTATTAGCATCTATATGCATATTGCTAATTATGCTGTCAACCTCCTGGTTTTGTCTTGCAGGAAGAAGTTGAGAAACTCTCCTTGGAAGAGCATAGATTAGATGACCGAATAAGGTCTGCATTAGGAAAAGCAGAAACTTGCTACTTAGCATTGTTGGCTTAAGCTGAATATCTTATCCTTCTAAACTGTTGGCAGGGAAATGCAAGAAAGGCTTAGGAGTTTGAGTGAAGATGAAAATAAGCAGAAGTAATTTCTTCCTCATTTAATTATTAGATTCATTTTCCAGCCTACCTTCATTAGGGAAAAATAAACTGTTATCACTCATTGATGACCTTTTACACATTCTGAATCAATTTTTTAGGTTCCTTTTTGTGACTGAAGAAGATATTAAGGCCGTACCTTGCTTCCAGGTGAGGTTCTGTGTTGCACTCCCCCCTTCTAATTTTCACTATGAACATTGCTGTGTTCTTTTTGTGCTGATTACTATTGAGCTTTACTTTCTATTAAAACCAGTGAATTCTAACGTGCAGAATGAAACCCTGATAGCAATTAAAGCTCCACATGGAACCACCCTAGAAGTCCCTGATCCTGAGGAAGTAAGTTCAAGCCATATATTTAGTGATGGGAGGTTTGTGATCTTAAAACTGGTGTTTTTGAGCATGATGGAGAATTGTTGCTTCTATATGCATCAGGCTGTTGACTATCTGCAGAGGAGATATAGGATCATTCTTAGAAGTACTATGGGGCCCATTGATGTTTACCTTATCAGGTACAGAGTATAGCTGCCTCAGTCGGCTGGTACTACTGAATATTTTCATTTTTTTTTCTTTTTCTTCCAATGTTAACTTTCTTTACTTGTTTCTGTTATTTCCTATTGACTATTTTGCCGAGGTTGTAATATTTTTCACTCACTTTCTAATCAGTTTATCTGGTAATGCAATTTCCATTTAATCATTGCAACTTCTAAACTATTTTAGTCAATTCGAAGAGAGATTTGAAGAGATAAATGGTCCTGAGCCCCCTGTGAGCCTCCCGCTTCCTTCGAGTTCAGGGTCCAATGAACCACCGGTGGCAGAAGCAGTTCCTGCCGAGTGCAGTGCAAAAGGACTAGAACCTCAACCTCAGATCCCCTCTCACACGTACTCTGATCTAAACACATCACAAGACTTTGGTGGGGGCATGATGAAGATTGTCCCTTCAGATGCTGATGTAAGTAAATCATAACCAACATGATTTTATCTTGAACTAAAAGGTGGGAAGTGAGGTAATACCATGATAGTGAGAAGGGAACTAGCTTAATATCTTATTAAATAGGACACATCTGCTATATGTGAGAGGTTCCATCCTCACCTTCAAGGTAGTTTTATTGGCTATATTAATATAAATCCCGTCATAATGAACGCGTTCTTCTGATGGTAAGTTATGATCCTTCAGTTGTTTTTTCATGTTTCTTCCTATTGCATTGCTGACCATGGTGTAATATTTGTAGAATGATGCAGATTATTGGCTTCTATCAGATGCTGACATTAGCATAACAGATATGTGGAGAACAGATTGTATCCTTCATGTCGAATGCTTTCTGTGCCTTTCCTTTTATTATTATGTCTTCTATTAAGTAATCCTGAACTTAACAAAACAGCTAGTGTTGATTGGAATGGGGTAGACATGCTTCATCCTGACTTCGGAAATATCCCTACGCATCAAACTCCATCATCTGGGATTGCTGAAACTCCATCCACTGTAACTAATCCTAATCAGAGGTGATTATATTAGAGACAACGGTTAGCTTTTCAGCTATTGCACAGAGATAATGTACTAAAATAGAGTAGTTGCTAGCCTTGGGAAATATGAGGATGCTCGTTAGTTGTTGAATGTGAAGATGCGAATTGCTGATATACTTCATCGATGTCATGACCATCTGCTATAACTTATAACTAAACTAGTTACGGACGATATACTATGCTCATGGAGGATTCAGCAATGAAGTAGAGTGGTGACAGCTGGTAATTATTACAGCAAATGTTGCTACTTTGCCAAATGCAAACTTAGGTAGACTCCACAATCATAATCTTGTTATATGATTGACCATGTTTATCAAAGTCTGCGGCATCTTGGGTCCAATTTCTCAATAGAACAGAGGAACTATGTAGATGCTGAGTGCAGACAAAACTGCCAACAGTGTCCTGTTATTATGATAGGATAGGTCCATCATTCTTGCTGTTTGTAAACATTGCATTAACAGTGGCGACACTATCATATCAAACATTTCCCTCTACATTGGTCTTCAATTCATTTCTTCATTAATTTATTTTTTATATGGATGGTGATTGCTGAACTCCTTGGAGCTTTCTGGAAACTAATAAAGCACACCTGGGGATGAAGACGTTCAATTATTGGAATTGTAGCTTCAGGTATCTCTAACCTAAGCAAAACACTTATTTTCAAACTGCAGTAATGGTTATGGCCCAAATCTTTTATTGTTTCTTGTTACTTTGTTGGTGAATGCTATTGTAGACTTGTGGCCATTCGTGTTCATCTATTTATTGTCTCACAGTGGTCCATTTTATTTAGGGTTAAAGATAAGATAATTAATTGTTATGGCTAAAAGTTGGCGTTGAAGATAATGTACTGTTACTTCTACAGTTCTGCTTCTGGGGTAAGATGTGGTTGAGATGAACAGAGTCGTAAAATTGTCCTTGTAAAAAGAACAAAAAAAAAAAAGACGAATCAATGTACGGATTAGAAGATTTGTTATTTTCGTATGAATTTTGCATTAGAAGGAACTATAATTACCAGTACATGAGATGCTATGTTCTGAGTACATAGATTAAAATTAAACTATAATTTTGTACTAAGTGATTGATATCACCCTTATAACACGCATTAAGTATATTTAATAAGGATTAATAATGTATTTGTCTGTTTTGTTTCTTAACGGGAAACGAAAGGAAAAAAAACTCGGCAAAATTTTATTGGATATATAAATGATAAATTGATTAAATTGTGCTGAAGATTATGAAGGGCTATTTTTTTTTGGAATGCTTCCATAAAGACGTGTAAAACGTCTTTTTGTAAAGGCGTGTCGCATTATTATTATTGGATGTATTAATAAATTGGTTATTTTTTAATTTCTTAACAAATTAGAATAAAACCGATATTTTTATAACAATAACAATAAATCCAATTTCTTTTTGGGGATCTAATTGTATTTTTAGGGATTCAAATGTCTGCAAAATAAAAAATCAGAGATATATGTCTTTTTATCAAAAAATTTAAAGATATTCGATTTAGATTGTGTAATTCGATTGGATTAAATCGAGTCTAATAATTATAATGCAGATAATTGAGTTTATTATTGTTGCTATAATAAACCGATTTTGTTCTGGTTTATTAAAAAATAAATTATTAACCGATTTAATAAGAATGTCCAATAATAAAATAACACATATAAACATCTTTAAAAAAAGATATTTTTAGTATCTTTATTAAAGTGGTCTCTATTTTTTTTTTTTTGTAATGAATTGGAGGAATGTGTTATAGATAGTTATGGAAAATTTGTGTTTTTTATGGATATAAAGACAATTTTTTTTTAAAATTAGAAACTACAAATCACATACTCGGATTTAAGTGGGGTACCTGACCAAAAAAAAAAGGTGGGGTAGAAAATTGAGGGTTGGTTTTGAATAAAAAAATAATAAAAATTAAAAAACTTAAATCGAAGAATTTGATTGCATGTTCAAAAAAATTTTTAACATTAAAATACAAATCTAATTCTTAAGTTTATAAACTTTTTTTTTAAATAAAAATTATAAATTTCATTCTCAAATTTATAATATCTGTACAAAATAAAAATATATTTAAGTTTTTACATTACTCAGAAACACTAACCGTACTACAATAAAAAAAATACACTAAGCCTATTATGAAGATCATCGAAGTTGACAAAAACGCAGAAAGCGATATGTCCACTTTTTGTCTTTGGCATGACATGGTCTCTACTCTCTATTCTATTCTGCGTTCCCAACTAAACGTGCTCTTAACTTTCCGCTCAGCTTCCTAATATCTTTTTTTGTTAATCTTTTAATAAATTCTGAATTGGTCAAAAACATATGAAAATTGATGTTATTACTTACTAGCTTATTATTATTATTATTAAATACTAAGAGAATATGAAAATATTGAAAAGGGAAAATAAAGACAATATATATATAAAACAGTAAACAATTGCATAAAACTAAATCGAATAAACGACCATTTGTATCCATAAAAGATAAAAATATTGACATATGTATCTATACTAGATTAAAATTAAATTTGTACCCATATAAGATGCCTACCGTGTGGCAAAAGTACCCTACATGTCACTCCAACCTTCCAAAAACAGGGTACTTTTATCACACAAAAGACATCTTGCGTGAATACAAATTTAATTTCGATTTAGTGTGAATACATATGTCAGGGTTTAATGTGTACAAATGATCATTTATTCAAACTAAACCGTTAGAACAAACACAGAGCAACGTGTTTAATTGTCCCCCTTATGTTGTGTATTTCAATTTTCATTGAAATAGATTCCACTCCTTAGTTTCTTCAAAACACCGCGTTTTCCCCATTATTTGATCAAAACACATCAAAACCTTAAAAGTAAAACACACTTTTTGAGTTTTTTTCTTACACCCACTCCAACCCATGGAACATTCCGCCGCCGCCACCACCGCCACACCAAAAAAATCACACCTCAACTTAGACACACTCCCCAACAAATCCTCCTCTTCTTACACTTCCCTCAAAGACATGCTTCCTTTCACCGCCGTGAACTCCCCCTCCCCAACTCCCACCGCCGCCGCCACTGCCGCCTCATCCTCCAGTGGCGGCGGCAGCATATCCATTCGCAACCGGCTTGTGAAGCAGGCTGCTTGGGCTTACCTCCAGCCCATGTCACCTTCACCGTGTAGCCCATCAGGCCCAAACTTCATCGGCCGCCTACGCCTCAGATTCGAATCCGTCAGCCTCCGCCACCGCCGCCGCAACGCCGTTATTCCTTGCCTGAGCTTCGTATCTGACATAGTTGCTTGTTTCAACCGAGTTTTCCAATATATACTTCACGCAATCACTGGCCAAGTATCAATCTTTTACTTTTCTCTCCATGAACAATACCATTTATATACATAATTTTTTTTTCTCTCAAATGCAACCTCAATATTCATTAAGGGGAAAATTGATTATTGTTTTTATTTTTTGGGTTAACCTGAAACATCACTTTAATTAGATGAATGCATAATTTATTTTAACATTGAGTTCTATGTAAGTATATATCCAACAAATGAGTTGCATGATATATAATTTTGATTTGAGTAACGTTATCATAGATGCAATTATTGCTTATGCTATAGGATTCTAAGAAGTTTTAACAAAAATAATAACGATCACAATAATAAGAATTTAATTTTGATATATATAAAGTGTAAAGAATTTTACATATTATTCGATCAAATTAATGCGCTTAAATAATTGACAATACATTTAGGTGATTATGTAAAATTCTTTTTCAGTAAATAAAAATTAAATTCTAATAATAATATAAAATTCCTTATTGATTAGGTCTTCCAACTTATTGGTGTTCATGCATATGTAGCATTCTAGCTAGGAAAAAGGTAAAAAACTTACGGATAGTTATTTTCATATAAAGTTGATAATTTAAAAATATTAGATAATTTTAATTTATTTAATTAAATTATTATTTAATAATTTTTAATTATTACTTTTACATGAAAACAATAGACATAAATTCCCATTATAAATGAAGTTATAGCAATAATTAGTGGAAAGTTTTGGATTTTATTAAAAAAAAAAAAATGACAACAAAAATGGGCCTAATACCAATTTCCCCATTTTTTTTATAATTTTTTTTTCTAAAAACAGGGAATAAGGTGACTTTGACCTACACAACCTTGCTTATTCTTGATCACGAAATGGTGTTCGTGGGGTACGAGGACTTTGTTGTGAGCCTTCTAACCTTCTTAGCCTTGCACGAGCTTTGTTGATTCTTTCCCTCACACTAGTATCATCCATGCCGAAGGACTCGCCCTCGTCATCGACCTCCGTGTTATTGGCTCGGGACTTAGGAGTCCCCCGGTGGATGATTGTGGTCGCACTCGGCGACGACGGCGGGCTTGGTGGCCATTTCTTAGTCTTGCTTAGAGAAGGAATTTGCTTCAACTTATTAATTGGTGTTGGTTGTGTTGATATAGGCACTTCTTGTTGATCTTCCTTTTTCTGCAATGCGTAGCACGTTCCTCATTTCTCTCTAGCGACCATATACTATTGGATATTTTTTTCCGTTTCAAATGGTTATTTGTGAAATCGACTATGTTACGTGTATACTAAAATCAGCCACTAAAATCAGTTATCAGTATAAAATATATGTTGGAATATAAATACATATTGAAAATAAATAAAATCACATATGTAATTATACACAAATAGATTGATAACTGATTTTAGTGGCTAAATTTAATGTATAAATAGCACTTTTGTTTTGCAATAGAGAGAGTATACGATATATTTATATTCGGCTATGATTTTTGTAGTTAATTTTAGTGTATAAATAATATTTTTATATATATTTAATTCTACAAGGCCACTATCTATGACTTGTGGTAAAAAAAATTGAGATACGCTATTTATTATTTAGATGAACTATTGTTGTACAAATTTTAGGTTTTAAACAACAAATTTTATTTTCGAATAAAATATTTCAAAGACAAAAAGAATTAAAGACCTTCCTCTATATCTCATCCTTGAGTACAAATACTAATTCCTTTTAAATTTTTTTGGAGATTGTGATATGCCTTTTCACGCCTGCTTCTGCATATATAGAATGAGATTTGTTTTAATAAACTATCAATATAACATGAGTTTGGTTTTGAAAAATATTATAAAAGTTAATAAATTACTTTTATATGAATTTCCCCTATTATTTCTTTTTAATTTTTCAAGTTTTTTTAAATTTAAAAACCAGTTAGACAATGAATTGGTTAAAAAAAAATTGTAAAATTGAAATTAGGGTTTGTTACCTGATTATTAGTGGCGGCAGGAGGATTAGCAGTCATTCTAACGGATTGAGAAGCCACATATTGAAGAGCCTGAACAAAAGCACCACTTCCATATTGTGCTGCAATTTGCCAGTAAAAGACGATATAGTCCTTTGCCCTTGCCTTAAGTTCTAGTATTTTTCTGTCTATGTCACTCTCATGCCTTGATATAATAGGCTTCAATATTGTTTCATAAATAACAGTTGTTCCCTGCATTACAACAATATTTGGAAAAAAAAAAAATCAACATCATTATTCCATATGTATTGGAAAATTTACTTTGTGATAGATTTCTGTTCATCGTCTAATCATCGATTGAGTCGCTTTTTTTGATAGAATTGTTTATATGTCATGAATGACGAAATTAATGTTATTGAATGAATTTATTGAAATTACTCACATAAAGATACTAGTTAATGATTTAACATATTTAACTAAAAAAACTGTCATCTAATACTTCTCAGCTATCAATTTTCGTTACGTATGAAAATAATTGCATACAAATTTTCATGTTTAAATATATAAGACGAATGAGATTAGTTTACCTTGGTTTTGTTATTCCAAAGGTAGACGAACATAAAAATCTTTGCCTCTCCATAGAATGGCAACCTTCACAAAGTTTAAGTGTTAATTACTTGCGGAAGCTAAGATCAAAAGCCTTAATTTGTGTTCTAATAAATTCAGTTGGTAGCAATAAAATAGAGGAGAAATGATTAAAGAAGTTCGAAGTTTACCATCCAAAAAATATGTCTACAAACTTCTCTATGATTGTGTAAAGTGCCACAATGGTCCTGCAAATAAAAGGATGAAAAACTTGGGCTTAAAATTGAAATTTATCTTAAAAGGGTACATAATTAAAATCAACATTCCTTGGTGTTCCTAATCTATTTGACATGAAAATCAATATCATCATAAAACAGGTAGAATTGGTATATGGTCTGTTATTTCATCCAAATTGGTGTCCTGTTTGTTCTGTTTTTTCTCCATTTAGGGTTCAAAAGAAGATTCTTTTCTTGGCAAAAAAATTCAAGCTCCCATTTCTATTATTATGTACATATTGATACAAAGATAGAACAAATAAAAGAGAATGTACTAAATACATGAAACAAGCAAAAAAGAATAAAAAATTGTTCTCCAAATTCAGAAAAAATTAATTTTCAAAAGAATAAGGGATTTAATTTATATACCAGTATTTACACCAGAATCGAAGTTCTTCAATGTCAACCTTATTTTTCTCCACTGTTTTATAGCATTCGAATCCAGGGTATGCATACCCGAAGATGAGGCTGCAAATCCAAAAATTAATTAATTAACTAACTAACAACATAATTAAGATAGCATTAATAATAACACAAACAAAGAAAGAAGACAACACTTACATAAGTAACCGAGTAAGGAAGTCCCCTATCATTTTTTTTTTTCTTGTTGCAACAACACAAACCGAGGAAACCCTTAAAAAAAAATCAAATCAAACCATCAAAATCACAACTCATAAAAACATTTTGTTCCGTACAATTACTATAACAATTAAGTCTTATCGCACTGGGTGGGATCAGTCTTCGCATGCATACGAAGACTAATAATTTTTTCAATTTTTGAAATTATATATGAATATTGCAAAGATTTTGTGGAGGCATTGATACCTTATTGAAATGAAGATAACTGAAAATTGGAAAATGAGGAGGGTCAGATTCAGAGGCACCACAAAAGGTTCAAACCGCTCTTTGGAGGGGAATTGGGGTGCCCCTAAAACCCAACCTCTAAGGTAGGTTTTTTAATAAGTTTATAAAAAAAAAAAAAGAAATTATACTTTAGAAAAATGATTGGGTTTAATCCTCTGAAGAATGGCCTCTGATTCTCTCTTTCTCTGTTAGAAAGAAAGAAGCCTTAGATTTGAAGCAACTACAAAGCTTCAAAGCCATATATATAGGAGTAGCAGTTACATTTAAGAAAAAATTGAAAAAAATAATAATTAATTTTTTATTTACTTTTTTTTAATAATTTAAAAATGGAATAAAATTTGAGGAGCGAGATTGGTGTAAAGGTATTTCTTTGTAGCGATGCTTCCCTTTAATTTTGGGATGCAACTATTTTGAGAGAAATTTTTTTATTTTAAATTTTATTTTTATTTTTTTTTAGAATATTTGTGGATGATGAGAAATTAGGGGGTATTTACAAGATTAGTTAGTGTTTAAATATAGAATTAATTAGTTTATAGGTATTTTTTGTTGATTGAATGATGGTATATGAGACAACTGGTGAGTGTTGATAAATTGGTGATAGTCATGTTATTCATTCAATTAGGCTTTGTCATTGATCCTAATTTTATTTGTTTTCAACGAAACAAACATCATTAATTATTTTCTTAGGCTAACTCAATATACCAAATGAAGATTGATGTTCAGAGAGTTATTTGACTAAGTACTTATAAATTGTGATTAACCCAAAATTTAAATACTTTATTTGAAATTACATGTGTATGACTTGGTGGCTTATTATTTAGTTCCATAATTAAAAAGTTTAAGAGTTAGATTTCACATTAAATATGAAGATATCTTGTGAATGCTGACAAGTCCTTGTTTATGGATCATCCTTGATTGAATGACCCAAATGAATAAAAATAATAGAAATATGTACTAATATAATTTGTCATTATATTTTTTTCATAATTTAATTTTCATACATTATCACTATCATTGTCATAGACAATGAATCATATATTATTATATTATAAAAAATAACCAACTTTTAAATGTATTACTTAAAAAATAAACTAAATAAATAAATTTAATTAATTGTTAGTATATTAAAATAATTTTTCCCTAGACAAAAGAAAAATGATATATAACCCCTTGATTCAAATTTTTAATCACGAAAAACATGAAATATCGTACCATCCAACTTGTTTAATTCTAATTTTAAAAAAATAAGCTCTATATTAAAAAAGAAAATTCCAAAATTGATAATATTATTGAATTACACGTTTGTAATCTATAAAAAAATGTCAATTTTCTGATATCGATTATTTTGATACCAAATTTGCTTTAACTTTTCGTTTAAGATAAATTTTTAACATTTTAAAATTATTAATTTTTATATTATTTAAATTAAATGTCAATTTTTTTAAATAAATTAAACATAAAAAATTTAGGTGCAGTAACAATCACTATGAGAAAAATAGCCTAGATATAGGGGTGGCAATAAGTAGGGTAAGGTATGGTAGGGTTTGAAACCAACCCTAATCTTAACCGTAGATTGAAATTTTTATATAAACTCAACCCTATCCTATTCGCGGGTTGAGAATATCCTAACACTAATCCTACCCGTTCTTAATCCGCGGGTACCCAACTCTACCCGCGGGTTACAAAAAAGATACAAAATTATTATATAACTTCATGATAATTTAAAATAGAATTTACTTTTATATAAAAAAATTTTAAATTATCAATTAATGATCTTTTTTTAGTGGCTAAAGATCTTTTACATTTAATGAGAGGTCTTTACTTCAACATCCACTTAAAACATATTTTTATATAAATATATAACATATACATATATAAGATGCGGGGTGATCGAGTAGGGTTGAGACTCAACCCGCACCCTACCCGACCCGCACAAGAACACAACCCATACCCTACCCTACCCACTGTAAATCAAATTGACAACTCTACTCGATCGGATAGAATCGGATTAGATACATGCAAGTAGAGTACATGTTACCACCCCTATCTAGATACTAAATATTTTTATTTATTGCAAACAAGTCCATATGATTAATTCACGTGCAGAACATATATATAAATTGAGAACACCTTTTTTTTTTCCTTTATAATTTTTTTTAATTAAAAATAAGACTCAAATTCAAAACTTCTAAATTAAAAAAAGAAAAGATTATGCTGAATTATAATTAGTTTGCTTATAAAAACCCCTCTTACTTTCACTTTCTTCAACTCACTCCTTTATCATCTTTCTTTCTCTCTTCTTTCTCTCTCTGTCTCATGGCTGCTAATTCCAGAAGAAAGCTTACTCTGAACAATGTTTCTGTGAAGCTTGGTTGTGGAAGCTGCAGAAGAAGAAAACCCAAACTTCTTCTTTACTTCCTCTTCAATCGAAAACCAAACAACCACCGTAACCATTCTTCTTCTTCTTATGACACAAGCACCACCACCACCACCACCACATTCTCTCCTTTCTACGACGACGACGACAACAACAACATGATGAAGACTCATCATCAGAAGAAGAAGAAGCAGCATTCCACTGTTAAGGGTTTCGGAAGAGTCGGAAGTGAAGGTAGCGTTGCTGTTGAGAAAGATTCAGAGGATCCTTTCTTGGATTTCAAGCATTCAATGCTCCAAATGATTCTTGAGAATGAGATTTATACTAAGCAAGATCTTAGCGAGCTTTTGAACTGTTTCCTTCAGCTGAATTCGCCTCATCACCATGCTGTTATTCTTAGAGCTTTCACTGACATCTGCAATGGCGTCTTCTCTAATTCACTTCAAACCTTTCATCATCATCATCACTTCAACCGTAAGTCACGTGACTTCTAGCTTCACCTCACGTGACTACCTACCATATCCCATTATTAGGAAAATATGTCATGTAGTCATGTGTTTTATACATTATTACATAATAGAGACGAAAATATGAATATAAATATTATATTTTTGTCTCTATTTTTTTTAATTATTGTTTTTAACTTTTTAGGTAGACTAATTTCACTTGAATTAAAAAAGAAAGATTTTTTTTTTTCATGTAATTTCTTTCTTTTGCATGTTATTATCTGTAATTTAGGATTTAAAGTTTAATGTTTCGATATTGCTAACTTTGTTTAGTAATGTGCTACTAATTAAGATATATGTTTGATCATCCAAATGTATAAAAGGAAGTTCTCTGTTTTTAGTTATGTAAGATCAAAGTGTATTAATTAGTTTCTTCTTTATTTTTTTTTCTTTGGAAGAAGTATTTTTAGATGCATTATATGAAAAATATTAGGATATTATTAAAATTTATTATTCTTTATTATTTAATTATTAATTTAATTTTTGTTAGTTTAATAATTTAATAATAATAAAAAATAATAAATTTTGATGATTTTTTAATTTTTTTTGGTTATGTCTAAAAGAGCTTTAACTATTGGACATTGATTCTCTTAATTAGTTTTAACTATCAAGTTAGATAGGAATGAAATGGAAGACCAATGATTCAGGATAAATTAAACCACTATCCAACTAATATAATTTTAAAAAATATAACTATTTATATTTTTTATCAATTAAAGTTTTTATATAAATAATTTTAAAATATAATATTAAATATTCTATAATTAAAAGACATAGAAATGAATTTACCATTTTCAATTTTTTTTAAAGAATGATATTGAAAATGAACTCTTTCATTATGACAAGTTTCTAAATTAAACAAATCTTGGAAGGTACTAATAATTTTTAACAAGCTAAGAAGCACTTTATGTAAGGAATTGGTAAAAGTTATTTTTCAAGTGTATATATAACATGTCAGTTTTATAATGGTGGTAAAATATATGCATTGGAATTTGAGTTATGATAATGAGTATGGTCCAAGTAAGGAGGGACATTTGGTCTTGGTTTGATGCCTTTTGATGGAAATCTTTTGTGAATTTGTGATGGTCTTATTTTTTTGCTTCTCCCAATATTAGAGCATTAAAGTTTTGAGTAATCCGTACTCTTTGTTTTTAGTATACTTGCCAGTTGTGAATTATGTGAAATTTATTTATTTATTTATTTATGCTTTGCTTGTTCATAGTGAATAATTAATTAAGCACCTGCACTTTCTTCCATTTATTTATTGATGATTATTTCAACAGTCTATTACTCTATTCTTGTGCATGCATGAATGCATGATGGGTTAGTTTTGCTTCCATTCAATTGTATGTATTTAAATCCCTCAAAGGAAGGTAGCTAGGTTTCATGATTTAAGGTCAGCAAAGCATTTATATATCTGACAGGGAAAGACTTCTAATGTTTTATTAATATTCAGATTTAGATTAGATTAACCAATTAAAATATTAAAAATATTTGATAATAATAATAAAAAAAGTCAAAAACAGTTTTAGTTTTATTTAAAATTTATTAATTCTAACCATAATTATCAAATATATATACATCATTTTTTTGAAACTTAAATTGTACAACTATCACTTGATACTTTTATATTTTATAAAATAAGGTGATATTAATCTACCCTACAGATATTATATTATTGATTTCCCGAGGTTGATAACCTAAGATTTTTTATTTTAATATGGAAGAGTGAAGAGAATTTTACGTTAATGTTACAAAAAATAGAATTTTACAATGTGAGGCGTTGTTTTGGGCAAACATAATATATGTATTGTATTAATAATACGTAGACTGTGTATTTACAATACACAGACTGTGTATTGCAATTTAATATTAAAATAATATAATACAAAGTGTGTGTATTGTCTTTATAAATTAAAAAAAATTTGATCTGATAATTCGTACTTTACGAATTCTATGACCCCAAAATTTTGTAAAACATCATAACTTCTAATATTAAAAAATTACACTAATTTTTATCCAATATCCAAAAAAATTAACCGATAACCTAATCATATATAAAAAAGGTTGATGTTTTAATTTAAGACAACTAGAACAAAATAAATCACAACAATTTCTTGATTCATACTGATAAATTAGTTTTTATTTATTTATTTATTTTTATATTAATACATTGGGGTTTTAGAAAATAAATTAAAAACAGATATTCATATTTTTGGCAGCAATAATTTTGAGTGAGTTCAATGTTGAAATGAGAAAAGCAAAGCCCATAAAGAGATGCTTTTAATAATCTACTATGTTTGCCTTTATACTCCAAAATAATATAGATTCATGATTAGATTATGGACTTTAGTGTGGCCAACTTTTAAGGAATGGTCAACTCTGTTACTCTCAGACTTCATGATGGTGGATGCATAGTGGGCCATTATTATTCCTAAATCTGAACAGAGAAAAATATGTCATTATTCCAAAAAAAAAAAAAATTAATTAGCAAAATTTCCATCTCAGCCTTTTATATAGATAGAAATTTGGAAACTAATATGTTGATTTCTTCCATGTCATGTATTTCACTAATAATGTTGAATTCGTGCAATGATGAAGTATGATGAGTATCAAAATCTTATACTTGTGAAGAGATGTTACTATCAAAATCATGCTTGTGAAGACCTAGATTTTCTAATTAATTTTACTTGTCTACTGTTTATCAAGTTTCTAGATGTGTAAATTGCAATCAATTTTTTTCTGAAAGAACTAAATGCTGTTCAAAAAATGGTGGATTGTGTATAACACCATAACAAACTTGTTTTTAGTGGCTTTTCTTAATTCTATGGTGTATATGATGTCTAAATTGTCTAACTTATTTTTATAAATAAAAATAAAATATATAAAATAAAAATAAAATATTTAAAATTTATTAAATATTATCTATTTATTTTTTTTTTGTAAGTAGACACAATATTATAGACACCGTAGCATTTACTATATTACACCCAATGATCATGTGAAGTGTGAAGTTTTCCTTCACAAATAAACATTTAATAATCAACTTGAATTAGTGGAGTGGTTCGTTTAAGTAAATATTGGAAGTTCGAATCTCACTTTCTGTATGCAGTAATTTGCTTAAAAATATATTTTTTTTAATTTTTAACAAATTTTAAAAATAAAAAGTATATGTTATTCTTTTTAATTTTTTTTTTTAATTACATTGTAGGTGTTTTCTTCTTGTGATGCGGTCCCCAAAGACTAGGCTAATAGAATTGCTCATGCAACTTACTAGCTAGGCATGGCTACTATATGAAGCCACTACTCAATGTGACTATTTTACACGCCACTCGTGGACAAAATTTTTTTACATTTATTAAGAGTTATTGATAACACAAATATAAAGGCCCTCAACTTCATTCAAGATCCACATCATTATTAGATGTATGCATTTGTTCCCTTCAAGAAAGAGAGAAAAAAATTATTTATTATCGAAATGTATTAAAAATTACATTTTTTGAGATAAGAATAAGCTATATATATATATATATATATTAAAGTGATGTCCTGGAGATATCAACGTTAACACTTTTCATTGCTCATAAGTCATATGTACTATAATTCAAAAGAATAAACAACAATTATCATTACATAATGCATTATCTTTTAAGTTTTTAATTATAGCAATATGCCAATATTGCATACCTATAATTAATAACTATCATATAAAAGCGAATGTGTATCTTTATGTTGTCCAAAAAGATATATTTTATAATATTTAAATTTATATCTAAATTTTATTTCGTTTCAATTTCACACTTAAAATTTTTATGAAAATATTATTTGTACAATAAAAATTAATATTTGGTCAACCTTTAATATTATTTAATTATTTTTTAATTAAAATATATTCTTATTTTTTAGAATATACATTTATAATTAAAATTAATTTAAATTTTAAAAATTAAAATTTTTCTAACTCCGTATCTATTTCATAATTAGTTATTATTTCTTTCTTTTACGTCTCTTCTCTATCTGTAATACGGTTTTCTTCTATTCTACTATAATATTTCAATTTGTATATATTGCATTCAGAAAAAAATTAATCCCTTACTTATTGTACCTTTGATAGAATGTAGGATTTGTTTTACGACTTTCTAGTGATGAATGGTCGAATATAATTATATACACAAACTAAAATATTTTCAATTGTAGTTTCTTTTTCAATTGTAACACATCTAAAATTATTAAGTTATACAAAAAATATTTTTGAAACACATCCAAAATCATAAATCTAAAATTTAAATTTAAACATTAAAAAATAATTGTAACACATCTAAAATTATGAAGTTATACAGAAAATATTTTTGAAACACTTTCAAAATACAGAAATTGCACATGCAAAAATAATTTAACATTACAATATATATGAAAATCTCTTCAGGCCATTTTATTCGATTTTTAATTTAAAAAAAAATTTATACAGAACAATAAAAAAAAGTAATGGTGTCAGAGACCTATCCAAACTTTAGGTAAGTTTTTGCCGTGGACGTTGATGCGGACGAACGGTGACAAGGAGGAGGAAGGTGGCAACGAAGATGAGTGTTGACGAAGGGAATGCAGCGTTGTGAATGAGCGCCGAAAAGGAGGAAGACAGCGAAGATGAGCGAGGAAGAGGAAGGTGGCGCGGACGATGTGCGCCTCTGCTTCTTTAAGTGTTTTAATTTGTACGGATTTAGTTAATAATTAGATGTTTTTTTTGGTGACTTAATAATTAGATGATTTAAGGTTTATCCTAGAATTTTAAAATCAAAATTTTGAATTTTAAATAATTTGATTTTTAGATATGTATTTAAATTATAATATATTGATAATTAAATATATTAAATCTAAAACAAAAATTTAAAATTTAAATTTTAAATTTTAATTTTATTTAGTTTATATTTTGAATGTGTGTTTAATTTTAAAAAGATATTAAATCAATTTATAATTTTTAAATGTGTTTGTTTATTTATTTTTTAATTATTATAATAAAAAGTTGAATATTATACCATTTTTAAAGAATACTAAGTTGAATTGAATTTTTATAATATTACAATTTTACTCTTTCATTTAACGGTAAAAAGTTAGCCAAAATTTTGATACTCTAGCTTCTTTTATTCCCTAACCCTTCACTACCACTGTATCATTCTCTCTCAACTCTAGCTTCTATATTATTTCAGCATACAACATTGCTTTTCTAATTTTGTTAGATAGACAATTTAAAATATTTCGTATGTATCTATCTTTTTGAATAATCATTTATATAGTATAAAAATAATTACTTTTATTAATGACTTATCAATAAATAACTAAATACACGTAAAATAAAACTTCTTTATGCATCAAAATTAGTGTGTTCTATATACAAAATGACACATGAAGATTCCAATTCCATAGAATGTAACAAAAAAATAACCAAATGAAATTGGCTTTTCTCTTCCTTTCTAAAGCAATAATCATAATCATGATCATGTTTATATTTCTATTTCTATTTCTGCTTCTATTTCTGTTTCTGCTTCTGTTTCTGTTTCTGTTTCTATTTCTGTTAGAAAAATATCATGTTTTCTTTTGTCACCACCTTCTATAATAATATCTTGGAAAACATGGAATCCGTACCATTCATTAGGGTCTTCCTTCAAGGTATAGAAAGATTTACTAATTACATTAACGATTAAGAAATCACGCTCTGCTGGAGGATATTCCAAAAGATTAACTTCAACTCCCTCTTTCATGGCAAGACTAAGAACCAATACACATAAGAATCTGTCTCCACAACCATGTCTCTTTTCAAAGCCACATAACATGACACAAACCTTGCCGTTGCCGAGATCAAGAAGAATCGGCTCCACTTTTCGAAGAAACGATGGGATTTCGTCAAAACATCCTTTAATCTCTTGAAAGTACTTAACACCAAGTCGAGTCACTAGTAAAGCATGGATTGTAAATTCTTCTTCAAGGAAGAAAGAAAGCGTCACGCAACAATCAAAATCAAAACCTGTAAAATTTTTTACACACAACAATGTCAATTATTCATACGATGAAAAATGTACATTTCTAATATGATTTTTTTTAAACTGAAAAATTCACGTATAATTTTTTTCATATGAAATTAATAGTTAAGAGCTGTTAAATGATTTGACAGATTCGATTAAATTATCAACTATCAACTTTAGACCACTGCATGTGAACTAATTATGAACAATCATGTTACATATATACAAAAAAAATTAACCACCAAATCAGTTATTCGTATAAAATATATATTGAAATACAAAATATATATTAAAAATAAGTTAAACAACAGATGTGTTCGTACACAAATATATAATGATTGATTTTTTATGTGTGCATAATATTCTTGAATGATCAAAGTAATGAAAAACTTGATGTGTTTGATACCTGGTAAAGATGGAAAAGGAAGAATATGTGGAGTGAAAAATCTACGTTGATCATCAATTGTAAGCCAAAAAGAACTCGTAAAATCATCTTCATCGTGATGCAACGTCCACCCCTTCTCTGGATCGTCTGATTCATAATATAGAACAAAAATTCTACCATCTACCAAAGCAATTCGAATGTAGAGAATATCATAGAAAACAAACCAATGAGTTTGGGCTCCAATACCGGCTATTCCGGGGTTCGGAGCAGCCGGTAATGGTTCCCATTCTCTTGTCTCGGATCTCAGAACCCAAAAATTATTGTTAGGTACGGATGCAGGTGCAGCGTCATCTAGTATTAAAAAATAATGATCGCCTCTAATTTTTGTAACTAAACATTTATCTTCACCAAAGTATGTAGGAGTTTGTGGAATTAATTCGGCTTCATTTATTTGCGGTTCTTCTTTGTTATTGTCGTCGTCGTCGTTGTCGTCGTCATTATCGTCGGTGAAATCAAAGTCAAGTTTGTAGACTTTGTTTGATGGTTTATATGAACCATCTTCAGAGTTACATTTTTGACCTCCAATAAGATGAATCTTAGAATCCAATTCCAATGCATGCATGTATCTTAACGAAAGATCTTTGGAAAAATCAAAGCAAAAATTTGGTAGATTTTTCCAATCCTCCACTTCTTTGTTTTGTTCTTCGTTCTCGTCCTGGTTCTCGTCCTTTTCCTCTTTTTCTGGTATTAATTTCTTGAGATTGATACCATAAATCTTATCTTCCGACATCATGCAAAGATATTGTTGGTGTTCCGCCATTGTACTTTTTCCTTTCTCTCTTTCCTAAAATTAATTTTTTTCTCATTGGAACTAAATTATTAATGGCCTTATACAATACATGCAAGAAAGGCAATTACCATGGATAGTAACTTCACTGGATCGAGCTGGTGATGATTTCCATGCTCTCTTAATTTGGAGTTTATTAAAGAAATTAATTCAATCTGTGTTGTAATATATATATCGTTTCTCGTCAGGTATATGTAGTCCTTTTGCTAATTGAGTTTTAACTAAAAAAAAAAAGAAAAAAGAAAAATAGTACTTACTTAAAATATATATATACATTCAACAACAAAGAAAATATTCATGTGAACTGTAACAAAAATAAAAAATGTTCATGAGAAGAAAATTACGTTCATACAAAATAAATTTTTCCGTACTTTTTCTCTATCTAAGTATAATAGTAAATGGTCCCGGGCAAGAACAAACCGGAAATTTTAATTATGATCTTTAATCTTAATTTTTTTTATTAGTTTCTTATAGAATCAATATCTAAATAAGAACATTTGGAACTGAAATTGGAATTGGAAAATGATGATTGTTAACATTCAGATTTCATGTTTTGTTTGTTTTGTGATCTCTAAGTGTGCTCAAAATCTAGTCTGACTCGTAATTCGATCTATATTTAAGATATATTTTGTCAAATTTAAATTTATCATTTTTAAGTTGGATTCAAATCATATTTCAGGTAGACTTTTTGGTTCAAAATTATATTTTATACTTAAAATATATATTTTTGTATAAAATTAATACTAATAATTTAAAATAATTTATTTTGACTTAAATATAATATAATATTTGTTAAATTTTATTTTAAAATAAAATTTTAAAACATTATTATATAAAATTTATAAGATTATATATTAATTTTATATTAGATCGATCTGATTTATTTTCGTGTCAACTTGAGATTGGGATAAATTATTTAAAACAGACCCGATAAAAATTTAGGATTAGACCCAAATCTAATTAGGTGGCCACTCTGATAAAGTTGTCAATTTTAACTTTTTTTTAAATATGTTTTTCATTTTGTTGTTGTTATTGATTTAAAAGCGTGTCACTAAAAGTGTTACTTAAAGAGAAAGTGTTACCCTTAATCGTTAACTTGGCTCTGATACCAAATTTGTATAGATTCAATTGGTGGTGCTTTATTTAAAGGATTTTGATAATAATTTACAAATTCATAATCTAAAGTATTGACCATTTCTACTATTTCTCTTGTATTTGTTATATGATCATTTATTACTAGTCCTTGATGTATATTTATAATTCTGATTTCATTTTTATAATTTTTCAATCTTGTTTTAGTTTATAATATTCTTTTTTGCATGGATTATTGTATATAAAATCTTTTATCTGTTTGTCTTTTTCTTTAATATAATTTCTCAAATCCTCAAAAACTTCTTTTATATCTACACTTTCTGTTGTTTCTAAATATCTTTTTAATTTTTCGACTTCATTCTCCATTTTTTCTTTCAACAGCTTTAATTCTTTTAAGTCATAATATGATTTTCCAGGCATTTATAAATTTTTTAAGTTTAATTCTAACTTATTTATATTTATTCTTATTTCTATCATTTTTATTAAAAGATCATCAATTTCGATCTGAAGATTATTTAATTCCTTTTTATACTCCTTTATTTTACTTTTTAATTTTTCCGCCCTTTTTCTTTTTATTTTATTTTCTGGTTTTTCAATCTTTTTATGCTTCATTATTTATTTTAGAATTTTCGCGAACTCTATCATCGATTCATCACTATTTTCTAGAGATTCTATTAATTTTTCTAACTCTTCAACTTCTCTTTTCAACTTGTCATAGACAATCTTTAGAGCTTCAAATGCTCTTTGATTTATTTTAGAGAACTGTAAATAATTCAAACGATTTTCTCTTTCAAAGAGCTCTTGTTTCTTATCTTGATAAGTTACATATATTTCTTCTTTATTTATTGTCATAATTTAGTGTTTAGGGTTTCATTTAATTTTTCGACCTTTTTTGTTAATTCTTTTATTTCAGAATTTTCTTCTTTAATCTTTAACTTAGATAAACTTAAAGGGCTATTAATTTTAGATTCTCTTATTTGAAAATTTGATGAAACTAATTTTCCTGATGGTTCTTTTAATAATAGAACCGGGTTTTCAATAGCTTTATATTTTGGTATTTCTATTTTTACAATTTTCTGAAATAATTCACCGACATAAATTCTTTCTCTATTTTTAAATATTATACTATGATGGCTATTTGTTAAAGCATAATTTATTGCATATGTAATTAAAAATGGTTCATCATCTTGTTCCATTAGATTCTTTCTGTGAAATTTATAAGCCAAACTTATAGATCTTCCAAGATTTTCAGTTGATAAAGGTATAACATATCCAAGATGGGCATTGAATTTAACATTTACGTTTGCCAAGTTTCCATGAACAATTCCGATTATTTGATCTATTGGGTCATCAGTAATTCTTTTGTCACAAATTGCTAAGCTTATTGGTGAATTAATTCCTTTCATATATGTAGATTTGATTAAGACTTGTATAGTACTAATATGAATCCATCCAATTTTAGATCTTTTTTGTTGATCCTTAATTTTCTCAATCTGTTTACTCAATTCTTCATCATTTATCAAAGCTATTTCAAGTTCTCTATTGGCGGATTTTATCTTTATAGGGGCTTCGAGTTGAATTTTTCCATAGTATATTATATTTTTTCTATTAAAAACTTCTTTTAAAAGATTTTGTTTATTAAAGTTTTCATTTGATTTGAGATTTAATTCTGTTTTTAAAACAACATGTTTTTCATTATCTAATAAAGCAGTTAATCTATAATAATCAGATTCTTCTGTTAATTCTAAACTTTCTAAATAATTCATAATTTAAAGACTAGGATGAAGATGTACCTTTCTGAAGAAAAACTTCCTTTATTTAGTATATTTTACATAAGGTGTTTTTATCTCCAGAGGGGAGATTGTAGATACTAACTCCAGAGGGGAGTTTAGAATTATTTTTCCCTAAGGGAATTCTTCCTCAGACTATAAAATCGCCTCGGCCGCTTCCTCCTTGCTCTCCTAGCATATGAGTACTATTAGCCTTCTGCTTTCTATTGTCTGATGCCTTCTACAATTGCCTAAGCTACCTATTTATAATAGTTGGGTTTGATGGACAATTTCCATCCTTACCCTTCTTATGACATCATTGCTTACGTCATTGTTTGTTATCTTGCACCAGCTACATCGTTGGTGCTTTATGACCTAAGTGCTTACGTCACTATGCAATAATGTTGAGAGATGCTTCAGATGCACTGTCCTCCTCTTTTATCATGTGACCTTCAGATGCATTGTCTTCTTCCTTTATCATGTGGGTTGATTCCGTTTCATTATTGCTTTCTTCAGATATCTCTGAGGCACATAGCTGGCACTTGTGGTATTCTCTGTTTTTTATCAAATAGCAGAGATTCCTCTTTATCCCTTCAGGGAGCTTTTCTAAAAGTTCAGATAATTTGTAGAATGCTGATTCAAATTCCACCAAGAATCTCATCTCTCTTTCTTCAATTTCATTTCTTTTACTGGACACAAGCAGAGTATTTCTACTTTTATAATTAATCCTTGTGTGAGATTCCTTCGTTATTTTTTGAGTTCTTTCAAAGACCTTTGCTAATGTGCTGGCTAGCCTTCCTTCATGACTGTAAATTGTTAAATCTTGAATCTGATCAATTGGTTGAAAATTTCCTGGGAAGACGGACATGAATATTACTTGGTGTGCTGGAACCAAGCATTCTTCTTCTTCATTAAAAATAGGTTGACTGTTTGTAAATTTTAGGGATATATCCCTTGGATTTACATTGTCAATCATATTTTTAAATCTCTTTACTGCATCAACGAATCCTGTAGGAAACTCACTAATAATTTTTAGATCATTAAAAATTAAAATTGTATCAATTAATCCATACTGGAAAAACTAATAGGTGTCAGATAGGGAAGCATCTGGAAATATAACCAGCTTTGTTAGCTGTTCTTTGGCAATAGGATAATATCCCAAAATTGTCCTTTTTTCTTCAGTCCAATTCAAGACTATGTTAAGGGTTTCTCTGAGATTTGATCTACAGACCCTTTTCTTTTCCTTGATTTCAGCCCTTGTAGGAATGTTTCTAATTATCCCTATTCTCTGGGTTTGAATTAGAGCTTTATCTGCTCTTTTTAGGGTTTGCTCTGGATGGAGAGCTTCATATTCCCTGAAGGATTCCTTTGCCTCTTCCAGTGTTAAAAACCCTCCTTTATGAATTATCCTTGATTGATGTGTGAATGGTGTCGCTTTTTCCCAGGCATCATATACTCCTTTCATAGGGCCATTATAAATTAAATAATATTTTTTTATCTTGGGTAGATTTTTTAATAATTTCAGCAATTGTTTTATTTTCTGAAATTTTTTCTTCACCTGATTTGTCCACCATGCTTAGCTGGCTGAACTCTAATGGTTTTGCTTGTTGGGTTGATTTCATTGCTTCAATGGCCTTCTTGAGGGATTGGATCTGTGTTCTTATTTGCTGACAATGCTTGCATTTTTCGAGTTCTTGCTCATATTTTTGAATTTCTTGATCTAATGCGTTGTAGACGAACTCCATTCTCTTGTTAATGTATCTGCAATAACATTTTTGTCACCCTTAATATATTCAATTTTTATTGGATATTGTAACAAAAATAATTGCCATCTTACCAATCGTCCATGATTATAATCAACTTTTAAATTATATCGTATGAAACCTGTTAGGTAACTTGAATCTGTCCTTAATGTAAATTCTCTAGGTAGTAAATCAATTTTCCATTTCTTAAGGGATTTAATTGCTGCTAGAGTTTCCTTTTCATGAGTGGTATATCTCTGTTCTGTTGGAGTAAAAGTCCCTGAAATATACCTGCAAAGTAATTCCTTTGGGGAATATTTAGAATCTAGTGATTCTTTTTCTTGTTCCAAACTTTTTATAGCTTTCTTAGCTTTTAGACATCCTGACCAGGTTATGTCTGAAGCATCTGTTTCTACTATTAAGTAGTCGTTTTCTTCTGGAATATAAAGTTCTGGAAGTTTTTCACATAATTCTTTAACTCTTTGAATTTGCATACTATCTTTTTCATCCCATTTCCATTCTTTTTTAGTACTTATTTTTGGAAATAAGCTTTTAGTGTATTCTGTTATATTCTTTAAAAATTCTTGATCAGAAATATAATTTATACACCCTAAAAATCTTTGTAATTGTTTTCTATCTTCTATTTTATTAGGAAATAAATTTACCTTTTCTAGAACATTTGGTTGAAGTTTTAGCTTTCCTTGAGTGGATAGAATTAATCCAAGAAACTCTATTTCCTGTTTTGCTATTCTTGCTTTCTTTTTGCTAAGAACTAATCCTTTATCTTTACATCTTTCTAAAACTATTAATAATTTTTGAAGATGATCTTCTTTATCCTGTTTTGTAAAAATTAGTATATCATCAATGTACACTAAAACAAATTCATTTAACTCTTTTAGATTTTCTTCCATAAATCTTTGATAAATACCTGGGGCTTGTTTTAATCCGAATGGTAATACATTCCATTCATAGAGCAACACACTTGTTGATTCTTTTGTTGGGTAAGTAAAAGCAGTTAATTTCTTTGTTTCTTCGTCTAAACGAAGTTGCCAATATCCTGATTTTGCATCAAGAGATGAAAACCAAGTTGCTCCTTTGATTTTTTCTAAAATAGAATCTTTTCTTGGAAGTTTATGAGCATCACCAATAGTTGCTTCATTCATCTTCTTATAGTTAATAACCATTCTTCGTTTTCCCCTTTTAATTTCATTATTGTTTTCGACATAAAAGGCTGGAGCCGCATGATGACTTTTACTTAATCTTATAATTCCTTTTTCCAAAAGATCTCTACATTCTAATGAGAACTCTTCTCTATCTCTTGCGGAATAAGGAATTTTATTTGGAACATTTATCTCTTTTGTAGGATCTTTTAATTTAATGCTTACTAATTCGTTATTTGTATTTTTAATATCTAAAGGATTTTCAGCACAAATTTCATCCAAAAGTTCTTCTATCTTTATTTCAAGATTATTTTTTGGAATATTTATCTGAAAGTATAAATTTAAATAACATGTCTCTAATATAGAAAATATTTTAAATTTTAAGATCTTATCTATAGTAGTAGTTGGTATTTTTATACGTTTTGATTTTTGACTTATTGAAGAATCGTGTGGAGCTTTTAAAACTATATATGTTAATTCTTGAATGAATGGATGATATAGCTTTAAAAAGTTATTTCCTATAATAAAATCCATTCCGGAATCTAACATATATATAGATGGAACAATGAACCTATAATTTTGAATAAAAATTTCAGCCATCTCTGCTTTTTGGTCAATTTTATGTATTGATTTGTCAGCTATTCTAACTCTTAATGGTTTCTTTAATTTTTTTCAATCAAGTTTTATATTTGTACTAGCAAAACATTGTGTTGCTCCAGTATCTATGAAAGCATTTATAAATTTTTCTGTTATTTTTATAGTAATAAATGTGGCATTATTACTCAGTCTCTGAGTCTGTTTCTGAGACATATTCAAAAATATAGTATAGGTTATCATCAGATTCTTCTAATGGTTCCATGAAACAAGACTTAGCAATTTCTATTTGTTTGGTAAGATCCTTTTTATCCTTCTTTTTTGGACATTCATTTGCATAGTGTCCTTCTTCTTGGCAATACCAACACTTACAATTTTCTTTTTTATTTGGGCAATAGTCACTTTTTTGTCTTTTGTTTTTATTGTTATTTCTTTTTCTAAAATACCTCTTTTTTCTCCAGTTTGGATAGTATTTTCTTTTTCTAAATTGATATTTTCTTTTTCTTTGAAAATTTTTATTAAGACCATATTTTTGGGGTATCTCTTCATTATCCTGACAGCAAATTCTAATTATATTTGCAAATCTTTTTTGAGTTGCTTCTTGCATACAACGTTCTTTTATTTCCTCTCTTATTGCAGAGGTTGCTCCACCAAAATTATTTTCAATTGTCCCCCTATTTATTTCTCTTATAAATCTTCCCATTATAAATTCATTAGCAGGATATGGAAGTTTTGTTATATACATACTAAGATAATGATTTTTATCTTCTTCTTTTAATTTGTAATAATGTATTCTATATTCACATATATAAGACTCCACATTACATAGATCATATATCTGAATATTAGCTAAATGGTTTTTTGCTTCTTGATATTCTTTATTATAGACTTCTTGTCTATGATCTATAATATTTTTTCCAAAAAATTCTTTATATAGAATCATCATTATATGTAATATCTTATCATAAGCTGTTGTTTTTGTTGCTAATTCTTCTATTATTTGGTTTTCTATTGATGTCATATAATCTCTTATAGTTCCTTTAGTATGAAACCCTATGTAATTCCAAATATCTCTTCCAGATAATTCACTAAGTTTTGGATTAGTAAAGGCTTCTAATAGAAAGGAATTCAACAAATTTTCGAAAATTTCTTTTTCATTCTTTTTACAGTCTAAATCGAGCATTCTTTATCCTTCCATTTCCTGGGTTTTAGGAACGTATTTTGATGGTATTTTTGTATATTTTGAATCTTTATTTATAAACCCTTTTTTAAAAGCATAATTATCAAAACACGTTTCCCATTTAAATTGAGATTGACTATCCTTAGATGTTCCAGCTTCGTTTTTTACTTGTATTGGAATTGCTGGTTCTTCGTCACTTGAATAATCTAGGATGTGTTCTTCATTTTTTATATTTTCAGAATTTACTAATTCTTCTTCTATTTGAAATTCCTGTTCCATAATATTATTTTCCTGAGCCATTTTTAATTGTTTAAAAAGCATTGTAACTTTTTCTAATTTTTCTTCAATATTCATAATTTCAACGGTGGTTTTACTTTTAATTCTGCTATGTTGATTATATTTTGAAAATTTTCTTCTTTGGGATTTTCTTTCTGAAAGTATTTATTTAATATCTGTTTGATTTCGTTTATATTAGGTTCCTCTTTTTCCTTATTTCTTTGAAATTTTATGAATACTAAAATTTCTTCAAACATATCTACTATAGAATTTAATTGTGGGTTAAAAGTATGATAAAGATGTGGGGAATCATTTCCATGGTAGCATTTTTTAGAAATTCCGTGTGAAATATAAGTTTTTTCAGGTTTTTGAAGTCCTTCAATAAAACTTATAGTAAAATAAAGATTTTGAGAAAAATCATTTTGTATTGATTTTAGGAATTCGGTGTCATTACAATTAACATTAGTTAAAATCATTAGTTTTTGATCTATTAATTTTGATAGTTTAATAATTTCTTCTCTTAAATCTTCTAATTTACTTTTTTCCATTAGATAACGCTTTTTCTTATAAAAAGCTACGGTTTTAAGTGTTTTGTAGTGAAAAGTGTGATTTTAGAATGTATGGTTTAGATTTTACCACGTAGGCATCTTTAGAAAAAGTTGTTTTTGTGATGTTTATGGTAGTGGTGGCTATCTAATTAATCTAACTCCGGCCCGTACATGTATACCCCTAAGGAACTTGTTTGTGCATCAAGTCCAAAAAAAAAACTTGTTTGTGCCTAAATATTTTAAAGATTGGGTTGGACAGTCTGGAACTATGAGTAAAGCCCACTACATAAGTGAAAGAATAAATAGATCTCCATACTTGGTCTGGTCTTGGGCTGGAGGACCCAACCCACACCGGAAACAAAACCACTTTACACCCCAACGCTACAAACATTCCCTACTTTCTTGACCAATAAACACAGGTGATACTACAATGAAGATGGCATAATTGTCTTCATGTGAATATATTTCTTTTTGACCTTTGGATGATAGATTGTATGATTAGATTTTGATATTTATAAAAATGTTATTTTTGTTTAAAGTATGGTTAAATAAATAAACCACACTTTTAACTAAAAAATCTTCATAAAAAGATATTTTTGCCATCTTCATTGTAGTATCCACCGTAAACACATCCCCTACTTTGAAATAAATACCCACCTAATAACATTGATATACGTAACAATAAAACAAAACGCTACTGAGGGGAGTGAGCAATAGAGGTGGAAAAAAAATTACTAATAAGGAAACAGGTGTGATGCAGTAATTTATATTTTTTAATTATTACACTTGGGTCAAAATGGAGGGAAACAGGTGTCATGCACTTTGCAGTTTGTACCATACATCATAATTCAACCTCCTGAAGTGATGCATACTTTAGCTGACACTATAAAAGTTTATTCAAATTAAAGTTTTTTGAGAAATATTAAACATCATAAATATTTACACGGTTAGTTGAAGCACCATTAATTTTGTGAGATAAGGCTGACCCGCTTAATGAATTCTTATCAGAAGCAGTATTCATATTCAGGACACTATAATTATGAACTGGAAGGAGTAATTTTATTTGGATGCCAAACTGTCTTACTCTCTTATTACTTGTTACTTCTCGCCGGTAGTGTCTTTGTCCTTTGTTCTGTTTCACCATCGCCGAGCAGCTTAGGTGGCGGTGGAGTTGCAGGCGTCGACGCCGACACACACGAGCGAGGTTAACGGCTGCTGTGGAGAAGGAGCGACGAATCAGGCGCATCTGAGAGAGGGAGATTCTTCTCGCCGGGTCAGGTTTCGGAGATCCGGTTATCTTCCGAGCACTGTGTCCATTGATTCAGGGGATTTGAGTTCGAAGATGCTGCCGTCCACCTCGTCAGAGCTCTTCCGGTCATCTAGTCGTGTTTGCTGAGGGAAACCCGCTGCAATGGAGGCGGCGTCCACTCTGAAGGAAACACAGGTTTGAATTTCGGGTCGGGTTGGGGATTGGAGCTTCTGTTTTGGGTCTGGTCCGGATCCCTGACAAAAAAAAAAAAAAAAAAAAACCAGATCTCCATTACTTCTCTGAACCACCTTCACCTACTTTCTGAAAACCTCCATTACTGATTCTCCCTTGTTGGCTTCCATAAATTACTGATTCTCCATTTCTGTAGCACCTTCACTACCCACGCACCTCCTCGGCTACACTCACTTTCTAACCTTCTTTTCTTTCATTTAGTTTCTCAAAGAAATGGAAGAATATTTTAACCGAGTCCATTATGGAACGGTCTTGTACACTCAAACATGTGGTACCAAAGAATCCGGTGACCAATTTGGTTTTATTCAAACGGACGAACCTAGACTCCCTATCTACTTTCACCAAAGCCACGTAAGTCGATCAAATAGACTTGAGCCATTTGATGTAGTCAAATTCAAATTGTACCAACATCCAAATTACCTTACAGAAGCGGTAGAAATTTGTTTCGAGGATGAACAAGTTTATGTCAAAGCAGAGAAACGGCTTACTTACCCACAAGATCATTGTGAAAAATGCGGTTTTGACGGCCATCTTAAAACCCTCTGCATGCCTCCCCCGGAAAGTTATCGTTTTCGATCGGAAATTGAATTATTTGAATCATAAAGACGGTTGGAGATGCATGTGTGTTGGCAGGTAAATATTAATACTTAATATTAATATTAATATTAATATTTCTAATTGTTATTATTATTATATTTTAGTTGTTATTCATGAATTACTAAAATAGTATTAGTAATAGTCATTATGCAAGCATGTGTTGTTTGTTAACTTGTTATGTGAAAAAAATAAAAATCATACAATGGTAAATGAACACAGAACTAGGATGATAGATTTACTTGGTATTATTCCTATTCAAACTTTGAACAAGTTTTTTTCTTTAGAAAAAGAAAGGGAAAAAAAAGACAATAAAAGAAACTCTTGAAAGAATACAAAGAACTGCAGTATGTGAGCATGCAGTGATTTGATTGTTATTTTGGAATATTATATGGAATCTAGCCTTTTTGACATTTTAGATTGTGATAATTCCCATATCTTGTTAAACAATCACACAAAGCTTGTTTATGTTTGTTGAAATTGCAGATCAAGGACTGAAATCGCGATTATTAAACCAAGTAGGATGTTTAGCGAACCATGTCAAGGGAGACTGCTAGTTTTATTGAATTCTCTAATCTAGCTTATATATATTGTAAGTCTCATTTAATATGTGTTCTAACTTTTAGCAAGATACTAAATATATGTATTTGGTGTATTGTTGTGTGACTGCTATTCTCAAATTTGTATCTTACTAGCCCAAAACAAAATATCATTAGTAAGTGCTTGGTACTTTTAACCAAGACCCCTTTCTTCAATTCATTAACTATCTCAAAAATGAATCCTGCAATTTTGTTCTGTTTTGCTAATAAGAAAGATATATTAAATCGGTATTGTGATCACTTGTAAAATGAGAGACAGTAAATCTTAACCATCTAAGATGTTGATTAAATATACAATAATACCATTCTAAGCTATTACGTGGTAAGCAAGACTTTAATTAGTGGTATGTATCGTCTTCATATTTTAAAATAAGGAGAGTTAGCTAATGTCATTTCAAATCTAAGGTAAAAAATAGTGTTGGTCATCTAAAATTTCTTTCAAAAAATTCCAAAAAATTTCAGATAGACAACCATATACTGGTGCATAACATTGCTTGATCAACACCCACCTGCAAAAATTAATAAAAGAATTCATATCAATTAGGCATAGTAGAAAGGGTTGCCTCATAACATTAGACACAAATTGTTGTTGATGAACTAGCTGAAAATGCAACGATGCCTCAAAAGTCATCCTCTATTTGGATTTTAGTGCCTAACAGAGTAACACCCAATGAGATGTTGCAGGCTACAAATCCTCTTAAGGCTACCTCTCTTTACATAACATGATTCAGAACCAAACAAAGGATGACATTCATGATATCACAGTCCAAATGAGAATAAAGAAATTTATAAGGAAAAACATCCTGAAATAAGTTTGAGAATAAAAGAAATTAAATACGGAAACACAACTCAGAAACTGCCAAATTGGCTAGAGTTCAGAATTAAAATCATAGAAAATCCAAAACATAAACAAATCATCATTCAAAATGTAGTTCTCTTCCCATTAGATTAGAACAAGGCAGAAGCTTACTATGTTGACATCATAATCTATTATAAGCTAGACTAGAGATTTCAAGAAAACTAACACAGTTGTCCTTGACATGAATCTATATAATATTCCAAACTAACAATCAAATCACCGAGAAGAACCTTCATCTATTCATGAATTGAAACAAGAATGGCAAATTTACTCACATCAATATGGGCCAACAATAAATAACAAAGCTACTTTAAGGCACATAAGAAAATGATGACAAAAAACAGAGAGGCAAGCCTTACCCTTGAAGCAAGCAGGCATATTTGGAACTCAAATTTGGCTGCATTTTCTTTTTCCTCTCCTTGGGACCTCGTATGCAATGGCTTCGTCACAGCGGATGCCAGGGAAAAGAGAGACACTAATCCAATCATCAAAGCCACGTTTTCTGCTGTACATGTTCATGCTAAGGACTTTCCAATCTAAGAACTCACACTCCATTGGGGACCTCACAGAGCTACGGAGGACACGGGAGGGATAGGATACAACCTTCTTTGCAATGAGCTGAAGAACCAACAGGCAGAGGACTGGGTCCTGTTTCTGTTCCTTTGCAAAGCCAGGTAACATAACAACAAAAGTGCCTTTGCCATCAAGATCAACAACAACGGGAGTTTTCTCATGAAAGAAGGATGGCATTCTATCTAAGCAGCCTTCAAGCCTTTGGAAGATAACGACACCCAATTCATCCACCTGGAAAGCGCACACCAAGTGTTTTTCTCCAATGCGTTCGCACGAAAGTGCTAGGTATTTCCCAGGATCAACCAAATCTGTAACAATACCAATAACAGAATGATGAAGAGTGAAAATTGCACATTTTACAATAAGAAAAAAGAAAAAACATGTTCAATGCACACTTCTCTAATACAAATTAACTAGAATCTTCACTCTTCATCAAAGAAATTTCCTAATAGAATACGAGTTAGGGTTTAGGGTTTATACCTGGAATATGCACCCTTGGAAGAAAGAACCGTAGCTGGCCATCGGAATCCACTGGGACACAAAAAGAACGCGTAAAACTATTGTCACCCTCACTGGTTGTCCAATGTGAGTTATGGATATCATACGAGTGGACGAAAACTCTTCCATCTTCGAAACGGATTCGGAGGTATAGCTTACCATAGAAGTCGAACCATGAACCGTCAGCAAGTGAGGAATGTGAGCGTTTGTCAGGATGACCAGGAGCATCAGGCAAGCATTCCCAAACCTTGGTCTCAGAGCGTAGAACCCAAAAATTCCGAGGAGCATCCGCGGGTACGAGACCACCCATCATTATAAAATAATAATCACTTCTGATTTTGTGAAGAGTATAGAACCCGGTAGCAATAAACTTTGGAGCATCATCCATTGATTTCGACTCCTCCACCTTCTTCTTGTCAAGGTCTAGTTCGTAGACTGTTTTGGAAGGATGGGAAGGACCATCATAATAATGATCAAATTTCATATGAGTGAGTTTGAGACCTCCAACAAGATACATCTTGGGATCCAACTCCAAAGCGTGCATGCGGGCCAGCGGAAGAACCACGCTGAAATCAAAGAGAAATGGAGGTAGATTTTCCCAATCCACAGCCTCCTCCTCCTCCTTCTCGGGTGTTATCAGTTTCATGGGGTCGATGCCGCAGATCCTTTTATGCATTAGCACCAAAAGGTGTCGTTGATTCTTCTCCGCGGCCATCCCTTTCTTCTCACACCACAAGTCAAGCAATGGCGCCAGAAAAGGGGACAAACCCTAGCTTTTAAAAAGAGAGTAACGTGGTAAGAAAAGAGAGTAAGTGTGTAACGAAGGTGTTGGGCTGTGAGCCTGGTAAGAAAAGAGAGTAACGTGGCAGAGGGTTTCATCTTTTTCTTTTAAGAAAACATTTTTATATAATTATAAAAATATTTTCAAGGTTGTAACAACTAACAAGGGGGAGAGTGTCAGAGGGGTGCATTTGGTGGTATAGATTCTTAGTTTCATATTTCATATTTGTGTTCAAGCTTTTCAGCAAGATGTATTTTGTGTATCGTTGTTTGACCGTGTTATTCTCAAATTTGTATTTTACTAACCAAAACAAAATATCATTAGTAAGTGCTTGGTAAAAGTTATAACCAAGACCTCTTTCTTCATTTCATTAACCTCCAAAATGAATCCTGCAATTTTGTTCTGTTTTGCTAATAAGAAAAATATATTAAATCACTATTGTAGTCAATTGTAAGAATGAGAAAGAATAAATCTTGACCATCTAAGATGTTGATTAAATATACAATATTACCATTCTGAACTATTATGTGGTAAGTAAATGACTTTAATTAGTGGTATGTAACCTCCTCTTGAGATTTTAAAATTGAGGAATATTAGAGAGCTAACACTTTTAGTATTAAAAAAAAAAGGAGAGTTAGCTGATGTTATTTCAAATATAAGGTAAAAATAAAGAAGTGTTGGTCATCTAAAATTACTTTTAAAAACATTC